>NC_042969.1:59923324-60523324 GCF_901001165.1 Salmo trutta | reverse complement strand
AATGGAGTGCAATGAAGCTTGAAAGAGGACGATTTTAAAACAAACAAAAAAGACGCACATTTTTGGGGATCTATATTAAATCAAAAATGAGGACATCTTAAAACCTCTTTGGGCTAGTGGGCAGTATTTTCACGTCCGGATGAAAAGTGTGCCCAAAGTAAACTGCGGGCTACTCAGGCCCAGAAGCTAGGATATGGTTTGAATAATGTCTGTGAGTAAAACAGAACTGATTTGGCAGGCGAAACTGTCACGGTTGTCGTTGGGAAAGGAGGACCAAAATGCAGCAGGTCTGTGGTTGCTCATCTTGAACTTTTATTAAACTCAAAAATGAACACCAAAATAACAAAACGAACTCACGATCAACAAACAGTCTTCTCAGGCTCACATACGCTAGACAAGAAACAATCTCCCACAAAACCTACACCAAACAATTACCCATATATAGGACTCTCAATCAGAGGCAATGAGGAAGCACCTGCCTCCAATTGAGAGTCCCAACCCCCCCCATTAACCTAACATAGAAATACACTCACTCGACTAAACATAGAAATACCTAAACATGGAACATAAACCAAAACCGGAAATAATAAATCAAACGCCCTTCAACAAACACACCACCCAGATCCACATAAAACAAATACCCTCTGCCACGTCCTGACCAAACTACAATAACAATTAACCCTTATACTGGCCAGGACATGACAGTACCCCCCCCCCCCCTAAAGGTGCTAACCCCGGAAGCACCTCAAGAATAACGAAAACCAAGCAACAACAAAAAATCCCCCTAAACTAAAGGGAGGGAAGGGAGGGTGGCTGCCGTCACCGACGACACTTGTGCTACACCCCCCCTCCCCAACCCACCTATGCAGGTGGTGGTTCAGGCTCCGGCCTATTGTCCTCCACAGTGCCGACCGACCCGATCAGCCTCGGACTGTAGGCAGACTCCCCCTGCTCCGGGTCATGGGCAGACCTCCTCCTCTCCACCCTGTATGCAGACTCATCAATTATACAGTTAACCTCTCTAGGGTAGGGGGCAGTATTTGCACGGCTGGAAAAAAAACATACCCGATTTAATCTGGTTATTACTACTGCCCAGAAACTAGAATATGCATATAATTGTTTGCTTTGGATAGAAAACACCCCAAAGTTTCTAAAACGGTTTGAATGGTGTCAGTGAGTATAACAGAACTCATATGGCAGGCAAAAACCTGAGAAGATTCCTTACAGGAAGTGCCCTCTCTGACCATTTCTTGGCCTTCTACACTCTCTTTATTGAAAACTGAGGATCTCTGCTGTAACGTGACACTTCCTAAGGCTCCCATAGGCTCTCAGAAGGCGGCAGAACGGGGAATGATGACTTTGCAGGCCCAGGCTGAAAAACAGTAGCGCATTTGGATAGTGGTCGATCAGAGAACAATGAGACTGGGGGCGCGTGTACGAGCCGACACCATGTTTTTATTTTTTCGTCTTTGAACGAAAACAGGGTTTCCCGGTCGGAATATTATCGCTTTTGTACGAGAAAAATCGCATAAAAATTGATTTTAAAAAGCGGTTGACATGCTTCGAAGTACGGTAATGGAATATTTAGACATTTTTTGTCACGAAACGTGTCGGGCGCATAACCCTTCGTCACCCTTCGGATAGTGTCAAAACAGAGGATATTTGAACATAACTATGGATTATTTTGAACCAAACCAACATTTGTTATTGAAGTAGAAGTCCTGGGAGTGCATTCTGACGAAGAACAGCAAAGGTAATCCAATTTTTCTTATAGTAAATCGGAGTTTGGTGAGGGCCAAACTTGGTGGGTGTCAAAATAGCTAGCCCGTGATGGCGAGCTATCTACTCAGAATATTGCAAAATGTGCTTTTGCCGAAAAGCTATTTTAAAATCGGACAAAGCGATTGCATAAAGGAGTTCTGTATCTATAACTCTTAAAATAATTGTTATGTTTTTTGTGAACGTTTATCGTGAGTAATTTAGTAAATTCACCAGGAAGTTTGCGGTGGGTATGCTAGTTCTGAACGTCACATGCTAATATAAAAAGCTGTTTTTTGATATAAATATGAACTTGATTGAACAAAACATGCATGTATTGTATAACATAATGTCCTAGGTGTGTCATCTGATGTAGATCATCAAAGGTTAGTGCTGAATTTAGCTGTGGTTTTGGTTTTTGTGACATTATATGCTAGCTTGAAAAATGGGTGTCTGATTATTTCTGGCTGGGTTCTCTGCTGACATAATCTAATGTTTTGCTTTCGTTGTAAAGCCTTTTTGAAATCGGACAGTGTGGTTAGATTAACGAGAGTCTTGTCTTTAAAATGGTGTAAAATAGTCATATGTTTGAGAAATTTAAGTAACAGCATTTCTAAGGTATTTGAATATCGCGCCAAGGGATTACACTGGCTGTTGAGTAGGTGGGACGATTTCGTCCCACACCCTAGAGAGGTTTATCAATATTCCTTTTAAATTGTCAGGCTTACTCAGTTCAGGGTTGCTGCTAAACTCCCTTGGTTTTGGGTCATCGGAAGACTCTGGGCAGATGGGCCGCTCTGGCTGATCCGGGCAGTCGGGCCGCTCCGGCTGATCCGGGCAGTCGGGCCGCTCTGGCATCTCCGGGCAGTCGGGCCGCTCTGGCATCTCCGGGCAGACGGGCCGCGCTGGCAGCTCCGGGCAGACGGGCCGCTCTGGCAGCTCCGGGCAGACGGGCAGCTCTGGCGACTCCTGACCGACGGGCAGCTCTGGCGACTCCTGACCGACGGGCAGCTCTGGCGACTCCTGACCGACGGGCAGCTCTGGCGACTCCTGACCGACGGGCAGCTCTGGCGACTCCTGACTGACGGGCAGCTCTGGCGACTCCTGACTGACGGGCAGCTCTGGCGACTCCTGACTGACGGGCAGCTCTGGCGACTCCTGACTGACGGGCAGCTCTGGCGACTCCTGACAGCCGACGCACTGAAAGCCTGGTGCGTGGTGCTGGCACTGGGGTTATCAGCCTGGGAACACACCTCCAGGCTAGTGCGGGGAGCGGGAACAGGACGAGTCGGACTGGACTGACGCACTTGAAGCCTGGTGCGTGGTGCTGGTACTGGACGTGCCAGACTGGGAACACGCACCTCCAGGCTAGTGCGGGGAGCGGGAACAGGACGAGTCGGACTGGGCTGACGCACTTCCGGGTCCGCACGAGAGACAGGAACTGGAAACCCAGGGCTATGGAGGCGCACAGGCGGTCTTGATCTTACCTCCTGCACAACCCGTCCTGACTGGATGGAACTAGTAGCCCTGTATGAGCGGGGTGCTAGTACAGGGCGAACTGGGCTGTGCAGGGGCCTGATGGTTGCCGTGCGTAGAGCGGGAGTAGGGTAGCCTGGTCCTAGGAGGCGTACCGGCGACCAGACGCGCTGCACAGGCATCCTCCTACCAGGCTGCATGCCCACTCTAGCACGGCATCTGCGAGGGGCTGGAATAACTCGCACCGGACTGTGCGTGCGTATGGGCGAGATTGTGCGCTCTTCAACAAAACACGGCGCCCTCCACTCCATACGCTCCTCCATATAATCAAGGGTAGCTGGCTTCTGGCTCTTCTTTGGCCTAGCCAAACTACCCATGTGCCCCCCCCAAAAAATGTCTTGGGGGTGCCTCTCGTGCTTCAACGCCAGTCGTGTTCCTCGGTAACGTTCCCGGTCTTTACCAGCCTTTCGCCTTTCCTCTCTCTCTCTTACCACCTGTCCCCATGGAAGGCGATCCTTTCCTGCTTGGATCTCCTCCCAAGTGTAGGAGCTCTTTCCCCCCAAGATCTCCTCCCAAGTCCATCTCTCACCATAGTCCAACTCAAATTCCTTCTGCTCCTTATAATCCACCTGTTGCTCCTTCCTCTGCTGCTTGGTCCGTTTGTGGTGGGAGATTCTGTCACGGTTGTCGTTGGGAAAGGAGGACCAAAATGCAGCAGGTCTGTGGTTGCTCATCTTGAACTTTTATTAAACTCAAAAATGAACACCAAAATAACAAAATGAACTCACGATCAACAAACAGTCTTCTCAGGCTCACATACGCTAGACAAGAAACAATCTCCCACAAAACCTACACCAAACAATTACCCATATATAGGACTCTCAATCAGAGGCAACGAGGAAGCACCTGCCTCCAATTGAGAGTCCCAACCCCCCCATTAACCTAACATAATAATAAACTCACTCGACTAAACATAGAACATAAACCAAAACCAGGAAATAATAAATCAAACGCCCTTCAACAAACACCACCCCGAACCACATAAAACAAATACCCTCTGCCACGTCCTGACCAAACTACAATAACAATTAACCCTTATACTGGCCAGGACGTGACAGAAACCCCGAGCACAATCCATCCAGGGATTTTTTTGTTGAGCTCAATCTGTTTTCCATTAGTTTTCTATGGCAATCCCTTTTTAATAGAAATATGCTTGCCATTCCTATGGCTTTCACTAAATATCAACAGTCTTTAGAAATTGGTTGATATTTTTCCTTTGAGAAATGAAGAAGTAGCCCTTTCCTTTCTGAGAGTCAAGCCAAGTGTACTTTTTTGTTTGGGGCATGCGACCTGGAACTCGCTCCACTTTCATTTTATCTGCTTTTGAACACAGTATATTCCGTCTTAAATTTTAGCGAATATATACATTTTAAAATACCTAAAGTTGGATTAGGAAAGTTGTTTGAAATGTTTGGACAAAGTTTACAGGTAACAGGTTTACAGGTAACAGGATACTTTGTAGGCATGTTGGGCCGTATTGCCTTTTTGAAATCTGACACTGCGGCTGGATTAACAAGAAGTTAATCTTTAAACCGATGCATAATACTTGTATGCTTTATGAATTCTTATTATGAGTATTTCTGTTTTTAAATTTGGCACGCTGCAATTTCACTGGTTGTTGTCAAATCAATCCCGCTAAAGTGATTAGCGCGCGTCAAGGGATCCATAAGAAGTGTTAAGGTTTCTAGCGAACCTAAGGTTTCCAATCACTGTTCAAAATGAGTTCAAACGAATGAAGTCTTAACTGGATGAACAACAGAGACAAAATGCAATATCAAAATGTATTAAAACAGTTTGGGGAATGGCCTCATCGCTGAGGGAAGATTTGACGGCAGGTCACATATGTCACATTAATGGAAGGTGTGAAAAACATTAATTTGTGTTTCCCTGGCTGAGTTGACTAGCTGATATGAGCTGATGGCCCATCAGTTGAACTACAAATGTAGGATCTTAATTTGAGCCAGTTTACCTCAGCAGGAAAATAATCCTGAATCAAGCATTTTGTAAGGGTTGATACATTTTCCGTAAGATGAAATCAACTCTGAAATTTCTACGTGGAAATTAACAACTTCAGAAGCCTTTTAAAACTTCAAATACATTACAAGTTCGACATTTCCTGCATTGCAGGAAAGTTCTCCTGCAACAGGGTGATAAAATGAAGATCCTACATCTGTAGCAAGTTTGCTGGCGACAGATTTTTGTCTTTAGGTCATTGAAGATGGCTGCCGGTGTGGCCATGAGGTAGGGGTGAGATGGAGTACAGGAAAAAAATTGAAAAGTGAAACATATAAGTAAATAATGAAAGGACAAGCCTTGTGGAAGATCTGATGGAGAAGATGGCGGACACAGAAAGAAAAGGAGAAAAGTGGAACTTGTTTTGAGTAAATATGGAGTGGTGGATCACACACAATTTTTGGAGGAGCTACAGAAGGAAATTGAACATGATGACAGTGAGGATGAATTAACTGAGGTGGCATGTGCAATGAATACCCCCGAGTTTGAACCTCGTCCTGATGATGAGAAAGATGATTCTGACGCAGTGGGAGTGATATTTTTGGAGAGAATTGATCCTTGCCTTCTGGCGGATCCATATGTGGTGTCAGGTTAGGTGGAGAAGAGGTTGGGGAATGTTGGGTCGGTGAAAGAAACTCGAAGTGGAATCACGTATATTTTTTGCATTTCTGCCGTCCAGAGGGAGTATGCGCTCCGCACCACATGACTGGGGACAAGAACTGTGAATTGCTTTCCTCTCCAGAGCAGGGCACCATTGAAAGGAGTGATAACTGGAGTGGTGAAAAGTGTTGAGGGTCAATTGAAGTTGAAGATTCCCGGTGAGGAAAAGTTGAGTGTAGAGGGAAGCAGTGTGGTGAGGAATGTTGGCATTAAGTGCAAAAAGAGGCATTTTGGCTGAATCGTATGTGGTGTCAGGTTGGTTGAAGAAGAGGTTGGGGACTGTTGAGTTGAAGTTAACTCGGAATGGACTTGTGATGATTTATTGTGTTTCCTCTGCCCAAAAGGAGCGGGCTCTCCAGACAAGATTTATGACTTGTGACACGGCGCCGTTGAAAGGAGTGATAACTTCTTATGGCTTGGGAGCAGTATTTCGACGTCTGGATGAGAAGCTTGCCCAAAGTAGAAGCTAGGATATGCATATAATTGGTAGATTTGGATAGAAAACACTCAAGTTTTCAAAACTGTTAACATAATGTCTGTGAATATAACAGAACTGATATGGCAGGCGAAAACCTGAGGAAAATACATCCAGGAAGTGGGATTTTTTGATGTGGGCATTTTCAATTGAATGCCTGTAGAGTATCTAATGGGTTAGGACTCAGATTGCAGTTCCTATGGCTTCCACTAGATGACAACAGTCTTTAGACATTGTTTCAGGCTTGTTTTCTGAAAAATGAAGAAGAATGAGACCTTTCTGTCAGTGGACTAGAATCATGTAGTGCTGGTTTGCGCGCGTGACCGAGTGCACACCCTTCGTTGTTTTTCCTTTCTATTGAATACGCTATTGCCCGGTTGAAATATTATCGATTATTTAGACAATTGACAACCTGAGGATTAATTATAAACATCGTTTGACATGTTTCAATTAACTTTACCGGTACTATTAGGATGTATTCGTCTGCATGTTTTGACCGCCTTTGAGCCAATGGATTACTGAACAAAACGTGCCAACAAAACAGAGTTTTTGGGATATAAAGAGGGACTTTATTGAACAAGACAAACATTTATTGTGTAGCTGGGACTCTTGTGACTGCAACCATATGAAGATCTTCAAAGGTAAGTGATTATTTTATCGCTATTTCTGACTTTTGTAATTCCTTTACATTAATCAAGAACTTTTACTTTTACTTCCAGACATCCTTTTACTGAGAACGACACAGCGGACTTAAATTGGTAAAAACCAAAAAGCATGTCACAACATTTAAAAATGTCCCAAACATCCGAGCTTGATGTACAAAGATGTACGGTCTGTTCCAGACATCCTTTTACTTTGTTATATAAATATATACACAAGTTATATTTACTCGTTAGACGAATTGTTATAAACTGTGGTAATTCCAATGAATTATCAATTCGTCTAACGAGTAAATATAACTTGTGTTATAAACTGTGGTAATTCCAATGAATTATCAATTCATCTAATTCAAAAGATGAAAATTCATGAACATTTCGGGGATCTTTTATTTCAGCTCATGAAACGTGGGACCAACACTTTACATGTTGCGTTCATATTTTTGTTCAGTATACTGTAGTTACTAGACCAATAAAAAAATAGTTCCAAACCTCTCTGCCAATAACAGCTAGTTTTCAGTTTTCCCCTCCCCACTCAGACCACTCCCAGACAGTCCAAAAAATATTCTTGCTTGAGAAATTGTGTCCTTGCTAAGAAGCAATTTTTGATTGGTTTCAATTAAAGTGGTCAAAAATAACCACAGTAAGGTACTTAAGTTGTTACCCATAAATGTTTGGATATTGAGAGAAAAATGGCTGCATTGGACATTTAAGTGAAAATAGCTGTTCATAGGTCTACTCTATACAGTATACTGTATATATCCTTTTCTTATATTGGACTTAAGAAGACATTTGGTGAATTGTCTTAGGCCTACTACTGATTTTAAGTTAATTTCCCCCAGTTTTTTAAGCACTAATTTTAACATTGATCTATTTCTATGGGGACAAGCAATGTTTATGACAAACTATTCACACCTCTCTTGTTGGAGGAAAGAATTTGGCAAGTTTAATGCTTATTTCCTGCAATTCTACACATTTTGTCATCGGATACAAAGAAAATGTTGCAGTTTTAAAGCAAATGTTCTTGCAATTCTATACATTTTGCCATGTCTTATGTGTATTCATGTGATATTTGAGTGACTAAACAACTACAACAATATCTATGGACAAAAAATTTATAAAAATACATTAGCTGACATGGGCTAGTTGATCTGTACATTTCTGACAAGTTGTAAATAGCTCTCTAAGGTATGCAATGACTAACATGACAAGAGGAACTGCCGACAC
Organism: Salmo trutta; assembly: GCF_901001165.1. NCBI lineage: Eukaryota > Metazoa > Chordata > Actinopteri > Salmoniformes > Salmonidae > Salmo > Salmo trutta. Next base: position 60,514,999 of record NC_042969.1, on the reverse strand, counting down.
CTTGCGCGGGAACCACTGACTTAGAATGTTATGCTGAAGGCGTTCTCTATGTCAAAACGAACACAACTCACAAGCTTTTCTTCTCAGGGACATTATCATTGGATAGTGGTACTAAACAACACCTGTGCTTAAATGACAATGTGAACATATATTTAAGAATTAAGCAGAAACAGAGGGGCCAGGTAGTTAGGGCAAAAGCCAGACGGGCTGATCCATCTTTAGCTCAGTGACCTGTCTAAAAAGTATGTAACCATAGAGATAGATAGAGGACTGTAGTGCCCAAAAGCCAGTTTTAGCATGGGCTGCGGCATTGAGGACTTTCACCATTTTGAAGTAGTAACTGGGGGATCAGGCAATTAATTATACTTATGAGCAAACTTTCCATAACTGCAGGTGGCAATAAATAGCCAACCTTGGCTATTTATCTGTTTAAAAAACACTGTCCATTATGCACCCTTACAGTTTGTTAGAAAACTTGTAGAAGTAGTAGAAGAAAATGGACTACTTCAAAATGGAGATTTCCTCAATGGTGCTTCCAGTGATCTCGCAGATGCCATAATGTGACAGATACACTGACGTGATGTTGATCTAAGTCTATAGATCTTTCACTACTAGAGGAATACTTTACTGCCCATTTGTGGAAACAGAACTTATTGGCACCTTACATCAATTTGCTCTTTCCCCCATCCCCCTGAAACACACATACAGTACATATCCACTGACATTCTAGAAGAACATTGGGTCAGAAACACAGCAGCATCCCTGATTTGACTTTACTACAGTGCTTTACAGTACTATGACAGTAAAATACATTTAATGGAAATAAATAAGAATTTACAGAAATAAAATCAATACAAACAATTATGTTGATGATAAAAACAAATGTACCGTATAAGCATTCAGTTCTGGCAGCTCACATCTTGACAGATATTCCTGTCAGTCCTGGGATTCAAACCAGTAACCCTGGCCCTACTGCTGTATAATCTAAAGTCATAATTGGTACCAGTTTAGGTTCAGTTTTCTGATCTCCTTGGTCCTAATCCCTATATAATAGGGTGCAACAGTGGTGGGAACAGAACATAGCCACAGGAAGTAGGGGTGCTGAGGGTGATGCAGCACCCCCTGAAAAATCGGAATTAATAACAAATATGAATATTTTTGGATAACTTTTTTTCTCATAAAAGTAGCACACTGGGCCTTTACTAGTCCTGCATTAGCGGACCGATGTAGCCTTCTGTAGCACGGGCATAGTATTTTTTCCCCCCGTGGCTATGGAACAGAATAAACTGTACAGATATTTCTGGTTACTGTAAACAACAGAAAAAAAGAATGGCTGTAGAGAAGTTGATGAAAGTGATCAAGTGGGGAGCACACGTATTAAAAACCTACTTTCGTGACTCCTTTGAGGCTTTCAAGCAAACAAGGAATATTTTGACATATGAGAGCACAACTAACACAAAAGGTGAAACCACTAGACTTAATATGATACATATACCATGGAGGTTGCTCAGCGCACTTTCAACACAGGAGAGTTTTACAATTGCTAAGTGAGATAAAATGGTTATGGGAATAAAATAAAAATGGCATAAGCCATCACTGCCAGAATAAGTAAGCACTCATCACATATACATTGCAGAAAAAGCCTGCAATATACAACCTTCGTGAAAGATTCCCTTTATTTCTGCCTCATGGCAAAATGTGTAGAACTGCAGGAAATAAACTTGAAAACTACAACAAAAAAAAAACAAAAAAATTCAAGAAGACAAACATTTTAGGAAGATGGGCAGGTACACAGCTGTCCTGAAGTTAGGTGGGCCAAGAGTCCAGATCTGGCAAAATGGTTTTGGGTGTAGGGTCTTCCCAAAGATCCCACTCAGCATCTGTTTGAGCTTAGTCTGAAGGTAGAGAGGGCAGCTCCCTTTGATGCTCTCTAGTTATGCAGTTAGCGAGCTAATATGACACAAAACATTCTCAGTTACAATACATGATAAACTTGATGCAATTTTTACAGTCAATTATAGCAACTATAAGTAAGAAAAAACATAATTCAAAATTACACAAAGGAACTATCAGGTTATGTTTTAGGGTTAAGGCCTAGTACCTTGTTACAAGCATGCCTGATTTTAACCATCCTAATGCCATACATGAAAGGATTGAAAATTGGTGGACATATCAGAAAATAAACAAATAAAATAGTGCGAAGTACAGGTGGAAGATCTGCAGTTTCATATCTGCCTTGTAGAATCACAAATAACCAGCCAAAGTAGAAGTTCAGCATAGAGACTATATGTGGTGTGCAAGTGTTAAATGCTTTCTGTTTTGTCTCTTTTGAAGACTTTAAACATATTTGTAGAATTCTGACATATGAGTATATGGTAGGAAATAAAGTACAAGAAAGATAAACTACAGTGACAAGAAGACCCCATATATTATTCAGCATAGTATTTGAACATGCAAGCTTGACTACTGAGTAGTTATCACAATACAGTCTGTCTAGAATGTTACCACAAAATTTCAGTTGCAAACTTAGGGAGATATTGACGGCATTGATGAAAAAAGAAGTCAACCAGGACAGCAGAATTAAGCCACAAATTATTTTAGGTGTCATAATATTATTATATCGTAGGGGATAACAAATAGAAATGTACCTGTCATAGGACATAACTGCTAAATTACTAAATTCTGTTAGAGCACATGAGTACAACACATAAATCTGGAGATAACAATAAAGAAGGGAAATATCATGTGTGTCAGAGAGTAAGTAAAACATGAGAGCAGGAAACAAACCAGTGCTCCCATACAACTGATTAACAAACAAAGCACATAGAAACAGATACATGGGTTCATGAAGGCTTCTTTCAATGCAGATAACTCCAATAAGCAAAGCATTGGCAAGAATGATGACAAAATATAATACAGTTACTACAGCAAAGTAGAAATACTTCAATTGTCCAATATCACCGTATGCAGCAAGCCTAAAGACCTTAAAGTGAGTAGAGTTTTCCATGGTCCTGGGAGTTGTTAAAGATGTGCTGTCAATGTTTGAAGAAGAGGAGCAAATCCTCGTAATGTAGCTTACATATAAGCTAAATTGATGAAATCACAAAGAACAGACAACCTAAATGTATAATTCCTTGACTTGTTGATTCAGTAATAGATTTCCCCACATCTACAGTATACTCACCAATATAGACAGCTTTTCATTCTCCTGATAACATAATTCAAACAATATTTTACTTTGTATCCTGCACTCATGTAACTTTACATTCAAATGCAAAATAATACACTGATTACATGTATTCTAAATCCAAACTGAAGACTGCTCATTTCTAATCCATGATGACCTTCTTAAACTCAGCTCCTCACTTGATTCTTATACTTGTGAGATATAAAAAAAAGCCTGCCATGGTGTGATATGCAAAGGATTACCAATACCTGGGGATACCTGGGGATAATTAGACATTTTCAGAGTCAAGGAAACCATATAGAGGAAAACAGATACCATTTTGCATCACATGCCCTCCAGGGTGTTCAAATGCCTTTTTTAAATGAAAAATCCACCCAAAACGCTCAATCTTATAATTTAATTAACACTAATATGTGACAACAATATTTTTTTGTGACCAATGTTTCATTTTGGCTTTTTAATAGGGATGGTAGCAACATATGAAAATTGCTGTGGAAATCTGTTGCAGCTCAAGTTGACTTCAAAATCCACATTGAAATGCTCTCTCTATGGGCTGGCTGGCTAGCTAGCAAACATAGCTATGCACAGTAATACCAAAGACAATATTACATTTACATTACATTTACGTCATTTAGCAGACGCTCTTATCCAGAGCGACTTACAAATTGGTGCATTCACCTTATGATATCCAGTAAAACAACCACTTTACAATAGTACATCGATATCTTTTTTTTGGGGGGGGGGGGGTCAGAAGGATTACTTTATTCTATCCCAGGTATTCCTTAAAGAGGTGGGGTTTCAGGTGTCTCCGGAAGGTGGTGATTGACTCCGCTGTCCTGGCGTCGTGAGGGAGCTTGTTCCACCATTGGGGTGCCAGAGCAGCGAACAGTTTTGACTGGGCTGAGCGGGAACTGTGCTTCCGCAGAGGTAGGGAGGCGAGCAGGCCAGAGGTGGATGAACGCAGTGCCCTTCTTTGGGTGTAGGGACTGATCAGAGCCTGAAGGTACGGAGGTGGCGTTCCCCTCACAGCTCCATAGGCAAGCACCATGGTCTTGTAGCAGATGCGAGCTTCAACTGGAAGCCAGTGGAGTGTGCGGAGGAGCGGAGTTACGTGAGAGAACTTGGGAAGGTTGAACACCAGACGGGCTGCGCCGTTCTGGATGAGTTGTGGGGGTTTAATGGCACAGGCAGGGAGCCCCGCCAGCAGCGAGTTGCAGTAATCCAGACGGGAGATGACAAGTGCCTGGATTAGGACCTGCGCCACTTCCTGTGTAAGGCAGGGTTGTACTCTGCGAAGGTTGTAGAGCATGAACCTACAGGATCGGGTCACCTCCTTGATGTTAGCGGAGAACGACAGGGTGTTGTCCAGGGTCACGCCACGGCTCTTAGCACTCTGGGAGGAGGACACAATGGAGTTGTCAACCGTGATGGCGAGATCATGGAATGGGCAGTCCTTCCCCGGGAGGAACAGCAGCTCAGTCTTGCCGAGGTTCAGCATGAGGTGGTGATCCGTCATCCACACTGATATGTCTGCCAGACATGCAGAGACGCGATTCGCCACCTGGTTATCAGAAGGGGGAAAGGAGAAGATTAATTGTGTGTTGTCTGCGTAGCCATGATAGGAGAGACCATGTGAGGATATGACAAAGCCAAGTAACTTGGTGTATAGCGAGAATAGGAGAGGGCCTAGAACTGAGCCCTGGGGGATACCAGTGGTGAGAGCACGTGGTGCGGAGACGGATTCTCGCCACGCCACCTGGTAGGAGCAACCTGTCAGGTAGGATGCAATCCAAGAGTGAGCTGCGCCGGAGATGCTCAACTCAGAGAGGGTGGAGAGGAGGATTTGATGATTCACAGTATCAAAGTCAGCAGATAGGTCTAGAAGGATGAGAGCAGAGGCGAGAGAGTTAGCTTTAGCAGTGCGGAGAGCCTCCATGACACAGAGAAGAGCAGTCTCAGTTGAATGACCAGTCTTGAAACCTGACTGATTTGGATCAAGAAGGCATTCTGAGAGAGATAGCAAGAGAGCTGGCCAAGGACGGCATGCTCAAGAGTTTTGGAGAGAAAAGAAAGAAGGGATACTGGTCTGTATTTGGTGACATCAGAGGGATCGAGTGTAGGTTTTTTGAGAAGGGGTGCAACTCTCGCTCTCTTGAAGACGGAAGGGACGTAGCCAGCGGTCAAGGATGAGTTGATGAGCGAGGTGAGGTAGGGGAGAAGGTCTCCGGAAATTGTCTGGAGAAGAGAGGAGGGGATAGGGTCAAGCGGGCAGGTTGTTGGGCGGCCGGCCGTCACAAGTCGCAAGATTTCATCTGGAGAGAGAGGGGAGAAAGAGGTCAAAGCATAGGGTAGAGCAACGTGAGCAGAACCAGCGGTGTCGTTTGACTTAACAAACGAGGATCGAATGTCGTCAACCTTCTTTTCAAAATGGTTGACAAAGTAATCCGCAGAGAGGGAGGAGGGGGGGAGGAGGATTCAGGAGGGAGGAGAAGGTGGCAAAGAGCTTCCTAGGGTTAGAGGCAGATGCTTGGAATTTAGAGTGGTAGAAAGTGGCTTTAGCAGCAGAAACAGAGGAAGAAAATGTAGCGAGGAGGCAGTGAAAAGATACCAGGTCCGCAGGGAGGCTAGTTTTCCTCCATTTCCGCTCGGCTGCCCATAGCCCTGTTCTGTGAGCTCGCAATGAGTCGTCAAGCCATGGAGCAGGAGGGGAGGACCGAGCTGGCCGGGAGGATAGGGGACATAGAGAGTCAAAGGATGCAGAAAGGGAGGAGAGGAGGGTTGAGGAAGCAGAATCAGGAGATTGGTTGGAGAAGGCTTGAGCAGAGGGAAGAGATGATAAGATGGAAGAGGAGAGAGTAGCAGGAGAGAGAGAGCGAAGGTTGTGGCGGCGCAATACCATCTGAGTAGGGGCAGAGTGAGTAGTGTTGGAGGAGAGCGAGAGGGAAAAGGATACAAGGTAGTGGTCGGAGACTTGGAGGGGAGTTGCAGTGAGATTAGTAGAAGAACAGCATCTAGTAAAGATGAGGTCAAGCGTATTGCCTGCCTTGTGAGTAGGGGGGACGGTGAGAGGGTGAGGTCAAAAGAGGAGAGGAGTGGAAAGAAGGAGGCAGAGAGAAATGAGTCAAAGGTAGACATAGGGAGGTTTAAGTCACCCAGAACTGTGAGGGGTGAGCCATCCTCAGGAAAGGAACGTATCAAGGCGTCAAGCTCATTGATGAACTTTCCAATAAAACCTGGAGGGCGATAAATGATAAGGATGTTAAGCTTGAATGGGCTAGTGACTGTGACAGCATGGAATTCAAATGAGGAGATAGACAGATGGGTCAGGGGAGAAAGAGAGAATGTCCACTTGGGAGAGATGAGGATTCCAGTGCCACCACCCCACTGACCAGATGCTCTCGGGGTATGCGAGAACACGTGGTCAGATGAGGAGAGAGCAGTAGGAGTAGCAGTGTTTTCTGTTGTAATCCATGTTTCCGTCAGCGCCAAGAAGTCGAGGGACTGGAGGGTAGCATAGGCTGAGATGAACTCTGCCTTGTTGGCCGCAGACCGGCAGTTCCAGAGGCTGCCGGAGACCTGGAACTCCATGTGGGTCGTGCGCGCTGGGACCACCACGTTAGAGCGGCAGCGACCACGCGGTGTGAGGCGTTTGTGTGGCCTGTGCAGAGAGGAGAGAACAGGGATAGACAGACACATAGTTGACAGGCTACAGGAGAGGCTACGCTAATGCAAAGGAGATTGGAATAAAAATTAACTAAACAACTGGGGAAGCGAGAGCGCAGGGCCTCCCTCACTAACCATTCACGTCAGTATGTGACGTAGCTAGTTAGCTGTAAAATTGCCTTATCAAACTGTACTATTTTAGGAGTCTACAATCGAATCATGTTCAACCTGCAGATCGATGTGCCTCACCGAGTGGAGTCTGACATTCGCAACGCAACGACACCATGCAGTGGACCCTGGACTGAAGAGGCAGAAAAATAGAAGAAATGTGCTAGACTGTCTGTAAAATTACATATTTCTTGAAGTAGGAATTTTGGTCCCGCTTTAAATGACATGCAGCTTATAAAGGCTTCATAAAGCCTTCATAAACAATACATAAATGTGTTACAAATGTTATGCTTTATAAAGGGTTCATAAATTTGCCATAACTGTGTGACATAATCACCGATGTCAAACTTGTGCTTTATAAAGTGTAGCATAAGCAACCCTTAATAAAGGCCTTATAAATCATTTTAAATTGAAGTTTCACAAAGCATTTATAAACCTGTCATGCATCTTGGTAGAGTATTGTAACGCCAGGATAGTGGGACTGAATTCCGGGGCCACCCATGCATAAAAATCTCTTCACACATTACTAAGTCACTTTGGATAAAAGAGTCTGCAAAAATTTGATATATTAAATTTCTCTAAAACATTTCTAGGATGGCCCAACATCTTTCCCTCTTGGATGCATAGTCAATATTGGACCTGACCTCAACTTTCCACAAAATGCTGTGCTGCAGGATAACACTCTAAAGTGCAGTCATGCACAGAAAAAAACATTGGTGAGTCCTTTTAAATCAGTTTTAATGTCATGTCTACTTCGTCATGTCCACCCAAATTCCATTTTCTCAGTTTAGTTTTTCCAGGTTTCGGATTTGCCCCATGTTTTCCGGTTTCCCCCAATTTCTTCCAAACTTTTTAAATAGAAAAGCAGCAACATTTGATTTTCTGTGTTCACAACAATGCTTAAGCCACATCATGTGATGATGTGAAAAATCTAAGAAACTTTGATTTTCTTGTATAATTGCCCTTTGTAGTTGCCCACTATTGTTTGGTTAGAAGGTTTTCTGTAGTGCAGTAATCGCACATGTGATGATTATGTATTCCATATAGAATGATTTGCATTGTGGCCACAAATGGAACGGGTAGAGTAAAAGGCCAACACTTCGTATTATTCAGAACTCAATGAAATAATGCCAGATATACATTCTACAGACCCTGTTGAGTACTCCCAACAATACTTTTACTCCATCACCCAGACCAGTTTTTGCTCTATAAGCCAATAAGCCAATATGTATTCCTTATACTGTACAGTGATTCACATTTGGGGTATTTCTGACCTTGGAACATGTTTTAAAACCCACATTTAATGCAAATGTCACCTTAATATGATAAAATATGAACCATTGTTAATTTTTAGACAATTATTTTTCATATCATTAATGAATACAGTTTTTTGACACTTTTATACTATTACGTGGTGGACTTTTATTTAGAACATTTCAGAAATTCCGTTACCCGGAACTACTTTTTATTGTTGCTGATGAGACGCTGATCATGTGATGAGTTCGCAAATCAAATACCCAATTGTGGTGCCAACCTGACAGTGAAAAACAAGTAAGTTAACCTTTATATATTGTAGTTTAAATTAGTTTGTAGTAAAGTGTTGAGTTACATTACATACTGTAGCCACCTCAGTCATTATTTCAAATCATTCTGGTGACTTTACAGCAATTGCTAGCTAGCCAAAATTTAGCTAGCTAGCTACAGTCGCTAAATACACGTCTCATAGTCACGTCATGAGATTTGTAAATGAAAGAGGAATAAAATAATACAAATCTAAGGGAGTTTTCCATCTCCCCATTTAGAGTTTATGGTTTAGCACAGAAATGCCCTTATCATGATGGTGTGTTAAAGACATTTCCTAACAGACCTGCTAACTTTATTTGTTGTTAATTTTAAGGTTGGAACCAACATGCAGTACCTCCAGCAGGCAGAGAGGCAAGAACCATTCCTCCAACAGCTCAGGGACAAGCTACACTATTCACAGTCCTGTTAGGCTGGACAATAGAGCGAGGCTGAAAAACGGCTTAAGAACGATGGCTAAGCTGGAACACTAGCGCGAGCTCATAGCAAATGAATGGAATCGAACGGTCGCAGAGCCTGTTTTGACTGGAGTGATGCTTACAATTCCATTTTGCCTAAATGGCACAAATGTTTTATCCCTTTTCATTTTACCACTACAATCTGTTCGTCGGACGAAACTGGGAAAAAACAACTTGTTTAGAAAGTAAACATCCGCACCTCGATGGTGTCAACTGTGCTTATGGCTGCGTAATGAGGAAGTACGGAAAAAATGAAAACCTCTGACTTTTTCTGGTCTAGCGATCGATGACAAATGAGCTCGCTGCCCAGACTGTTCCTATGGAGAGGCATGCCTCTGCATAGGCAAACAATGGGGGGAGCTCAGTGTCCCATGGGAAAAAAGTATTTTGGGGCTAGCGTTTGATGACAGTGGAGCTTGCGGCCCAGACTTACATAATTAGAAAGAGGAGATTCTCCTGATTAAAATGGCGTCTGACTTGAAAAAAATCAAAATATACATGTAACCGATATGAAATGGCTAGTTAGTTAGCGGTGGTGCGCGCTAATAGCGTTTCAATCAGTGACGTCACTCGCTCTGAGACTTGAAGTAGGGTTTCCCCTTGCGTTGCAAGGGCCGTGGCTTTTGTTGCGCGATGGGTAACGATGCTTCGTGGGTGTCATTTGTTGATGTGTGCAAGGGTCCCTGGTTCGAGCCCGGGTTGGGGCAAGAGAGGGACGGAACCTACACTGTTACATTGATGCTGTTGACCCGGGTCATTGGTTGCTGCGGAAAAGGAGGAGGTCAAAAGGGGGGTGAGTGTAACCGATGTGAAATGGCTAGTTAGTTAGCGGTGGTGCGCACTAATAGCGTTTCAATCAGTGACGTCACTCGCTCTGAGACTTGAAGTAGGGTTTCCCCTTGCGTTGCAAGGGCCGTGGCTTTAGTGGCGTGATGGGTAACGATGCTTCGTGGGGTGTCAGTTGTTGATGTGTGCAAGGAACCCTGGTTCGAGCCCAGGTTGGGGCGAAGAGAGGGACGGAACCTACACTGTTACACATACACTGTCAACTGTGGGACTTTATATAGACACGTGTGAGTCAAGTCTACTGCAAATTGAGAAATCATGTGACTAAACAGAACAAAAAGAAAAAACTATCCTATGAAACAAAGATGAATTATATAAAGAAATATATTAAAATGCTTTGGAGCAACTTAAATTACATTTGACAGAAAGGCAAACTCAGCTCCATCATTCATTAAATCAGATGGCTCATTCATCACAAAACCCACTGACATTGCCAACTACTTTCATGATTTTTTCATCGGCAAGATTAGCAAACTTAGGCACGACATTCTAACAACAAACACCGAACCAAGAATAACTGACAAAATTATGAAAGACAAGCATTGTAATTTTGAATTCGGTAAAGTTAGTGTGTAAGAGGTGGAAAAAGTTGTCTATCAACAATGACAAGGCACCTGAGTCTGACAACTTTGATAAAAAACTACTGAGGATGATAGCGGACAATATTGCCACTCCTATTTGTCGTCTCTTCAATCTAAACTTACAAAAAGGTGTGTGCCTTCTGGCCTGGAAGGAAGCAAAAGTCATTCCGCTACCCAAGAATAGTAAAGCACCCTTCACTGGCTCAAATAACAGACCAATGAACCTGTGACAACCCTTAGTATACTTTGGGAAAAAAATGGTGTTTGACCGTATACAGTGCTATTGTCACGGCTGTTCGATGCAGCGTTTTCATAGTTCCACATATTTATTAAAAGTGAAACTGAATGCAAAAACAGAAAACTTGAAATACCAAAACAACAAACCGTGACGCAGAGAGGACGACACACTACTCAAAAGACAATCACCCACAAACAGCATGAAGAAACACCCCTACTAAATATGACCTCCAACTAGAAGCAACGAGGACCAGCTGCCTCCAATTGGAGGTCAACCCAATAAACCCCAACATAGAAATAGACAAACTAGAACTACAACATAGAAATAGAAAACAGAACACAAAACCACATCAACACCCCTTGTCACGCCCTGACCACTCTACCATAGAAAATAACAACTTATTATGGTCAGGACGTGACAGCTATTTTACAGTAATAAATTAACAACAGACTTTCAGCATGCTTATAGGGAAGGGTGTTTTTCAACATGCATGGCACTTACACAAATGACTGATGATTGGCTGAGAGAAATTGATAAAAAGATTGTGGGAGCTGTTTTGTTAGACTTCAATGCGGCTTTTGACATTATCGATCATAGTATTCTGCTGGAAAAAGTTAAATGTTATGGCTTTACATCCATTGCTATATTGTTGATTGTTGATCTAACAGATCACAGAGGTTGGTCTTTAATGGTAGCCTCTCCAACATAATCCAGGTAGAATCATGCATTCCTCAGGGCAGCTGTGTAGGCCCCTTACTTTTTTCAATCTTTACTAATGACCTGCCACTTACTCTGAGTAAAGCCCGTGTGTCTATGTATGCAGATGACTCAACACCATAAACATCAGCTACTACAGCGAGTGAAATCACTGCAACACTTAAAGAGTTGAGGTCAGTTTCAGAATTAGCTTCAAGAAATAACTTAGTCCTAAATATTTCAAGAACTAAAAGCATTGTATTTGGGACAAATCAATCACTGAACCCTAAACCTTAACTAAATCTTGTAATGAATAATCAAAACATATTGATGCAACAGTAGCTAAGATCAGGAGAGGTCTGTCCTTAAAAAAGTGTTGCTCTGTCTTCTTAATTAACAACAATATCAACAAGGCAGGTCCTACAGGCCCTGCCTTTGTCGCACCTGGACTACTGCCCAACCGTGTGGTCAGATGCCACAAAGAGGGACTTGGGGAAATTACAACTGGCCCAGAACACGGCAGCACGGCTGGCCCTTAAATGTACATGTAGAGCTAACATTAATAATATGGATGTCAATCTCTCATGGCTCGAAGTAGAGGAGAGATTGACATCATCACTACTTGTTTTTGTAAGAAGTATTGACATGTTGAATTAACCATGCTGTGTGTTTAAACCACTAGCACATAGCTCGGACACCCAATTCATACCCCACAAGACATGCCACCAAAGGTGCTCTTCAGAGTCCCCAAATCCATAAGACTACGGGAGGCACACAGTACTACATGGAGCCATGGATACATGGAATACTATTCCAAATCAAGTAATTCACCCAAGCAATAAAATCTGATTTAAAAAAACTGATAAAAATACCTTGTGAAACAGTGATGACTGTGAAGAATTATACACACAGGTAGAAACACACACATACAAACACACATAACACGTACACTATTCAAACACGTACACCTGATTTGTGTGCTGTAGAGAAGTGGCTGGAGGGCACACAATTAATATATTGTAAAATCTATTTTAATGTTTAAAAATTGCATAATGCATTTTACTGCCTTAATTTTTGCTGGACCCCAGGAAGAGTAGATGCTGTCTTGGCAGCAGCTAATGGGGATCCATAATAAATACAAATACACATACAATACTGTAGAGTCCAAAGATGTTATTAACGGTCATGTCTGAAGGTGAACAGGCAAGTTTTACTACCAGGTAGTTGTCACAATACACTTTGTCTCCACACAATTGCAAATAAATAGTTAAAGACAGTGTTATGAGGAATTTTGCAAAAGAGTAGAACCATATTACACAAATACACACCCTGTTGGGTGTCAAGATGATGTTATACTGTTGTGGATAACATTTACATTTTAGTCATTTAGCAGACGCTCTTATCCAGAGCGACTTACAGTAGTGAAGGCATACATTTCATGCATTTAAAAAAAATTGTACTGGGCCACCGTGGGAATCGAACCCACAACCCTGGTGTTGCACACACCATGCTGGCGTTGCAAACACCATGCTCTACCAACTGAGCCACAGGGAACCACACAACTGAGCCACAGGGAACATAAAGCAAGGTACCTGTTGTAGGACATGACTGCTAAATTGCAGAATTCCATAGATTCATATATATATATATGCAAAAGATCTGTAGGCAACACAGTGGAAACTGAATGGGCATCTGAAACCAAATGAGTCATGAGAGCAGGAAACAAAGGACTGCTACCATATAACTCATTCACAAAGAAGAAACAGATATACTACATGGCCAAAAGTATGTGGACACCTGCTCGTCAAACATCTCATTCCAAAAATCATGGGCATTAATATGGAATTGGTCCTTTGCTGCTATAACAGCCTCCACTTTTCAGGGAAGGCTTTCCAACAGATGTTGGAACATGTATTCAGGGACTTGCTTCCACTCAGCCACAAGACCATTTGTAAGGTTGGGTAATGCTGTTGGGGTTGAGGGGTAGGGGAAAACGATGCATGTAATCTATGCACTTAAATAGCGACTATTTTCCTGTGGTTAATTTTCAGTCCAGCTGGTAGGCTATACTCCTGTTTTAAAACTAAGCAATGTGCTTAATATTAGGAAAGTTGAGAAATAAATATAGTAGGCCTATCCTATAGCAAGCTGATGTAATCCTCTTTTGAATAGACGCCATCAAAACTGTTTTCTCACGCAGTTGCATAGCCTTCGGAAATGTTGCACAACATGAGCTCATGGGCTCTCTTAAAGTGTTTGATTATATTTTCGATACATTTGCATTGATGTCAGAGTGATTAAAGGGACAATAGAGTGCTGAGTACCAGGCAGATAGAATGTTTGGTAGGCTACTAATGACCATCAGCAGCATCAGAGCTTGGAGAAGCCCAGTTACCGTGACTAAACAGTCACGTGGAATTTGACTGCGGTCTTGACTTGTGACCACCGGTGTGGCGGTAATATGGTCACATAACAGCCCTTATCAAGATTTTCCCTCTCAGGTCACAGGTCAACATATTATGATCAACAATGTGTTTGTAGTATTTTTCCAGCACAGTCAACTTCTTGTTAGGCCCAGTTTGATATTGTTGCATCATTCACATCAGACCGGTCTGAAGGGAGGCCATTAAGCCTAATGCTACTCTCCACCTTCCTGGGACTAACACTTCAATTGGTGTAATGAGAGACAAGAGACTGTCACCAAGGGCTACCTCTGTTGTTGTTTCAGCCTCTCTGATCTCACAGGTAGGTATTTCTAAATTGTTTTCAATGGAATTGAGAGAAACAGTGGAGTTATCTAAAGACTGATGGCCAAATACAGTAAACATTTTTTCTTGCTGAACAGCTTCTAAATGGACAGGCATTCACGTCGCTACTTAACATCCCAGTGTCTCTGCGTTTCTATGTGGTATGAACTTTCATATTAAATCTCAAACACACAATATTACATATCATTTTTTACCTTGCCTTGAAGAAATTCCCATATAAATACTGTACGGTGGGAGAATATTAACCCTTTCAAACCACTCCAAAGGAGCGCTCTTTAATGGCTGCAATTTCCAGCAAGACCAAAACAAGTGGCCATCTGTCAAGTTGCAGGCATAAGGGTATTGGGTTTCCATCATCCCTAAGCCTAATATGAGTCAGGCCTGTGTATAAGAGGTCTAGGATCTTAATATGATCACCCTGCTGTTGCAGGACATTTCCTACACAGAAGGAAATGCAAATGTGTAGTGTATGAGGTTTAAAAGGCTTCTAAAGTTTGCAATTACCACTGACATTTCAGACTTAATTTTCCTAATATTCCTAAACTCTTACAAAAATGTCCATTAAGTATATTCTGCACAATAATTCACATATCCTGTTACTGGATTATTTTCCTTCTGTGAGAAAGTGGTCAAATTAAGCTCCTGTGTGTTGAGGCAAAAAAAGGTTTGTATGCCAAGGTTCCAAGTTAAATTATAAGTATTAACTTGTACACTTCTTTTACACGTGCTAAATTCAAATATATCAGTATGATGCCCCTGGCTGAAAGGGTTGTGCCAATCAAGAGGTCAACTGCCATGACTCCTGTGACCACTTCAATATCAATTCTGTGAAGCTTATGGTACTTTGTACAAACATTTTGTATTTCACACTCTGAAAATATTTTGCAATTTAAATGTTTTTCATTAACCTCTCTGGGCCAGTGGGACGCTTTCGTCCCACCCTAATCAACAGCCAGTGGAATCGCGTCGCGCTAAATGCAAAACCTCATAAATGCTATAACTTCAATTTCTCAAACATATGACTATTTTACACCGTTTTATAGATACACCTCTCCTGAATCGAACCACGTTGTCCGATTTCAAAAAGGCTTTACAGCAAAAGCAAAACATTAGATTATGTCAGCAGAGTACCCAGCCAGAAATAATCACACAGCCATTTTCAAAGCAACTAGCATGCATCACAAATACCCAAAACACAGCTAAATGCAGCACTGACCTTTGACAACCTTCATCAGATGACACTCCTAGGACATCATGTTACACAATACATGAATTATTCGTTCGATAAAGTCCATATTTATATATAAAAACAGCATTTTACATCGGCGCATGACGTTCAGAAAATCTTTTGCCTCAAATGCTTCCGGGGGATTAGCGCTACAATTTACAAAATTACTATTCGAAAACATTGTTAAAATGTAATATTGTCATTAAAAGACTTATAGATTAACATGTCTTGAATGCCATCGCTTTGCCAGATTTAAAAATAACTTTACTGGGAAATCACACTTTGCAATAAACGACGTGGTATGCCCAGAAAAAAAGTCTAGGCTATACATGTTGGAGCCAACTTGGAATGATCAACCATCAAAATTACTATTGTAAATAATACCTTACCTTTGATTATCTTTATCAGAAGGCACTTCTAGGAATCCCAGGTCCATAACAAATGTAGTTTTGTTCCAAAAAGTTAATAATTTATGTCCCAATAGTGTTAGCGCGCTCCGAAGGCTAGTGAAAATGTACCGTGTGCGTCTGACTTGTCGTCAGGAATGAGCAAAAAAAATATATTTAAGTTCGTTCAAACATGTCAAACGTTGTATAACATAAATCTTTAGGGGCTGTTTCAACCAGGGCTTCAATAATATTCCACTGGGACGGTTGCATTGTTTTTCAAAACGTTTCGAAAAGGGAGAGTAGTCATGGGCGCCGACGTCACAATGGTAATGGCCCATCCCCTGTGACCAAGTGCCACAGCCTCTCTTTGGGTCAGTTACTACCATAGAAGACTGAAACCACTTTGTAAAGACTGGGGGCATCTAGTGGAAGCCATAGGAAGTGCTAAATGATTCACAAGCCCCTGTGTGTTTCAATGGCAAATGTTTGAAGTGATATCCACACATCAGATTTCAGTTTCCTGTCAGGATTTGTCTCAGGGTTTTGACTGCCATATGAGTTCTGTTATACTCACAGACACCATTCAAACAGTTTTAGAAACTTTAGGGTGTTTTCTATCCAAATCAAACAATTATATGCATATTCTAGTTACTGGGCAGGAGTAGTAACCAGATTAAATCGGGTACGTTTTTTATCCGGCCGTGCAAATACTGCCCCCTATCCCCAACAGGTGTTAAATGAAATGAAATCGTTTGTTCATGCAAAAATGGTTACTAAAGTATAGCCCTCCTCTGATTGACTTCCTGGAGCTGAACAGGTTTAAAATATCAAAATTGCACATATGAGCTAAACTTTGCTGAGATCTGTGCATTTTGCTGTGCATTTTGCTGAAAGCCTTCAGAGACAAAGAAAATGTAACCCTTGTGGTCCAAACGCCAATTACAGATGTCGGATATTAATTTGACCTGTTCTGTCACAGGAGTAAAATATTCCTGCAGCAGGAGGATTTGGATGTCTAAAGAAATATGTAGAATTGCCGCCAGGGGGCAGCTGGAAGCGGTGTTTGTATACAATACAGTACCGTAGCTTACCTACTAGCTAGAGCTGAAGTCAGAAGTTTACATAAACCTTAGCCAAATACATTTAAACTCAGTTTTCACAATTCCTGACATTTAATCCTAGTAAAAATTCCCTGTCTTAGGTCAGTTAGGATAACCACTTTTATTTTAAGAATGTGAAATGTCAGAATAATAGTAGAGATAATTATTTATTTCAGCTTTCATTTCTTTCATCACATTCCCAGTGGGGTCAGAAGTTTACATACACTCAATTAGTATTTGGTAGCATTGCCTTTAAATTGTTTAACTTGGGTCAAACGTGGTTTCGGGTAGCCTTCCACAAGCTTCCCGCAATAAGTTGGCTGAATTTTGGCCCATTCCTCCTGACAGAGCTGGTGTAGCTGAGTCAAGTTTGTAAGCCTCCTTGCTCGCGCACGTTTTCAGTTCTGCCCACAAATTTTCTATGGGATTGAGGTCAGGGCTTTGTGATGGCCACTCCAATACCTTGACTTTGATGTCCTTAAGCCATTTTGCCACAACTTTGGAAGTATGCTTGGGGTCATTATCCATTTGGAAGACCCATTTGCGACCAAGCTTTAACTTCCCGACTGACGTCTTGAGATGTTGCTTCAATATATCTACATCATTTTCTTTCCTCATGATGACATCTATTTTGTGAAGTGCACCAGTCCCTCCTGCAGCAAAGCACACCCACAACATGATGCTGCAACCCCCGTGCTTCACGGTTGTGATGGTGTTCTTAGGCTTGCAAGCCTCCCAATTTTTCCTCCAAACATAATGATGGTCATTATGGCCAAACAGTTCTATTTTTGTTTCATCAGACCAGAGGACATTTCTCCAAAAAGTACGATATTTGTCCCAATGTGCAGTTGCAAACTGCAGTCTGGCTTTTTTATGGCGGTTTTGGAGCAGTGGTTTCTTCCTTGCTAAGCGGCCTTTCAGGTTATGTCGATTAAGGAGTCGTTTTACTGTGGATATAGATACTTTTCTACCTGTTTCCTCCAGCATCTTCACAAGGTCCTTTGCTCTTGTTCTTCGGTTGATTTGCACTTTTCGCACCAAAGTACGTTCATCTCTAGGAGACAGAACGCTTCTCCTTCCTGAGCGGTATGACGGCTGTGTGACCCCATGGTGTTTATACTTGCATACTGTTGTTTATACAGATGAACGTGGTACCTTCAGGCGTTTGGAAATTGCTCCCAATGATGAACCAGGCTTGTGGAGGTCTACAATTCTTTTTCTGAGGTCTTGGCTGATTTCTTTTGATTTTCCCATGATGTCAAGCAAAGAGGCACTGGGTTTGAAGGTCAGCCATGAAATACATCCACAGGTACACCTCCAATTGACTCAAATGATGTCAATTAGCCTATCAGAAGCTTCTAAAGCCATGACATAATTTTCTGGAATTTTCCAAGCTGTTCAAAGGCACAGTCGTCTTAGTGTATGTAAACTTCTGACCCCCTGGAATTGTGATACAGTGAAATATAAGTGAAATAATCTGTCTGTAAACAATTGTTGGAAAAATGACTTGTGTCATGCACAAAGTAGATGTCCTAAACGACTTGCCAAAACTATAGTTTTGTGGAGTGGTTGAAAAATGAATTTTAATGACTCCAACCTAAGTGTATGTAAACTTCCGACTTCAACTGTACATATACAATAAATAATGCAACGTTTTATTTATTGTAGCATGACTAAATAAATAAACAGCTGTTTTATCAAGCAAATGGATTCATCCCTTTTATTTTATAGGAAATTATTTGTGTATTTTACTAGGACAAGAAACAAAATCCAACTGTTTTGTAATTAAACTAATTTCCTCAAAATATCAAAAGGATCTGCTAGATCCTTCACTACTAGAGAAATGCTTTATTGCCCATTTGTGGAAACAGAATTTATTGGATCCTCACATCATTTTACTCTGTCCCCAACCCCCTGAAACGCACGTACATGTCCACTGACATGCTAGAAGAGCATAGGGTCAGCGACACAGCAGCACCCCTGATTTGACTTTACTACAGTACTTTACAGTAGTATAACAGTAAAATACATTTAATGGAAATGCGTAAGAATTTATTGAAATGAAATGCAATACAAAAGATTAGGTTGATGATAAAACAAATATACAGTATAAGCCTTCAGTTCTGGTAGCAGTTCTGGCAGCTCACATTCTGACAGATATTCCTGTCAGTCCTGGGATTAAAACCAGTAATCCTGGCCCTGCTGCTGTACCATCTAAAGTCATAATTGGTACCAGTTCAGATTTCTGATCTCCTTGGTCCTAATCCCTATTTGATAGGGCATAACAGTGGTTGGAACAGAACATAGCCACAGGAGTAGGGGTGCTGAGGGTGATGCACCCCCTGAAAAATCAGAATTAATAACAAATATTAATATATTTGGGAAACTTGTTTTCTCACAAAAGTAGTACACTGGGCCTTTACTAGTCCTGCATTAGCGGACCGATATAACCTTCTGTAGCGCGGGTATAGTATTTTTTTCCCCCACAGCTATGGAACAGAATGAACTGTACTGATATTAATAAATTAACCTCCTTGCTAACTGTGCTGTGCCTGTTGTAAACAACAGAAAAAAGGATGGCTGTAGAGAAGTTGATGAAAGTGATCAAGTGGGGAGCACACAAATTAAAAGCCTTCTTTCGTGACTCCTTATAGGCTTTTAAGCAAACAGGTAATATTTATACATATGAGAGCACAACTAACAGAAAACGTAAAACCACTAAACTGCTATGATACATATACCATGAAGGTCGCTCATTGCACTTTCAATACAGGGGAGTTTAACAAATGCTAATTGAGAGAAAATGGTTATGGGAATAAAATACAACTGGCTTACAAATGGAGACAAACCTGTCAGAAGCCATCACTGCCAGAATAAGTAAGTACTCATTACATATACATTGCAGAAAAAGCCTGCAGTATACAACATTCGTGAGAGATTCCCTTTATTTCTGCCTCATGGCAAAATGTGTAGAACTGCAGAAAATTAACTTGAAAACTGCAACAACAAATTCAAGATGACAAACACTTTAGGAAGATGGGCAGGGACACAGCTGTCCTGAAGTTAGGTGGGCCAAGTGTCCAGATCTGGCAGAATGGTTTGGGGTGTAGGGTCTTCCCAAGGATCCCACACAGCATCTGTTTGAGCATAGTCTGAAGGTAGGGAGGGCAGCTCCCCTTGCTGCTCTGTAGTTATGCAGTTAACTAGCTAATATGACACAAAACATTCTCAGTTACATACATTATAAACTTGATGTGATTTTTTTTAATCATCTTTGGGCAACAGAGAAATTATGCCAAAATGACACATGTACAGTATTTGTACTGTCAATTATAGCAACTGAAGTAAGAAAACACATAGTTCACCATTACAAAAAGGAACTATCAGGTTATGTTTTAGGGTAAAGTCCCAGTACCTTTTTACAAGCATGCCTGATGTTAACCATCCTAACGCCATACATAATAGGATTGAAAATTGGTGGACATATCAGAAAATAAACAAATAAAATAGAGCGAAGTATAGGTGGAAGATGAGCAGTATCATATCTGCTTTGTATAATCACAAATAACCAGCCAAAGGAGAAGTTCAGCAAAGAGGCTATATGTGGCGTACAGGTATTAAATGCTTTCTGTTTCGTCTCTTTTGAAGACTTTAAACATATTTGTAGAATTCTTACATATGAGTATATGGTAGGACATATAATACAAGAAATATAAAGCACAGTGACAAGAAGACCCCACATGTTATTCAGCATAGTATTTGAACAGGCAAGCTTGACTACTGAGTAGTTGTCACAATACACTCTGTCTAGAACGTTACCACAAAATTGCAGTTGCAAACTTAGGGAGATATTGATGGCGATGAAGAAAAAAGAAGTCAACCAGGACAGCAGAATTAAGCCACAAATTATTTTAGGTGTCATAATATTATTATATCGTAGAGGATAACAAATAGAAATGTACCTGTCATAGGACATAACTGCTAAATTACTAAATTCTGTAAGAGTATATGTGTACAATACATAAATCTGTAGACAACAATAAAGAAGGGAAATATCATGTGTGTCAGATAGTAAGTAAAACATGAGAGCAGGAAACAAACCAGTGCTCCCATACAACTGATTAACAAACAAAGCACATAGAAACAGATACATGGGTTCATGAAGGCTTCTTTCAATGCAGATAACTCCAATAAGTAAAGCATTGGCAAGAATGATGACAAAATATAATACAGTTACTACAGTGAAGTACAAATATTTAAATTGTCTGATATCACCGTATGCAGCAAGCCTGAAGACCTTAAAGTGAGTAGAGTTTTCCATGGTCCTGGGAGTTGGTAAATGTTTGCAGAAGAGTAGCCAATGATCTCTGATATGGTATATTTATATATATATACATATATTCATGAAATTACAAAGAACCGACAACCTAAATTGATAATTCTTTGACTTGTTGATTCAGTGATAGATTTGCTCATATCTATACTCACCAACATAGAAGGCTTTACATTCTCCTCATAACATAATTCATAGCCTAAATCAAACATATTATACTGTTCCTAGGCCGTCATTGTAAATACGAATTTGTTCTTAAGTGATGTGCCTAGTTAAATAAAGGTAAAATGTAAATGTAAAAATCTATCTGGCAATCATGTTACTTATTACATTTAAATGGAAAGTAGTAAATTGATTACATGTAAAGCATGTTAAATCCAAAATATTCACAGACCATTTCTAAACCATGATGAACTGCTTAAACTACGCTCCTCACTTGATTCTTATACTTGTGAGAGAAAAAGAAAAAAACGCCTACCATGGTGTGATATGCAAATAGTCATCAACACCTGGGAAAATTACATATTTTCAGAGACAAGAAAACCATATAGAGAAAAACAGATGCCATTTTCTATCACAGGCCCTCCATGGTGTTCAAAGCCTTTCTTAAATTCTATAGAAATACAGTAATTCATAAACAATGGTAGATTAAACGGAGCATGTCTAGCCCATATGAAATGGCTAGATTGTCGGCGGTACACACTGGAGTTCAATCGGTGATGTCACTCGCTCTGAGACCGAGATGTACAATAGTTGTTTCCCTTGCTCTGCAAAGACTGTGGCTTTTGTGGACTTACAGGTAATGATGCTTTGCGGGTGATGGTTGTTGATGTGTTCAGAGAGTCACTCATTCAAGCTCAGGTTGGGGCAAGGTGAGGAACGGAAGCAACACTGTTACAGTACACATGGTTAGAGTGACATTCTTAAAAACCTCTACAGGATTGATGCTAATGTGATTAGCATGAGGTTGTTAGTAACAAGAAAATTCCCAGGACATAGACATATCTGATATTGGCAGAAAGCTTCCATTCTTGTTAATCTAACGGCACTGTCCAATTTGCAGTAGCTTTTACAGTGAAAGAATACCATGCTATTGTTTGAGGAGAGTGCACAGTTATGAACTTGAAAAGGTATTAATAAACCAATCAGGCACATTTGGGCAGTCATGATACAAAATTTGAACAGAAATGTAATGGTTCATTGGATCAGTCTAAAACTTTCCACATATACTACTGCCATCTATTGGCCAAAATCTAAATTGTGCCTGGGCTGGAATAATACATTATGGCTTTTCTCTTGCATTTCAAAGATGATGGTACAAAAAAATATGAAATGAAAAGATAAAATATATATATATATTGCTTTGTATTATCTTTTACCAGATCTAATGTGTTATATTCTCCTACATTAATTTAACATCTCCACAAACTTCAAAGTGTTTCCTTTAAAATGGTTTAAAGAAATTGCATATCCTTGCTTCAGGTCCTGAGCTACAGGCAGTTAGATTTGGGTATGTCATTTTAGGTGAAATTAAAAAAAGGGTCCAATCCTTAGATGAAGGGGTTTTTAAATAACGAGAGTAGTTTGGTAGGATATTACTTGCAGCACATCAGAAGAATACACATCCTTAATGTTATGTTATTGAACTGGCTGTGTTAGTGCCCTATGATCCTGTTAAAACAATGTATGTGTGGGGACCAGTGGAGGCTGGATGGGGGAGCTATAGGAGGACGGGCTCATTGTAATGGCTGTAATGGAATAAATTGAACGGAGGTAAACATATGGTTTCCATATGTTTGACGTGTTTGATACCATTCCAATTAATCCATTCCAGCCATTACAATGAGCCTGTCCTCCTACAGCTCCTCCCAATAGCCTCCACTGGTGGGGACCTCTAGGCTGGTACTCTACAATGTAGAAGAAGAATGTGACATCACCAATGGGCTGGGTAGGCAAATGTTATCAGATCTATCATTAATGTTTTAGCAGGAGTTTGAGTGTTATGTATTTTGTACCATGTACAATAAATAATTAGTTTTCGTGAAACCAATCCAAAGCCTCTGACAAAGAGACGGTTTCCTGGACACAGATTAAGGCTACT
The DNA here is from genome assembly GCF_901001165.1 of Salmo trutta. Lineage (NCBI taxonomy): Eukaryota > Metazoa > Chordata > Actinopteri > Salmoniformes > Salmonidae > Salmo > Salmo trutta. Next base: position 60,491,662 of record NC_042969.1, on the reverse strand, counting down.
CCTGAACTAAACCACACTGTCAATGGTGATTCTCCATTGAGAATATATTTTATTCTAGGATTAGTCTTAATCTGGATCATGTAATCCGGTTATTTGACTTGTTCCTCACCGCTGTAGGCATCTATCTGTGTAATGTTGAGGAGTTACCTTGCTAGCTTCAATCTGAATGAGCAGTGGTGGAAATACTTGGATAAAGTAGTCACCCAGTAAAATATTACTTGAGTAAAAGACTAAAAGTATTTTGTTTAAAATATACTAAAGAATCAAAAGTAAATGTAATTGCTAAAATATACTTAAGTATCAAAAGTAAAAGTATAAATAATTTCAAATTCAAATTATATTAAGTAAACCTGACGGCAACATTTTCTTGTTGTTTTAATTTACGGAAAGCCAGGGGAATACTCCAACACATAATTTACGAACAAAGCATGTGTTTTTAGTGAGTCCGCCAGATCAGAGGCAGTAGGGATGACCAGGGATGTTCTCTTGATAAGTAAGTGATTTGGACCATTTCCTCTTCAACTAAGCATTCAAATTGTAACGAGAACTTTTGGGTGTCAGGGAAAATGTATGGAGTAAAAAGCACATTATTTTCATTAGGAATGTAGTGAAGTAAAAGTAAAAGTTGTCAAAATATGAATAGTAAAGTACAGAAACCCCAAAAAACTATTTTTTTTTACTGAAGTACTTTACACCACTGCTGGTGTTTGATAGCTAGCATAAAAAACAAGACACATAATGCTGTAATAATGACAAAACTCATTATAACATAATTGCAAATTCTTAAACTACTGACAACTTCGTCAGTAAAACAGGGGGAAAACATATACCTTACTTAGTTCTGGTAGTCACGCACAGTGATGAATAAATTGGTCAGAAAGGAAATAATGTCCAAAACTGATATTTTTTCTCACAGCAGTACAGTAGGTGGTGAGCTGTACTTGGTAAATAACTAAACACTCATCCAGCTGGTGATAGCTGAGATGTCATCACTGAATTCTTAAAGAGACCGGCTTTCTTACACAGCCACCACAAATGTCTGCAACAACATTCTAACCAGATGGAAAGTCTGTTCTAGGTGGCAGGTTATTCTGCATCGTAATCAAGGATGGCTGGGAGCTGCACCAGCTGGGCCACTGGACGTAGGTACAGTTGAAGTTGAAAGTTTACATACACCTTAGCCAAATATATTTCAACACAGTTTTTCACAATTCCTGACATTTATCCTATAAAAATTCCCTGTCTTAGGTCAGTTAGGATCACCACTTTATTTTAAGAATGTGAAATGTCAGAATAATAGTAGAGAGAATGATTTATTTCCGCTTTCATTTCTTTCATCAGATTCCCAGTGGGTCAGAAGTCTACATACACTCAATTAGTATTTGGTAGCATTGCCTTTAAATTGTTTAACTTTGGTCAAACGTTTCAGGTAGCCTTCCACAAGCTTCCCACAAAAATTTGGGTGAATTTTGGCCCATTCCTCCTGACAGAGCTGGTGTAACTGAATCAGGTTTGTAGGCCTCCTTGCTTGCACCAGCTTTTCAGTTCTGCCCACAAATTGTCTATGGGATTGAGGTCAGGGTCAATTGGAATGATGGCCACTCCAATACCTTGACTTTGTTGTCCTTAAGCCATTTTGCCACAACTTTGGAAGTATGCTTGGGGTCATTGTCAATTTGGCAGACCCATATGCGACCAAGCTTTAACTTCCTGACTGATGTCTTGAGATGTTGCTTCAATATATCCACATAATTTTCCTCCCTTATAATGGCATCGATTTTGTGAAGTGCACCACTCCCTTCTGCAGCAAAGCACCCCCACGACATGATGCTATCACCCCTGTGCTTCACAGTTGGGATGGTGTTCTAAGGCTTGCAAGCCTCCCCATTTTTCTTCCAAACATAACGATGGTCATTATGGCCAAATAGTTATATTTTTGCTTAATCAGACCAGAGTACATTTCTCCAAAAAGTACGATCTTTGTCCCCATGTGCAGTTGCAAACCGTAGCCTGGCATTTTTATGGAGGTTTTGGAGCAGTGGCTTCTTCCTTGCTGAACGGCCGTTCAGGTTATGTCGATATAGGACTCGTTTTACTGTGGATGTAGATACTTTTGTACCTGTTTCCTCCAGCATCTTTACAAGGTCCTTTGCTGTTGTTCTGGGATTGATTTGCACTTTTCGCACCAAAGTACGTTCATCTCTAGGAGACAGAGGGCATCTCCTTCCTGAGCGGTATGACGGCTGCATGGTCCCATGGTGTTAATACTTACGTATTATTGTTTGTACAGATGAACGTGGTACCTTCAGGCATTTGGAAATTGCTGCCAAGGACTATCCAGACTTGTGGAGGTCTACAATTTTTCTTGCCTGATTTCTTTAGATTTCCCCATGATGTCAATTAAAGTGGCACTGAGTTTGAAGGTAGGCCTTGAAATACATCCACAGGTACACCTCAATTTACTCGAATGATGTCAATTAGCCTATCAGAAGCTTCTAAAGCCATGACATCATTTTTCTGGAATTTTCCAAGCTGTTTAAAGGCACAGTCAACTTAATGTATGTAAACTTCTGACCCACTGGAATTGTGATACAGTAAATTATAAGTGAAATAATCTGTCTGCAAACAATTGTTGGGAAATTACTTGTGTCATGCACAAAGTAGATGCCCTAAACGACTTGCCAAAACTATAGTTTGTTAACAATAATTTTGTGGAGTGGTTGAAAATTAGTTTTAAAGACTCCAATCTAAGTGTATGTAAACTTCCGACTTCAACTTTATGTCTCCATCTGATTGGGCCGGTATTGTGTTTGTGAATCAAGATAGAAATAGTAGCCTGAAGGAATAGAATAAACATTTCATTGTTTGTTCTCATCCTTGCATCTGGGAAATAACATTAGAGGTTGATGACCACAGGATGAACCCAAAGTGGCTTATGGTTCCCCCTGAGGTTTGAGCCAGCTGTAACTGAGCAGTCTTGGTATCCCCTATATAAGGAACAGCATGGCCTGTAAAGGGTAGACTGTTCAAGTCAACAGTCAAGACTGTTGAGTTGACTGATTTCAATATTGCAATAATTAATCAATATTGAATAAAGATGATTGTTTGAAAAAATCCCTCCCACTTGAATAGAATATTCCACCACAATATTCCGCAGAGTAGGTGAGTGGATGATCTCTTTATGTGTGGTTCCCACCTTGAAGCATGTAGTTGGAGGTGGGATGGTGTTCGGTGTTTTGCTGGTGACACTGTCTGTGATGTATTCAGAATTCAAGGCACACTTAACCAGCATGGCTACCACAGCATTCTGCAGCGATACGACATCCCATCTGGTTTGCGCTTAGTGGGACTATAATTTGTTTTTCAACAGGACAATGACCCAACACACCTCCAGGCTATGTAAGGGATATTTGACCAAGAGTGATGGAGTCCTGCATCAGATGACCTGGCCTCCACAATCACCGGACCTCAACCCAATTGAGATGGTTTGGGATGAGTTGGACCGCAGAGTGAAGGAAAAGCAGCCAACAAGTGCTCAGCATATGTGGGAACTCCTTCAAGACTGTTGGAAAAGCATTCCAGTTGAAGTTAGTTGAGAGAATGACAAGTGCGTGCAAAGTTGTTTTAACACTTTTTTGGTTACTACATGATTCCATATGTGTTATTTCATAGTTTTGATGTGGAGCTGTGCATTTGGTCACTGTCCTGTTGTAGAAGGAAATTGGCTCCTAATAAGCGCTGTCCACACGGTATGGCGTTGCAAAATGGAGTGATAGCCTTCCTTCTTCAAGATCCCTTTTACCCTGTACAAATCTTCACCTTTACCACCACCAAAGCACCCCCAGACCATCACATTGCCTCCACCATGCTTGACAGATGGCATCAAGCAATCCTCCTGCATATTTTCATTTTCTCTGCGTCTCACGAATGTGATTCTTTGTGAATCGAACACCTCAAACTTAGATTTGTCTGTCCATAACACTTTTTTCCAATCTTCCTCTGTCCAGTGTCTGTGTTCTTTTGCCCATCTTAATCTTTTCTTTTTATTGGCCAGTCTGAGATATGGATTTTCTTTGCAACTCTGCCTAGAAGGCCAGCATCCTGGAGTTGCCTCTTCACTGTTGACATTGAGACTGGTGTTTTGCGGGTACTATTTAATGAAGCTGCCAGTTGAGGACTTGTGAGGTGTCTGTTTCTCAAACTAGGCACTCTAATGTACTTGTCCTCTTGCTCAGTTGTGCACCGGGGCCTCCCACTCCTCTTTCTATTCTGGTTAGAGCCAGTTTAAAAAAAATAATAATCACCTTTATTTAACCAGGTAGGCCAGTTGAGAACAAGTTCTCATTTACAACTGCAACCTGGTCAAGATAAAGCAAAGCAGTGAGACAAAAACAACAACACACATGGGATAAACAAACGTGCAGTCAATAACACAATAGACAAATCTGTATACAGTGTGTGCAAATGAAGTAAGGAGGTAAGGCAGTAAATAGGCCATAGTGGCAAAGTAATTTCAATTTAGCAATTAACACTGGAGTGATAGATGTGCAGATGAGGATGTGCAAGTAGAAATACTGGTGTGCAAAAGAGCAGGAATACAAATATAGGGATGAGGTAGGTATAGATAGGCTGTGAACGGCAAGTAGCCTAGTGGTTAAAGCGTTGGGCCAGTAACCAAAAGGTTGCTAGATTGAATCCCTGAGCTGACATGGTAAAAATATGTCGTTCTGCCCCTGAACAAAGCAGTTAACCCACTGTTCCTAAGCTGTCATTGTAAATAAGAATTTGTTCTTAACTGACTTGCTAAGTTAAACAAATGTTTAAAAAAATTAAACACCTGCAGCGGTCGGTAAGCTGCTCTGACAGCTGATGCTTAAGTTTGCGCTGTTCTGTGAAGGAAGTAGTACACAGTGTGGTACTGTCACGCCCTGACCGGGTGAACTCGGGTGTTTTGGGTCAGGGTGGTTTATGTTGGGTGGTTTTCCTGTGTTTGTTTTCTGTTTTGCGTTGGAGCCTTGTGTTGGCTCTATTGGGGAGTATTTCTATGTTGGTTTCTGTCTTCCCAATCAGAGACAGCTGTCGCTAGTTGTCTCTGATTGGGATCTCATTTAAGTTCATTTTCCCCCACGCTGTTCGTGGGGGAATTGTATTTGCATTGCTATTCGTAGCCTGTGAAGCTGTTCGTTCGTGGTATCGTTTATTGTTTTGCTGGTTCACCGTTCTAATAAAAATGATGATGAACCAAACCTCCGCTGCGCCTTGGTCCCTCTATAACGACGAACGTTACAGAATTCCCCACCGAACCAGGACCAAGCAGCGGGAGGAAAAGGAGCGCGAGAGATGGGCTCGCGAAGGAAAGGAGTTCTGGACCTGGGAGGAGATCATGTCGGGGAAAGGACCCTGGCGGACGGACTCCCAGGTCGAGGAGGAAAAGCCAGCCGGTAGACGGAGTCGCAGGCGGCGGTCGAGGAGGCCCGGAAAACAGCCCCAAGAAAATTTTTGGGGGGGGCTAATGGGGTGGTCCGGTAGGGCAGAGGAAGAGCCCAGACCACTGCTCTCGTGGGGGATGACGGCGGAGGAAGAGACGAGGATGAGGCAGTTGATTGAGGACCTGCAGAGGGAAGATCTGGAGGAGGAGCCCTGGTATGCGGAGTTGCGCGCTGTGTCGCCAGTGCGCCCGCACAGCCCAGTGCGTCCGGTGGACAGACCCAGCACATGCCGTGCTAAGATGGGAATCCAGCCGGGACGAGTGGCTAAACCAGCTCCACGCTACAGGTCACCTATACGTGTTCACAGTCCTGTCTGGCCCGTCCCTGCTCCCCGCACCAAGCCCACGGTGCGTGTCCACAGTCCTGTCCGGCCCGTCCCTGCTCCCCGCTCCAGGCCACGGGAAGCGGAGTTGCGCGATGTGTCGCCAGTGCGCCCGCACAGCCCGGTACGTCCGGTGGACATGCCCAGCACATGCCGTGCTAGGATGGGCATCCAGCCAGGACGAGTGGCTAAACCGGCTCCACGCTTCAGGGCACCAGTACGTGTTCACAGTCCTGTCTGGCCCGTCCCTGCTCCCCGCACCAGGTTAGTGGTGCGTGTCCCCAGTCCTGTCCGGCCCGTCCCTGCTCCCCGCACCAAGTCAGTGGTGCGTGTCCCCAGTCCTGTCCGGCCCGTCCCTGCTCCCCGCACCAGGTTAGTGGTGCGTGTCCCCAGTCCTGTCCGGTCCGTCCCTGCTCCCCGCACCAGGTTAGTGGTGCGTGTCCCCAGTCCTGTCCGGCCCGTCCCTGCTCCCCGCACCAGGTTAGTGGTGCGTGTCCCCAGTCCTGTCCGGCCCGTTCCTGCTCCCCGCACCAGGTTAGTGGTGCGTGTCCCCAGTCCTGTCCGGCCCGTCCCTGCTCCCCGCACCAAGTCAGTGGTGCGTGTCCCCAGTCCTGTCCGGCCCGTCCCTGCTCCCCGCACCAGGTTAGTGGTGCGTGTCCCCAGTCCTGTCCGGCCCGTCCCTGCTCCCCGCACCAGGTTAGTGGTGCGTGTCCCCAGTCCTGTCCGGCCCGTTCCTGCTCCCCGCACCAGGTTAGTGGTGCGTGTCCCCAGTCCTGTCCGGCCCGTTCCTGCTCCCCGCACCAGGTTAGTGGTGCGTGTCCCCAGTCCTGTCCGGCCCGTCCCTGCTCCCCGCACCAAGTCAGTGGTGCGTGTCCCCAGTCCTGTCCGGCCCGTCCCTGCTGCCCGCACCAAACCAGTGGTGCGTGTTCCCAGTCCGGCACGGCCCGGGTCCGGTCCACCGGTGCCCAATCCTGTTCCGGGCGACGGCTCCGCTCCAGAGCCTGGGCATGCCGCTCCACAGTGGTCCAGTCCGGGCCAGAGGGGTAGGGCTAAGGTGGAGGCGGGGGGGAGAACACGCCCGGGGCCAGAGCCTCCACCGAGGGTGAGGCGCCCACCCGGATTCCCCCCCCTAATAGACTTAAGTTTGGTGCGCCGGGAGTACGCACCGTTGAGGGGGGGGTACTGTCACGCCCTGACCGGGTGAACTCGGGTGTTTTGGGTCAGGGTGGTTTATGTTGGGTGGTTTTCCTGTGTTTGTTTTCTGTTTTGCGTTGGAGCCTTGTGTTGGCTCTATTGGGGAGTATTTCTATGTTGGTTTCTGTCTTCCCAATCAGAGACAGCTGTCGCTAGTTGTCTCTGATTGGGATCTCATTTAAGTTCATTTTCCCCCACGCTGTTCGTGGGGGAATTGTATTTGCATTGCTATTCGTAGCCTGTGAAGCTGTTCGTTCGTGGTATCGTTTATTGTTTTGCTGGTTCACCGTTCTAATAAAAATGATGATGAACCAAACCTCCGCTGCGCCTTGGTCCCTCTATAACGACGAACGTTACAGGTACGAAATCTTCAGTTTCTTGGTGATTTCTCCCATGGAATCGCCTTCATTTCTCAGAACAAGAATAGACTGATGAGTTTCAGAAGAAAGTTCTTTGTTTCTGGCCATTTTGAGCCTGTACTCGAACCTACAATTGCTGATGCTCCAGATTCTCAACTAGTCTAAAGAAGGCCAGTTTTATTGCTTATTTAATGAGAACAACATTTTTCAGCTGTGCTAACATAATTGCAAAAGGGTTTTCTAATGATCAATTAGCCTTTTAAAATGATAAACTTGGATTAGCTAACACAACGTGCCATTGGAACACAGGAGTCATGGTTGCTGATGATGGGCCTCTGTATGCAAATGTAGATATTCCAACAAAAAAAACAAATATTTCCAGCTACAATAGTCCATTACAACATGAACAATGTCTACATTGTATTTCTGATCAAGCAGCACGCGACCATGTTGCAACATCTGTGCACCGCCATGGATCGCGTGCTGCAGAAGATGGATCGTTGGGAGAGAGGAGGAGGTTGTCCAGCGCCTCCACCAGACCCACTACAGCAGGTCTCACTGTCCACCCATTCTTCACCCGGTTCCAGCGGGATCCAGCTCGCGCTCCCGAGGGAGTATGATGGCACGGCTGCCGGATGCCAGGGGTTCCTACTCCAGCTTGAGCTCTACCTGGTGACCGTCCACCCAGCTCCTTCGGGATGTGACGCCTGCCTCCTCGAGTTTCTTTTTTGTGAAGAAGAAGGATGGAGGTCTACACCCGTGTATTGACTATCAATCAGATCACAGTGAGGTACAGCTACCCGCTGCCTCTCATCGCCAGTGCGATCGAGTCAATGCACGGGGAGCGCTTCTTCACAAAATTGGATCTCAGGAGCGCTTACAACCATGTGCGTATCCGGGAGGGGGACGAGTGGAAGACGGCATTTAGTACCTCCTCAGGGCACTATGAGTACCTCGTTATGCCGTACGGGTTGATGAATGCTCCATCAGTCTTCCAGGCCTTTGTTGACGAGATTTTCCGGGACCTGCATGGGCAGGGTGTAGTGGTGTATATCGACGACATTCTGATATCCTTTTATGGCTAGGGGTTCCGCTAGCGGAACGTTTCGACAACATCCGGTGAAATGGCAGAGTGTGAAATTCAAAAGAAATTATTACAAATATTTAACTTTCATACATTCACAAGTGCGATACACCAAATTAAAGCTTAACTTCTTGGTAATCTAGCCACCATGTCAGATTTCAAAAAGGCTTTACAGTGAAAGCAAACCATGCTATTATCTGAGGACAGCACCCCATCAAACAAAAACATGACATTCTTAATTCAACCCGCCAGGCGCAACATAAAACTCAGAAATAACGATATAATTCATGCCTTACCTTTGAAGATCTTCTTCTGTTGGCACTCCAATATGTCCCATAAACATCATACATGGTCCTTTTGTTCGATAATTTCCGTCGTTATATGTCAAAATGTTCATTTATTTGGCACATTTGACTCAGAAAAACACCGGTTCCAACTCACGCAACATGACTACAAAATATCTAATAAGTTCCCTGTAATCTTGATCCAAATATTTCAAACAACTTTTCTAATACAACTTTAGGTATTTTTTAACGTAAATAATCAATACAATTTAAGACGGGATAAACTGTGTTCAATACAGGACGAAAACAAAGTGGAGCACTAGACTCGACCCTCGTTCTGAACAGGGCTACTTCTTCTTTTCTCAAAGGAAAAACATCAATCAATTTCTAAAGACTGTTGACATCCAGTGGAAGCGATAGGAACTGCAAGCAAGTGCCTTAAAAATCTAGATCCCCATAGAAACCCCATTGAAAAGAGAGTAACCTCAACAACAAAAAAATTCCTGGATGGTTTGTCCTCGGGGTTTTGGCCTACCAAATAAGTTCTGTTATACTCACAGACAGCATTCAAACAGTTGTAGAAACTTTAAAGTGTTTTCTATCCAAATGATATGCATATCCTAGCTTCTGGGCCTGAGTAGCAGGCAGTTTACTTTGGGCACACTTTTCATCCGGACATGAAAATACTGCCCCCTATCCCAAACAGGATATACTCCGCTACACGCGCTGAGCATGTGTCCCTGGTGCGCAGGGTGCTTGGTCGACTATTGGAGCATGACCTGTACGTCAAGGCTGAGAAATGTCTGTTCTTCCAACAGTCCGTCTCCTTCCCAGGGTACCGCGTTCCCACTTCAGGGGTGGAGATGGCTCACATGACTCTCCTGGCCTCGCTGCTCAACTTCTCTTTCAGCTATTTCCTAAATATTCTCCAGAGTAGATTTGATAGGCCTATAAAAAAATCCAACTGTACTGTTTTATCAGTGTACTATCTGATGTGTCGGCACTTTTGAATCCTATTGTGTAAAGAGTTTGATTCATTGTGATGTGTTTTGTTACTTATAGGCTAGTTGCAATAAGGAATGGGGTAAGGATGGTGAAAATCAGACATGTAAAACATTTGCAGATTTGTGAAATATTGTCATTTACTTGTAATTCACTTGCTACCTGTCCCTCAAATGATTGACTTGAAAATGATCCTCCTCTTCTACAAAGACCAAAATGGCATAGGACCCGCCTACCTGCCACTCACTCTACGTTAAAGCCATGCCAAACTGCTCCTTGCCACCTGGACCTGGCTCCGCATAATAGGAGAATGTGCCTTTAACTACCAAGCACCCGCCTTTGGAACTCCATTCCTGACAATCTCAGGGCTGCTCAGAGTGTTGGGGCCTTGAAGCAGGCCAATCTCTCCTAGACAAGGGAAGAAGAAGGGCAGGGGTGTATGTTTCATGATAAACTAATCATGGTTTAATTGTGATATTATACAGGAACTCAAGTCCTTTTGTTCACCTGACCTAGAATACCTCACAATCAAATGAAGACCGTATCATCTCCCAAGATAATTTTCTTCGGCCGTGTATATCCACCCTCAAGCCGATACCATGACGGCCCTCAAAGAACTTCACTGGACTTTATGCAAATTGGAAACTGTAATGCCCTGGCCATAGAGAGGGTTTTTTGTTCTCTATTTTGGTTAGGCCAGGGTGTTACATGGGTGGGCGTTCTATGTTTATTTTTCTATGTTGGTTTGTTTCTTTGGTTTGGCCGTGTGTGGCTCTCAATCAGGAACAGCTGTAGTTCGTTGTTGGTGATTGAGAGTCATACATAGGCAGCCTGTTTTTCCTTTGAGGTTTGTGGGTGATTATTTTCTGTCTAGGTTTGTGTTAACCTCTTACATCTAGATGTTCCGCTAGCGGAACACCTGCTCCAATATCCAATGATGGGCGTGGCGCGAAATACAAATTCCTCTAAAATCCGAAAACTTAAATTTTTCAAACATATGACTATTTTACAGCATTTTAAAGACAAGACTCTCGTTAATCTAACCACACTGTCCGATTTCAAAAAGGCTTTACAGCGAAAGCAAAACATTAGATTATGTCAGCAGAGTACCCAGCCAGAAATAATCAGACACCCATTTTTCAAGCTAGCATATAATGTCACAAAAACCCAGAAGACAGCTAAATGCAGCACTAACCTTTGATGATCTTCATCAGATGACAACCCTAGGACATTATGTTATACAATGCATGCATGTTTTGTTCAATCAAGTTCATATTTATATCAAAAACCATCTTTTTTACATTAGCATGTGACGTTCAGAACTAGCATACCCCCCGCAAACCTCCGGTGAATTGACTAAATTACTCACGATAAACGTTCACAAAAAACATAACAATTATTTTAAGAATTATAGATACAGAACTCCTCTATGCACTCGATATGTCCGATTTTAAAATAGCTTTTCGGTGAAAGCACATTTTACAATATTCTCAGTAGATAGCCCGGCATCACAGGGCTAGCTATTTAGACACCCACCAAGTTTAGCACTCACCAAAATCAGATTTACTATTAGAAAAGTTTGATTACCTTTGATGTTCTTCGTCAGAATGCACTCCCAGGACTTCTACTTCAATAACAAATGTAGGTTTGGTCCAAAATAATCCATAGTTATGTTCCATCAGCGACGTTTTGTTCATGCGTTCTAGACACTGTCCGAATGGTAAATAAGGGTCACGCGCATGGCGCATTTCGTGACAAAAGATTTCTAAATATTTCATTACCGTACTTCGAAGCATGTCAACCGCTGTTTAAAATCAATTTTATGCCATTTTTCTCGTAAAAAAGCGATAATATTCCGACCGGGAATCTGCAATTAGGTAAACAGCCGAAAGAAAATACAGCACGGGGTCGACTCGGGCACGCGCCTAAGCCCTTTGTCCTCTGATAGACCACTTAGCAAAAGCGCTCGTGTGTTTCAGCCAGGGCTTTGAATTACGTCATTCAGCTTTTTCCCGGGCTCTGAGGGCCCATGGAAGCCGTAGGAAGTGTCACGTAACAGCAGAGATCCTTTGTAATGGATAGAGAGAATCAAGAAGGGGAAGAAATGGTCAGACAGGGTACTTCCTGAACAGAATCTTCTCATGTTTTGGCCTGCCAAATGAGTTCTGTTATACTCACAGACACCATTCAAACAGTTTTAGAAACTTTGGAGTGTTTTCTATCCAAAGCTAATAATTATATGCATATTCTCGTTTCTGGGCAGGAGTAATAATCAGATTAAATCGGGTACGTTTTTTATCCAGCCGTGAAAATACTGCCCCCTATCCATAACAGGTTAATCCTGACAGGACTGTTTAGCTGTCGTTTCTTTTCGTGTTTTGTTTGTAGTGTTCATTTGGTCATTAAAACCTTTTATGATGAACACATCCTCCGCTGTACCTTTGTCTCATTGCGACGACGGTCGTTACAGAATCACCCACCAGAAAAGGACCAAGCAGCGGAGGAAGGAGCAGCACCAGGAGAAGAGCATTCAGGATTCCTGGAAGTGGGAGGAATTACTGGACGGAAAAGGACCATGGGCTCAAGCTGGGGAGTATCGCCGCCCGCAGTGGGAGATCGAGGCAGCGAAAGCTGAGAGGCGCTGGTATGAGGCAAGGGAGTGCAACAGGCACGAGAGGCAGCCCCAAAACATTTTTGGGGGTGGGCACACGGGGAGTGTGGCAGAGTCAGGTTGGAGACCTGAGCCAACCCCCCGTGCTTACCGGAATCAGTGTGGTACTGGTCAGGCACCGTGTTATGCTATGAAGCGCACAGTGTCTCCAGTGCGCACTCATAGCCCAGTGCGCTATAGGCCAGCCCCCCACAAGTGCCATGCGAGTGTGGGCATCGAGCCAGGGCGGATTGTGCCAGCTCAGCGCATCTGGTCTCCAGTGCGCCGTTTCGGTCCAGGTTATCCTGCGCCGGCTCTGCGCACTGTGTCTCCGGGGCGCTGGGAGGGCTCAGGTCGCTCTATGCCTGCTCTCCGCCCGTGCCGGGCAAGAGTGGGCATTCAGCCTGGAGTATGGGTGGCAAGCCTACACACCAGAACTCCAGTGCTCCCCCACAGCCCGGTATATCCTGTGCCTCCTCCTCGGACCAGGCCTCCAGTGGGTCTCTCCAGCCTGGTCTATCCTGTGCCTCCTCCCAGGACCAGGCCTCCAGTGGGTCTCTCCAGCCTGGTCTATCCTGTGCCTCCTCACAGGACCAGGCCTCCAGGGGGTCTCTCCGGCCTGGTCTATCCTGTGCCTCCTCCCAGGACCAGGCCTCCTGTGGGTCTCCCCAGCCTGGTGAGTCCTGTGCCTGCGCCCAGAGCCAGGCCTCCTGCATGTCTCTCCAGCCTGGTGAATCCTGGGCCAGAGCCGCCAGGGCCGCCCGCCAGCCCGGAGCCGCCAGAGTCCGCACCTTTGGGGGGGGGGGTACTGTAACGCCCTGGCCATAAAGAGGGTTTTTTTGTTCTCTATTTGGTTAGGCCAGGGTGTTACATGGGTGGGCGTTCTATGTTTATTTTTCTATGTTGGTTTGTTTCTTTGGTTTGGCCGTGTGTGGCTCTCAATCAGGAACAGCTGTAGTTCGTTGTTGCTGATTGAGAGTCATACATAGGCAGCCTGTTTTTCCTTTGGGGTTAGTGGGTGATTATTTTCTGTCTAGGATTGTGTTAATCCTGACAGGACTGTCTGGCTGTCGTTTCTTTTCGTGTTTTGTTTGTAGTGTTCATTCGGTCATTTAAACCTTTTATGATGAACACATCCTCCGCTGCACCTTGGTCTCATTGTGACGACGGTCGTTACAGAAACCACATATCCTGAGGCTGCATTTATTGTAGCTGGGGATTTTAACAAAGCAAATTTAAGGAAAAGGCTGCCGAAGTTCTATCAACACATTGACTGTAATACTCGTGCTGCTAAAACATCCGACCACTGCTACTCCAACTTCCAGGATGCCAACATGGCCCTCCCCGCCCTCCTTTCTGCAAATCTGACCATAATTACATTTTTCTCCTCCCTTCCTATAGGCAGAAACTCAAACAGGAAGTACCTGTGATAAGGACAGTTCAACACAGGTCTCACCAATCGGAATCCACCCTTCATGATTGTTTTGATCACATAGAATGGGATAGGTTCCGGGAAGCTTCGGATAATAATATCGACGAATATACTGATACGGTGACTGAGTTTATCAGGAAATGTATAGGAGATGTTGTTCTCCACTGTGACTATTAACCTCTCTGGGGTATGTGGGACGCTAGCGTCCAACCTGCGGGACACATTATTCAACAGCCAGTGAAATAGCAGGGCGCCAAATTCAAAACAACAAAAATCTCATAATTCAAATTTCTCAAACATACAACTATTATATTCCATTTTAAAGATACACTTCTCGTTAATCCAACCACATTGTCCGATTTCAAAAATGCTTTACGGTGAAAGCATAACATTAGATTATGTTAGGATAGCGCCGAGAAAAGAAAAACCACACAGCCATTTTCCAAGTAAGGAGAGGCGTCACAAAAAACAGAAATACAGCTAAAATGAATCACTAACCTTTGATGATCTTCAACAGATGGCACTCATAGGACTTCATGTTACACAATACATGTATGTTTTGCTCGATAAAGTTCATATTTATATAAAAAAAAAACATTTTACATTGGCGTGTAATGTTCAGAAATGTTTTGCCTCCCAAAACTTCCGGTGAATGAGCACATCAATTTACAGAAATACTCATCATAAACGTTGATAAAAATATTCAACAGTTATTCAAAGAATTATAGATAGACTTCTCCTTAACTTCTCTAGGGTAGGGGGCAGTATTTTGACGTCCGGATGAAAGGCGTGCCCGTAGTAAACTGCCTGCTACTCGGGCCCAGAAGCAAAGATATGCATATTATTAGTAGATGTGAATAGAAAACACTCGGACATTTCTAAAACTGTTTGAATGATGTCTGTGAGTATAACAGAACTCATATGGCAGGCAAAAACCTGAGAAAAATCCAACCAGGAAGTGTGGAAATCTGAGGTTTGTAGTTTTTCAAGTGATTGCCTATACAGTATACAGTGACTTAGGGTTAATTTGCACTTCCTAAGGCTTCCACTAGATGTCAACAGTCTTTAGAACGTTGTTTCATGCTTCTACTGTGAATAGGGAGAGAATAAGAGCTCCTGGAAGTTGATGACTGAAATGGTGCACCCACACAGTGTGGTGGAGAAGGCGCAACAGCGCCATTTCAACCTCAGGAGGCTGACGAAATTAGGCTTGGCACCTAAAACCCTCACAAACTTTTACAGATGCACAACTGAGAGCATCCTGTCGGGCTGTATCATCACCTGGTACTGCAACTGCACCGCCCACAACTGCAGGGCTCTCCAGAGGGTGGTGCAGTCTGCCCATTGCATCACCGGGGCCACACTACCTGCCCTCCAGGACACATTTACATTTTACATTTACATTTAAGTAATTTAGCAGATGCTCTTATCCAGAGCGACTTACAAATTGGTGCATTCACCTTATGATATCCAGTGGAACAGCCACTTTACAATAGTGCATCTAAATCTTTTAGGGGGGGGTAGAAGGATTACTTTATCCTATCCCAGGTATTCCTTAAAGAGGTGGGGTTTCAGGTGTCTCCGGAAGGTGGTGATTGACTCCGCTGTCCTGGCGTCGTGAGGGAGCTTGTTCCACGATTGGGGTGCCAGAGCAGCGAACAGTTTTGACTGGGCTGAGCGGGAACTGTGCTTCCTCAGAGGTAGGGAGGCGAGCAGGCCAGAGGTGGATGAACGCAGTGCCCTTGTTTGGGTGTAGGGCCTGATCAGAGCCTGAAGGTACGGAGGTGCCGTTCCCCTCACAGCTCCGTAGGCAAGCACCATGGACTTGTAGCGGATGCGAGCTTCAACTGGAAGCCAGTGGAGAGAGTGGAGGAGCGGGGTGACGTGAGAGAACTTGGGAAGGTTGAACACCAGACGGGCTGCGGCGTTCTGGATGAGTTGTAGGGGTTTAATGGCACAGGAAGGCCCGATGTCACAGGAAGGCCAAAAAGATAATCAAGGACATCAACCACCCGAGCCACTGCCTGTTCACCCCGCTATTATCCAGAAGGCGAGGTCAGTACAGGTGCATCAAAGCTGGGACCGAGAGACTGAAAAACAGCTTCTATCTCAAGGCCATCAGACTGTTAAATAGCCATCACTAGCACATTAGAGGCTGCTGCCAATATAGACTTGAAATTACTGGCCACCTTAATAAACGGAACACTAGTCACTTCTATAATGTTTACATATCTTTCATTACTCATCTCATATGTGTATACATTACTGTATCTTAGTCTATGCCAACATTTTTCAACCATTTAAATATTCTGAATTCCATTCCTTTACTTAGATTTGTGTGTATTGGATGTGTGTTTTGAAATGGTTAGATATTACTTGTTAGATACAGTATTACTGCACTGTCGGAGGTATAAACACAAGCATTTCACTATACCCGCAATAACATCTGCTAAACACGTGTATGTGACCAATAAAATTTGATTTGACATCATGAATATATATAAACTCAGCAAAAAAATAAACGTCCCTTTTTCAGGACCCTGTCTTTCAAAGATAATTGAATGTGTGGCCAGGCTAATATATTGCAATGTCCGTACTGTGAGACGCCTAAGACAACGCTACAGGGAGACAGGATGGACAGCTGATCGTCCTCGCAGTGGCAGACCACGTGTAACAACATCTGCACAGGATTGGTACATCCAAATATCACACCTGCGGGACAGGTACAGGATGGCAACAACTGCCCGAGTTACACCAGGAAAGCACAATCCCTCCATCAGTGCTCACACTGTCCGCAATAGGCTGAGAGAAGAGGCTGGACTGAGGGCTTGTAGGCCCGTTGTAATGCGGGTCCTCACCAGACATCAGCGGCAACAACGTCACCTATGGGCACAAACCCACCATCGCTGGAACAGACAGGACTGGCAAAAAGTGCTCTTCACTGGCGAGTTGTGTTTTTTTCTCACCAGGGGTGATGGTCGGATTCGCGTTTATCATCGAAGGAATGAGCATTACACCGAGGCCTGTACTCTGTAGCGGGATTGATTTGGAGGTGGAGGTTCCGTCATGGTCTGGGGTGTTGTGTCACAGCATCATCGGACTGAGCTTGTTGTCATTGCAGGCAATCTCAACGCTGTGCGTTACAAGGAAGACAACCTCCTCCCTCATGTGGTACCCTTCCTGCAGGCTCATCCTGACATGGCCCTCCAGCATGACAATGCCACCAGCCGTACTGTTCATGCTCTGCGTGATTTCCTGCAAGACAGGAATGTCAGTGTTCTGCAATCTCTATCCCATTGAGCATGTCTGGGACCTGTTGGATCGGAGGGTGAGGGCTAGGGCCATTCCCCCCAGAAATGTCCGGGAACTTGCAGGTGCCTTGGTGGAAGAGGTAGTAATTTGGGAGTCCCGCCTTTTTTCATCCCCTGGAGGGTAGGCCCTGATAGTGTACTGTAGGCCTACGGAAGCCTAGAGTGACAATAAGGGTCCTCACCTGAGCAGGAAAAAATCTGGCCCTAGGTTTTAGACTATTGCTTGGACTCAGGGTCCTGAGTTATTCTCTGTTTTCCCTGGTTAGATCATATGGTCAGGAAAAACTACAGTGCGCTAACTATGTAGCCTGGATACCAGTCTGTTTGTGCAAACATTCCACTCCTTGTCATTCCATACATGGCAGATTACCAAAGATTACCTCTCCTCAGACTGTTCTGTATCAAGGTAACCCCTCAACAGTACTCAAATACCTGCCTAGAGCAGTTGGGAGCAAGACTAAGGATCTGATTCTCCATTGAAAGTGTGTTTGACTCCCGGACTATACTTAATCTGGGTCTGAGAAACCGTCCCTTTGTCAGAGGCTTTAGGCTGGTTTCACTGAACCATGTCTTTATTGTACATGGTGCACAATACATGAGAGATCTGATAGCGTTGCCTTCATGTGTTTTAGCATTTTCTTTGCAGGACAACCAGGGCTACAAGAACAATACAAAACATTGACAATCTTTATGGAAACATTACAATAAAAAACAAGGTCTGCCAAAGCAAAACCTGATAAAAATGTATGAATATAAATTAATGAATATCCAACTAGTCAGTGAAAACTGTGTGGCGTTGGTGATAGCAAATACGTGAGCTTCTTGCAGTATTAAAGACACTACATTTGAAGTCAGAAGTGTACATACACTTAGGTTGGAGTCATTAAAACTCGTTTTTCAACCACTACACAAATGTCTAGTTAACCTGTTACATCTAGGGGGCAGTAATTTCACGGCTGGATAAAAAACGTACCCGATTTAATCTGATTATTAGTCCTGCCCAGAAACTGGAATATGCATATAATTATTAGCTTTGGAGAGAAAACACTCCAAAGTTTCTGAAACTGTTTGAATGGTGTCTGTGAGTATAACAGAACTCCTATGGCAGGCAAAAACCTGAGATGCTTCTGTTCAGGAAGTACCCTGTCTGAACATTTCTTGCCCTTCTTTATTATCTCTGTCGTTTACAAAGGATCTCTGCTCTCACGTGACACTTCTCACGTCAACAATGGAGTCTCACAGCCCGGGAAAAACAGGAATGATGTCATTCAAAGCCCTGGCTGAAGCACACGAGAGCAAATGCTGAGTGGTCAGTCAATGGACTAAGCCTTAGGCGCGTGACACGCCCCGCCCCCGGCTTTTGTTTTTTTCCTCAGTTTACAGACAGGCAGATTCCCGGTCGGAATATTATCGCTTCTCTACGAGATAAATTGCATAAATATTGGTTTTAAACAGCGGTTGACATGCTTCGAAGTACGGTAATGGAATATTTCGAAATTTTTTGTCATATTTTGCGTCATGCTCGTGGCCGAGATTTAGCGTTGGGATAGTGTCTAGAACGCACGAACAAAACGTCGCTGTTTGGATATAACGATGGATTATTTGGGACCAAACCTACATTTGTTATTGAAGTAGAAGTCCTGGCAGTGTATTCTGATGAAGAACAAGCAAGGTAAGAACATTTTTCTTATAGGAAATGTGATTTTGGTGAAGGCTACACTGGGTGGGTGTCTAAATAGCTAGCCCTGTAACGCCGGGCTATGTACTTACATTATTGCAAAATGTGCTTCATCCGAAAAGCTATTTTAAAATCGGACATATCGAGTGCATAGAGGAGTTCTGTATCTATAATTCTTAAAATAATTGTTATGCTTTTTGTGAACGTTTATCGTGAGTAATTTAGTAAAATCACCGGAAGTGTTCGGTGGGAATGCTAGTTCTGAACGTCACATGCTAATGTAAAAAGCTGGTTTTTGATATAAATATGAACTTGATTGAACAGACATGCATGTATTGTATAACACAATGTCCTAGGTGTGTCATCTGATGAAGATCATCAAAGGTTAGTGCTGCATTTAGATATGGTTTGGGTTTATGTGACATGATATGCTAGCTTGAAAAATGGCTGTGTGATTATTCCTGGCTGGGTACTCTGCTGACATAATCTAATGTTTTGCTTTCGCTGTAAAGCCTTTTTGAAATCGGACAGTTTGGTTAGATAAAGGAGAGTCTTGTCTTTAAATAGCTGTAACATAGTCATATGTTTGAAAAGTGTAAGTTTTCGGATTTAGAGGAGTTTGAATTTCGCGCCCCGCCCATCATTGGATATTGGAGCAGACGTTCCGCTAGCGGAACGTGTAGATGTAAGAAGTTAACAAACTATAGTTTTGGCAAGTCGGTTAGGACATCTACTTTGTGCATGACACAAGTTATTTTTCCAACAATTGTTTACAGACATATTATTTCACTTATAATTCACTGTATCACAATTCCAGTGGGTCAGAAGTTTACATACACTAAGTTGACTGTGCCTTTAAACAGCTTGGAAAATTCCAGAAAATGATGTCATGGCTTTAGAAGCCACTTGTCACAACGTCCACAGAAGGTGGCGCCTCTCCTCGTTCGGGCGGTGCTCGGCGGTCGTCGTCGCCGGCCTACTAGCTGCCACCGATCTCCTTTTCTGTTTCATTTGGTGATGTCTGTTTAGGTTAGCACCTTTTTTGTGTTTATTCATTAGTGGGGTATTTAGTCTGTCTGGTATTGGTTTGGGTTTGTGCGGGATTGATTTTGTGTCGTCTTTTCGTAGGTTGGGGGATTTGATTTTCCTCTGCCGTTCTGTATTTAGGCTTTAGGGTTTGCTGGGCTGCGTCCCGACTCTTTTGGGTTCTATCCTGTCATTGGAGTTTTGTACCCCGCCTTGTTTTACGGCACTTTTGGACTTTGTTCATTAAACGTGTGTTTCACGTACCTTGGTCTCCTGCGCCTGACTTCACCCATCCTGCATGTTAGAGTCGCTCTGACAGAATCCCGCACCACATATCATGGCGTCAGCAGGAGCAGAAGCGCCAACCCCGTCCACGGAGGAACGGGTCACCCAACACGCCAACATCCTCCATCACCTGGGTTCGGCTATGGACCAGGTGTTGGCGCGTCTAGAGAGCTGGGAGAGAAGCTCTCCCCCACCCATGCCAGCTGCTGTGCGACACCCTGCGCCCCTACCAGCGCCGATGGAGTCCAGCCACAGTGGGATTAAGATCGCGCTGCCGAGGGAGTTCGATGGGCCGGCCGCTGGGTGTAAGGGGTTCCTAATCCAGCTGGAGCTATTCCTAGTGACCGTTCACCCCACTCCCTCGGGAGAGGAGAGTGTTAGTGTCCTCGTCTCTTGTCTCACGGGTAGAGCCCTAGAATGGGCCAACGCCGTCTGGGAGGGTCCAGACTCGGCTAGGAACAATTACCCGGGGTTCACCCGGAGTTCACGGCGGGTGAACGACTGTTCCATCTGAGACAGGAGACGAGGAGTGCCCAGGACTTCGCGTTGGAGTTCCAGACCTTAGCCGTTGGAGCGGGGTGGAATGAAAGGGTCCTGATTGATCACTACCGCTGTAGCCTGAGAGAGGATGTCCGCCGGGAGCTGGCATGTCGGGACACCACCATCACCCTGGACCAGCTCATCGATCTGTCCATCAGACTGGACAACCTGCTGGCTGCCCACGGGCGTTCCAATCGGGCCCTTTTCATTCCACCTCCCAGTCCTCCTGCTCAAATGCCCATGGAGATAGGGGGGGGGGCTGCAGCTAGGAGGACCGGAGGGGGGGGGCTTCTCCTGTGCCCACTGTGGTCGCAGAGGGCACACTGCCGATCGGTGCTGGAGAGGCTCGCCCGGGAGTTCAGAGGGCAGGCAGAGCACCACTTCGACACCCCAGGTGAGTCACCACCAGCCTCACCCATAGCCCGCTGTCGGCCACATGCATGCCTTAGTTTCTTTTCCTGAGTTTTTCCCTCACTCCCAGCTTAAGGCGCTAGTCGATTCAGACGCGGCTGGGAGTTTTATGGACCGTGGGTTCACCAATAAGTTAGGGATTCCCCTGGTTCAGTTGGACCAACCCTTCCCCGTGCACGCCCTAGACAGTCGACCACTTGGGTCAGGCCTGGTTAGGGAGGTCACTGTGCCACTGGTTATGGTGATGTGGGGGGGGTCATGAGGAGCGTATCAGCCTCTTTTGACCCAAGTTAAACAAACAGTTTAAAGGCAATGCTAGCAAATACTAATTGAGTGTATGTAAACTTCTAACCCACTGAGAATGTGATGAAAGAAATTAAGCTGAAATAAATAATTCTCTCTACTATTATTCTGACATTTCACATTCTTAAAATGAAGTGGTGATCCTAACTGACCTAAGACAAAGAATTTTTACTAGGACTAAATATCAGGAATTGTGAAAAACTGAGTTTAAACGTATTTGGCTAAGGTGTATGTAAACTTCCGACTTCAACTGTATATCCTGGGATTCCCTATGATCTTCTATGTAGAAGAACCCATTACATTCTAATGACTCTTGTGTAGCTTGTGAGCCTCATAGCACAAAACATGGTACATGTGCGTCTCAGCATTTCATAGAAAGCTTTTTATAGTTTAGCTCAAACCATTCGGATTCTACAGACATTTTTGTAAAAAGACCCGGCCCCTCCGGGACCTGCCCTTATCTCACAAACAATGCTGTAGTTCAGCCCCCGTTAATCCCATAGACTAATGGTATATAAGGAGAATGCAGAAGAAATATACAAATTAATTGGTACAACCCAGAAGTCTGTAGCTCAAACATACAATGTTTTGAAGGGGTTGGAAGTCCAAAATGTGGAAGCGTTACGGAGGGACTCGTTGGGTTAATGATATATACACATTGATTCTTGAAGAATATAACTTATAAATGCATCATGAGCTTGATTCAACTGAAATTCACAGACAAAGCTTTGGATGCAAGGACTGGCCGTCCATGTTATCAAAATTGTAGTTTTAACCATGTTTTGAGACTATACAGTGCTTGTTTACATTTACGTTGTTCGACAGTTCAATGATATCAAAATTGAAGTTTTAACCATGTTTTGAGGCTATACAGTGTTTGTTCAATGTAAATGTAAACAAACCCTGTATAGCCTCAAAACATGGTTAAAACTACAATTTTGATATCATGGTTGGTCAGTCCTTACATCCATAGCTATGTCTATGAATTACAAATTGCTTACATTTCTCAAGGCCCATCCTTCAGCTTTTGAATTGTTTCAACTTCAGATTCTAGCTTTAATGATGTGTATTCTTCTGATGCGCTATAGTATCCAACCAAACTACTGTCTTTATTTAAGAATGTCAGTCTGACCATGTGAAACAGTGTTGCTTCCTTCACTGTCCTTGCCCAACAGGGGTTTGAACTAGATACCCTCTGAACACGTCGGCAATCGTCACTAAGGCCACTGCTAACTAGCTAGCCATGTCACATTGCCTAGACATGCCCTGCTTAATCTACTATTCTCTATGAGTTACTGTATTTCTATAGAACATAAAGGAAATATTCCCCCATTTTGAATGTTATATTATTTTTGTGCATCTTTGTTCTAATTCAATGTTTTCATCTGTATCTGAGTTATTGGCGTTCAAGCAGGCAGAAATCTGGCCAGTATGACGTAGCATTGCGATAAAGCTGTTCTCACTACACTGGAAGTTAATAGGAATATGACGTTTAGATCGCGAAAATGTCTATAATACAAGTCAGATTTGAATATTGGCTGATGTTATAACGCGGGAGGTTGACTCAAATGAGCCATTGGTCATATTTTTGCAACATTCCAGTCCCGCTTTAAATGAAATTCAGCTGATAAAGGCTTCATAAAGCCTTGATAATGCCTTCATAAGCACTACATAAATGTGTTAGTATCTTTAACCGTATGTCATGCTTTATAAAGGGTTCAAAAATGTGTCATAACTGTGTGAAATAATCATCATTGTCAAATGTGACATAACCACTATGTTGAATATGATATAGCTATGTGCTTTGTAAAGGGTCACATGTTGGGTCGAAGGATTGGAATATGCTCTAAAGTGAAGTCATGTTAGTCACATTACACCTAATCTCCTTCCCAGACACTTCCACCCAAATGTGTGGAAGGTCTGGTGGACCACGGCATTAAACTTAACCTTCATTAGTTAGGGTTAGGTTTAAAATTCAATTTTCAGAAGATACATTGTGGAAATGGGCAGGGTTTAGCCATAGCAATGACTTTTTGACTGTTGGGGATAGGGGGCAGTATTTGCACGGCCAGATAAAAAACGTACCCGATTTAATCTGGTTACTACTCCTGCCCAGTAACTAGAATATGCATATAATTAGTATATTTGGATAGGAAACACTCTAAAGTTTATAAAACTGTTTGAATGGTGTCTATGAGTATAACAGAACTCATATGGCAGGCCAAAACCTGAGAAGATTCCATGCAGGAAGTGGAAATCTGATTTGTGGAATCACCTTCAACACTTTGCCTATGAGACACACCGTGAGTTAGGATTAATTTAGCACTTCCTAAGGCTTCCACTAGATGTCAACAGTCTTTACAAAGTGGTTTGAGTGTTCTCCTGTAAAAACTGACCGAACGAGAGGCCTGGAAAGTTGGTCATAGGCGGATGGCCATGTCTACTATGACACGCATGCGTGTGGGGACCCTTTCTTTCCGAAACGTTTTATAAGACAATGCAATCATCCGCCTTGAATATTATTGAAGTTCTGATTGAAAAAGACCCTAAAGACTTATGCTATACAACGTTTGAAATGTTTGAACGAACGTAAATCTAATTTTTTTTGCTCTTTCGTGGCGACAAATGTAGTTTTCGAAAAAAAACTACATTTGTTGTGGACCTGGGATGCCTGGAAGTGCCTTCTGATGATGATAATCAAAGGTAAGTGAATATTTACAATAGTATATTTGATTTTAGATGGTTCCAAGATGGCGCTAACATGTATCGCCTAGCCTATTTTTCTTAGCATAGCACCTCGTTTATTGCAAAGTGTGATTTCCCAGTAAAGTTATTTTGAAATCTGGCAATGCGGTTGCATTCACGAGATGTTCATCTATAATTCTTTGAATGACAATATTATAATTTACCAATGTTTTCGAATAGTAATTTTGTAAATTGTAGCGCTGATCCACCGGCAGCATTTGAGGGAAAATATTTTCTGAATTTCACCGCCACTGTAAAATGCTGTTTTTGGATATCAATATGAACTTGATAGAACAAAAAATGCATGTATTGTCTAACATAATGTCCTAGGAGTGTCATCTGATGAAGATTGTCAAAGGTTAGTGCATCATTTTAGCTGGTTTTATGCTTTTGGTGACGCCTGTCTTTGCATTGACAAAACATTACACACAGCTATTTTCAATGTACTGTCCTAACATAATGTAACTTTATGCTTTCCCTGTAAAGCCTTTTTGAAATCGGACAACGTGGTTAGTTTAACCTGTCTGGGCTAGGGGGCAGTATTGAGAATTTTGGAAAAAATATGTTCCCATTTTTAACTGCCTCCTACACCAACTCAGAAGCTAGAATATGCATATTATTGTTCAGGTTTGGATAGAAAACACTCTGAATTTTCTAAAACTGTTTGAATGGTGTCTGTGAGTATAACAGAACTCCTATGGCAGGCAAAAACCTGACAAGGTTTCAAGCAGGAAGTACCCTGTCTGACAAGGAGTCGTGCGTCTTGCATCTTTTTATTGAAAAGTAAGGATCTTAGCTGTAACGTGACAATTCCCAGGGCTCCAATAGGCTCTCAGAGCCCGCGAAATAACTGAAGGTTTACGAGGGAGCCTCAGGCTGAAACACATTATCACCTTTTGTAAGTGGCTGCTCCGAGGACCTTTGAATGATGCGCGTGCATGAGTCGCTTCTGAGGAGAAATTTTATTCGGCTGTTTAGGCTCAATGCATACTCCCGGTCGGAATATTATCACTAATCTACGAGTTGAATGGCATAAAAATTGGTTTTAAACAGCGGTTGACATGCTTCGAAGTACGGTAATGGAATATTTAGACATTTTTGACACGCCAATGCGCCATGCGCGAGACCGTGAAGAAGCATTCTAGAACTCACGAACAAAACGTCGCTGTTTGGATATAACGATGGATTATTTGGGACCAAACCAACATTTGTTATTGAAGTAGAAGTCCTGGCAGTGTATTCTGATGAAGAACAAGCAAGGTAAGAACATTTTTCTTATAGGAAATGTGATTTTGGTGGAGGATGACCTGGGTGGGTATCTAAATAGCTAGCCCTGTAATGCCGGGCTATGTACTTAGATTATTGCAAAATGTGCTTCATCCGAAAAGCTATTTTAAAATCGGACATATCGAGTGCATAGAGGAGTAATGTATCTATAATTCTTAAAATAATTGTTATGCTTTTTGTGAACGTTTATCGTGAGTAATTTAGCAAACTGTTAGTAAATTCTCCGGAAGTTTGCGGGGGTTATGCTTTTTCTGAACGTCACATGCTAATGCAAAAAGCTGTTTTTTGATATAAATATGAACTTGATTGAACAGACATGCATGTATTGTATAACACAATGTCCTAGGTGTGTCATCTGATGAAGATCATCAAAGGTTAGTGCTGCATTTAGCTGTGGTTTGGGTTTATGTGACATGATATGCTAGCTTGAAAAATGGCTGTATGATTTTTTCTGGCTGGGCACTCTGCTGACATAATCTAATGTTTTGCTTTCGTTGTAAAGCCTTTTTGAAATCGGACAGTGGGGTTAGATTAACGAGATTCTTGTCTTTAAATAGCTGTAAAATAGTCATATGTTTGAGAAATTGAAGTAATAGTATTTCTAACGATTCAAAAATCGCGCCACTGGAATTTCAGTAGCTGTTACGTAGGTGGGACGAAATCGTCCCACATACCCGAGAGAGGTTAAGGAGATGTTTATCTTCCAAAGGGTGTAAGATAGTTGATTGTTTGAGAAATTTAAATTATTCAATTTATTCTGTTTTGAATTTCGCGCGTTGTATCTTGTTTAGCAATCCCGTAATCGGGATCCGAACTGGTAGGGGTATCCCCAACAGGTTTTAACTAATGACGATGACAAAGTAAGTAAGGTCACCTTACAGTGAAATGCTTACTTACGAGCCCCTAACCAACAATGCAGTTTAAAAAAATTAAATATAAAGAAGAATAAGAAATAAAAGTAACAAGTAATTAAAGAGCAGCAGTAAAATAACAATAGCGAGACTATATACAGGGGGGTACCGGTACAGAGTGAATGTGCGGGGGCACCGGTTAGTCGAGGTAATTGAGGTAATATGTACATATAGGTAGAGTTATTAAAGAGTTATCATTCATTGAATGAAACAATAATGTATGTTGATGCTTATATGATGTACAATATTCCATTATGTTTCTATAAGATAACAACAGTTGGTAGAGCATGGTGTTTGCAACGCCAGCATGGTGTGTGCAATGCCAGGGTTGTGGGTTCAATTCCCACGGGGGGCCAGTACAAAAAAAAAAAAAAAATGGTAAAAATACCAAATTATTTTTGAAAAATGCGTGAAATGTATGTATTCACATCTGTAAGTCGCTCTGGATAAGAGCGTCTGCTAAAAGACTAAAATGTAAATGTAATATGCCATTGTGGTAAACCGTGGAGTGTTGGGTGGAGCGTGCAGAGATTGACACAGAGACAGGGAGGCTTTAGTCTGCAAAAACAACTTTACTAAGACAGAAAATAAATATCTCAAAGAAATAACTTAGGTTTTGCTCAGTCTTCCTTCTCTCTCTTAATTGGTGTCCGTCTCTCTCCCTTCTCTCCCACGGTGTGCCATCGTGCTCCTTTTATTTAGCCTCCGCGTTGCTGTGCTGGGCCCCCGACCTGTGGATGACAGAGAAAGAGAATCGCTGTAAGGACAGGAACCAGCGGGTGACATGGTCATTCGTGTCCTTACCTCGTGCCATCCACACGAGGGGGCGTGGTCAGTGATCAGGGTGAACTTCCTCCCGAGGTGGTAATACTTGAGGGTGTTGAGGGCCCACTTCACGGCGAGGCACTCCTTCTCAACAATTGAGTATTTCTTCTCCCTCGGGAGGAGCTTCCTGCTGACATAAATGATGGGGTGCTCCTCGCCTTCCTGCTCTTGGGACAAAACGGCCCCTACCCCGGTGTCAGACGCGTCTGTCTGGACCAGGAGGTTTTTTTGAGAAGTCTGGGGTGACGAGTACCGGGTGCGAACATAGCACATCCTTTAGGGCCTGGAACGCCGCCTCTCTGTCCTCCGTCCATCGCACCGTCTGGGGTAGCCGTGCCTTTGTTAAATCTGTGAGGGGAGAAGCTATTGCGGCAAAGTTAGGTACAAGTCTACTGTAGTAGCCTGCTAATCCCAGGAATGACTTTACCTGCCTCTTTGTTTGGGGGACCGGCCATCCCCTAATGGCAGCGATTTCTTTTTCTTGGGGTTTCACATTTCCCCTCCCGATCTGATATCCCAGGTAATCCACTTCGGCGTAGCCCAGCTTGCACTTGTGGGGGTTCGTAGTCAGACCTGCATCCCTTACCGCATCAACCACGGCCTGTAACTTAGACAGATGTGACTCCCAATTGTCACTGTGCGCAATTATGTCATCCAGATAAGCAACTGCGTACTCACTGTGCAGCCGCAGGACTCGGTCCATGAGTCGCTGAAATGTAGGCTGGTGCCCCGTGGAGCCCGAAAGGCAGAACCCGGTAGTGGTATAGCCCCCCCGGGGTGGAGAAGGCAGTCTTCTTCCGGGAGGCCGCTGCCAGTGGCACCTGCCAGTACCCCGTCGTCAGGTCCAAGGTGCTGACATATCTCGCCATCCCAAGCGGTCGATCGGTTCGTCCACCCAGGGCATGGGGTAGGCATCAAACTTACTGACCTCGTTCAGGCCCCAGAAGTCATTACAGAAGCGGACGGTTCCGTCCGGTTTCGGAATCAGCACTATGGGGCTAGACCACTCACTGTGTGACTCCTCCAGTACCCCCATTTCTAACATTGTCGTCACCTCCGCCTGGACCACCACCCTCCGGGCTTCTGCTATCCGGTATGGCCGTTTACGCACTTTCTCTCGGAAGGTTGTGGATCTGATTTTCCATGAGGTCCGTGCGCCCGGCACCTTGGAGAACACGGCCGTATTCCGCTGGACCAACTCTGAGCTCCTGTTGTTGGGTCGGGCTGAGATCTTCCCCATTGCCAATTCGACCGAGGGCGGGCCCTGCTGAGGCCGGGTCCACGTTACGCACAGCACCTCGCGTGAGTGCCATTTCTTCAGTAAATTCACATGGTAAAGCTGGAGGGGTTTTCTCCGTCCCGGTTGGCGGACCTTATAGTTTACGTCGCCTACCCGCTCAACGATGTCGTAGGGCCCATGCCACGTAGCCAGGAATTTACTCTCTGTGGTAGGGATCAGCACCAAGACCTTCTCACCGGGTTGGAACTCTCCTGGGCTCCTGGGCACGTTGCACCTGGGCCATGTGATCTCTCACCACTTGCCAAGACCAGACCTCCTTGGCTAGGTCCAGCAGCCCGCGGGGCCGACGGCCATACAGGAGCTCAAAGGGGGAGAACCCCGTGGATGCTTGGGGTACCTCGCGCACTGAAAACATCAGGTGGGGCAGCAGCTGGTCCCAGTTCCTCCCGTCTCTCTTGATGACCTTCTTCGGCATCTGTTTCAGGGTCTTATTGAAGCGTTCCACCAGCCCGTCGGTTTGTGGATGGTACACACTGGTCCTCACCTGTTTGATTCGTAACAGATTGCAGACATCCTTCATCACACGAGACATGAACGCGATGCCCTGGTCCATCAGAATTTCCCGCGGAATACCCACCCGGCTAAATAAATGGAAGAGCTCCCATGCGATACCTTTTGCTGCCGCCGTGCGTAGCGGGATTGCCTCAGGATACCGGGTGGCGTATTCCATGATTACCAGGATGTACTGGTGTCCCCTCACTGTCTTCACCAACGGACCCAACAGATCCATTGCCACCCACTCCAATGGCACTCCTACAATGGGCAAGGGAACCAAAGGGTTTTGATACTGCACCCTCGGAGCTGTGATCTGGCACCCCGGGAGCCTACGGCACTAGTCCTCCACGGCGCACTTGACTCAGGGCCAGTGGAACCAATTCCCGATCCGCTTCCTGGTTTTCTCCTTCCCCAGGTGTGCCCCAAGCAGGTGGGTGTGGGAAAGCTGCAACACAGTCCTAACATACTGGCTGGGTATGAGTAACAAGTCTTTTGTCACAGGCTTTACAGCAAAAGCAAAACATTAGACTATGTTAGGAGAGTACATAGCCACAAATAATCACACAGCCATTTTCCAAGCAAGCATATATGTCACATAAACCCAAAACACAGCTAAATGAAGCACTAACCTTTGATGATCTTCATCAGATGACACTCCTAGGACATTATGTTATACAATACATGCATGTTTTGTTCAATCAAGTTCATATTTATATCCAAAAACAGCTTTTTACATTGGCATGTGATGTTCAGAACATGCATTCCCACCCAAAACTTCCAGTGAATTTACTAAATTACTCACCATAAACATTGACAAAATACATAACAATTATTTTAAGAATTATAGATACAGACCTCCTTTATACAATCGCTATGTCAGTCAGATTTTAAAATAGCTTTTCGGCGAAAGCACATTTTGCAACATTCTGAGTACATAGCTAAGCCATCACGTCTAGCTATTTTGACACCCGCCAACTTTGGGGCTCATTAAACTCAGAATTACTATTAGAAAAATTGTATTACCTTTGCTGATCTTCGTCAGAATGCACTCCCAGGACTGCTACTTCCACAAGAAATGTTGTTTTTGTTCCAAATAATCCATAGGTATGTCCAAATACCTCCGTTTTGTTCATGCGTTCAGGTCACTATCCAAAGGGTAACACGCGAGCGCATTTCGAGACCACAAAAATCTACATTTACATTTAAGTCATTTAGCAGACGCTCTTATCCAGAGCGACTTACAAATTGGTGCATTCACCTTATGATATCCAGTGGAACAACCACTTTACAATAGTGCATCTAAATCTTTTAAGGGGGGGTTAGAAGGATTACTTTATCCTATCCCAGGTATTCCTTAACCTCTCTGGGGTATGTGGGACGATTTCGTCCCACCTACGTAACAGCTACTGAAATTCCAGTGGCGCGATTTTTGAATCGTTAGAAATACTATTACTTCAATTTCTCAAACATATGACTATTTTACAGCTATTTAAAGACAAGAATCTCGTTAATCTAACCCCACTGTCCGATTTCAAAAAGGCTTTACAACGAAAGCAAAACATTAGATTATGTCAGCAGAGTGCCCAGCCAGAAAAAATCAGACAGCCATTTTTCAAGCTAGCATATCATGTCACATAAACCCAAACCACAGCTAAATGCAGCACTAACCTTTGATGATCTTCATCAGATGACACACCTAGGACATTGTGTTATACAATACATGCATGTCTGTTCAATCAAGTTCATATTTATATCAAAAAACAGCTTTTTGCATTAGCATGTGACGTTCAGAAAAAGCATAACCCCCGCAAACTTCCGGGGAATTTACTAACAGTTTGCTAAATTACTCACGATAAACGTTCACAAAAAGCATAACAATTATTTTAAGAATTATAGATACATTACTCCTCTATGCACTCGATATGTCCGATTTTAAAATAGCTTTTCGGATGAAGCACATTTTGCAATAATCTAAGTACATAGCCCGGCATTACAGGGCTAGCTATTTAGATACCCACCCAGGTCAGCCTCCACCAAAATCACATTTCCTATAAGAAAAATGTTCTTACCTTGCTTGTTCTTCATCAGAATACACTGCCAGGACTTCTACTTCAATAACAAATGTTGGTTTGGTCCCAAATAATCCATCGTTATATCCAAACAGCGACGTTTTGTTCGTGAGTTCTAGAATGCTTCTTCACGGTCCCGCGCATGGCGCATTGGCGTGTCAAAAATGTCTAAATATTCCATTACCGTACTTCGAAGCATGTCAACCGCTGTTTAAAACCAATTTTTATGCCATTTAACTCGTAGATTAGTGATAATATTCCGACCGGGAGTATGCATTGAGCCTAAACAGCCGAATAAAATTTCTCCTCAGAAGCGACTCATGCACGCGCCTCATTCAAAGGTCCTCGGAGCAGCCACTTACAAAAGGTGATAATGTGTTTCAGCCTGAGGCTCCCTCGTAAACCTTCAGTTATTTCCCGGGCTCTGAGAGCCTATCGGAGCCCTGGGAATTGTCACGTTACAGCTAAGATCCTTACTTTTCAATAAAAAGATGCAAGACGCACGACTCCTTGTCAGACAGGGTACTTCCTGCTTGAAACCTTGTCAGGTTTTTGCCTGCCATAGGAGTTCTGTTATACTCACAGACACCATTCAAACCGTTTTAGAAAATTCAGAGTGTTTTCTATCCAAACCTGAACAATAATATGCATATTCTAGCTTCTGAGTTGGTGTAGGAGGCAGTTAAAAATGGGAACATATTTTTTCCAAAATTCTCAATACTGCCCCCTAGCCCAGACAGGTTAAAGAGGTGGGGTTTCAGGTGTCTCTGGAAGGTGGTGATTGACTCCGCTGTCCTGGCGTCGTGAGGGAACTTGTTCCACCATCCACCATCTAAATGTTCCTTTACCGTACTTAGAAGCATGTCAAACGCTGTTTAAAATATTTTTTTTTTGCATTTTTCTCGTAAAATAGCGATAATATTCCAACCGGACAATAGTGTTTTCATTCAAAGAGGAAAAGAAAAAACAGCATGGTCGCGGGACCTCGCATACCCAGTCTCTTAGTCACCAGGCAGACCACTGACAAACTGAGCTACCATACTCTGCCCAGAGACAGGAGACGCCTCAATTTGCTTTCTGAAGGCTTTAGAGAGCCAATGGAAGCCTTAGAAAGTGCAACGTAACCCCAGAGATACTGTAGTTTCGAAAGGAACTAGAAAGAAGAACTACAAATTATCAGACAGGCCACTTCCTGCTTGGAATTTTCTCAGGTTTTTGCCTGCCATATGAGTTCTGTTATACTCCGGCCCAGAGTCAAATATTTGCATATTATTAGTAGATTTGGATAGAAAACACTCTGAAGTTTCTAAAACTATTTGAATGATGTCTGTGAGTATAACAGAACTCATATGGCAGGCAAAAACCTGAGAAAAATCCAACCAGGAAGTGTGGA
This sequence comes from Salmo trutta, assembly GCF_901001165.1. NCBI lineage: Eukaryota > Metazoa > Chordata > Actinopteri > Salmoniformes > Salmonidae > Salmo > Salmo trutta. The sequence continues at coordinate 60,459,267 of NC_042969.1, read as the reverse complement.
AATCTGATGCCTGTAGTCTTTTCACGTCATTGCCTATCTAACACACAGTGACTTAGGGTTCATTTTGCACTTCCTAAGGCTTCCACTTGATGTCAACAGTCTTTAGAACCTTGTTTCAGGCTTTTGCAGTGAACAGAGAGAGAACAAGAAGGCCGGGAAGTTAGTGACTCAGAAAATGACGTGACTTCATTGGCGCGCATTCACTTGATAAGGTAGCTGTGTTCCATCACGTTTTTCAAAACATTGGAATCGTCCAGTTGGAATATTATTGAAGTTTTATGTTAAAAAGGCCCTAAAGATTGATGCTATACAACGTTTGACATGTTTCTATGAACGTAAATATAACTTTTTTTGTCTTTTCGTTGTGAAATTCTCGGCGCGCTTCCTACATTTGGTGTAGCTTACTGAACGCACAAACAACAAGGAGGTATTTGGACATAAATTATTGACTTTATTGAACAAAACAACATTTATTGTGGACCTGGGAGCCCTGAGAGTGCATTCTGATGAAGATCATCAAAGGTAAGTGAATTTTTATAATGCTATTTATGATTTTAGATGACTCCAAAATGGCGTGTATCTGTATTGCCTAATGTTTTTTTCTGAGCACTGTACTCAGATTGTTGCAAAGTGTGCTTTCCCCGTGAAGCTTTTTTGAAATCTGTTACAGCGGTTGCATTATGGAGATGTTTATCTATAATTCTTTGAATAACAATTTTATATTTTATCAACATTTATGATGAGTATTTCTGTAAATTATTGTGCTGATTCACCAGCAGTTTTTGAGGCAAAATATTTTCTGAAAATCACGCGCCAATGTAAAATGGGGGTTTTGGATATAAATATGAACTTTATCGAACAAAACATACATGTATTGTGTAACATTGAGTCCTAGGAGTGTCATCTGATGAAGATTGTCAAAGGTTAGTGCTTAATTTTAGCTGTATTTCTTTTTTTTGTGACCCCTCTCCTGCTTGGAAAATGGCTGTGTGGTTTTTCTTGTGTTGGCACTGTCCTAACATAATCTAACTTTATGCTTTCGCTGTAAAGCCTTTTTGAAATCGGACAATGTGGTTGGATTAAGGAGAGGTGTATCTTTAAAATGGTGTAAAATAGTTGTATGTTTGAGAAATTTGAATTATGACATTTTGTTGTTTTGAATTTTCCACCCTGATATTTCACTGGCTGTTGTATAGTGTGAACCGTGGCTGGGACGGTAACGTCCCATGTAGCCCTGAGAAGTTAAAATTAAACACTTACCTTTGATGATCTTCATCTGATGGCACTCCCAGGTCTCCATGTTAGACAATAAATGTTTGTTTTGTTCGATAAAGTTCATCTTTATGTCCAAATACCTCCTTTTTGTTCGCGCGTTTAGTTCACTATTCCAAATGCACAAGGCGCGGGCACTAAGTCCAAACGAAAAGTCAAAAAAGTTCCATTACAGTTTGTAGAAACATGTCAAACGATGTATAGAATCAATCTTTAGGATGTTTTTATCATAAATCTTCAATAATATTCCAACCGGACAATTTATTTGTCTTTAGAAATGAAAGGGAACGGAGCTGGTGTTCGCGGCCGTGCAGGTGACTAAACTAAAGGCTTTCAGCCAGACCACTGGTTCAAACAGCTCTTATTCGCTCCCCTTTCACAGTAGAAGCCTGAAACAATGTTTTAAAGACTGTTGACAAACCTCAGATTTCCCACTTCCTGGTTGGATTTTTCTCAGGTTTTTGCCTGCCATATGAGTTCTGTTATACTCACAGACATTATTTTAACAGTTTTGTAAACTTTATGCATATTCTAGCTTCTGGGTCTGAGTAGCAGGCAGTTTACTCTGGGCACCTTATTCATCCAAGCTACTTAATACTGTCCCCTGTTCCCAAAGATTTAACTTAATCATTATGACACACCCCTCACCACTGTCATTGGTTACACTAATTGTAGTGTGTGTCTACATAACCTGGCTCAAGTATTTATGACATTACCCTGAGGAAGGCACAGTGATGCCAAAAGGTTGGTAAATACCAATTAAATTGCTGGGAGATTATACATGGAGTGTGCGACTTTCCTTTTTTTGATAGTTTTAAGCATGGTTGTGAACACAGAAAATCAAATGTTGTTGTTTTTCCTATTAAAGAAGTGTGAAAAACTAGGGGAAAACCTGAAAAAAACGGGTGAAATCCGAAACCTGAAAAAACAAAACTGAAAAAATGTAATTTTGATAAGAAAACTCTACAATGGGCCAGAGGAGATGGCTGACATTTTATGATCTCCAAACCAATTGTGCTATTGTCTGTGATTATATGCGTTATTTGTAACTTATTTTGTACATAATGTTTCTGCCGCCGTGTCTTATGACCAAAAATAAGTTCTAGATATCAGGACAGCGATTACTCACCATGTACTGGAGGAATATTTTTTCTTTAACCTGTGTGGCTAGGGGGCAGTATTTTCACGGCCGGATGAAAGACGTACCCATTTTAACAGGTTACTACCCAGAAACTAGAATATGCATATTATTAGTAGATTTTGATAGAAAACACTCTGAAGTTTCTAAAACTGTTTGAATGATGTCTGTGAGTATAACAGAACTCATATGGCAGGCAAAAACCTGAGAAAAAGTCAACCAGGAAATGGAGGATCTGAGAATTGTAGTTCTTCTTTCTAGTCCCTTTCGAAACTACAGTATCTGTGGTGTTACGTTGCACTTCCTAAGGCTTCCATTGGCTGTCAAAAGCCTTCAGAAAGTTGTTTCAGCCTTCTCCTGTTACTGGGCAGATAATAGGAGCTCAGTTACTGAGTGGACTGCCTGTGGACAAAGGGATTGGATATGCGTTGTCACGCGAGCACGCCGTTCCTTCTTTTTCTCCTTGAATGAAAACACTATTGTCCGGTTGGAATATTATCGCAATTTTACGTTAAAAATACCATAAAGGTTGATTTTAAACAGTGTTTGACATGCTTCTAAGTACGGTAATAGAACATTTTGGCTTTTCATCTCTGGTACCGCATTCACGCATTATGCCTTTGGATAGTGCTCTGAAAGCACGAGGTATTTGGACATAAATATGTATTATTTTGAACAAAAACAACATTTCTTGTGGAAGTAGCAATCATGGTAGTGCATTCTGACGAAGATCAGCAAAGGTAAGAGAATATTTCTAATACTAATTCTGAGTTTAGGTTGCCCCGAACTTGGTGGGTGTCTGTATAGCTCTCTGTGATGGCTGAGCTATGTACTCAGAATATTGAAAAATGTGCTTTCTCCATAAAGCTATTTTAAAATCTGACAAAGCGGTTGTATCCAGGAGTAGTCTATCTATAATTCTTTAAATAATTGTTATATATTTTGTCAACGTTTATGATGAGTATTTTTGTAAATTGATGTGCACATTAACCGGACATTTTTGTGGGAATACATTTTCTGAACATCACGCGCAAATGTAAAATGCTATTTTTGGATATATATATATTAACTTTTTCGAACAAAACATACATGTATTGTGTAACATAATGTCCTAGGAGTGTCATCTGATGAAGATCGTCAAAGGTTAGTGCTTCATTTAGCTGTGTTTTGGGTTTTATTGACACATGTCCTTGCTTGGAAAATGGCTGTGTCATTCTTTTTGTCTATGTACTCTCCTAACATAATCTAATGTTTTGCTATCGCTGTAAAGCCTTTTTGAAATCGGACAACGTGGTTACATCAAGGAGAAGTGTATCTTTAAAATGGTGTAAAATAGTTGTATGTTTGAGAAAGTTGAATTATGACATTTTGTTGTTTTTGAATATGCCGACCTGATATTTCACTGGCTGGTTGATCCTGCCAGTAGCATATGCTTGTCTCAAAGATTAAGCCATGCAAGTCTAAGTACACATGGCCGGTAGAGTGAAACTGCGAATGGCTCATTTAATCAGTTTTTCACTTTCACGCTAGCGTCCCACGTAGCCCATAGAAGTTAACGAATCGGATGGGAAGGATATGCTTCAGATGCCTGACAAGGCCCTCATCCGTGTCATTCGCAGGAGAAAGAGACTGAGATATCGGGGACGAAGGTCTGTGTGCTTTGTAAGGATCCAACAGCGAGCGGGTAATCTGCCTTTAACTTCTCTAGGGGCTGTGGGACGCTACCTTCCCACCTGGCCAACATCCAGTGAAATTGCAGAGCGCCAAATTCAAAAACAGAAAAACTCATTATAAAAACTCATAAAACATACAAGTGTTATACATCGGTTTAACCTGTTGGGGATAGGGGGCAGTATTTGCACGGCCGGATAAAAAACGTACCCGATTTCATCTTGTTACTACTCCTGCCCAGTAACTAGAATATGCATATAATTATTGGCTTTGGATAGAAAACACCCTAAAGTTTCTAAAACTGTTTGAATGGTGTCTGTGAGTATAACAGAACTCATATGGCAGGCAAAAACCTGAGAAGATTCCTTACAGGAAGTGGCCTGTCTGACCATTCCTTGAGCTTCTTGACTCTGTTTATTGAAGACTGAGGATCTTTGCTGTAACGTGACACTTCCTACGGCTCCCATAGGCTCTCAGAAGGCGGGAAAAAGCTGAATGATGTAATTCCAGCCCCAGGCTGAAACACATTAGCGCTTTTGGCAAGTGCTCTATCAGAGGACAATGGGCTGAGGCGCGTGCACGAGTCGACCCCATGCTTTTATTTTCTTTCGTCTTTTAACCTAAACACAGCTTCCCGGTCGGAATATTATCGCTTTTGTACGAGAAAAATTGCATAAAAATTGAATTTAACCTCTTACATCTAGACGTTACGCTAGCGGAACACCTGCTCCAATATCCAATGATGGGCGTGGCGCGAAATACAAACTCCTCTAAAATCCGAAAACTTCAATTTTTCAAACATTTGACTATTTTACAGCATTTTAAAGACAAGACTCTCGTTAATCTAACCACACTGTCCGATTTCAAAAAGGCTTTACAGCGAAAGCAAAACATTAGATTATGTCAGCAGAGTACTCAGCCAGAAATAATCAGACACCCATTTTTCAAGCTAGCATATAATGTCACAAAAAACAAAACCACAGCTAAATGCAGCACTAACCTTTGATGATCTTCATCAGATGACAACCCTAGGACATTATGTTATACAATGCATGCATGTTTTGTTCAATGAAGTTCATATTTATATCAAAAACCAGCTTTTTTACATTAGCATGTGACGTTCAGAACTAGCATACCCCCCGCAAACTTCCGGTGAATTTACTAAATTACTCACGATAAACGTTCACAAAAAACATAACAATTATTTTAAGAATTATAGATACAGAACTCCTCTATGCACTCGATATGTCCGATTTTAAAATAGCAGTTAACCTGTTTGGGATAGGGGGCAATATTTTCACGGCCGGATAAAAAACGTACCCGATTTAATCTGATTATTACTCCTGCCCAGAAACTAGAGTATGCATATAATTATTAGCTTTGGATAGAAAATACCCTAAAGTTTCTAAAACTGTTTGAATGGTGTCTGTGAGTATAACAGAACTCATATGGCAGGCAAAAACCTGAGAAGATTTCATGCAGGAAGTGGCCTGTCTGACAAGGTGTTGTTGTTCTTGCCTCTGTTTATTGAAGAGTCAGGATCCTAGCTGTAACGTGACACTTCCTACGGCTCCAATAGGCTCTCAGAGCCCGGGAAAAATCTGAACGATGTCGAGGCAGCCCCAGGCTGAAACACATTATCGCCTTTGCCAAGTGGCCGATCAGAGGACAAAGGAATTAGGCGCGTGCCCGAGTCGACCCAGTGATATATTTTCTTTCGGCTGTTTACCTAATTGCAGATTCCCGGTCGGAATATTATCGTTTTTTTACGAGAAAAATGGCATAAAAATTGATTTTAAACAGAGGTTGATATGCTTCGAAGTACGGTAATGAAATATTTAGAAATCTTTTGTCACGAAATTCGCCGTGCGCGTGACCCTTATTTACCATTCGGATAGTGTCCTGAACGCACGAACAAAACGCCGCTGTTGGAACATAACTATGGATTATTTTCGACCAAACCAACATTTGTTATTGAAGTAGAAGTCCTGAGAGTGCATTCTGACGAAGAACAGGAAAGGTAATCAAACTTTTCTAATAGTAAATCGGAGTTTGGTGAAGGCTAAACTTGCTGGGTGTCTAAATAGCTAGCCCTGTGATGCCGGGCTATCTACTTAGAATATTGCAAAATGTGCTTTCACCGAAAAGCTATTTTAAAATCGGACATATCGAGTGCATAGAGGAGCTCTGTATCTATAATTCTTAAAATAATTGTTATGCTTTTTGTGAACGTTTATCGTGAGTAATTTAGTAAATTGTTAGTAAATTCACCGGAAGTGTTCGGTGGGAATGCTAGTCACATGCTAGTCACATGCTAATGTAAAAATCTGTTTTTTGATATAAATATGAACTTGATTGAAAAAAACATGCATGTATTGTATAACATAATGTCCTAGGTGTGTCATCTGATGAAGATCATCAAAGGTTAGTGCTGCATTTAGCTGTCTTCTGGGTTTTTGTGACATTATATGCTAGCTTGAAAAATGGGTGTCTGATTATTTCTGGCTGGGTACTCTGCTGACATAATCTAATGTTTTGCTTTCGTTGTAAAGCCTTTTTGAAATCGGACAGTGTGGTTAGATTAACGAGAGTCTTGTCTTTAACCTCTTACATCTAGATGTTCCGCTAGCAGAACGTCTGCTCCAATATCAAATTATGGGCGTGGCGCGAAATACAAATTCCTCTAAAATCCGAAAACTTCAATTTTTCAAACATATGACTATTTTACAGCTATTTAAAGACAAGACTCTCGTTAATCTAACCACACTTTCCGATTTCATAATGGTGTAAAATAGTCATATGTTTGAGAAATTGAAGTAATAGCATTTCATAGGTATTTGAATAACGCGCCACAGGATTCCACTGGCTGTTACGTAGGTGGGACGATTTCGTCCCGCCGACCCTAGAGAGGTTAAAGATGAACTTGTTGTTAATCCAACCACGGTGTACGATTTCAAAAAGGCTTTATGGCAAAAGCATACCATGCGATTATCTGAGAACAGCGCCCAGTAGGCAAATCATTACAAACAGTCCCTCTGTATATCCAAAAACCTCCGTTTTGTTTGCGCTTTTTGTTCGGTAATCCACAGGCTCAAAGGCAGTCACAATAGACAGACGAAAAATCCGAAAAGTATCAGTAAAGTTCGTAGAAACATGTCAAACGATGTTTATAATCAATCCTCAGGTTGTTTTTATTCATAATAATCAATAACATTTCAACTGGACAAAAGCTTTGTCAATATAAAAGGAAAACAATTAAGGCGTGCTCTCGATCGCGCGCATGAAAAACCTCTGAGACACTGAATGGTCCACTCATTCAAAGCGGTCTTACTCCCTAATTTTTCAGAAAACAAGCCTGAAACAATTTCTAAAGACTTGACATCTAGTGGAAGCTATAGAAAGTGCAAGTCAATGGATACTGTGATGGCATTCAATAGAAAACTACAAACATAAAATAATCCCAGTTCCTGGATGGAGTTTTCTCAGGTTTTTGCCTGCCATATCAGTTCTGTTATACTCACAGACATTATTTTAACAGTTTTGGAAACTGTAGAGTGTTTTCTATACAGATTTACCAATTATATGCATATCCTAGCTTCTGGGCCTGAGTAGCAGGCAGTTTACTTTGGGCCCGCTTTTCATCCGGAGGTGAAAATAGTGCCCCCTACCCTAATGAAATTAAATGGGCAAACTCTACACCACCTCTACACCACCTAAAGCAGGAAGCACCAGTGACTCGGTCAATAAGAAAGTGGTCAGATGAAGCAGATGCTAAGCTACAGGACTGTTTTGCTAGCAGACTTGAATATGTTCCGGGATTCTTCCGATGGCATTGAGGAGTACATGACATCAGTCACTGGCTTCATCAATAAGTGCATCGAGAACGTCATCCCCACAGTGACTGTACGTACATACCCCAACTAGAAGCCATGGATTAGAGGCAACATCCGCACTGAGCTAAAGAGTAGAGCTGCCGCTTTCAATGAGCGGAACTCTAACCCGGAAGCTTATAACAAATCGCGCTATGCCCTCCGACGAACCATCAAACAGGCAAAGCATCAATACAGGACTAAGATTGAATTGTACTACACCGGCTCTGACGCTCGTTGGATGTGGTAGGGCTTGCAAACTATTACAGACTACAAAGGGAAGCACAGCCGCGAGCTTCCCAGTGACATGAGCCTACCAGACAAGCTAAATTACTTCTACGCTCGCTTCGAGGCAAGTAACACTGAAACATGCATGAGAGCGTTACCTGTTCTGGACGACTGTGAGGTCACACTCTCCGTAGCTGATATGAGTAAGACCTTTTAAACAGGTCCACATTCTCAAGGCCGCAGGGCCAAATGGATTACCAGGACGTGTACTCCAAGCATGCGCTGACCAACTGGCAAGTGTCTTCACTGACATTTTCAACCTCTCCCTGACTGAGTCTGTAACACCATGTTTCAAGCAGACCACCATAGTCCCTGTGGCCAAGAACACTAAAGTGTACCACGAACGGCTGGTCATGACTCATATCAACACCATTATCCCAGAAACCCTAGACCCACTCCAATTTACATACCGCCCCAACAGATCCACAGATGATGCCATCTCTATTGCACTCCACACTGCCCTTTCCCACCTGGACAAAAGGAACACCTATGTGAGAATGCTATTCATTGACAACAGCTCAGTGTTCAACACCATAGTGCCCTCAAAGCTCATCACTAAGCTAAGGACCCGGGGACTAAACACCTCCCTTTGCAACTGGATCCTGGACTTCCTGACGAGATGGCCCCAGGTGGTAAGGATAAGTAACAACACATCCACCAACGCTGATCCTCAATCCGGGGGCCCGTCAGGGGTGCACACTCAGTCCCCTCCTGTACTCCCTGTTCACTCATGACTGCATGGCCAGTCATGACTCCAACACCATCATCAAGTTTGCCGATGACAACAGTGGTATGCCTGATCATCGACAACGATGAGACAGCTTATAGGGACGAGGTCAGAGACCTGGCCATGTGACGCCAGGACATCAACCTCTCCCTCAACATGATCAAGATAAAGGAGATGATTGTGGACTGTAGGAAAAGGAGGACCGAGCACACCACCATTCTCATCGACGGGGCTGTAGTGGAGCAGGTTGAGAGCTTCAAGTTCCTTGGTGTCCACATCACCAACAAATGGTCCAAACACACTAAGACAGTCATGAAGAGGGCACTACAAAGCCTATTCCCACTCAGGAGACTGAAAAGTTTTGGCTTGAGTCCTCAGATCCTCAAAATGTTCTACAGCTGCGCCATCAAGAGCATCCTGACAGTTGCATCACTGCCTGGTATGGCAGCTGCTCGGCCTCTGACAGCAAGGCACTACAGAGGGTAGTGCGTACGGCCCAGTACATCACTGGGCCAAGCTTCCTGCCATCCAGGACCTCTATACCAGGCAGTGTCAGAGGAACGCCCTAGAAATTGTCAAAGACTCCAGCCACCCTAGTCATAGAATGAACTCTCTACTACCACACGGCAAGCGGTACAGGAGCGTCAAGTCTAGGTCCTAACAGCTTCTACCCCCAAGCCATAAGACTCCTGAACAGCTAATCAAATGGCTAACCAGACCCCTCTTTTACGCTGCTGCTACTCTCTGTTAATTACCTATACATAGTCACTTTAACTCTACCTACATTTACATATTACCTCAATTACCTTGACTAACCACTGCCCCTGCACATTGACTCTGTACCGGTATATAGCCTCGCTATTGTTATTTTACTGCTGCTGTTTAATTATTTGTTACTTTTATTTTCAATTTTTTTCTTAACACTTTTTCTTAAACCTTTTTAAAGAAAGGAGAAAAGTGGAACATATAAGTAAATATGGAATGGACAAGCCTTGACCTGATGGAGCTACAGAAGGAAATTGAACATGACGAGAGTGAGGATTAATTATCTGGAGTGGCATGTTTGGTGAAGACTGCCGAGTGTGAACCTCGTCCTGATGATGACAAAGATGATTCTGGCTTAGTAGGAGTGATATTCTTGGAGAGAATGGACCCTTGCCTTCTGGCAGATCCATATGTGGTGTGAGGTTGGGTGGAGAAGAGGTTTGTGAATGTTGGGTCAGTGAAAGTAACTCGAAGGGGAATCGTGTCAATGTTTTGCATTTCTGCCGTCCAGAGGGAGAATGCGCTCCGCACCACGTGACTGGGGACAAGAACTGTGACTTGCTTTCCTCTCCGGAATAGGGTACCATTGAAAGGAGTAATAACTGGAGAGGTGAAAAGCTTTTTGAGGGTCAACTGAAGTTGAAGATTCTCGGTATCTGTGACGCCCACCGTTTGGTATAATGCAGACCTGGTAGAGATCGTGGTGAAATAGAGAAGTCTGTACTACTGAGTTTTGAGTCTTTACCAGATAAGTCAAGATAGGATGTGTCAGTTATCCCATGAGAGCTTCTGTCCTGAACTAATTACTGTGTTTTAGGTGTCAAGTGGCAGCAGTGTGTAGGAGGGAGATTCCTAGATGTGAGAAGTGTGCAGGAGGACATGAGACAAAGGAGTATTGGTGGAAAAAGTTGTGTGTATAAACTGTAGGGAAGGGGTGTCAAACTCATTCCATGGAGGGCCGAGTGTCTGCAGGTTTTGGTTTTTCCTTTAATTAAGACCTAGAAAACCAGGTGAGGGGAGTTCCTTACTAATTAGTGAATTTCATTTGTTAATTAAGTACGATGGTGGAGTTGTCACGCCCTAACCTGAGAGAGCCTTTTTTATGTCTCTATTTAGGTTTGGTCAGGGTGTGATTTGGGTGGGCATTCTATGTCTTTTTTTCTTTCTTTGTTTTGGCCTGGTATGGCTCTCAATCAGGGACAGCTGTACATCGTTGTCGCTGATTGGGAGTCATACTTAGGCAGCCTGTTTTCCTTTGGGGTTTGTGGGTAGTTAATTTCGGTTTAGTGTTTTGCACCTGACAGAACTGTTTGGCTGTCGGTTTCTTGTAGTTTGGTTTAAAGTGTTCTATCTTTAATAAATTCATGATGAGCACTAACCACGCTGCACCTTGGTCTACTCTCTCCAAAGACAGCCGTTACAGGAGCAAAGATCCTTAGACAGAGAGGTGGGGGAAAGCTAGGATGGAGAAGATGGCGTAGAAGAAAAAAACTGAAGAAAGTGGAACATATTTTAAATAAATATGGAGTGGGGGATTGCACAAACCTTCTGGAAGATCTGCTGAAGGAGAAGATCTTTTAAACAACCAAAAAATTAGAAAAGTGGAATGTTGTGAGGGAATATGGAATCGAGGATCACACAGAACTTCTGGAAGAGCTTGAGGAGGAAATTGAACATGATGAGAATGAGGATGAATTAACTGTGGTGGCAGGTGCAGTGATGACTGCTGAGATGAAGCTGAGTGTAGAGGAACACAGTGTGGTGAGTATGATTGGCGTCGAATACAAAAAGAGGGATATGTGCTCCAGTAGTTCAGAGTGAGGATGAAGTACCTGCAGTGAGGACCGCTGAGTTTGGGCCTCATCCCGAGGATGATTCTGGCCCAGTGGGAGTGAGATTTGTAGAGATAATGGATCCTTGCCTTTTGGCTGACCCATATGTGGTGTCAGGTTGGGTGGAGAAGTGGTTGGGGACTGTTGAGGGATTTATTGTGTTTCCTCCGCCCAGAAGAAGCGGGCGCTCAGGAGGACAGGATTAGGGACAAGAGTTGTGACTTGCTTTGCTCTCCGGAGCAGGGCGCCGTTGAAAGGAGTGATAACAGGGGTGGCATTAAGTGTTTAGGCTGAGCAGTTGAAATTGAAGATTCCCGGTGTCTGGGATGCCCGCCGGTTTTTTTTTTAGACTTAGATCCGGTACAGAGCGTGGGGAAACAGAGAAGAGATTGTCTGTCATGCTGAGTTGTAATGCAGTCTTTGTGAGGTAAGGTAGGAAGTGTCAGTTATCCTGTGAGTTTTTTTAACAAAAAAAAATACTACAGTGTTTTAGGTGTCAAGAATATGGACATGTTGCTGCAGTGTGTAGGAGGGAGATGCCTAGATGTGAGAAGTGTGGAGGAGGGCATTGGACGAAGGAATGTGTGATATCGGTGGAGAAAGTTATTTGTGGGAGTGCCCATGGGGCTAGAGATCGGAGGTGTCCGGTGAGAGAAAAACAGATTAACCTGTTGTGGTATAGGGGGCAGTATTTTCACGGCCGGATAAAAAACGCACCCGATTTAATCTGGTTACTTCTCCTGCCCAGAAACTAGAATATGCATATAATTAGTAGATTTGGATAGAAAACACTAAAGTTTCTAAAACTGTTTGAATGGTGTCTGTGTATAACAGGCCAAAACCTGAGAAGATTCCATGCAGGAAGTGCCCTGTCTGACAATTTGTTGTCCTTCTGTTGCATCTCTATCGAAAATACAGCATCTGTGCTGTAACATGACACTTTCTAAGGCTTCCATTGGCTCTCTAAAGCCGCCAGAAAGTGGAATGGGGTGTCTGCTGTCTCTGGGCAAAGTACAGCAGCAGAGTTTGTAAGTGGTCAGCCTGGGGACAGTGAGACTGGAGATGCGTGTTCACGAGACTTCTCAATTTTTTTTCTTTCAGTCTTTGAATGAATACAACGTTGCCCGGATGGAATATTATCGCTATTTTACGAAAAAAGTAGCATACAAATGTATTTTAAACAGCGTTTGACATGCTTCTAAGTACGGTAATGGAATATTTTGACATTTTTTGTCACGAAATGCGCTCGCGCATTACCCTTCAGATAGTGACCTGAACACACGAACAAAACGTATTGTATTTGGATATAACTATGGATTATTTGGAACCAAAACAACATTTGTTGTTGAAGTAGAAGTCATGGGAGTGCATTCTGACGAAGAACAGCAAAGGTAATCCAATTTTTCTAATAGTAATTCTGTGTTTACGTGACCCCGAAGTTGGCGGATGTCAAAATAGCTAGCCGTGATGGCCAAGCTATGTACTCAGAATATTGCAAAATGTGCTTTAGCCAAAAAGCTATTTTAAAATCGGACATAGCGATTGCATCAAGGAGTTCTGTATCTATAATTCTTAAAATAATTGTTATGTACTTTGTCAACGTTTATCATGAGTAATTTAGTAAATTCACCAGAAGTTTTCAGTGGGTATGCTAGTTCTGAACATCACATGCTAAAGAAAAAAGCTGTTTTTTGATATAAATATGAACTTGATTGAACAAAACATGCATGTATTGTATAACATAATGTCCTAGGAGTGTCATCTGATGATCATGAAAGGTTAGTGCTGCATTTCGCTGTGTTTTGGGTATTTGTGATGCATGCTAGTTGCTTGGAAATGGCTGTGTGGTTTTTTTGTCCATGTACTCTCCTAACATAATCTAATGTTTTGCTTTCGCTGTAAAGCCTTTTGGAAATCGGGCAACGTGGTTCGATTCAGGAGTAGTGTATCTATAAAATGGTGTAAAATAGTCCTATGTTTGAGAACTCTGAATTATGACATTTTGTGGTTTTAAATTTGCCGCTCTGATTTTTCACTGGCTGTTGAATAGTGTGGGACGATTTCATCCCACCTCCCCTAGAGAGGTTAAGGTTGCCATGGTTAGAGTGGTACAGAAAGTGTTGTATGCCGAAGCAGTGAAGAGAGTGGTAGAGGAAGATGGGTACAGGGTGAGGGATCCTGAGAGGATTTCTGTGAATAGGCAGAGACCAAGAGAGAGTGATGAGAAGAATGTGCTTCAGATGGGCTTTTCAGTATTTATAGCCATGGTTGTCAATTGTACTGCGGAAATGGATCGAAAGTCACCTAAAATAGATGTTGTGGCGGCAGCTGCGAGAGGACAGTTTTATGTCCTCTCAAACCATTGGTCTGGAGTAGGATTAGATAGGGTTAAATAGTGGAATGGGGAGGTGTTTATTTTAGAGAGGGCTAATAGTTGGCAGGGCAATTTTCCTTTTCCTCAATTTCCTATTTTTTTTTTTATTTTTTTTTTATTTAAACCTTATCTTACCAGGTAAGTAGATTGAGAACAGCAACAACCTGGGGAATAGTTACAGGGAGAGGAGGGGGGATGAAATGAGCCAATTGGAAGCTTTATTACCATATCTAATTATTTAATGTAGATAGGCTGTGAATGGTCTCACACACAAGTACAGTAGGTGGTGGTGTATTCACCTAAAAGTTGAATGGGATCCTCCAACCAAATCCCGAAGAAGAACAACAACAAACCTGCAGACACTCTGCCTTGCGTTGAATGAGTTTAACACGTGTGCTGTAGGAGCATGGTGCTGGAGATCAGAGATGTCCGGTGAGAGAAAGGCACGTTGAGGTTGCCAAGATCAGAGTAGTGCAGAAGGTGTCTTATGTTGAGGCAGTGAAAATAGTAGTAGAGGAACATGGGCCCAGGGTGAGGGATCCTAAGAGGATCCCTGTGAGTAGACAGAGGCCAATAGAGAGTGATCGGAATAACGTGCTTCAATAAGGTCGTTTTTTTGGCATTCATGGTCATGTTGTCAACTATACTACAGGAATGGAATTTAAATCACAGAGGATAGATGTAGTTGTGGCAGCTGCAGGGAAGTACTTGGGTGTATGAGATTTTACTGCAGAAGGGAAAGGGAAAGGGGGATACCTAGTCAGTTGCAGGGTTGTAGAGTTAACGGATTACATGTATGGGATTACAAAAACGGTAACTGCAATCCATTACGTTAACAGCTAAAATATTGTAATCAGATTACAGACACTTTTGAAAAACGACATGATTACTTCGAGGATTACTTTTAAATTCAGGAAGGATGTTTGTGAAAAAAATCTTTGACACTTCTGTTTTCTCAATGACATTCAAATCAGCCTTGAAAAAAGGCGCAAGTTTAAGTTTGTTCCGACTGAGCGAGTCTGACCACAAGTCAGAGACCACTATGATGACACACCAAATGGGTTGATGGTGTCACATCTGCTCCTGCAACTTTTGGATGTGCACCGTCGGGGCTGCAGTTGGCAGTATCTGCTGGACTGGGAGGGATATGGGCCTGAGGAGTGCTGCTGGGTGCCCCGTCGTCACATTCTGGATCCCTCCCTCTTACAGGAATTTCAAACCTCATACCCAGACAAGCCGGGTCGTGCGCCAGGTGGTGTCCGTGGGGGGGGGTGTACTGTCACATCTGCTCCTGCTACTCCCTCAGGTGTTCATCCGGTGTCTTCTTGACCTGCAGTTACTCCCCCTGTACACTTGCTCTCTCTCCCTCTCCCTCTCTGTGTGGTTGGCGACAGGTGTGCTGGAGTCAGAGCAGATCCCTACCAGCTGCAACTCGTTCCATAATCAAGACCTCTACAAATACTCAGTCCTGCCAATTACACTGCCAAAACGTAATCTCTGCTCAGTCAGTTCATGATTCTAGCCATTTATGATTACTCAAGATCCTGTTACTCTGCTGTGCCTGTTTCCCTGCCTGACACCGTTTATCCTCTCATTGCAGTTACTGCTCTCTCTGGCTCCTGTCTCCTGATCCACATTACACCACCCAACTACCTTGCTCTGGATTTTACTCACCACCACTACCTTGGATTCCCTTCAGGACCTGTATACGCTGTTCTACTCAGCCAACTCCAACCTCAGTCTCCACATCTGGTTTTTCTGCAACTCATTCAAGCTTCCCCGGATCTGCACTCCATATTTCTCTGTGTAACAATAAATATTTTGGTTCATTCATCCCTGTTTCCTCATCTGAGTCTGCTCTTGGGTTCCCCTGTGTCGCTCAGCTTAACAGATGGATTGAGGGAAAAGTGCAGAAATAGACTTGTAGGCTACAGTCCAAGCTATGTCTTCCAATGGTGTAACTGCTGTCGGCATCCAAAGATTATCCAATTTGAATAAACGCTTGGAGATGAGGATGACGGCAGTCTACGGTGATATGGATATCAGTTATTATTTATATCTACATAGCGC
Source organism: Salmo trutta (assembly GCF_901001165.1). Taxonomy (NCBI): domain Eukaryota; kingdom Metazoa; phylum Chordata; class Actinopteri; order Salmoniformes; family Salmonidae; genus Salmo; species Salmo trutta. The sequence continues at coordinate 60,443,261 of NC_042969.1, read as the reverse complement.
ATTGATGTGTATCACACTACTGCTCTCTCATTTAGCTATTTGCGCTTTATGGATTGTGGATGGCTGTTCACAAATCTAAATGTGTACTTGAACCAAAAAAATCATTGAATCAAGAAGTTTAAGCTGCCTATCAATCATAGTTTTTTTTAAACCAGTTGACAGCCAGTGAATATAGTTTGGATCCCAACCTATAGAATAAAAGTGGGGCTTTTAATGCGCAATCTAATTCATGCTGATAAAAATAAATAACCCATAGGCCTAATGGACACATGCTCAAACTCGCACACTTTTAATAGACAAAAGGACAATCTGTAGTTGCTACATCCATTTTTGGACTTAGAAACACTACCTTTCAAAAGTTTGGGTTCACTTATAAATGTCCTTGTTTTTGAAAGAAAAGCAAACATTTCTGTCCTTTAAAATAACATCAAATTGATAAGAAATGCAGTGTAGACATTGTTAATGGTAATGACTACTGTAGCTGGAAACGGCAGATTTTCTATGGAATATCTACATAGGCGTACAGAGGCCCATTATCAGCAACCATCACTCCTGTGTTCCAATGGCACGTTGTGTTTGCGTTTGGCCAAACGTAGTGCTATTTCTACCTCCCGCGTTTCAGAAGCGGTAGACTCTGTCATTAATTTCTGGAGCGAGGACACAGGGCCAGCCGATTGAAAATGAGTAGATATTAGCTTGACTAGCGATAATTATCTCTCTCGCGCGTTTCCACGCGAGTAGACCAATGGCGTATTTCTTTGTTTTCCGCGAATTCCGGTAAAACATCGCGAAAATAACGCAGAGAAATGGTTTGAACGTAGTCTGTTATACAGTGGGGGGAAAAAGTATTTAGTCAGCCACCAATTGTGCAAGTTCTCCCACTTAAAAAGATGAGAGAGGCCTGTAATTTTCATCATAGGTACACGTCAGCTATGACAGACAAAATGAGAAAAAAAATTCCTGAAAATCACATTGTAGGATTTTTTTATGAATTTATTTGCAAATTATGGTGGAAAATAATTAGGAACATTTTTCCTCCAAATTTTTCAAATCCTGTGCAAGCTATCAGAGGAGGTGGTCACCACTCCTCCGCTAATTAGTGAACCTCCACCCAAAAAATTATTGATCTCTGACCTCAGCAGCGATACCAACAATAACTATGCCATTAGCGGAAAAACAGCAGATCTGTCCTGACCATAGAGAGCCCTTGGTTCTCTATGGTGTTGTAGGTCAGGGTATGACTAGGGGGTGTTCTAGTTGATATATTTCTATGTTTGGGTTTGAGTATGGTTCCCAATTAGAGGCAGCTGATTATCGTTGTCTCTAATTCGGGATCAAACATAAGGTGTCCCTGTTCCCACCTGCATTTGTGGGATATTGTTTTGGTGTGAGTGCATTTCAGCACCACGTAGTTCACAGTTTGTTGTTTGTTTTTGTTTAAGTTTCACTTTAAATAAAGATGTGGAACTCAACTCACGCTGCGCCTTGGTCCGTCCATTATAACGATCGTGACAAGATCAGTTAATGAACACAATGACTAAGTTGGATGACAAATCAGCAGAACTCATTGAAGTCACTGACCAAATGAATGATGAGAGAACTCAGGTGATGAAGATGGAAATATTGATTTCTAAGCAAGCGGAGGAAATCTCAAAAGTGAATCTCTCGCTCCATACTCAAGACCTCTATCTGCAAACAAAGACAGATACGTTTGAGACCAAAAGGAGCAAGTGCGACACTAACGTTTCCAAAATCAGTACTCTAAGCGCTCAAGTGGACTCTGAATTGCAGCAGAATACCACCCTTAGGTACAATCTGCTGGAATTCCAGAACGGTCACGTGCTACAGTGTGACTACCCAACCGGAGTCCGGTACTCAAAGGAGTGAAGACGATAGAAAGTTTCGGACTTTTCCTCCCTCGTGTTCCTCAGTCTTCTCCTCTTGACCATTCGGCACTGAGTAATATGGCGCCTCTTCGCCAACAAAGCCAAAGCTTGGATTCTCCTCTTGGCCTTTCGGCCCCAATTTCCCTACAGGTTGAAGCCAACCCTCTCTGCCTGCTTGCCGCGGAACGTCTTGACGATCTCGTTAAGAATGACCCCGTTCCAGGTCAGCCAAACAATACTGAGGTGTTCTAGGCGGACATAGCATGGGATAACTACATGAACGCTACAGGTTCTGACAGGGTTTACCTGTTTTTTATTTTTATTTCACCTTTATTTAACCAGGTAAGCTAGCAAGTTCTCATTTACAACTGCAACCTGGCCAAGATAAAGCAAAGCAGTGTGACACAAACAGCAACACAGTTACACATGGAATAAACAAGTGTACAGTCAATAACACAATATAAATAAAAGAAAGTCTATATACAGTGTGTGCAAATGGAGTGGAGGTAAGGCAATAGATAGGCCATAGTAGCGAAGTAATTGCAAATTAACACTGGAGTGATAGATGAGCAGATGGTGATGTGCAAGTAGAAATACTGGTGTGCAAAAGAGCAGAAAAGTAAATGAGGTATGAGGGGATGAGGTAGGTAGTGGGCTATTTGGGTGGGCTATTTACAGATGGGCTATGTACAGCTGCAGCGATTGGTTAGCAGCTCAGATAGCTGATGTTTAGTTAGTGAGGGAAATATAAGTCTCCAGCTTCGTTCCTGTCACGGTTGTCGTAGGAATGAGCGGACCAAAGTGCAGCGTGTGTGTCGGTCCACATTTTTAACTATACTGTGAAACTATGCAATACATAAATAAACTGAAATACAAAAACAAACCGTGACGCAGAGGTGAAACATACACTACTCAAAACTATTCACCCACAAAACCCAGGTGGAAAAACCCCTACTTAAGTATGATCTCCAATTAGAGACAACGAGGACCAGCTGCCTCTAATTGGAGATCATTCCAAACAAAACCCCAACATAGAAATACAAAACTAGAACCTAAACATAGGGAAAAAAACCTGTCACGCCCTGACCTACTCTACCATAGAAAATAACATCTTTCTATGGTCAGGACGTGACAGTTCCAGTCATTGGCAACAGAGAACTGGAAGGAAAGGCGGCCAAAGTAGGTGTTGGCTTTGGGGAGGGCCAGTGAGATATACCTGCTGGAGCGCTTGCTACGTGTGGGTGTTTTTTATGATGACCAGTGAGCTGAAAACGCGGAGCTTTAACTAGCATAGACTTATAGATGACCTGGAGCCAGTGGGTCTGGCGATGAATATGTAGCGAGGGCCAGCCAACTAGAGCATACAGGTCACAGTGGTGGGTGGTATATGGGGCTTCGGTGACAAAGCGGATGGCACTGTGATAGTCTGCATCCAGTTTGCTGAGAAGAGTATTGGAAGCTATTTTGTAAATGACATCGCCGAAGTCGAGGATCGGTAGGATAGTCAGTTTTACGAGGGTATGTTGGCAGCATGAGTGAAGGAGGCTTTGTTGCGAAATAGGAAGCCGATTCTAGATTTAATTTTGGATTGGAGATGTTTAATATGAGTCTGGAAGGAGAGTTTACAGTCTAGCCAGACACCTAGGTATTTGTAGAAGCTAACGTCGAATAGACACATGACAAGGTTCATTCATCTACAACAGCAACATGTGCTAAACGACTACGCTCAACTTGCCACAGCTTTGAAATTAGAATTCAGTGGTTCTGCGACTCGCAAACACGATAGCTCACTGGCTAACACTGTCAAATAAGCTCAGAATGAACACCCACAAGCGTACTATCATAGGCTTTGTTCAGCTTACTATGGCCTACTCACTGAAACAGGAATGGAAGCGCTGTTACCATTCAAACAAATGTTTCTGTCAAACATGTATCCCACCTTCATTACCTACTTGGGCCCTGTAGCCAACGTTGGCTTGCCTATCTTACAACTCAGAGAGCTTGCAAGAACAGCTTTTGAGGCATCAAAAGCTCGTAACGCTAAGAGCCCTGATCACTCGGTTTTTAAGTTTGACCAGGAGCACTCATTCCAGTTAGAGGGTGCATTATCAGGTATTGGAGAGTTGAGAGATGACGCACAACAACAGTTTCTACCACAAAACCACGAATCCAACAACCACCGCGGTCGAAATAACTGTAAAGTACGTCGCCATTGAAACGACTACCACTACAATCGACCTGTTCGCTACGTTCCTGCACCCAACCCACAAGGGTAACAAAGGGTTAAAGGACGATCAAAACGTAGACTGATGTTCTCTGGAAGTTCCATTACGTGAAGAACTAAAGAGAGAAAACATTTGTTTTGTAAGATTTTACTTTTATTTCATTGACTTCTGATATCAGGTAGTCTCCCTGTTGTGTAAGATCATGTAACTAACGTCTCATTTCAATGATTGTATGTAGATTACACTTTCTAAAAACTGCCCTGCATATTGCATATGCCACATACCTCTCGTAAGACATCACTGTTAGAATAGAAATTTCACACATGATAGATGTGTATATTACATAGGCTTGAGTCAAACATCCACCAAGAACATGGGGTAGAAATCAGCAGTTCCGTACAATCCATTGATACATAGACTACACATAAAGAGATACATGGGCTTGTCATGACTTTGGCCTGTGGGTAAGGTTTATGACCCCCCCATAAATACCTTTCTCCCTTCCCCTCTCTTTCTGACCCTACTGAAGGACTGTTGAATAGCCTTTGTTAAATATAGAGAGTCTGGGAACATCAAACAAATGGGGAAAAGGAACCATATTTTGGTAATAAAACCAGTTGGAAATATGCTTTGGAACTTAATGAGTATGGATGTCAGTTCGGTTGTCATCTGAGACATTATGACTGATGACAGGACGACATAAACTGTACCTGGGAAAGTATACACCCTCTAGTTATCAGAGTCACATGGAATTGTTATGCAATTGAAATGTTTGATATTGAAATTGTTAGGAGATTAAATGTAATTTTAGCTTCCAATTGAGAGAATTGGGTTTTCATAAGGAAAGTGCCCTCTTGATCAGTGGCCCGCCCCTGTGAAGAGACAGGGGTTATAAACGATGAAACACACCCTCCTCCCCTCGCCACTATATAAGACAATGACCAATGTTCTCCAGGGGTTCCACTACGTGAGGTCTGCAGCCTCTGTGTTATAAGGACACACATGTCAAGTACAGAACTAAGCCAACCTCGGCGTGAGCTTTGGTTGTGAATGGTATGAACTTTGAACTTATTCACTACAGAAGTGATACTTCCTAGCCGTTGAGTTAGCAGCGGCCGCTGTAGACGTGGGCTAGGAAAGGACGGACGACGGATCCAGTCTACCACAGACGAAGATACTACCACGTATCCACTTTACCACCATTTACATTCTTCCGAGGACAGGAAGATCTGTTGGCCAACCCGGCCAGCATCTACGACCAACCTACCGAAGCGCAGCTCAGAGTAAATATTTATTGCATTTTCCTTTTCCAAATGGGCGGTAATTTAGAATGCATAAGATTCTGTATTTACGATAGCATAGCTGCTGTTCCTTTGTTCCTAAGTCTTCCCGCTCTTTCATTCAAGCCCAACCCCCTTCTTTGTGTAACAAGCTGCCATGTCTGCTCCGTCCACCAGGGACGTTTTCTGCATGACATCATTTGTATTCTGTGTATATGTAATTCTGTGTGATTAGTTAGGTATTTAGTAAATAAATAATTAAACCCAATTTTGTATTGCTGATTCAACTTGTTAGCCAGGGTTCGGGAAGATAACCAAGAATTTACAACTTTCATTATGAGACTGAAAATAACATGAGGATTAATATTGACGGCTATCGATGTAAAATATTAAAGTCTTTAAGAGTTTATTCGGAAGATAACGGCTCTATAAACACTCTTCCGTGGTGTCCCGACTTTCTAGTTAATTACATTTACATGATTAGCGAATCAGGTGATATTAATTACAGAGAAAGGATTTTATAGAACAGCATGTTATATCACTTAATCCGGCATAGCCAAAGACACGACAGGCTCATGGAGGCTTTTCACCTGAACGATTGTATTGATCAGAGTCAAATTCACAGTGATGATGAGAAGGTATGTGAAAAGAGACAAGATGAAATAGACTGAAACAGTATATACACAGTACATACACTACATGACCAAAAGTATGAGGACACCTGCTCGTCGAACATCTCATTCCAAAATCTTGGGCATTAATAGGGAGTTGGCCCCCCCTTTGCAGCTATAACAGCCTGGCTGTGTGCCAGCTATCTGACAGATGGCCAGAACCTTGTAATATGGAATCTTGTTTGTCCGGAACCTTGCGTGTCCAGGGTCACTGTGAGATGTTTGACCAAGATAATCCAGTAACGGTCATGATGTATTTAAAAAGACACATTGGTCAATATATTCCATCCATCCTGTAAAAAGTATGAAAAAAGTTGTAGTGTGCCATTTGGAACACCTTCTGTCATCTCCTCTGGACGGATAGGCCCTGAAAGTGTACTGCAGGCTTTGGGAAGCCCAGAGTGACAATAAAGGTCCTCACATTTACCTGAGCAGGAAAGCTCTGGGCCTAAATTTTAGACTATAGCTAGAAATCAGGGTCCTGAGTTACTCCCTGTTATTCCTGGTTAGTGTTGATTACCAGCTAGAGGGTTCCAACACATACATTGTTTTAACAGGATCATAAGCCACTAACATAGCCGGTTCATTAAAATAACATTAAAGATGTGTAGTCTACTGATGTGCTGCATCATCCTACAAATCTACTTTTTTTAAGAATGTCCCTCTGACAATGTGTACTGTAACAGTATAGAACCCACTGAAAACATTGACAACCATCACCCACAAAGCATTGTTACCACAAAAGGCACAGCCCTTGCAGAGCAAGGGAAACAACTACTTCTTGGTCTCAGAGAGTGTCACGCCCTGACCTTAGAGAGACGTTTTATTTCCTCTAGTTTGGTTAGGTCAGGGTGTGATGTGGGGTGGGCAATCTAGGTTGTTGTATTTCTATGTTCTATATTTCTTTGTTTGGCCGAGTGTGGTTCCTAATCAGAGGCAGCTGTCTATCGTTGTCTCTAATTGGGAATCATACTTAGGCAGCCCTTTTTCCCTCCTTCAGTGTGGGATCTTGTTTTTGTACAGCTCAGTGAAAGCCTGCAGAATGTGACGTTCGTTTTCCTTTGTTTGTTATTTTGTTTAGTGTTCTGAGTATAAATAAAATTTATCATGAGCACTTACCAAGCTGCACCTTGGTCTACCCTCTCTACGACGAATGTTACAGAAGATCCCACCACCAAAGGACCAAGCAGCGTGGTCAGGACCAATGGACATGGGAGGAAATTCTGGACGGGAAAGGACCCTGGAGTCAGGCTGGGGAGTATCGAGATTGAGGCAGCAAGAGCAGAGCGGCGATATTACGAGGCACTATACCAACCACGAGGCAAGCACAAGAGGCAGCCCCCCAAAAACGTTTTGGGGGGCACACGGGGAGGTTGGCAGAGTCTGGGTTCAGACCTGAGCCAACTCCCCATGCTTACCGTGGGGAGCAGGTGAACAGTCAGGCACCGTGTTATGCTGTGATGCGCACTATATCTCCAGTGCGCATTCATAGCCCGGTGCGCTCTGTGCCCCGCATTTGCCATGCTAGAGTGGGCATGCAGCCAGGACGGATTGTGCCGGCTCAGCGCTCCTGGTCTCCAGTACGCCTCCTCGGTCCAGGATATCCTGTGCCAGCTCTACGCACTGTGTCGCCAGTACGCCTTCACAGCCAAGTCCGTCCTGTACCAGCGCCCCGCACTTGCCGGGCTAAACTGAGCATCCAGCCAGGACGAGTTGTGCCAGCCTTATGCTCCAGACCTCCAGTGCGCCTCCACGGCCCAGTATATCCTGCGCCAGCTCTACGCACTGTGTCGCCAGTGCGCCTTCACAGCCCAGTTCGTCCTGTGCCAGTGCCCCGCACTTGCCGGGCTAACGTAAGCATCACCAGTTCGGAGCCTCCAGCGACGGTCCTCCAGTCTGGAGTCTCCAGCGGCGGTCTGCAGTCCAGAACCTCCAGCGGGGGTTCCCAGTTCTGAGCCTCCGGCGATGATTCACAGTCTGGTTCCTCCGGCGACGATCCATGGTCCGGTAACACAAAAGCGGAGGGATTAGCGAGCGGAGCAGGGGCTACGCCCCGAACCGGAGCCGCTGCCAAGGATAGATGCTCACCCGGACCCTCCCCTATAGGTTCAGGTTTGCGGCCGGGAGTCCGCACCTTTGGGGGGGTATTGTCACGCCCTGACCTTAGAGAGACATTTTATTTCCTCTAGTTTGGTTAGGTAAGGGTGTGATGTGGGGTGGGCAATCTAGGTTGTTGTATTTCTATGTTCTATTCTATGTTTTCTATTTCTTTGTTTGGCCGAGTATGGTTCCTAATCAGAGGCAGCTGTCTATCATTGTCTATAATTGGGAATCATACTTAGGGAGCCCTTTTTCCCTCCTTCAGTGTGGGATTTTGTTTTTGTACAACTCAGTGAAAGCCTGCAGAACGTGGCGTTCGTTTTCCTTTGTTTGTTATTTTGTTTAGTGTTCTGAGTATAAATAAAATTGATCATGAGCACTTACCACGCTGCACCTTGGTCTACCCATAACGACGAACGTTACAGAGAGAGTGACATCACCGATTGAACGCTAGTGTGCAACACCAACTAGCTAGCCATTTCGCATCGGCTAGACATGCCCTGTTTAATCTACTATTCTCTATGAATTACTGTATTTCTATAGAATTTATGAAAGGATTCGAACACCCTGGAGAGCCTGTGTTACAAAATGGTATTTGTTTTTCTCTATATGGTTTCTTTCACTCTGTAAATATCATATTTCCCCCGGTATTGGGGACCATTTGCATATCACACCAAGGCAAGTGCTTATCTCACAAGTATAAGAATCAAGTGAGGAGCTGAGTTTAAGCAGTTCATTATGGATTAGAAATGGTCAGTCTACATTTTGGATTTAGCATACTTTACATCAATTTATTTAGCATTTTAATGCAACAAATAATGAGTGTAGGATGCAACGTATAATATTGTTTGGTTTAGGCTATGAATTAATTTAATCAGGAGAATGAAATCCCATCTATATTGGTGAGTATAGATGTGGGCAAATCTATCACTGTATCAAGAACAGGTCAAGTAATTAGCAATTTAGGTTGTCTGTTTGTGTTTTCATTGTTCTTACTTATATTTAAGCTACATGTCACGTCCTGACCAGTAATAGGGGTTATTTGTTATTGTAGTTTGGTCAGGATGTGGCAGAGGGTATTTGTTTTATGTGGTTCGGGGTGGTGGTTTGTTTAGTAGGGTATTTGATTTATGTATTCCGGGGGTTTTTTGGGCACTGTTATATGTTAGTGTATTTCTATGTTCTGTCTAGTCTTTTGTATTTCTATGTTTTGTTAATTGGAGTTGGTCTCTCAATTGGAGGCAGGTGTTCTCCTGTTGCCTCTGATTGAGAGTCCTATATATAGGTGTGTGTTTGTTGAGTACTTTGTGGGAGATTATGCTGTGTATAGCTTTGTGCCTTACCAGCCTGTGATTAGTCGTTGTGTTATCTTTGTGTACGTGTTTGTTTTGGTTCTCCTTCTTGTCCGTTTATTAATAAAGAAGATGAGTGCACATTTCCCCGCTGCATCTTGGTCCGCTTTATTCGACGACAACCGTTACAGAATCTCCCACCAAACAAGGACCAAGCAGCGGGGTAAGGAGCATCGGAACACTAATATGGACTATCGGCAGTTTTGGACCTGGGAGGAGATCAGAGCCGGAGTGGGCCCATGGAAGAAGGCAAAAGAAGACCGGGAATATTACAGTGGAACGCCGATAGCGTTCAAACTGGAGAGGCAGCCCCAATAATTTTTTTGGGGGGGGCACATGGACAGATCGGCAGAGCCGAGGATGGAACCAGAGCCAGTCGGGGTAAAATTGGAGGGGAGCGAAGCAGAGACTGTTAACTTGTTATGGATAGGGGGCAGTATTTTCACGGCCGGATAAAAAACGTACCCGATTTAATCTGATTATTACTCCTGCCAAGAAACTAGAATATGCATATAATTATTAGCTTTGGATAGAAAACACTCCAAAGTTTCTAAAACTGTTTGAATGGTGTCTGTGAGTATAACAGAACTCATTTGGCAGGCCAAAACCTGAGAAGATTGCATACAGGAAGTACCCTGTCTGACCATTTATTGGCCTTCTTGATCATCTCTATCCAAAACAGGGGATCTCTGCTGTAACGTGACATTTTCTAACGCTCCCATAGGCTCTCAGAAGGCGCCAGAACGTTGAATGATGACTTTGCAGGCCATGGCTGAAAAACAGTAGCGCATTTGGATAGTGGTCGATCTGAGAACAATGAGACTGGGGCGCGCGTGCACGAGAAGACTCCATGTTTTTATTTTCAGTCTTTGAACGAAAACAACGACTCCCGGTTGGAATATTATCGCTTTTTTACGAGAAAAATTGCATAAAAATTGATTTTAAACAGCGTTTGACATGCTTCGAAGTACGGTAATGGAATGTTTTGAATTTTTTTGTCATGAAATGCGCCGGGCGCGTCACCCTTCTTTACCCTTCGGATAGTGTCTTGAACGCACAACAAAACGCCGCTATTTGGATATAACTATGGATTATTTGGAACCAAACCAACATTTGTTATTGAAGTAGAAGTCCTGGGAGTGCATTCTGACAAAGAACAGCAAAGGTAATCCAATTTTTCTTATAGTAAATCTGAGTTTGGTGAGTACCAAACTTGGTGGGTGTCAAAATAGCTAGCCCGTGATGGCGAGCTATCTACTCAGAATATTGCAAAATGTGCTTTCACCGAAAAGCTATTTTAAAATCGGACACCGCGATTGCATAAAGGAGTTCTGTATCTATAATTCTTAAAATAATTGTTATGTTTCTTGTGAACGTTTATCGTGAGTAATTTAGTAAATTCACCGGAAGTTTCGGTGGGTATGCTAGTTCTGAACGTCACATGCTAATGTATAAAGCTGGTTTTTGATATAAATATGAACTTGATTGAACAAAACATGCATGTATTGTATAACATAATGTCCTAGGAGTGTCATCTGATGAAGATCATCAAAGGTCAGTGCTGCATTTAGCTGTGGTTTTGGTTTTTGTGACATTATATGCTAGCTTGAAAAATGGGTATCTGATTATTTCTGGCTGGGTACTCTGCTGACATAATCTAATGTTTTGCTTTCGCTGTAAAGCCTTTTTGAAATCGGACAGTGTGGTTAGACAAAGGAAAGTCTTGTCTTTAAAATGGTGTAAAATAGTCATATGTTTGAAAAATTGAAGTTTTCGGATTTTCGAGGAATTTGTATTTCGCGCCATGCCCATCATTGGATATTGGAGCAGGTGTTCCGCTAGCGGAACATCTAGATGTAAGATGTTAAGGAGTTGATGGGTAAATTGGAGGAGAAGAATATGAGAGAGCTATTGTGTTGGTGTATTAGGCACGACATTCGCCCTCCAGAGCGTGTCCTAGAAATAATGTCACCTGAGTTAGTACTTCATACTTGTCCTGAGGTGTGTGCTAGCCGTCTGGTAAAGACAGTACCAGGCCCACGCACCAGGCCTCCAGTGTGTCAGCCCAGTCCTACTCGTCCTATTCCTGCTCCTCGCACTAGCTCTGAGGTGCGTGTATCCAGTCTGATGCCTCCAGTACCAGCACCACGCACTAGGCTTCCAGTGCGTCAGGCCAGTCCTACTAAGCCGATTCCTGCTCCCCGCACTAGCCCTGAGGTGTGTGTCCCCAAACTGGCACTTCCAGTACCAGCACCACGCATTAGGCTTCCAGTGCGTAATCCCAGTCCAACTCAGCCCGTTCCTGCTCCCCGCACTAGCCCTGAAGTGCGTGTCCCCAAACTGGCACATCCAGTACCACGCATCAGGCTTCCAGTGCGTCAGCCCAGTCCAACTCAGCCCGTTCCTGCTCCCCGCACTAGCCCTGAAGTGCGTGTCCCCAAACTGGCACATCCAGTACCACGCATCAGGCTTCCAGTGCGTCAGTCCAGTCTCGAGCTTCCGGCAACAGTGTCCAGTCCAGAGTATCCGGCAACAGTGTCCGGTCCAGAATATTCGGCAACAGTGCCCCGTCCAGAATATTCGGCAACAGTTCCCCGTCCAGAGTATCCGACAACAGTACCCCGTCCAGAGTATCCGGTAAGAGTGTCTAGCCCAGAACCGAGTGAGACGGCCTACAGTTCGGAACCAAGGGAGACGGCCCACTGTTCAGAGCCGAGTGAGACGGCCCACAGTTCGGAGAGGAGTGAATGGGTCTACAGTCCGGAACCGAACAAGACGGCCTGCAGTCCAGAACCGAGTGAGTCTGCCTGCGGTCCGGAGCCGAGTGAGTCTGCCTGCGGTCCGGAGCCGAGTGAGTCTGCCTGCGGTCCGGACCCGAGTGAGTCTGCCTATAACTCCAAACTGTGTGAGTCTGCCGATAAATCCAAACTGTGTGTCTGCCTACAACTCGGAACCGAATGGGTCTGCCTACGGTCCGGAACTGAGTGAGTCTGACTACGGTCCGGAAACAAGTGAGTCTGCCTACAGTCTGGATCTTCCAGAGTTGGTCCACAGTCTGGAGCTCCCAGGGACGCTCTACAGCCCTGAACATTGTGCAGGGGTGGACTGGTCAGGGGGTGGCTGTAGACCAGAACCTGAGCCACCTCCAGTATAGGTGGGTTGGGGAGGGGGGTGTAGCACAGGTGCCGTCATTGACGGCAGCCACCCTCCCTTCCCTCCATTTAGTTTAGGGGATTTATGTTTGTTTTGGGGTAATTTTAGTTTTTCTTGTGAGGTGCATCCGGGGTCTGCACCTTTGGGGAGTACTGTCACGTCCTGACCAGTAATAGGGGTTATTTGTTATTGTAGTTTGGTCAGGACGCGGCAGAGGGTATTTGTTTTATGTGGTTCGGGGTGGGGGTTTGTTTAGTAGGGTATTTGATTTATGTATGCCGGGGGGTTTTGGGCACTGTTATATGTTAGTGTATTTCTATGTTCTGTCTAGTCTTTTGTATTTCTATGTTTTGTTAATTGGGGTTGGTCTCTCAATTGGAGGCAGGTGTTCTCCTGTTGCCTCTGATTGAGAGTCCTATATATAGGTGTGTGTTTGTTGAGTACTTTGTGGGAGATTATGCTGTGTATAGCTTTGTGCCTTACCAGCCTGTGATTAGTCGTTGTGTTATCTTTGTGTACGTGTTTGTTTTGGTTCTCCTTCTTGTCCTTTTATTAATAAAGAAGATGAGTGCACATTTCCCCGCTGCGTCTTGGTCCGCTTTATCCGACGACAACCGTTACACTACAGTACTGTAGAGGATTGGTTACTCTTCTTCAAACATTGACAGCACATCTTTACCATCTACCAGGACCATGGAAAACTCTACTCACTTCAAGGTCTTTAGGCTTACTGCATATAGTGATATTGGATAATTTAAATATTTCTACTTTTCTGTAGTAACTGTATTATGTCGTCATTTTTGCCAATGCTTTGCTTATTGGAGTTATCTTCATTGAAAGAAGCCTTCATGAACCCATGTATCTGTTTCTATGTGCTTTGTTTGTTAATCAGTTGTATGGGAGAATTGCTGCCTAAAATCATTCAGAATAAAGGCCGCCATGGTTTCTACCCCAAGTTCTTATTGGACCTTCAGTCAGATGTTCAGGTGATATCTTATGGTGGATGTTTGACTCCTATGTAATATACACATCTGAAATTTCTATTCCAACAGTGATGTCTTACGACAGGTATGTGGCAATATCCATACCATTGTGACATCTTTAACTGTTAGAAAGTTACTCTTATTGTCTTGGTGTTATCCTTTATTTATAGCACTCATAACAGTTAGTTTAACCGTCAGAATTCCTTTGTGTGGATCTCGCATTGATAAAATCTTCTGTGGCAATCCGTCTATACTGAAGCATTCATGTTTACACATTTTGTCATAATTTGTCTGTAGCCCGAAAATGAGTGACTACATATACATAAAATTATAGCTCTTTGGCCATGCACACCAGTGGTGGGTTTGTTGTCGACTGAAGGATGCATATACAGAAAATAATCTAAAAAATTCTGTAAAATATGGTGGTGGATCATTGATGTTGTAGGGCTATTTTTCTTCTACTTGTTCTGGGGCCCTTGTTAAGGTCAATGGCATCATGAACCTTACCCAGCAGCAGGACTTTTTGTAGCCAAAAACCTGTTGACTCTGCCAGGAGGCTACAATTTGGCCACAAATGGATCTTCCAGCAAGACAATATCCCCAAGCACACTTATAAATCTACAAAGATGGCTAGTCTTGCGACAGGTATGTGCCAATATGTAGACCATTACTATATCATACCATTGTGACATCTTTAACTGTTAGAAAGCTATGGCTATGTCTTGCGACAGGTATGTGCCAATATGTAGACCATTACTATATCATACCATTGTGACATCTTTAACTGTTAGAAAGTTGCACTTATTGTCTTGGTGGTATCCTTTATTTATAGCACTCAGACATGTGTGCCACAATAATTGACAATGGTTATTTTCATCACAGTGACCCTGTTTGACATTTTGCTAGGGTGGAATAGTAATGTCAATATTACACTAAATATGCGTAATGCAATGGCTGTACAATTCCTTGTTATACAACCTGTCTTAAACCCTTAGACAATATGGAGACTTCCTGATATCAGAAGTCAACAAAAATAAAAGTAAAACCTGCTAAAATTGCCACACTTGGCTATTCATGGTGTGGGCATTCGTTAAGGAAGGCACGAGGCACAAATCTGTACGATCAATCGAAGTCTTGAATTCTGTTGTGTTTATGTCTGTTAGCAGGAATTTGCCCGCTATGTATGATCATGTCATATTGCTGAGTGTACCTTTAAGCAGGCAGGCTACCTCTGGCGAGCACATGGAGGGCTGTGCGGCCCCCCAAAGAAATGCCACCCCACACCATGACTGACCCACCGCCAAACCGGTCATGCTGGAGGATGTTGCAGGCAGCAGAATGTTCTCCACGGTGTCTCCAGACTCTGTCACGTCTGTCACGTGCTCAGTGTGAACCTGCTTTCATCTGTGAAGAGCACAGGGCGCCAGTGGCAAATTTGCCAATTTTAGTGTTCTCTGGAAAATGCCAAACGTCCTGCACGGTGTTGGGCTGTAAGCACAACCCCCACCTGTGGATGTCGGGCCCTCATACCACCTTCATGGAGTCTGTTTCTGACCGTTTGAGCAGACACATGCACATTTGTGGCCTGCTGGAGGTCATTTGGCAGGGCTCTGGCAGTGCTTCTCCTGCTCCTCCTTGCACAAAGGCGGAGGTAGCGGTCCTGCTTCTGGGTTGTTGCCCTCCTATGGCCTCCTCCACATCTCCTGATGTACTGGCCTGTCTCCTGGTAGCGCCTCCATGCTCTGGACACTACGCTGACAGACACAGCAAACCTTCTTGCCACAGCTCGTATTGATGTGCCATCCTGGATGGGCTGCACTACCTGAGCCACTTGTGTGGGTTGTAGACTCCGTCTCATGCTACCACTAGAGTGAAAGCACCGCCAGCAGTCAAAAGTGACCAAAACATCAGCCAGGAAGCATAGGAACTGAGAAGTGGTCTGTGGTCCCCACCTGCAGAACCACTCCTTTATTGGGGGTGTCTTGCTAATTGCCTAAAATTTCCACCTGTTGTCTATTCCATTTGCACAACAGCATGTGAAATGTATTGTCAATCAGTGTTGCTTCCTAAGTGGACAGTTTGATTTCACAGAAGTGTGATTGACTTGGAGTTACATTGTGTTGTTAAAGTGTTCCCTTTATTTTTTTGAGCAGTGTATATTCTTGGAATATTTTAATATCACTTTCCTAGAAGAGGGCAGTAGATATCAAGAAATGAGGGGCCATATAACCTTGCAACATGGCTTATATTTTAAATTTGGGGTATTTCCTATCTGCCATTAGGTACCGAGATGAGATCCTCAGACCCCTTGTGAGACCATATGCTGGTGCGGTTGGCCCTGGGTTCCTCCTAATGCAAGACAGTGCTAGACCTCATGTTGCTGGAGTGTGTCAGCAGTTCCTGCAAGAGGAAGGCATTGATGCTATGGACTGGCCCGCCGGTTCCCCAGACCTGAATCCAATTGAGCACATATGGGACATCATGTCTCGCTCCATCCACCAACGCCACGTTGCACCACAGACTGTCCAGGAGTTGGCGGATGCTTTAGTCCAGGTCTGGGAGGAGATCCCTCAGGAGACCATCCGCCACCTCATCAGGAGCATGCCCAGGTGTTGTAGGGAGGTCATACAGGCACGTGGAAGCCACACACACTACTGAGCCTCATTTTGACTTGTTATAATATCCTCTCTGGGCTAATATCCTCTACTCAACAGCCAGTTGAATCCCGTGGCGCGTTATTCAAATACCTTAGAAATGCTATTACTTCAATTTCTCAAACATATGACTATTTTACACCATTTTAAAGACAAGACTCTCGTTAATCTAACCACACTGTCCGATTTCAAAAAGGCTTTACAACGAAAGCAAAACATTAGATTATGTCAGCAGAGTACCCAGACAGAAATAATCAGACACCCATTTTTCAAGCTAGCATATAATGTCACATAAACCCAAACCACAGCTAAATGCAGCACTAACCTTTGATGATCTTCATCAGATGACACTCCTAGGACATTATGTTATACAATACATGCATGTTTTGTTCAATCAAGTTCATATTTATATCAAAAAACAGCTTTTTACATTAGCATGTGACTAGCATGTGACTAGCATTCCCACCGAACACTTCCGGTGAATTTACTAAATTACTCACGATAAACGTTCACAAAAAACATAATTATTTTAAGAATTATAGATACAGAACTCCTTTATGCACTCGCTATGTCCGATTTTAAAATAGCTTTTCGGTGAAAGCACATTTTGCAATTTTCTGAGTAGATAGCCCGGCCATCACAGGCTAGCTATTTTGACACCCACCAAGTGTGGTACTCACCAAACTCCGATTTACTATTAGAAAAGTTTGATTACCTTTGCTGTTCTTCGTCAGAATGCACTCCCAGGACTTCTACTTCAATAACAAATGTTGGTTTGGTTCCAAATAATCCATAGTTTCATCCAAATAGCGGCGTTTTGTTCGTGCGTTCAAGACACTATCCGAAGGGTAAAGAAGGGTGACGCGCCCGACGCGTTTCGTGACAGAAAATGCCAAAATATTTTGAAGCAGGTGACTAGCATGTGACTAGCATTCCCACCAAACACTTCCGGTGAATTTACTAAATTACTCACGATAAACGTTCACAAAAAACGTAACAATTATTTTAAGAATTATAGATACAGAACTCCTCTATGCACTCGATATGTCCGATTTTTAAAATAGCTTTTCGGTGAAAGCACATTTTGCAATATTCTAAGTAGATAGCCCGGCATCACAGGGCTAGCTATTTAGACACCCAGCAAGTTTAGCATTCACCAAGTCAGATTTACTATAAGAAAAATGTTATTACCTTTGCTGTCTTCGTCAGAATGCACTCCCAGGACTTCTACTTCAATAACAAATGTTGGTTTGGTCCAAAATAATCCATTGTTATATCCAAATAGCGCCGTTTTGTTAGTGCGTTCAAGACACTATCCGAAAGGGTAAATAAGGGTTACGAGCATGGCGCATTTCGTGACAAAAAAATTCTAAATATTCCATTACCGTACTTCGAAGCATGTCAACCGCTGTTTAAAATCAATTTTTATGCCACTTTCTCGTAAAAAAGCGATAATATTCCGACCGGCAAAGGCTGTTTACATTCAACGAGAGAGAAAGTGAAAGCATGCTATCCCCTCATGCACGAGCCTCAGTCTAAAGGCCCTCTGATAGAGCACTCGCCAAACGCGCTAGTGTGTTTCAGCCTGGGCCTTGAATTACGTCATTCAGCTTTTTCCCGGGTTCTGAGAGCCTATGGGAGCCGTAGGAAGTGTCACGTTACAGCAAAGATCCTCAGTCTTCAATAAAAAGAGCCAAGATTAACAAGAACTTGTCAGACAGGCCACTTCCTGTTCAGAATCTTCTCAGGTTTATGCCTGCCATATGAGTTCTGTTATACTCACAGACACCATTCAAACAGTTTTAGAAACTTTAGGGTGTTTTCTATCCAAAGCCAATAATTATATGCATATTCTAGTTACTGGGCAGGAGTAGTAACCAGATTAAATCGGGTACGTTTTTTATCCGGCCGTGTAAATACTGCCCCCTAGCCCTAACAGGTTCTTAAGGACATTACATCAAAGTTGGATCAGCCTGTAGTGTGGTTTTCCACTTTAATTTTGAGTGTGACTCCAAATCCAGACCTCCATGGGTTGATAAATTGGATTTCCATTGATTATTTTTGTTTGATTTTGTTGTCAGCACATTCAACTATGTAAAGAAAAAAGTATTTAATAAGATTATTTCTTTCATTCAGATCTAGGATGTGTTGTTTAAGTGTTCCCTTTATTTTTTTTAGCAGTATAGTAATTGTACTACTCTTCCTGAGCAGGAACATGCTTCTATGTGTCACAAAAGGCATCCTGACCAGAACCAAAGAAGTGCACTATAAAGTGAATAGGGTGTAATTGATAGCACAATTATGTGACTCCTTATCCATTTAAACATTTTCTAATGAAGAAAAACAATATACAAAGCTACTCTTTCAATACATATTGTCTTTCACTGTGTGCTTTATTCTTAATTCTCTCAAAAAAATTATATCAATAATACTTGTGGTTACAGTAATAAAAAAATGAAAATAAATAATTTTGTTAGCTGCGTTAAAACAACTCAATAACCTATGTGCTTATAGCCAGTGCTTATAACTCAATAACCTATGTGCTTATAATCCTCGTGGTATCTCTCAAAATAAATGGATATTCACAACCACTTTTGAAGGCAATTCGTTGGTTCATTGATGTAATAACAATATTTTAACTAGAAAGTATGGTTGAATGTAGGCTACACATTTGGAGTGATATAAATTGCATAAACAAGATACAAGATATACTGAACAGAAATATCACATTCTGAATTTCCATTTATTTTAATCATCCCATTTTTCTCAAGTTGACACACATTCTATATTCTGACAATTCAAAATTGTATTTTTACTGTTATGGTGGTATGAGTGATTGTTTTTTCTATGTTTACTTTCAGGCAGTAACAGAAACAGAGAAACTCCCAAGTATAAGGGAGTTGTCCCTGTTAAATGTAGTCAGCAAAATTACGTTGCATGACGCAGATTCTGCGAAGAGCGAGATGCAAGACTATGCTCTCACACAGTCAAACACAGTATATGCAAACAGTTTCGCTTCACACTCTTACAACGTGGCAGCCACCACACCAAAACAGCAGAGAAGTGTATCAACACAATCCAACACACTTAGTTGTTTCAGAAATGTACCCACTATGCTGTTTACTTTCTGCATCTACATCATATTGCTGACTCTACCTTTACTATAACACATGCTGCAGTTATTCACCTGTATTCAGCCAACCAAGCGGTTGAGTTAACCTGTTGGGGATAGGGGGCAGTATTTGCACGGCCGGATAAAAAACGTACCCGATTTAATCTGGTTACTACTCCTGCCCAGTAACTAGAATATGCATATAAAGTTTCTAAAACTGTTTGAATGGTGTCTGTGAGTATAACAGAACTCATTTGGCAGGCCAAAACCTGAGAAGATTCCAAACAGGAAGCGCTCTCTCTGACCATTTCATGGCCTTCTTGATCATCTCTAACCAAAACAGGGGATCTCTGGCATGACGTGACATTTTCTAACGCTCCCATAGGCTCTCGGAAGGCGCCAGAAAGATGAATGGTGGCTTTGCAGGGCATGGCTGAAAAACATTAGCGCAATTTGTAAGTGGTCGATCTGAGGACAATGAGACTGAAGGCGCATGCACGAGCCGACACCATGTTTACTTTCTCTCTCTTTAAACGAAAACAACGACTCCCGGTCGGAATATTATCGCTTTTTCATGAGAAAAATAGCATAAAAATTGATTTTAAACAGCGTTTGACATGCTTCAAAATATTTTGGCATTTTCTGTCACGAAACGCGTCGGGCGCGTCACCCTTCTTTACCCTTCGGATAGTGTCTTGAACGCACGAACAAAACGCCGCTATTTGGATGAAACTATGGATTATTTGGAACCAAACCAACATTTGTTATTGAAGTAGAAGTCCTGGGAGTGCATTCTGACGAAGAACAGCAAAGGTAATCAAACTTTTCTAATAGTAAATCGGAGTTTGGTGAGTACCACACTTGGTGGGTGTCAAAATAGCTAGCCTGTGATGGCCGGGCTATCTACTCAGAAAATTGCAAAATGTGCTTTCACCGAAAAGCTATTTTAAAATCGGACATAGCGAGTGCATAAAGGAGTTCTGTATCTATAATTCTTAAAATAATTATGTTTTTTGTGAACGTTTATCGTGAGTAATTTAGTAAATTCACCGGAAGTGTTCGGTGGGAATGCTAGTCACATGCTAGTCACATGCTAATGTAAAAAGCTGTTTTTTGATATAAATATGAACTTGATTGAACAAAACATGCATGTATTGTATAACATAATGTCCTAGGAGTGTCATCTGATGAAGATCATCAAAGGTTAGTGCTGCATTTAGCTGTGGTTTGGGTTTATGTGACATTATATGCTAGCTTGAAAAATGGGTGTCTGATTATTTCTGTCTGGGTACTCTGCTGACATAATCTAATGTTTTGCTTTCGTTGTAAAGCCTTTTTGAAATCGGACAGTGTGGTTAGATTAACGAGAGTCTTGTCTTTAAAATGGTGTAAAATAGTCATATGTTTGAGAAATTGAAGTAATAGCATTTCTAAGGTATTTGAATATCGCACCACGGGATTACACTGGCTGTTGAGTAGGTGGGACACAAGCGTCCCACTGGCCCAGAGAGGTTAAATAACTAATCCATAGTTATATCCAAATACCTCCGTTTTGTTCGTGCGTTCAGGTCACTATCCGAAGGGTAATGCGCGAGCGCATTTCGTGACAAAAAAATTCAAAATATTCCATTACCGTACTTAGAAGCATGTCAAACGCTGTTTAAAATCATTTTAATGCTATTCACGGGGCACGCTTCACAAAACTGGATCTCAGGAGCGCGTATAACTTGGTGTGTATCCGGGAGGGAGATGAGTGGAAGACAGCGTTTAGTACCACATCCGGCCATTATGAGTACCTCGTCATGCCGTGCGGGTTGAAAAATGGTCCAGCAGTCTTCCAATCCTTTGTAGATGAGATTCTCAGGGACCTGCATGGGCAGGGTGTGGTGATTTATATCGATGACATTCTGGTCTATTCCGCTACACGTGACGCGCATGTGTCTCTGGTGCGCAAGGTACTTGGGCGACTGTTGGAACGTTACCTGTACGTCAAGGCTGAGAAATGCTTGTTCTTCAAACAGGCTGTCTCCTTCCTAGGGTATCGCATTACCACATCAGGGTTGGTGATGGAGTGTGAGCGCATTGCAGCCGTGCATAATTGGCCGACTCCAACCACGGTAAAGGAGGTGCAGCGGTTTTTAGGGTTTGCCAACTACTACCGGAGGTTTATCCGGGGTTTTGGGCAGGTGGCTGCTCCCATTACGTCACTGCTGAAGGGGGGACCGGTGCGTCTGCAGTGGTCGGCTGAGGCGGACAGAGCTTTAGGTCACCTGAAGGCTCTGTTTACCTTGGCTCCCATGCTGACTCATCCGAATCCCTCTTTGGCATTCATAGTGGAGGTGGATGTGTCCGAGGCTGGGATTGGAGCCGTGCTCTCACAACGCTCGGGTACGCCACCGAAGCTCCGCCTCTGTGCTTTCTTTTCGAGGAAGCTCAGCCCGGAGCAGCGAAACTATGACGTGGGGGATCGGAAGTTGTTGGCTTTCGTCAAAGCTCTGAAGGTGTGGAGACATTGGCTTGAGGGGGCTCAACACCCTTTGCTCATCTGGACTGACCACCGTAATCTGGAATACATCCTGGAGGCGAGGAGGCTGAACCCTCACCAGGCAAGGTGGGCTATGTTTTTCACCCGATTTAGATTTACTATATCATATAGACCAGGTTCCCAGAACACTAAGGCAGACGCAGAGCCTACTCCACCACAGTGTCCAGCTGGACGGGTGTACGTTCTGCTTGAAGTTTGTGACAGGCTGATCTGGTGGGCTCACACGTCCCCCTCCTCTGGTCATCCAGGCATTGGTAGGACAGTGCGATGTCTTAGTGGGAAGTACTGGTGGTCCACTTTGGCCGAGGACGTGAGGGTTTATGTGTCCTCCTGCTCGGTGTGCGCTCAGTGCAAGGCTCGTAGGCACCTGCCCAGAGGGAAGTTACAACCCCTTCCCATTCCACAGCGGCCTTGGTCACACCTGTCGGTGGACTTCCTGACCGATCTGCCTCCGTCTCAGGGCAACACCACGATCCTGGTCGTTGTGGATCGGTTTTCTAAGTCCTGTCGTCTCCTACCTTTGCCCGGTCTCCCTATGGCCCTACAGACTGCGGAGGCCCTGTTTACTCATGTCTTCCGGCACTACGGGGTGCCTGAGGACATAGTTTCTGATCGGGGTCCCCAGTTCACGTCCAGGGTGTGGAAGGCGTTCTTGGAATGTCTGGGGGTCTCGGTCAGCCTTACCTCGGGTTTTCACCCCAAGAGTAATGGGCAGGTGGAGAGAGTGAACCAGGATGTGGGTAGGTTTCTGCGGTCGTATTGCCAGGACCGGCCAGGGGAGTGGGCGAAGTTCATCCCATGGGCAGAGATGGCCCAGAACTCACTCCGCCACTCCTCTACAAACCTGTCGCCCTTCCAGTGCGTGTTGGGTATCAGCCGGTCCTGGTAGACCGAGGCTCCTGTGGTGGACGCTTGGGTGAGGTGCTCGAGGGAGACCTGGGAGGCCACCCGCAGGTACCTTAAACAGGCCGAAGGGCGGCAGAAGGCAATACTTTTTTTTTTACAAAAAGTCCAAATGTTCCATTACCGTACTTAGAAGCATGTCAAACGCTGTTTAAAATCAATCTTTATGGTATTTTTAATGTAGAATTGCGCTAATATTCCAAACGGACAATAGCATATTCATTCAAGAAGAAAAAGAAGGAACAGCGTGCTCGCGTGACCGCGCATATCCAATCCCTTTGTTGCCAGGCAGGCCACTCAGTAACTGAGCTCCTATAATCTGCCCAGTGTCAGGAGAGACTGGCAAACCACTTTCTGAAGGCTTTAGACAGCCAATGGAAGCCTTAGGAAGTGCAACGTAACCCCACGGATACTGTAGTTTCAAAAGGGACTAGAAAGAAGAACTACAATTCTCGATTCCTCCACTTCCTGGTTGACTTTTTCTCAGGTTTTTGCCTGCCATATGAGTTCTGTTATACTCACAGACACCATTCAAACAGTTTTAGAAACATCAGAGTGTTTTCTATCCAAATCTACTAATAACATGCATATTATAGTTTCTGGGCCAGAGTAGTAACCTGTTTAAATTGGGTACGTTTTTCATCCGGCCGGGAAAATACTGCCCCCTACACCCCAACAGGTTAAGGTTGTGCCTTATTTGTTTTCACGTATTATACCAAGTGTGTATAAGTTTAGGAGCGTTGTTTATTTTCCTCCTTCCGTGAGTAACTGGTTTCTCTGTTGTCAAGGGCATTTATTTTGGCATTGTACCTGACTTGTATGTTTGTGGACTTGCCTATTAAATAACGCATCTCTGCTCTCCTGCGCTTGACTCCTTCACCTACCTCTAAACACAATCTCGTCACACTGCTTTGCTTTCTTGGCCAGGTCACAGTTGTAAATGAGAACTTGTTCTCAACTAGCCTACCTGGTTAAATAAAGGTGAAATAAAAAAATTAAAAAACTGCTGGCTCCTTTTTCACGTTTCATGGCTCGAGATTTCTTTGAGGAAGAAATCATCAAGAGATATGCTGGACCCTATGTCAGAGAGGTGTTTCTGGGACCACATTGTTTCTTTCAAAGTAGGATTATAGCAATATTTTGTTATGTTTAGGCTTATTTACATGTATATTTCTAGTATTGTACCTAATGTTGGCTGTTAGGCTAAATGTCTTTTTTTCTCCTCCAAATGCAGACAATGACCCAAAACACACAGCTGCCCAGGTTTGCATTGCAAATGAGGGCATACACTGGGTCAAAATGTCAGCAAAGTAAGTAGATAAATAAAAGACCTACAACACCTACGGTAGGCCTACAGTATGTCTAAAAAGTTTTTTTTAATCTCTACATGTAGGTCTCCTGATTTAAACCCGATCGAACTTGTTTGGCATCAACTGAAAACATTAATCCGTAACTCTGCCAAGCCTACAAGCAAAGATGAACTGGTCAAGGCCATCAAGACGTTTTGGCTAGAGAAATTGACGATACAACAATGCGTCGTGGAGCTGAGTGGAAGTGCAACTTAAATGTAGTTTAAATAAACATCTGCATTTTGAATGTCTTTTTTCTCTTTATTTTATTTACGAAAGCCTAAAGATGTCAATGAAGAAATTCAAAATGCCTCCAGCTGTCCATCACTACTGTAAGTAAAAACACAGCATCTTGTTTACATCTTGTTTGCATTCTTTATTGTAACCACAATGTAACAAATAATTTGTATCTGCCTTTCGAATTACTTTTAGAGTTTGAGATTTACAAATGTGCGCTTTTCATGTCATTTTTTGTTAAATCCAGTTCGGATTTAAGTATAACTTTTAACTGACGCCTTTATTGAGAGATCAAATGCTTTAATATTTAATCATTTCTACCCTCTGAATTCTTATCTAAGAGGCATATTTCACACCATTATTAATTACATTGTATTAGTTTGAACGTGCAGACAGGCACTAAGAACAGTGGGAAAGTTTCCCTAGTCAGCGCCATTATTAGTGCAATTCCCCATAAAGTGTTGCTCTGTGCTACCCAGTAGCATCCACCCACCCACCCTCCTCTTCCCTTCCCCATGGGCTAGGTCCGTCTTCTGTGTGCTGCTCTGCATCCCGTCCAGCGCCCCCTGCCTTCGTACCTTGAAACTCATGCGCCCACCGCTATCTCAGTGGATAAAACTGGAGAACTGCAAGGCAAACCCATTGTGCGCCACTCGGGAGCCATGACCAATATGACCAATATATATATAGTCCTGCTAATAGCCCATCCTTGAAACGTTGTTTGCAGAATTCCAAGCCTGCTACACTGGTGAAAAACAGGGTTAATAATATATCTGTGAGAATATCTAAGGGGCTTTTATATCATTCTACATTAATTAGTAATGATAATAACAATCGCTTTGTTTAAAAAATAACGATATTTTGGAGATTATTTTGTTTTCAAATAACGTAAAGTGAGCGAGAAAAAGGCCATTCTTGAACATGGGATGAGACATTGTTACTAATTTGTAAATATAGCCAGTTTGGTATTTAGAATTATTTATTTATGTTTTTAGAAGGAGAGAAACCAAAAGCCTACAGTCACCTCATGGGTCTCGGCCAGCATGGGTATTGAACCAGCATCTGTAGCAGCACAGTGCTGTGATGCAGTGTGTTAGACTGTACTGTTAGACCGCTGCGCCACTACAGTAAATAATCTTAACATTTCCACACCCTAATTGTAGTCTATATTTCTCTTACAATAAAAACCTTAGTGTAACAACAGTTTTAGTAAGTAAAACTGAAGTTGTGCACAATTATCAGTTTCGATGTGGTTTATGTAGCCCATTTATTATCAGTGAGAGACACAGTACTGCCTTGGGACACAAAAGCATAATCAGTGCTCTAACTCCCCCTTGCGCTAGTCTGGAGCAATTAAGTAGTGACGCCGGGTACCTGTACTAAACCAAAAAGTCCCGCAGCATAATCACATTCCTCCTTAAATATTCTTCAAGCTCTGTCAAGTTCGTTGTTGATCATTGCTAGACAGGTACCTTCAAGACTTGACTTAGAACTTCAAGGCGATTTAAGTCGAAATTGTAACTAGGCCACTCAGGAATATTCAATGTCGTCTTCGTAAGCAACTCCAATGTATATTTGGCCTTGTGTTTCAGGTTATTGTCCTGATAATGGGTGAATTTGTCTCCCAATGTCTGTTGGAAACAGACTGAACCAGGTTTTCCTCTAGGATTTTGCCCATGCTTAGCTCTATTTAGTTTATTTAAAAAAAAAAGTAAACTCCCTAATCCGTGCTGTTGACAAACATACCCATAAAATGATGCAGCCACCACCATGCTTGAAAATGGGTGGTACTCAGTGATGTGTTGTGTTGGATTTGCCCTAAACCTAACACTTTGTATTCAGGACATGAAGTTGATTTATTTTCCACATTTTTTGCAGTTTTACTTTAGTGCCTTATTGCAAACAGGATGTATGATTTTAAATATTTTTATTCTGTACAGGTTTCCTTCTTATCACTCTGTCATTTAGGTTAGTATTGTGGAGTAACTAAAATGTTGTCGATCCACCCTCAGTTATTTCTTATAACAGCCATTAAACTCTGTAACTGTTTTAAAGTCACCATTGTCCTCAGGTAGAAATCCCTGAGCGGTTTCCTTACTCTCCGGCGACTTAGTCCTTCCTCTCCGGACGCCTGTATCTTTGTAGTGACTGGTGTTAGCAATTTATGTTATTCTTCAATAACAGACCCCAAAGCAAATCAGGGGAAAGAAAATAGGTTTATTCGAAGATGACAAGTCATACGGGGAGGTAGATGGTCATTCTCCCATGTCCTCAGTGATGCTCTCTCAGTAATTCTCTCCTGTGGTTCTCTCCTGTGATTCTCTCCACAGAACAAAGGGACAGCATGTCATTTTACAAACCAGCCCTAGTCTGTGGTTGACCAATTATAATTCCTTGCAATGGCCAAATGGCCAAATAACAAGTATCCTATTTCAGAAGACATATTCCTCCCGTGTCTCTGAACCATTTATCAATATTTCCCTATTACAGAAAAAACACTATTTCCATTGATCGTTAGTTCTAGTCCTCTTGACCTCTAGTACTCTGCGTTGTGTATTTATCTTCAAAATATTCTTACACTGGGTGTATTGCTACACCACCCAAAGTGTAGTTAATAACATTTCCATGCTCAAAGGGCTATTAAATTACTGTTTTTTATTTTTTACCCATCTACCAATGGGTGGCCTTCTTTGTGCAAGGCATTAGAGCTAGTGTAACTGAGTCAGGTTTGTAGGCCTCCTTGCTCACACATGCTTTTTCAGTTCTGCCCACAAATTTTCTATAGGATTGGGGTTAGGGCTTTGTGATGGCCACTCCAATACCTTGACTTTGTTGTCCATAAGCCATTTTGCCACAACTTTGGAAGTATGCTTGGGGTCATTGTCCATTTGGAAGGCACATTTGCGACCAAGCTTTACCTTCCTGACTGATGTCTTGAGATGTTGCGTCAATATATCCACATAATTTTCCAACCTCATGATGCCATCTATTTTGTGAAGTGCACCAGTCCCTCCTGCAGCAAAGCACCCCCACAACATGATGCTGCCAAACCCGTACTTCACGGTTGGGATGGTGTTTTTCGGCTTGCAAGCCTCCCCCTTTTTCTGCCAAACACAACGATGGTCATTATGGCCAAACAGTTCTATTTTTGTTTCATCAGACCAGAGGACATTTCTGCAAAAAGTATGATCTTTGACCCCATGTGCAGTTGCAAACCGTAGTCTGGCTTTTTTATGGCGGTTTTGGAGCAGTGGCTTCTTCCTTGCTGAGCGGCTTTTCAGGTTATGTCGATATAGGACTCGCTTTACTGTGGATATAGATACTTTTGTTTCCTCCAGCATCTTCACAAGGTCCTTTGCTGTTGTTCTGGGATTGATTTGCACTTTTTGTACCAAAGTACGTTCATCTCTAGGAGACAGAACATGTCTCCTTCCTGAGCGGTATGACGGCTGTGTGGTCCCATGGTGTTTATACTTGCGTACTATTGTTTGTACAGATGAACGTGGTACCTTCAGGCTTTTGGAAATTGCTCCCAAGGGTGAACCAGAGTTGTGGAGGTCTACAATTGTTTTTCTGAGGTCTTGGCTGATTTCTTTTGATTTTCCCATGTCAAGCAAAGAGGCACTGAGTTTGAAGGTAGGCTTTGAAATACATCCACAAGTACACCTCCAATTAACTCAAATTATGTCAATTAGCCTAAAAGAAGCTTCTAAAGTCATGACATAATTTTCTGGAGTTTTCCAAGCTGATTAAAGGCAAATTTTGTGTCATGCACAAAGTAGATGTCCTAACCGACTTGCCAAAACTATAGTTTGTTAACAAGACATTTGTGGAGTGGTTGAAAAACAAGTTTTAATGACTCCAACCTAACTGTATGTAAACTTCCGACCTCAACTATATATATATACTGCTAAAAAAAATAAAGGGAACACTTAAACAACACATCCTAGATCTGAATGAAATAAATAATCTTATTAAATACTTTTTTCTTTACATAGTTGAATGTGCTGAAAATAAAATCACACAAAAATAATCAATGGAAATCCAATTTATCAACCCATGGAGGTCTGGATTTGGAGTCACACTCAAAATTAAAGTGGAAAACCACACTACAGGCTGATCCAACTTTGATGTAATGTCCTTAAAACAAGTCAAAATGAGGCTCAGTAGTGTGTGTGGCCTCCACGTGCCTGTATGACCTCCCTACAATGCCTGGGCATGCTCCTGATGAGGTGGCAGATGGTCTCCTGAGGGATCTCCTCCCAGACCTAGACTAAAGCATCCGTCAACTCCTGGACAGTCTGTGGTGCAACGTGGCGTTGGTGGATGGAGCGAGACATGATGTCCCAGATGTGCTCAATTGGATTCAGGTCTGGGGAACGGGCGGGCCAGTCCATAGCATCAGTGCCTTCCTCTTGCAGGAACTGCTGACACACTCCAGCCACATGAGGTCTAGCATTGTCTTGCATTAGGAGGAACCCAGGGCCAACCGCACCAGCATATGGTCTCACAAGGGGTCTGAGGATCTCATCTCGGTACCTAATGGCAGTCAGGCTACCTCTGGCGAGCACATGGAGGGCTGTGCGGCCCCCCAAAGAAATGCCACCCCACACCATGACTGACCCACCGCCAAACCGGTCATGCTGGAGGATGTTGCAGGCAGCAGAACGTTCTCTACTGCGTCTCCAGACTCTGTCACGTCTGTCACTTGCTCAGTGTGAACCTGCTTTCATCTGTGAAGAGCACAGGGCACCAGTGGCGAATTTGCCAATCTTGGTGTTCTCTGGCAAATGCCAAATGTCCTGCACGGTGTTGGGCTGTAAGCACAACCCCCACCTGTGGACGTTGGGCCCTCATACCACCTTCATGGAGTCTGTTTCTGACCGTTTGAGCAGACACATGCACATTTGTGGCCTGCTGGAGGTCATTTGGCAGGGCTCTGGCAGTGCTTCTCCTGCTCCTCCTTGCACAAAGGCGGAGGTAGCGGTCCTGCTTCTGGGTTGTTGCCCTCCTATGGCCTCCTCCACATCTCCTGATGTACTGGCCTGTCTCCTGGTAGCGCCTCCATGCTCTGGACACTACGCTGACAGACACAGCAAACCTTCTTGCCACAGCTCGTATTGATGTGCCATCCTGGATGAGCTGCACTACCTGAGCAGCTTGTGTGGGTTGTAGACTCCGTCTCATGCTACCACTAGAGTGAAAGCACCGCCAGCATTCAAAAGTGACCAAAACATCAGCCAGGAAGCATAGGAACTGAGAAGCGGTCTGTGGTCCCCAGCTGCAGAACCACTCCTTTATTGGGGGTGTCTTGCTAATTGCCTATAATTTCCACCTGTTGTCTATTCCATTTGCACAACAGCATGTGAAATGTATTGTCAATCAGTGTTGCTTCCTAAGTGGACAGTTTGATTTCACAGAAGTGTGATTGACTTGGAGTTACATTGTGTTGTTTAAGTGTTCCCTTTATTTTTTTGAGCAGTGTATATATATATATATATATACATGGGCAATGTAAGTTACATACAAGCTTGGTGAGTGTGTGACATTTTGAGAGAGAAATTTTGGGACATACTATACCATGAAAACCAACCATGTGCATTTATTGTTTTCTGAGGGCCAACTGTTCAATGTAACATAAAACCTCTGTGCCAGCTATCTGACAGATGGCCTCTACCTTTGGTTTTCCTCTGAAAACCTGATATCTAATTTTGATAACTTATTCTGTCCTAAAACTGTCCAGGTAATTCCTTGAAAATAACAAATAGACTGTATATATTTAGTTTCTATTGAGAAATAAGAGGACCAGATACCTTTCTTGAGATAAGGAATCTTGTATTTCCAGGGTCACTGTGAGATATGTTTGACCCACAGAATATAATAATACAGTAAGAGTAATGATGAGATATTGTATGTATAAGATATATTGGTCATGTACTCCATCCACCCTGTAACGAGCTGTAAAAACTTTTGGAGTTCTGTCAATGAAAATTATGTGCGAATCACCAGTAGTTTGTTTTACTCCATCCATACTTTACCATGGGGAAAAGCAGAAGCCAATAACAAGAGCATAATAAACATGTTTATTGAGTCATTAGGTAGCAGGTCATTAGTCCACTCGATCACCTCGTTCCCTAGGAACCAATTCATGCAGCTATTAATCTGTAGAGACCTGAGGGGCTCCTGGAGAGGGACTGCTGGTCTTGTCTGCATCCCAAATGGCTGCATACCCTATTCCCTTTATATATTCCCTATTTCCTATAATTGGCCAGAGCCCTCTGGTCAAAAGACGTGCACTATAAAGGCAATAGGGTGCAATTTGGGAGTTACACCTTCTGGCGTCCCCTCTGGGTGGATAGGCCCTGAACGTGTACTGTAGACCTAAGAAAGCCTAGAGTGACAATAAGGGTCCTTCCTCACTTTTACCTGAGGTGGAAAAGCTCTGGGCCTGGGTTTTAGACTATTGGTTGAACTCAGGGCCCTGAGTTATTCTATGTTTTCCCTAGTTAGATCATCTGTGACCGACTGGTCCAATTCTGTCGTATGTAGCAAAATTTGAATTCAGCATCATTCAGCATCATTCACACCCTCTTAAGCCTTAGCCCCAATCATCTCTTTAAGGATTCACATGTGAGGCCATATACTAAACAACCAAAGATTTCAAGACTTAAGGCTGGTTTATACTATATCTATCGACAGTTTTCGCAGTGACATCATGAACATTCAATTGCCATCCGACATCAAACTTTCATTGTCGTTATGAACAAGTATAAACACAAAAACAACAGGCTGCATGACAGCAGCCTGGTGGTCCAAAATAGCATATTATTTTAGTATTTTAACACCAATAAACCCAGCTGTTTAAAAATGAATTTAGTATATGTCAATATATCAAACCAGGCAATTAAAAGCTACTTTCTAAACAATGTTTTGGTTAGTTTCTAGCTTGTTAGCTAACTAGCTAATGTTACATTAGCTGGCTAGACAGTTCAAATAATGACCATATCATATAGCTGACTATGTAGTCGTGGCGTTGTATTAGTTAATGTGATGACTGCTGCTCATCGAATGATTAACGGTTTATAATTGCGTGATTAAATGAATCAGGCAATTATTAACTCACTAACCCGGGGCACCATATGAAAATTAGTTTTATTGAGTTTCTATTTCCCAAATTAACTCAAAGAATATCAGAATATCGATTTTACAACAGTTGCTAATTAATCAATTTCCTCTACAGTTTCATTCTGAACGTCGCATAATCCGGGAATCTGCACAAACCTGAGTCCCACCAATGAGTTCGTACCACACCAATTTTAGTTGATTATTTATTTACTAGAAAGCTAAAATGATTAAAAAAGATACACATACACAAAAACACAGTCTAGGCTATTGGTTAGAACTTAGTACAACGGGCCAACACACTCTGGCGCGTGTTACCCAAATTGGGGATTTAAAAGAGAGAGAAAAAGAGAAAGTACACGAGAGAAATATACATTTGGGTGCATTTGTCAGCTATGCTTATTTTAACCCTAGCCTTGCCCCGAACTGCCGCTGTCACGTCCTGACCAGTAAAAGGGGTCATTTGTAATTGTAGTTGGTCAGGGCGTGGCAGGGGGTGTTTGTTTTGTGTGTTTTCGGGATTTTTGGTTCTAGGGGATTTTGGTTCTAGTTTTCTATTTCTATGTTTCTTTTTCTATGTGTGGCCAAGTATGGCTTCCAATCAGAGGCAGGTGTCTTTCGTTGTCTCTGATTGGAAGCCATACTTAGGCAGCCTGTTTTTCCTGTGTCTTTGTGGGTGGTTATTTTCTGTATAGCCTGTGTGCCTTATGGAACTGTTTCATCGTCTGTCTGTTTATTTTGTTTTGAGTGTTCTTTCTAATAAAGTAAGAAGATGAGCACTATACCCGCTGCGTTTTGGTCACCTTTCAACGACCCCAGTGACAGAACCACCCACCAGAAGATGACCAAGCAGAGGAGGAAGGAGCAGCAGGAGAAGTATTTGGAGTCATGGACAAGGGAGGAGATCCTTGATGGCAAGGGTCCATGGAGCCAGGCTGGGGAGTACCAGCGCCGAAGGCGGAGCTGGAGGAAGCAAAGAGGGAACGACGGAGGTACGAGGCGTTGTATCCTCCTATTCAGGAAGTGAAGAAGCAGCCCCAAAAAACTTTTTTTGGGGGGGCATAAGGGGAGTGTTGCTAGGTCAGCGGGGAACCCTGACCTAACATCCCAGGCTATTCGGAGGGAGCCATGGAGGAAACCAGAGCCGGTCGAGGAGTCAAGAGCGGATGACAACGCTGGATTCCAGAGAAAGACGCACAGAGGGAGGAGCTGGGCAGCATGGAGGTATGCGCCATGGTCATGCTGGCTGTAAGGGTCAGACCTCCAGGGAGAATCCTGGGCCCAGGATATCCTACGCCTGGTCCAGGTACGGTGTGCCGCATTCCCCAGCACAGCCCAGTTCGTCCGGTGCCCGCGCTTCGCCCTTACCGGGCTATAGTCAGCATTGGGCCGGGACGGGTTGTGCCAGCCCTGAGCGCCAGACCTCCAGTGCGCCTCCAAGGCCCAGTACGTCCTGTGCCTTCTCCGCGCACTCTCCGTCCAGCGACGCTCCTCAGTCAGGAGCCTCCAGCGACACTCCTCAGCCCGGAGCCTCCAGCGACGCTCCTCAGCCCGGAGCCTCCAGCGACGCTCCCAGTCAGGAGCCTCCAGCGACACTCCTCAGCCTGGAGCCTCCAGCGACGCTCCTCAGCCCGGAGCCTCCAGCGACGCTCCTCAGGCCGGAGCCTCCAGCGACGATCCTCAGGCCGGAGCCTCCAGCGACGCTCCTCAACCCGGAGCCTTCAGCGACGCTCCTCAGCCCGGAGCCTCCAGCGACGCCTCTCAGCCCAGAGTCTTCGGAACTGGAGCTACGCCCAGAGCCAGAGCCACCTCCGTAGTGGGAGGATTGGTGAAGTGTAGCGCAGGAACCGTCGTTGACGGTGGCCACGCTCCCTTCCCTCCCTTTAGGTTTGGGGTTGGTTTTGTGGAGTTTTTTGTTTTGGAGGTGCAGTCGGGGTCTGCACCTTTGGGGGGTGGGTACTGTCACGTCCTGACCAGTAAAAGGGGTTGTTTGTAATTGTAGTTGGTCAGGGCGTGGCAGGGGGTATTTTTGTGTGTTTTCGGGTTTTTTGGTTCTAGGGGATTTTGGTTCTAGTTTTCTATTTCTATGTTTCTTTTTCTATGTGTGGCCAAGTATGGCTTCCAATCAGAGGCAGGTGTCTTTCGTTGTATCTGATTGGAAGCCATACTTAGGCAGCCTGTTTTTCCTGTGTCTGTGGGTGGTTATTTTCTGTATAGCCCGTGTGCCTTATGGAACTGTTTCATTGTCTATTTTGTTTTGAGTATTCTTTCTAATAAAGTAAGAACATGAGCACTATACCCGCTGTGTTTTGGTCACCTTTCAACGACCCCTGTGACAGCCGCCCTTATAGGTCAGAATATGATGAGGTAATTACGTGTTGAAGGTCTCCAGTGTGAATCTCCGTGTGGGCCGTTTAGGCTTCAATAAATGACGCACTTCTCTGGTGCAACTCTCTGGTTGTCCTCACGATGTCAGTGTCCTTTTGGCTTAATAGTCTGATTCCTCACCCTCGTTCTGAAAGGGGTCTTCTGAGGACAGCCAGCCCTGTAGCTCAGGGCTCACAGCGTAGGAATGAAAGCAGTGTAGGTACACAATTTGATTGAGACTGGTGAAATGGAAAGTCCTGCTTGAATTCACCCTTTTAGATGCAGTTACTCATCCGTAGCATGGGTAGAAAAGGATTCCTTTGTCTTCAACCTCGTGTTGCGTTTTGTGTTCATTGACTACTCAGACCTTTGCTGCAGCTCGGGTCACTTAGTCTGAAATGTTCATTCTTAACCTCTAGGGGCTATGTGGGACGCAAGCGTGCCACCCCTGGTACACCCTATCAACAACAGGTGAAATATCAAGAGCGCCAAATTTGAAAACAATTAAATGTCATAATTCAAATTTCTCAAACATACAACTATCTTACACCCTTTGAAAGATAAACATCTCCTTAATCGAACCACGTTGTCCGATTTCAAAAAGGCTTTACGGCAAAAGCATAAAGTTAGATTATGTTAGGAGAGTACATTGACAATAGCTGTGTGTAATGTTTTGTCAATTCAAAGACAGGCGTCACCAAAAGCAGAAAACCAGCTAAAATTCTGCACTAACCTTTGACAATCTCCATCAGATGACACTCCTAGGACATTATGTTAGACAATACATGCATTTTTAGTTCTATCAAGTTCATATTTATATCCAAAAACAGCGTTTTACTATGGCGTTGATGTTCAGGAAATCGTTTCCCTCCAATAACCGCCAGTCAAATCAGCACAACAAATTAAATAATTACTATTCGAAAACATTGGTAAAATATTATATTGTCATTCAAAGAATTATAGATTTACATCTCTTGAACGCAACCGGCTTGCCAGATTTAAAAATAACCTTACTGGGAAATCACACTTTGCAATAATCTGAGCACTGCGCCCAGAAAAATACGCTTTGCGATACAGAC
The DNA here is from genome assembly GCF_901001165.1 of Salmo trutta. NCBI lineage: Eukaryota > Metazoa > Chordata > Actinopteri > Salmoniformes > Salmonidae > Salmo > Salmo trutta. The sequence goes on along the minus strand of NC_042969.1, from coordinate 60,408,243 downwards.
TAACCGCCATGTTGGAGAGATCTAAAATCGAAAATACTATGTAAATAATCCATTACCTTTGATTCTTCTCTTCATCAGATGTCACTTCCAGAAATCCCAGGTCCATAACGAATGTAGTTTTGTTCGAAAAAGCTCATCATTTATGTCCAAAAAGCTCCGTGTTGTTAGCACATGATCTATGCCCGCCGGACTTCACTTCATGAACGAGGGGGAAAAAAATATTTACGTTCGTTCAAACATGTCAAACGTTGTATAGCATAAATCATTAGTGCCTTTTTTAACCAGAACATGAATAATATTCAAGGCGGACGATTGCATTCTCTTTTAAAACATATTGGAACGAGAGTACCCAACATGAACTCGCGCGCCAGAGTCTAATCGGCCACCACCGTTCCATGGCTCTTGTTCGGTCAGATCTCACAGTAGAAGACTCAAAACACTGTAAAGACTGGTGACATCTAGTGGAAGCCATAGGAAGTGCTCAAAGATTAATAATGGCATAGGCTTAAAGGTAATTCAACACATCAGGTATCCACTTCCTGTCAGAATTTGTCTCAGGGTTTTGACTGCCATATGAGTTCTATTATACTTACAGACACCATTCAAACAGTTTTAGAAAATTCAGACTGTTTTCAAACCTGAACAATAATATGCATATTCTAGCTTCTGAGTTGGTGTAGGAGGCAGTTAAAAATGGGCACATATTTTTTTCAAAATTCTCAATACTGCCCCCTAGCCCTAAGAAGTTAACTCACAAATCTTATACCCTCGGCTCGGATGTGGGAGGTTCCCGCCTTTAGGGCAATTCTCTGGGCGTACCAAGTTATGAGGCAAGGTCTAGATTTTACCCAGATCCAATTTAGACAACTAACTTCACATTTCATCTTTACAAAAACATTCTCTTTGATTTGGACATTTTCCACACAACATACAATGTATAAACATCAATGACATATTAGGAAAACTCTTAAAGTTACAATGTTTTCGTTATAACGTCGTCCTTTGACTTTTAACAACATAACAAAAATGACATTCATTTTTATATTCCATCTATCGTCATTACCACCATTGTGGCTGATGAAACCATTGTTCCAAAGTCTATTTATTGCATGTTTGATGTTCTGAGGCCGGTTCTCCAAAGTGAGAGGACAAAGGAATTTTGTCTGTTGCCTAAGATTTACAATGGGCATGAGGGGTCATAAAACCCCCACATGTTCATACCCCTAGATCTCTCCTCCTCTGTTGGGGTGAGAGATAATATGTAGGGTTGTGGTCTCCTGTAACCTGAACTGATCAGGAAAGTCATGACAATGTCTTCACTTTATTTCATTTGTCTTCATTATTACAGAAACATGAACTCACAACAAGATCATTATTTACAAGATAACTTCTCTGACCTAGGTGGGACGTGACCGTCTCACCTGTGGGACACACTATTCAACAGCCAGTGAAATAGCATGGCGCAAAATACAAAACAGCAAAAATCTCATAATTTCATTTTCTCAAACAATCAACTATTTTACACGATTATAAAGATAAAATTCTCGTTAATCTAACCACATTGTCCGATTTCAAAAAGGCTTTACGGCGAAAGCATAAAATTAGATAATGTTAGGACATAAACTTCACAAGAAAAACCACACAGCCATTTTCCAAGCAAGGACATGCATCACAAAAACCAAAGATTCAGCTAAAATATTCACTAACCTTTGATGATCTTCATCAGATGGCACTCATAGGACTTCATGTTACACAATACATGTATGTTTTGCTCGATAAAGTTCATATTTATATCCAAAAACCCCATTTAACATTGGCGTGTGATGTTCAGAAAATGTATTCCCACCAAAACTCCCGGTGAATGTGCACATCAATTTGCAAAAATACTCATCATAAACGTTGATAAAAAATCTAATGTTTTGCTTCCGCTGTAAAGCCTTTTTGAAATCGGACAATGTGGTTAGATTAACGAGAGTCTTATCTTTAAAATGGTGTAAAAGAGTTGATTGTTTGAGAAAATTGAATTGTGGTATTTTAGTTGGTTTTGTATTTTGCGCCATGCGATGCTATTGGCTGTTGGCTAGGGGTTCCGCAGGCGGAACGGGGTTCCGCTAGCGGAACGCCTTGCCAATATCCAATGGTAGAGCGTTAATCTAACCGTTAATCTCGTTAATCTAACCACACTGTCCGATTTCAAAAAGGCTTTACAGCGAAAGTAAAACATTAGATTATGTCAGCAGAGTACCCAGCCAGAAATAATCAGACACCCATTTTTCAAGCTAGCATATAATGTCACAAAAACCCAGAAGACAGCTAAATGCAGCACTAACCTTTGACGATCTTCATCAGATGACAACCCTAGGACATTATGTTATACAATGCATGCATGTTTTGTTCAATCAAGTTCATATTTATATCAAAAACCATCTTTTTTACATTAGCATGTGACGTTCAGAACTAGCATACCCCCCGCAAACCTCCGGTGAATTGACTAAATTACTCACGATAAACGTTCACAAAAAACATAACAATTATTTTAAGAATTATAGATAAAGAACTCCTCTATGCACTCGATATGTCCGATTTTAAAATAGCTTTTCGTTGAAAGCACATTTGACAATATTCTCAGTAGATAGCCCGGCATCACAGGGCTAGCTATTTAGACACCCACCCAGTTTAGCCTTCACCAAAATCAGATTTACTATTAGAAAAGTTTGATTACCTTTGATGTTCTTCGTCAGAATGCACTCCCAGGACTTCTACTTCAATAACAAATGTAGGTTTGGTCCAAAATAATCCATAGTTATGTTCCATCAGCGACGTTTTGTTCGTGCGTTCTAGACACTATCCCAATGGTAAATAAGGGTCGCGCGCATGGCGCATTTCATGACAAAAGATTTCTAAATATTTCATTACCGTACTTCGAAGCATGTCAACCGCTGTTTAAAATCAATTTTTATGCCATTTTTCTCGTAAAAAAGCGATAATATTCCGACCGGGAATCTGCAATTAGGTAAACAGCCGAAAGAAAATACATCACGGGGCACGCGCCTAAGCCTTTTGTCTGCTGATAGACTACTTAGCAAAAGCGCTCGTGTGTTTCAGCCAGGGCTTTGAATTACGTCATTCAGCTTTTTCCCGGGCTCTGAGGGCCCATGGAAGCCGTAGGAAGTGTCACGTAACAGCAGAGATCCTTTGTAATGGATAGAGAGAATCAACAAGGGGAAGAAATGGTCAGACAGGGTACTTCCTGAACAGAATATTCTCATGTTTTGGCCTGCCAAATGAGTTCTGTTATACTCACAGACACCATTCAAACAGTTTTAGAAACTTTGGAGTGTTTTCTATCCAAAGCTAATAATTATATGCATATTCTAGTTTCTGGGCAGGGGTAATAATCAGATTAAATCGGGTACGTTTTTTATCCAGCCGTGAAAATACTGCCCCCTATCCATAACAGGTTAATCTAACCACACTGTCCGATTTCAAAAAGGCTTTACAACGAAAGCAAAACATTAGATTATGTCAGCAGAGTACCCAGCCAGAAATAATCAGACACCCATTTTTCAAGCTAGCATATAATGTCACATAAACCCAAACCACAGCTAAATGCAGCACTAACCTTTTGATGATCTTCATCAGATGACACTCCTAGGACATTATGTTATACAATACATGCATGTTTATATCAAAAACCAGCTTTTTACATTAGCATGTGACGTTCAGAACTAGCATACCCATCACAAACTAACGGTGAATTTACTAAATTACTCACGATAAACGTTCACAAAAAACATAACAATTATTTTAAGAATTATAGATACAGAACTCCTTTATGCAATCGCTATGTCCGATTTTAAAATAGCTTTTCGGCAAAAGCACATTTTGCAATATTCTGAGTAGATAGCTCGCCATCACGGGCTAGCTATTTTGAGACCCACCAAGTTTGGCACTCACCAAACTTAGATTTACTATAAGAGAAATTTGATTACCTTTGCTGTTCTTCGTCAGAATGCACTCCCAGGACTTCTACTTCATCCACAAATGTTGTTTTGGTTCAAAATAATCCATAGTTATGTTCAAATATCCTCTGTTTTGTTCTTGCGTTCAAGACACTATCCGAAGGGTGACGCGCAGATGCGTATTGTGACAAAAAAATTCTAAATATTCCATTACCGTACTTCGAAGCATGTCAAACGCTGTTTAAAATCCATTTTTATGCCATTTTTCTCGTAAAAAAAGCGATAATATTCCGACCGGGAAACCCTGTTTTCGTTCAAAGACTCAAAGTTGAAAATGGCCTCTTCACGTGCACACGCGCGCCCGTCTCATTGTTCTCAGATCGACCACTTACCAAATGCACTACTGTTTTTTAGCCATGGGCTGCAAAGTCATCATTCAACGTTCTGGCGCCCTCTGAGAGCCTATGGGAGCCGTAGGAAGTGTCACATTACAGCAGAGATCCTCAGTTTTCAATAAAGAGAGTGTAGAAGGCCAAGAAATGGTCAGAGAGGGCACTTCCTGTACAGAGTCTTCTCAGGTTTTTGCCTGCCATATGAGTTCTGTTATACTCACAGACAACATTCAAACAGTTTTAGAAACTTTAGGGTGTTTTCTATCCAAATCAAACAATTATATGCATATTCTAGTTTCTGGGCAGTAGTAATAACCAGATTAAATCGGGTACGTTTTTTATCCGGATGTGAAAATACTGCCCCCTACCCCAGAGAGGTTAAAATCAATTTTTATGGTATTTTTCTCGTAAAATAGCGATAATATTCCAACCGGACAATAGTGTATTCATTCATAGAGAGAAATGAAAAAACAGCATGGTCGCAGGACCGCGCATCTCCAATCTCTTTGTCACTAGGCAGACCACTGACAAACTGTGCTAGTATACTCTGCCCAGAGACAGGAGACGCCTCAATCCGCTTTCTGAAGGCTTTTGAGAGCCAATGGAAGCCTTACAAAGTGCTTCGTAACAGCTCAGATACTGTAGTTTCAATAGAGAACCAAAAGAAGAACTACAAATTTACAGACAGGCCACTTCCTGCTTGGAATCTTCTCAGGTTTTTGCCTGCCATATGAGTTCTGTTATGTTCACAGACACCATTCAAACAGTTTTAGAATCTTCCGAGTGTTTTCTATCCAAATCTACTAATAATATGCATATTCCCGTTTCTGGGCAAGAGTAGTAACCAGTTTAAATCGGGTAAGTTTTTTATCCGGCCGTGCAAATACTTCCACCTATCCCCAACAGGTTTTAAAAGGGTCATGTTTCGTTTCTAAATGTCTGCGCAAGAGTGAAGATTTCCCTTGAGAGAGTAGCAGTTAATGTGATTGGATGTTAATTATTTGACTAGCCTACCTGTATTTGGCATTGTGTTGTTATTTAGCTGAACACTAGATGGTTTAATTTTATTTTTGGCAGTGAAACGAGGCTACTCAGGTGAGAAAAAAACCTTACCCAAATGTATAGCCCCGTTGGAAAATATAAATGTACTGTTTGAAAATGTGGGGAATACCTGCTCAATGCCGATCCTTGTTGTTTAATTGTTTCAACTGCAGATTTTAGCTTTAATGTGTATTCTTCTGATGTGCTGTACCAGCCAACCAAACTACGTTCGTTATTTAAGAATGTCAGTTTGACCATATGAAACAGTGTTTCTTCCTTCCCTGTCCTTGCCCAAACCTGGGCACGAACCAGGTACCCTCTGAACACATTGGCGACCGTCACTAATGCACACTGCTATCTAGCTAGCCATGTCACATGGCCTAGACATGCCCTGTTTAATCTACTGTACTATTCTCTATGAATGACTGTATTTCTATGGAATTTAAAGTAAAGATTCACCCATTTTGAATGTTATAGTTTTTTTGCATCTATGATTTTCCATCGACACCTGGGTCATTTCATGTTTTCATGTGTATCTAAGTTATTAGCGATCAAGCAGGCAGAAATTCTTGCCGGTATGACATAGCATTTTTATAAAACTGTTCTCACTTCACTAGAAGTTAATAGGAACACGACTTTTAGATTGCGAAAACGTCTATCATACAAGTCAGATTTGAATACTGGCCGATGTCATAACGCGGGAGGTTGTCTTCTCTCAAATGAGCCATTGGTCATATTTTTGCAACATACCAGTCCAGCTTTAAATTACATTCAGCTTATAAAGGCTTCATAAATGTGTCATAACTGTGTGACATAATCATCATTGTCAAATGTGACATAACCAACCATGTTGTATATGATATAACCATGTGCTTTGTAAAGGGTCACATGTTGGGTCGAAGGATTGGAATACGCTCTAAAGTAAAGTCACATTACACCAAATTTGACCTTCATTAGTTAGGGTTAGGTTTAAAATCTAATTTTCAGAAGATAAATTGTGGAAATGGGCAGGGTTTAGCCATAGTTATGACTTTCTGACTGTGTTAACTATGACAAATACTTTACTCAGTAAAGTCACTCCTATTGAATTCTATGAACACTCCCACTAAGGCCAACTTTGAATGGTAGCTATCCCAGGCTTATATGTGCTGTGTGTGCAATAGCCTGGGGATGACGTTACACCAAGAAACACTTACCTTGATGAAAGACCCCAACCTAACGAAACTGAAAGTGGCTTTCTTCTGGAAGCAAGTTACATGTTTCTCAGTACACAAACATGCACACAACAAAAACGAGCCACACCGTGCAGCATTGGGCCCATCAGGTCTTTCAACACATTCACTCACTCCCCCACTGAAACATCAGCCACAAAATGTTGGCACCATTGTAACAGGTAGTAATCAAGCCCTGGTCTCCAGCATGGGAACAGAAGAGGAATACCTGGTGCTGTGGTCTCAGGTTGGACAACTCCAAATCATCTTGTCTCTGATACACACAAGCTATGCAGGTCCATCAACCCATTTAAATACCTCTCACACCGTACAGTAACCTATGGATCATGAGAGAACCTTCATAAATCAGTAGAACGTTAATAACCTATTTATTGACAGTGTCCTATGTAGTGTATTGTAGTACTTGCTTTCAAGTCAGGCCCCTTCAGTCATTTATAACACGTACATAAATGCCTTGTATCATATTTATTTTATTTATTTTTATTTCACCTTTATTTAACCCCTGTGCGGCACATCCAGCGAAAAATCCTATCGCCATTAGCATAACAAAATGTAATACTTTTTTTTTCTTTTTTTTTTTTTGAAATGATTTCGTTTTATAGATACACCTCTCCTGAATCGAACCACGTTGTCCGATTTCAAAAAGGCTTTACAGCAAAAGCAAAACATTAGATTATGTTAGAGGAGTATATCGTAAAAGTAGCCACATAGCCATTTTCCGACCAACCACATGCATCACAAATAACCAAAAAAAACGCTAAATGCAGCACTAACCTTTTACAAACTTCATCAGATGACACACCTAGGACATCATGTTACACAATGCATGCATTCTTTTGTTCGATAAAGTTCATATTTATATATAAAAACAGCATTTTACATCGGCACATAACGTTGACTAACTATTTTCCCTCAAATGCATCCGTTGAAACAGTGCTACAATTTACTAAATTACTATTCGAAAACATTTTTAAAATGTAATATTGTCATTCTAAGATTTATAGATGAATATCTCTTGAAAGCACCTGTAATACCAGATTTAAAAATAACTTTACTGGGTAATCACACTTTGCGATAAAAGGGGATGCGATACTCAGAAAATTACCTAGTAAATATAGGTCTGCGCCATCTTGGAACAATCGCATATCACATCTAGTCTTGTATACTATTGTCAATAATCCCTTACCTTTGGTTGTCTTCATCAGAAAGCACTTCCAGGTATCCCAGGTCCACAACAAATGTATATTCGGTCGAAAAAATTACTCCTTTATGTTCCAAGAGCTTGTTCTTGTTAGCGCATCTGAAGGCTGATCCAAATGCCTGTCGGCCACGGGACAGCTATTTCGAGAAAATACATTTTTTTTCCATTTAGGTTCGTTCAAACATGTCAAACGTTGTATAACATAAATCTTCAGGGTCTTTTTCAACAAGAGAGCCAATAAGATTCGAGGGGGACGATTGCATTGTGTTTCAAAACGTTTCGAAAGGGGAGGGAAGCCAGGGCCGCCGGCGTCATAATGGTGATGGCCCTCCTCATGTGACCAATTTCAACAGCGTCTCATTCATTCAGTTTTAACAGTAGGAGACTCAAACCACTTTGTAAAGACTGGGGACATCTAGTGGAAGCAATAGGAAGTGCTCAATGAACCCTTGCTCACTGTGTGAATTACAGGCAAAGATGTGAATTTGAGTCCACAATTCAAAATTCCACATCCTGTTACGATCGGTCTCGGGGTTTTGACTGCCATATGAGTTCTGTTATACTCACAGACACCATTCAAACAGTTGTAGAAACTTTAGGGTGTTTTCTATCCACAAGTATTAATTATATGCATATCCTAGCTTCTGAGATTGAGTAGGAGGCCGTTTAAAATGGGCACGAATGTTTTTCAAAAATCGCTGTAGCGCCCCCTATCCTAGGGGAACTCCAAGAGGTTAACCAGGTAGGCAAGTTGAGAACAAGTTCTCATTTACAATTACGACCTGGCCAAGATAAAGCAAATCAGTTCGACACATACAACAACACAGAGTTACACATGGAGTAAAACAAACATACAGTCAATAATACAGTAGAAAAATAAGTCTATATACAATGTGAGCAAATGAGGTGAGATAAGGGAGGCAAAGGCAAAAAAAGGCCATTGTGGCAAAGTAAATACAATATAGCAAGTAAAACACTGGAATGGTAGATTTGCAGTGGAAGAAAGTGCAAAGTAGAAATAGAAATAATGGGGTGCAAAGGAGCAAAATAAATAAATAAATTCAATAGGGGAAGAGGTAGTTGTTTGGGTTATTATAGATGGGCTATGTACAGGTGCAGTGATCTGTGAGCTGCTCTGACAGCTGGTGCTTAAAGCTAGTGAGGGAGATAAGTGTTTCCAGTTTCAGAGATTTTTGTAGTTCGTTCTAGTCACTGGTAGCAGAGAACTGGAAGGAGAGGCGGCCAAAGGAGGAATTGGCTTTGGGGGTGACCAGAGAGATATACCTGCTGGAGCGCATGCTACAGGTGGGTGCTGCTATGGTGACCAGCGAGCTGAGATAAGGGGGGCCTTTACCTAGCAGGGTCTTGTAGATGACCTGGAGCCAGTGGGTTTGGCAACGGGTATGAAGCGAGGGCCAGCCAACGAGTCCTACTATAAAGTCAGACACCTTTGGTAATTCATAACACATACATAAAGGCTTAATGATGTAAACACAAATGTATTAACACTTAGGAAATTATCACCAACTACTAAAACAAAAAAATATATATTTTTAAATGTAACATTTATTTAATTAAAAACCTCTTATATCTAGACGTTCCGCTAGCGGAACACCTGCTCCAATATGCAATGATAGGCGTGGCGCGAAATACAAATACCTCAAAAATCCGAAAACTTCAATTTTTCAAACATATGACTATTTTACACCATTTTAAAGACAAGACTCTCCTTTATCTAACCACACTGTCCGATTTCAAAAAGGCTTTACAGCGAAAGCAAAACATTAGATTATGTCAGCAGAGTACCCAGCCAGAAATAATCAGACACCCATTTTTCAAGCTAGCATATAATGTCACAAAAAACAAAACCACAGCTAAATGCAGCACAAACCTTTGATGATCTTCGTCAGATGACACTCCTAGGACATTATGTTATACAATACATGCATGTTTTGTTCAATCAAGTTCATATTTATATAAAAAAACAGCTTTTTACATTAGCATGTGACGTTCAGAACTAGCATACCCACCGAACACTTCCGGTGAATTTACTAAATTACTCACGATAAACGTTCACAAAAAACATAATTATTTTAAGAATTATAGATACAGAACTCCTTTATGCAATCGCGGTGTCCGATTTTAAAATAGCTTTTCGGTGAAAGAACATTTTGCAATATTCTGAGTAGATAGCTCGCCATCACGGACTAGCTATTTTGACACCAACCAAGTTTGGTACTCACCAAACTCCGATTTACTATAAGAAAACCTTTGCTGTTCTTCGTCAGAATGCACTCCCAGGACTTCTACTTCAATAACAAATGTTGGTTTGGTTCCAAATAATCCATAGTTATATCCAAATAGCGGCGTTTTGTTGTGCGTTCAAGACACTATCCGAAGGGTAACAAAGGGTGACGCGCCCGGCGCATTTCGTGACAAAAAAATTCAAAATATTCCATTACGGTACTTTGAAGCATGTCAAACGCTGTTTAAAATCGATTTTTATGCGATTTTTCTCGTAAAAAAGCGATAATATTCCGACCGGGAGTCGTTGTTTTCGTTCAAAGACTGAAAATGAAAACATGGAGTCGTCTCGTGCACGTGCGCACCAGTCTCATTGTTCTCAGATTGACCACTTACCAAATGCGCTACTGTTTTTCAGCCATGGCCTGCAAAGTCATCATTCAACGTTCTGGCGCCTTCTGAGAGCCTATGGGAGCGTTAGAAAATGTCACGTTACAGCAGAGATCCCCTGTTTTGGATAGAGATGATCAAGAAGGCCAAGAAATGGTCAGAGAGGGCGCTAGCTGTTTGGAATCTTCTCAGGTTTTGGTCTGCCAAATGAGTTCTGTTATACTCACAGACACCATTCAAACAGTTTTAGAAACTTTGGAGTGTTTTCTATCCAAAGCTGATAATTATATGCATATTCTAGTTTCTGGGCAGGAGTAATAATCAGATTAAATCGGGTACGTTTTTTATCCGGCCGTGAAAATACTGCCCCCTGTTCATAACAAGTTAACTAGGCAAGTCAGAACAAATTATTCTTTACAAACCCGGATGATGCTGGGCCAATTGTGTCCCGCCCTATGGGACTCCCAATCACGGCTGGTTGTGATACAGCCTGGATTCAAACCAGAGTGTGTGTATTGACGCCTCTAGCACTGAGATGCAGTGTCTGCGCCACTCAGGAGCCCTAAATAAGGTACTTCTCGCATGTGTCAGAGATTTCTGTTTCTGTTTAAACCATACATTTCATTTTATTTGTATTTTTCTAAAATAATACAATTACATAACATTTCAAAAAGTCCAGTAATGAATTAAACATTACACAGGACTAGGCTGGACACATGACATTTTTAGTAACTTTTTTTTTAATAAAAACTAGTTCATTGCATTCGCTGTGGTGCCCAGTTTCATAATATGACCATATTTCCCAGGTGCTTGCTGTCGTTTTGAAGTAATCAGAAAAAAACAGGCCTTATTTTAGGGCATTTTTCACCCTGCCAGCTCCTATTAGTTCTATTGAGCACTGTGGCACCAACTCGCCTTCCGAACGTTCTATTCCCAGCTTGTTGTTCAACGTCACAATGCCTGCTTCGCTATTGTTGGCAATGAGACCTGCTCACGTTGTTTATAGTTAAAATGTAAACAACAAAATAAAAACAAAAAATTAATGTTGGAACTCTGAGGTTGTCCCATTGTTTCCTATAGGAGAAATATAGGCATGTCTGTCTATTTTGCCAAATATCTCGTAATGTGTATATTTTAATCAGCCGAATCTCCTCTTTCTAATTATGTAAGTCTGGGCCGCAAGCTCCACTGTCATCAAACGCTATCCCAAAAATACTTTTTGCACTTGGAACGCTGAGCTCCCCCTATTGCCTCTCCATAGGAACAGTCTGGGCAGTGAGCTCATTTGTCATCGATCGCTAGACCAGAAATAGTCAGAAGGTTTCATTTTTTCCGTACTTCCTCATTACGCAGCCATAAGCACAGTTAACACCATCAAGGTGCGGATGTTTACGTTCTACACAAGGTGTTTTTTCCCAGTTTCGTCCGACGAACAGATTGTAGTGGTAAAATAAAAAGGGATACATTTTTTTGTCTCATTTAGGCGAAATGGAATACTAAGCTTCACTCCGGTCAAAACAGGCTCTGCGACCGTTCGATTCCATTCATTTGCTATGAGCTCGCGCTAGTTTTCCAGCTTAGCCAACGTTCTAAAGCCGTTTTTCAGCCTTGGGTGAATTTTGACTCATTCTATTGTCCAGCCTAACAGGACTGTGAATAGTGTAGCTTGTCCCTGAGCTGTTGGAGGAATGGTTCTTGCCTCTCTGCCTGCTGGAGGTACTGCATGTTGGTTCCAACCTTAAAATTAACAACAAATAAAGTTAGCAGGTCTGTAAGGAAATGTCTTTAACACACCATCTTGATAAGGGCATTTCTGTGCTAAACCATAAATTCTAAATGGGGAGATAAAAAACTCCCTTAGATTTGTATTATTATATTCCGCTTTCATTTACAAATCTCATGACGTGACTATGAGACGTGTATTTAGCTACTGTAGCTAGCTAGCAACATTTTGGCTAACTAGAAATTGTTGTAAAGTCACCAGAATGATTTGAAATAACAACTGAGGTGGCTACAGTATGTAATGTAACTCAACACTTTACTACAAACTAATGTAAACTACAATAAATAAAGGTTAATTTACTTGTTTTTTGCTGTCAGGTTGGCACCACAATTGGGTATTTGATTTGCGAACTCATCACATGATCAGCGTCTCATCAGCAACAATAAAAAGTACTTCCGGGTAATGGAATTTCTGAAATGTTCTAAATACAAGTCCACCACGTGATAGTACAAAAGTGTCAACAACCTGTATTTATTAATGATATATGAAAAATAATTGTCTAAAAATTAACAATGGTTCATAGTTGTTCATATTAATGTGACATTTGCATTAAATGTGGGTTTTAAAACATGTTCCAAGGTCATATAAATACCCCCAATGTGAATCATGGTACAGTATATGGAATACGGATTGGCTTATAGAGCAAAAACTGTCCTGGGTGCCGGAGTAAAAGTATTGTCGGGAGTACTCAACAGGGTCTGTAGAATGTATATCTGGCATCATTTCATGGAGTTCTGAATAATACTGAGTGTTGGCCATTTACTCTACCCATTCCATTGGTGGCCACAATGCAAATCACTCTATATGGAATACATAATCATCACATGTGCGATTACTGCACTACAGAAAACCCTCTAACCAAACAACAGTGGGCAACTACAAAGGGCAATTATACAAAAAAATTGACGTTTCTTAGATTTTCACATCATCACATGATGTGGCTTAAAGCATTGTTGTGAACACAGAAAATCAAATGTTGCTGTTTTTCTATTTAAAAGTTTGGAAGAAACTGGGGGAAACCTGGAAAAACTAAACTGAGAAAATGGAATTTGGGGGGGGAAACTGAAGTAGACATGACATTAAAACTGATTTAAAAGGAGTCACCAATGTTTTTTTCTGTGCATGACTGCACTTTAGAGTTTTATCCTGCAGCACAGCATTTTGTGGAAAGTTGAGGTCAGGTCCAATATTGACTGCATACCCAAGAGGGAAAGATGTTGGACCGTCCTAGAAATGTTTTAGACAAATTGAATATATCAAATTTAACAGATGCTTTTATCCAAAGTGACTTAGTAATGTGTGAAGATATTTTTATGTACAGGTGGCCCCGGGAATCAAACCCACTATCCTGGCGTTAAAATACTCTACCAAGATGCATGACAGGTTTATAAATACTTTGTGAGACTTCAATTTAAAATGATTTACAAGGCCTTTATTAAGCGGACTTATGCTACACTTTATAAAGCACAAGTTTGTCATATTTGACATCGGTGATTGTCACACAGTTATGCCAAACTTATGAACCCTTTATAAAGCATGACATACGGTTATAGATTATTTGTAACACATTTAAATAGTGTTTATGAAGCCTTTATAAGCTGCATGTCATTTAAAGCGGGACCGATATTCCTACATCAAGAAATGTGTAATTTTATAGACAGTGTAGCACATTTCTTCTATTTTCCTGCCTCTTCAGTCCAGGGTCACCTGCATGGTCTCGTTGCGAATGTCAGACTCCACTCGGTGAGGCACAATTATCTGCAGGTTGAACATGATTAGATTGTAGACTCCTAAAATAAGTGCAGTTTGATAAGGCAATTTTACAGCTGACTAGCTACGTCACATACTGATATTGTCTTTGGTATTATTGTGCATAGCTATGTTTGCAAGCTAGCCAGCCAGCCCATAGAGAAAAAATTGCAATGTGGATTTTCTAGTCAACTTGAGCTGCAACAGATTTCCACAGCAATTTACATATGTTGCTATCATCCCTATTAAAAAGCCAAAATGAAACATTTGTTCCCCAAAAAAATATTGTTCTCACATATTAGTGTTATTTACATTATAAGATTGAGCGTTTTGGGTGGATACGTCATTTAAAAAAGGCATTTGAACACCCTGGAGGGCATGTGGTACAAAATGGTATCTGTTTTTCTCTATATGGTTTCCTTGACTCTGAAAATATCTAATTATCCCCAGGTATTGGTAATCCTTTGCATATCACACCATGGCAGGCTTTTTTTTTATATCTCACAAGTATAAGAATCAAGTGAGGAGCTGAGTTTAAGGAGGACATCATTGATTAGAAATGAGCAGTCTTCATTTTGGATTTAGAATACATGTAATCAATGTATTATTTTGCATTTGAAAGTAATAAGTTACATGAGTGCAGGATACAAAGTAAAATATTGTTTGAATTATGTTATCATGAGAATGAAAAGCAGTCTATATTGGTGAGTTTACTGTAGATGTGGGGAAATCTATTACTGAATCAACTAATCAAGGAATTATCCATTTAGGTTGTCTGTTCTTTGTGATTTCATCAAATTAACTTATATGTAAGCTACAGTAGGAGGATTTGCTCCTCTTCTTCAAACATTGACAGCACATCTTTGCTAAATCCCAGGACCATGGGAAACTCGACTCACTTCAAGGTCTTTAGGCTTGCTGCATACGGTGATATCGGACAATTGAAGTATTGCTACTTTGCTGTAGTAACTGTATTATATTTTGTCATCATTCTTGCCAATGCTTTGCTTATTGGAGTTATCTGCGTTGAAAGAAGCCTTCATGAACCCATGTATCTGTTTCTATGTGCTTTGTTTGTTAATCAGTTGTATGGGAGCACTGGTTTGTTTCCTGCTCTCATGTTTTACTTACTCTCTGACACACATGATATTTCCCTTCTTTATTGTTATCTCCAGATTTATGTGTTGCACACATATGCTTTAACAGAATTTAGTAATTTAGCAATTATTTCCTATGACAGGTACATTTATATTTGTTATCCTCTACGATATAATAATATTATGACACCTAAAATAATTTGTGGCTTAATTCTGCTGTCCTGGTTTACTTGTTTTTTCATCAATGCCGTCAATATCTTCCTGAGTTTGCGACTGAAATTTTGTGGTAACATTCTAGACAGACTGTATTGTGATAACTACTCAGTAGTCAAGCTTGCCTGTTCAAATACTATGCTGAATAACGTGTGGGGTCTTCTTGTCACTGCGGTTTATGTTTCTTGTACTATATTTCCTACCATATACTCATATGTAAGAATTCTACAAATATGTTTAAAGTCTTCAAAAGAGACAAAACAGAAAGCATTTAACACTTGCACACCACATATAGCCTCTATGCTGAACTTCTTATTTGGCTGTTTATTTGTGATTCTACAAGGCAGATATGAAACTGCAGATTTTCCACCTATACTTCGCAATATTTTATTTTATAATTTTCTGATATGTCCACCACTTTTCAATCCTTTAATGTATGGCGTTAGGATGGTTAAAATCAGGCATGCTTGTAAAAAGGTACTAGGCCTTAGCCCTAAAACATAATCTGATAGTGTCACAGGATCCAACGAAAGTGGCGCCCCTCCTCGGTCGGGCGGCGCTCGGCGGTCGTCGTCGCCGGCCTATTAGCTGCCACCGATCGTTGTTTCTGTGCCTTTTAGTTTTGTCTGTCTGTTCCGCACCTGTTTTGTGTCTGTCATTAGTGGGGGCTTATTTAATGTGTGTTTTCAGTTGGGATTTTTGTGCGGGATTGTTTATTGTCCACTCAGGACGGTGGGAGGTATTTTGGGTACGTTGTGTTTTCGTCAAAGGATTTACCGGGCTGCGCTCCTTGCGTTTTGTGCCGTGGAATATATATTTTTTGTGTTTTATGGGAAAGTGTTTCTCCCAGGCAAACTTTGTGTAGCGCCCTGTGCTTTTCGGCCTTTATGTGTCAGTTAATTAAAAGACACACACCTCCAGCACCTCTGTATCCTGCATCTGATTCCGCCTCTACACCAGTCCAAATCAGTCGTGACAGATATTTCCTTTTTGTAATGTTGAGTTATGTGTTTTCTTACTTATAGTTGCTATAATTGAATGTAAAAATCAGTCCAGTTTATCATGTATTGTAACATATTAGCTCGTTAACGGCATAACTACAGAGCACCAAGGAGAGCTGCCCTCCCTACCTTCAGACTATGCTCAAACAGATGCTGAGTGGGATCTTTGGGAAGACCCTACACCCCAAAACATTTTGCCAGATCTGGACTCTTTGTCCACCTAACTTCAGGACAGCTGTGTCCCTGTCCATCTTCCTAAAATGTTATGTTGTTGCAGTTTTCAAGTTAATTTCCTGCAGTTCTATACCTCTTGCCATGAAGCAGAAATAAAGGGAATCTCTCACGAAGGTTGTATATTGCAGGTTTTTTCTGCAATGTTTATGTAATGTTTGTAGGGATGGCTTACGACCGGTATGTGTCCATTTGTAAGCCATTTGTATTTTATTCCATAACCATTTTCTCTCACTCAACTCTCCTGTGTTGACAGTGCACTGAGCAACCTGCATGGTATATGTGTCATAGCTTGTCTAGTGGTTTCACCATTTGTGTTAGTTGTGCTCTCATATACTTGTTTGCTTGAAAGCCTCAAAGGAGTCACAAAATTAGGCTTTTAATACATGTGCTCCCCACTTGATCACATTCATCAACTTCTCTACAACCATCCTTTTTTTCTGTTGTTTACTGTAACCAGAGATATCAGTACAGTTTATTCTGTCCCATAGCCATGGGGTGAAAATATGCAATGCCCACGCTACAGAAGGCTACATCGTTCCGCTAATGCAGGACTAGTAAAGGCCCAGTGTGCTACTTTAATGAGAAAAAAAGTAATCCAAAAGTGTTAATATGAATATTTTTCATTCTGATTTTTCAGGGGGTGCTGCATCACCCTCAGCACCCCTACTTCCTGTGGCTATGTTCTGTTCCCACCAGTGTTGCACACTATTATATAGGGATTAAGACCAAGGAGATCAGAAATCTGAACCTAAACTGGTACCAATTATGACTTTAGATTATACAGCAGTAGGGCCAGGGTTACTGGTTTGAATCCCAGGACTGACAGTAATATCTGTCAAGATGTGAGCTGCAAGAACTGAATGCTTATACAGTACATTTGTTTTTATCATCAACATAATCGTTTGTAATGCATTTTATTTCTGTAAATTCGTATTTATTTCCATTAAATGTATTTTACTGTCATAGTACTGTAAAGCACTGTAGTAAAGTCAAATCAGGGATGCTGCTGTGTCTCTGACCCTATGTTCTTCTAGAATGTCAGTGGATATGTACTTTATGTGTGTTTCAGGGGAATGGGGGAAAGAGCAAAATGATGTAAGGTTCCAATAAGTTCTGTTTCCACAAATGGGCAGTAAAGTATTCCTCTAGTAGTGAAAGATCAATAGACGTAGATCAACATCACGTCAGTGTATCTGTCCCATTATGGCATCTGCACTGGAAGCACCATTGAGGCAATCTCCATTTTGAGGTAGTTGTCCATTTTCTTCTACTACTTCTACGAGTTTTCAAACAAACTGGAAGGGTGCATAATGCCACCTGGACAGTGTTTTTTAAACAGATAAATAGCCAAGGTTGGCTATTTATTGCCACCTGCAGTTACGGAAAGTTTGCTCATAAGTATAATTCATTGGCTGATCCCCCAGTTACTACTTCAAAATGGTGAAAGTCCTCAATGCCACAGCCCATGCTAAAACTGGTTTTTGGGCACTACAGTCCTCTATCTATCTCTATGGTTACATACTTTTTAGACCGGTCACTGAGCTAAAGATGGATCAGCCCGTCTGGCATTTGCCCTAACTACCTGGCCCGTCTGTTTCTGCTTAATTCTTAAATATATGTTCACACTGTCATTTAAGCACAGGTGTTGTTTAATACCAATATCCAATGATAATGTACCTGAGAGGAAAAGCTTGTGAGTTGTGTTTGTTTTAACATAGAGAACGCCTACAGCGTAACATTCTAAGTCAGTGGCGTCGGCACTACCCCCAACAAAAATTGGGTAGTGTATCAGCAGTTCCTCTTGTCGTGTTAGTCATTGCATACCTTAGAAAGCTATTTGCAACTTGTCCGAAATGTACAGATCAACTAGCCCATGTCAGCTAATGTATTTTTTTTTGTCCATAGATATTGTTGTAATTGTTTAGTCACTCAAATATCACATGAATACACATAAGACATGGCAAAATGTATAGAATTGCAAGAACATTTGCTTTAAAACTGCAACATTTGCTTTGTACCCCATGACAAAATGTGTAGAATTGCAGGAAATAAGCGTTAAACTTGCTAAATTCAATCTGCCAACAAGAGAGGTGTGAACAGTTTGTGTCATAAACAGTGCTTGTGCCCATAGAAATAGATCAATGTTAAAATTAGTGCTTTAACAATTGGGGGAAATTAACTTAAAATCAGTAGTAGGCCTGAGATAACAATTCACCAAATGTATTCTTAAGTCCAATATAAGAAATTGATATATACAGTACATACAGTATACTGTATAGAGTAGACCTATGAACAGCTGTTTTTCATTTAAATGTTCAATGCAGCCATTTTTCTCTCAATATCAAACAATTTATGGCTAACAACGTAAGTACCTTATTGTGGTTATGTTTGACCACTAATTGAAAACAAACAAAAATTGCTTCTTAGCAAGGAAGCAATTTCTCAGACAAGAATATTTTTTGGACACTGGGAATGGTCTGAGTGGGGAGGGGAAAACTGAAAACTAGCTGTTATTGGCAGAGAGGTTTGGAACTCTTTTTTTATTGGTCTAGTAACTACAGTATACTGAACAAAAATATAAACGCAACATGTAAAGTGTTGCTCCCACGTTTCATGAGCTGAAATAAAAGATCCAAGAAAATGTCCATATGCACAAAAAGCTTAGTTCTCTCAAATTTGGGTTAGAAGTTTGTTTACATCTCGGTTGGTAAGCGTTTCTCCTTTGCCAAGATAATCCATCCACCTGACAGGTGTGGCATATAAAAAAGCTGATTAAACAGCATGATCATTACACAGGTGCACCTTGTGCTGGGGACAATAAAAGGCCACTAAAATATGCAGTTTTGTCACACAAAATTCCCAAAACTAGGCTACTGTGCACAGGTTTGGAGAAGATTACTGCTGAACTGATCGGGATGAATGAGGACAATGGCCATGGAGATTTTAACGTGTGAATATACGTCTTTCCAAAACATATTTTTTGGTGTAGTTCACAGAAATTTCAAACTCATGAGATCTGTTTTTATCATGACTTGTTAATACTTGGCTTTTACTTGTAATGATTAAAGATAATTGGATAGCCATTTGATCCGGTGCAAGCTATTTCGCACCACTTCCTGCTATCAAAATCATCCTCTCTCCCTTTCCCTCTCGCTCAAACGCTAAAGAATGAATTGTATTAGTAAATGTCCTACTGCTACTGTAGACCTAGGTCCTATCACTGCAAAAATGTCTCTGAAATGCATCCATACATATCAATAACCGTTGTTTTATATAGCTTAATAACAAGATAGATATTGGTCTCCACTATGACATACAGGTGTCAAGTGTATTAGAAATGCAGCCGTATGCTACACCTAAACTATAGCCTACTGTCGCCTATCAAAACTAATTGAACACATAGGTGTATAATACACTGCTCAAAAAAATAAAGGGAACACTTAACACATCCTAGATCTGAATGAAAGAAATAATCTTGTTAAATACTTTTTTCTTTACATAGTTGAATGTGCTGACAACAAAATGGAAATGCAATTTATCAACCCATGGAGGTCTGGATTTGGAGTCACACTCAAAATTAAAGTTGAAAACCACACTACAGGATGATCCAACTTTGATGTAATGTCCTTAAAACAAGTAAAAATGAGGCTCAGTAGTGTGTCAGGCCTCCACGTGCCTGTATGACCTCCCTACAATGCCTGGGCATGCTCCTGAAGAGGTGGCGGTTGGTCTCCTGAGGGATCTCCTCCCAGACCTGGACTAAAGCATCCGCCAACTCCTGGACAGTCTGTGGTGCAACGTGGCGTTGGTGGATGGAGCGAGACATGATGTCCCAGATGTGCTCAATTGGATTCAGGTCTGGGGAACGTGTGGGCCAGTCCATAGCATCAATGCCTTCTTCTTGCAGGAACTGCTGACACACTCCAGCCACATGAGGTCTAGCATTGTCTTGCATTAGGAGGAACCCAGGGCCAACCGCACCAGCATATGGTCTCACAAGGGGTCTGAGGATCTCATCTCGGTACCTAATGGCAGTCAGGCTACCTCTGGCGAGCACATGGAGGGCTGTGCGGCCCCCCAAAGAAATGCCACCCCACAGCATGACTGACCCACCGCCAAACCGGTCATGCTGGAGGATGTTGCAGGCAGCAGAACATTCTCCACGGCATCTCCAGACTCTGTCACGTCTGTCACGTGCTCAGTGTGAACCTGCTTTCATCTGTGAAGAGCACAGGGCACCAGTGGCGAATTTGCCAATCTTGGTGTTCTCTGGCAAATGCCAAACGTCCTGCACGGTGTTGGGCTGTAAGCACAACCCCCACCTGTGAACGTTGGGCCCTCATACCACCCTCATGGAGTCTGTTTCTGACCGTTTGAGCAGACACATGCACATTTGTGGCCTGCTGGAGGTCATTTTGCAGGGCTCTGGCAGTGCTCCTCCTGCTCCTCCTTGCACAAAGGCAGAGGTAGCGGTCCTGCTGCTGGGTTGTTGCCCTCCTACGGCCTCCTCCACGTCTCCTGATGTACTGGCCTGTCTCCTGGTAGCGCCTCCTGGACACTACGCTGACAGACACAGCAAACCTTCTTGCCACAGCTCGCATTGATGTGCCATCCTGGATGAGCTGCACTACCTGAGCCACTTGTGTGGGTTGTAGACTCCGTCTCATGCTACCACTAGAGTGAAAGCACCACCAGCATTCAAAAGTGACCAAAACATCAGCCAGGAAGCATAGGAACTGAGAAGTGGTCTGTGGTCTCCACCTGCAGAACCACTCCTTTATTGGGGGTGTCTTGCTTATTGCCTATAATTTCCACCTGTTGTCTATTCCATTTGCACAACAGCATGTGAAATGTATTGTCAATCAGTGTTGCTTCCTAAGTGGACAGTTTGATTTCACAGAAGTGTGATTGACTTGGAGTTACATTGTGTTGTTTAAGTTTTCCCTTTATTTTTTTGAGCAGTATATTAGATGTAGATGAAATTGAGAATATTGCAGCCTGGTCTCATAAAGCAGACGTAACATGGTAAATGTAAATCCAGACAACAAATTAGTAACCAGATTAAATCGGGAACTTTTCTTATCCGGCCGTGAAAATACTGCCCCCTATCCCAAACAGGTTAACCTGTTGAGGTATAGGGGGCAGTATTTTCACAGCCGGATGAAAAACGTACCCAATTTAAACGGGTTACTACTCTGGCCCAGAAACTAGAATATGCATAATATTAGTAGATTTGGATATAAAACACTCTGAAGTTTCTAAAACTGTTTGAATGATGTCTGTGAGTATAACAGAACTCATATGGCAGGCAAAAACCTGAGAAAAAGTCAACCAGGAAGTGGAGGATCTGAGAATTGTAGTTTTTTTTTTCTAGTCCCTTTTGAAACTACAGTATCTGTGGGGTTACATTGCACTTTCTAAGGCTTCCATTGGCTGTCTAAAGCCTTCAGAAAGTGGTTTGAGCCTTCTCCTGTCACTGGGCAGAGTATAGGAGCTCAGTAACTGAGTGTCCTGCCTGGCAACAAAGGGATTGTATATGCGCGGTCACACGAGCACGCTGTTCCTTCTTTTTCTTCTTGAATGAATATGCTATTGTCTGGTTGGAATATTAGTGCAATTCTACGTTAAAAATACCATAAAGATTCATTTTCAACAGCATTTGACATGCTTCTAAGAACGGTAATGGAACATTTTGACTTTTTGTGTCTTGAATTACGCTCGCGCATCATGCTTTTGGATAGTGACCTGAACGCACGAACAAAATGGAAGTATTTGGACATAAATATGGATTATTTGGAACAAAAACAACATTTCTTGTGGAAGTAGCAGACCTGGGAGTGCATTCTGACGAAGATCAGCAAAGGTAATACAATATTTCTAATACTAATTCTGAGTTTAGGTTGCCCCGAAATTGGCGGTTGTCAGTATAGCTCGCCGTGATTAAAATCTGACACAGTGGTTGCATCCATGAGTAGTCCATCTATAAATCTTTAAATAACTGTTATATATTTTGTCAACGTTTACGATGAGTATTTTTGTAAATTGATGTCCACATTCACCAGACGTTTTGGTGGGAATACATTTTCTGAAAATCACGCGCCAATGTAAAATGCTATTTTTGGATGTAAATATGAACTTTATCGAACAACACATACATGTATTGTGTAACATAATGTCCTAGGAGTGTCATCTGATGAAGATCGGCAAAGGTTAGTGCTTCATTTAGCTGTGTTTTGGGTTTTATTGACACATAGCCTTGCTTGGAAAATGGCGGTGTGATTATTTTTGTCTATGTACTCTCCTAACATAATCTAATGTTTTGCTTTCGCTGTAAAGCCTTTTTGAAATTGGACAATGTGGTTAGATTTAATGAGATTCTTATTTTTAAAATGGTGTAAAATAGTTGATTGTTTGAGAAAATGAAATTATGAGATTTTTATGCTTTGTATTTCGCGCCATGCTATTTCACTGGCTGTTGAATAGTGTGTCCCGCAGGTGGGACGGTAGCGTCCCACGTAGCCCTGAGAAGTTAAGGTTTAATCCCACACGGTCAAGGTTAGGCTTGCACAGATCGGGAGGACCTCAGGAACGTTCCTGAGGTCGAATTGTGCTTCTAACCCTAACGGTTCTCTCGCTGTCACCCAAAAGCACTTGACATTTAGGGCCAGGCTTCATTATGGGCCTACGTTTTATCACGGTCGCTGAGCTCAGACCGAGCGAGCTACGGTCAAGTGGGGCATCTCGTTGATCTCGGCATAGCCTAGAGATTATGGTAATGCCATTGCAGGCTCTGTGAGTCTTTAAGGCCCACACCATGTCACTCCATCCTTGCTGTGTGCGTGTGTGTGTGTGTGAGATTTTTCTTTGACATCTGTTGGGAGAAATGACTGATTTGCAGTTCAGGAGGGATGCCTAATCACACATATGAAGTTTTGGAAACATCTGACCTTTTTAACCCTTCGAAACAGCCCCTATGACCCCAATTTAAGGCACTTCCGGTTGGCACAGGAAGCTAAACGTAAACACATATCCTGATTGGGGTATGCTCTTACAGAATCCTGAGTTTAAAGTCTTTATGTTAAGAATTGACTGATCTACACAGGGTTGAATGCAGTGAGATTCACAAACTGCAGGTTTGGTATATAAAAACCTTTGGGGTGAATTGAATCACTTCAGGTTGCTCCAGGAAGCTTAGAATCAACACAGGTAGACCTCATAGTGGCCAGATGAATTGTCATCGAAGACAGGTTCATAAGGCATTCATAACCCACATAGGCTTCAGGTTGAATTTAGGGGAGCAGGCATTGTATTCCTATAGGGAGAGATGTCATTGTAAACTGTGAGATGAAAAAACCCAGTTTTCACTGTTAAGGGTTAATGCCACACGGTCAAGGTTAGGCTTGCACAGATTGGGAGGACCTCGGGAACGTTCCTGAGGTCGAATTGTGCTTCTAACCCTAACGGTTATCTCGCTGTCACCCAAAAGCACTTGAAATTTAGGTCCAGGCTTCATTATGGGCCTACTTTTTTTCACGTTCGCTGCGCTCAGACCGAGCAAGCTACGGTCAAGCGGGGCATCTCGTAGAACTCGGCACTGCCTAGAGATTATGGTAATGCCATTGCAGGCTCTGTGTGTCTTTAAGCCCCGCATTGTGGTTTCATGTACTTTGACGTGAAGTGGTGAAATTAGCGCTCTATTTTTGTTTTTGACCTTTAATCCCAGAAAAATGACCTTAACTCAAAAAGCGTTGAGGCCTCGACCCCATCTTGTTTCGGGGCTAACAGCCCATTAGTCCAAACCTATGCTCACCAAGTTTCGTCTTCAAAGTCTTTTCCGTTTAGGAGAAATGGCCATGTCTTGATTGGTGATGTTTTGTACATTTGCAATAAGATTCTATTCGCCATCTGGTGAAATTTACTGGGACAGTCGAAAAATAACCAAAGTTTGAACATTTTACAAAACGGAAACTGAATATCCGAGAGACTTCGTTCGATGACTTCTCGGAACATCTGTCCCCAGTGCACGGCCCGCCGCCGTCGGCAAACTTTACAAACATTCGCGGACATCTAGTAAGGGACTGTACATTTGCAATATAGAGTTTCTCATCGATCATACAGCAAATGCCAAAAAATGCCCTTCATGTATGGAAGGGCTCGACTTTCCTACTTTGTATTAAAGTCTATATTGAATTCACAGGTTCTAGTAAAAGTGTTATATTTGTGAGTCAATATTCCACCACAGGGGGTGCTCCCTCTGCTGTTTCCTGAAGTCCACAATCATCTCCTTTGTTTTGTTGATGTTGAGTCAGGTTATTTTCCTGACACCACACTCCGAGGGCCCTCACCTCCTCCCTGGAGGCCGTGTCATCATTGTTGGTAACCAAGCCTACCACTGAAGTGTCGTCTGCAAAGTTGATGATTGAGTTGGAAGAGTGCTTGGCCACGCAGTCATGAGTGAACAGGGAGTACAGGAGAGGGCTGAGAACGCACCCTTGTGGGGCCCCAGTGTTGAGGAGGGTGGAGATGTTATTTCCTACCTTCACCACCTGAAAGTTGTTTTAATTTGAAATTAAAGCGTACTGTTAGCTAGCTAGCTAACGTTAGCTGGCTGGCTCAATAGCTAACGTTTCGTGTATGATCTTTGTAGTAATATTATTCATATTTCAGAGCCATTTGCATTGCTAGTTATAGCCTAATGTTAGCTAGCTAACATTGAACCTGGTTGGTTAGCTACCTGCAGATTCATGCAGGGTAGTAATGTTATGTGTTGGGATTATGGTTCATTGTTTAGCTAGCTAGCTACATGTCTAAACAAAATACTCCACTATGCAAGTAACAATTTCACTACACCTTCTGTATCCTGTGCATATGACAAATAAACTTTAGTTTTATTTGATGTAGTATGTGTTTACCAGAGACGGTAATGTGAAGAACATGACCTGCACCAAAGTCAAATTAGGATATAACGATAAGCCAACGAGACAGTGTCCAAGTTAAAAAATGATCTGGTAGAATGCCCTGCTTTTATTTAGTCACACTCACAAGCGTAAGCAGTTTTCTGTAATTGGCTCGCCATTAACTTGTAATTAATGATCTTGTTGTGAGTTCATGTTTCTGTAATAATGAAGACAAATGAAATAAAGTGAAGACGTAGTCAGCTATATGATATGGTCATTATTTGAACTGTCTAGCCAGCTAATGTAACATTAGCTAGTAGGCTAACAAGCTAGAAACTAACCAAAACCTTGTTTAGAAATTAGCTTTTATTTGCCTGGTTTGCTATATTGACATATACTAAATTCATTTTTAAACGGCTGGGTTTATTGGTGTTAAAATACACTAGCTGTGCTATTTTGGACCACCAGGCTGCTGATTTACATTTTACATTTTTAGTCATTTAGCAGACGCTCTTATCCAGAGCGACTTACAGTAGTGAATGCACACATTTCATTTATTTTTTTTCATACTGGCCATCCGTGGAAATCAAACCCACAACCCTGGCGTTGCAAACACCATTGCAAACACCATGCTCTACCAACTGAGCCACAGGGAGGCTGATATCATGCAGCCTGTTGTTTTTGTGTTTATACTTGTTCATAACGACAATGACAAGTTTGATGTCGGACGGCAATAGAATTTTCATGATGTCACTGCAAAAACTGTCGATAGACATAGTATAAACCAGCCTTTAGTTTTAAAGTCTTTGGTTGTTTAGCCTGTTGGGGCTAGGGGGCAGTATTTGCACGGCCGGATAAAAAACGTACCCGATTTAATCTGGTTACTACTCCTGCCCAGTAACTAGAATATGCATATAATTAGTAGATTTGGATAGAAAACACTCTAAAGTTTCTACAACTGTTTGAATGGTGTCTGTGAGTATAACAGAACTCATATGGCAGGCCAAAACCTGAGAAGATTCCATGCAGGAAGTGGAAATCTGATTTGTGGAATCACCTTCAACACTTTGCCTATGAAACACACCGTGAGTTAGGATTCATTTAGCACTTCCTAAGGCTTCCACTAGATGTCAACAGTCTTTACAAAGTGGTTTGAGTCTTCTCCGGTAAAAACTGACCGAACGAGAGGCCTGGAAAGTTGGTCATAGGGGGAGGGCCATTACCACTATGACGCGGGCACCCGTGGGTACCCTTTCGTTCCGAAACGTTTAGTAAGACAATGCAATCGTCCGCCTTGAATATTATTGAAGCTCTGATTGAAAAAGGCCCTAAAGATTTATGTTATACAACGTTTGACATGTTTGAACGAACATAAATATATATTTTTTTGCACATTCGTGACGACAAGTCCCGCGCGCTTCAGTACATTATGAGTAGCCTTCGGAACGCGCTAACAAGAAGGAGCTATTGGGACATAAATTATTAACTTTATCGAACAAAACTACATTTGTTTTGGACCTGGGATTCCTGGAAGTGCCTTCTGGTGAAGATAATCAAAGGTAATCTGGATGGTTGTACAGTCGTCTCAAATAAAACTGTGAAGGACCTCGGCGTTACTCTGGACCCTGATCTCTCTTTTGAAGAACATATCAAGACTGCTTCAAGGACAGCTTTTTTCCATCTACGTAACATTGCAAAAATCAGAAACTTTCTGTCCAAAAATGACGCAGAAAAATTAATCCATGCTTTTGTTACTTCTAGGCTCGACTACTGCAATGCTCTACTTTCCGGCTACCCGGATAAAGCACTAAACAAACTTCAGTTAGTGCTAAATACGGCTGCTAGAATCCTGACTAGAACCAAAAAATTTGATCATATTACTCCAGTGCTAGCCTCCCTACACTGGCTTCCTGTTAAGGCAAGGGCTGATTTCAAGGTTTTACTGCTAACCTACAAAGCATTACATGGGCTTGCTCCTACCTATCTTTCCGATTTGGTCCTGCCGTACATACCTACACGTACGCTACGGTCACAAGACGCAGGCCTCCTAATTGTCCCTAGAATTTCTAAGCAAACAGCTGGAGGTAGGGCTTTCTCCTATAGAGCTCCATTTTTATGGAATGGTCTGCCTACCCATGTGAGAGACGCAGACTCAGTCTCAACCTTTAAGTCTTTACTGAAGACTTATCTCTTCAGTAGGTCCTATGATTAAGTATAGTCTGGCCCAGGAGTGTGAAGGTGAACGGAAAGGCTGGAGCAACGAACCGCCCTTGCTGTCTCTGCCTTGTCGGTTCCCCTCTTCCCACTGGGATTCTCTGCCTCTAACCCTTTTACAGGGGCTGAGTCACTGACTTACTGGTGTTCTTCCATGCCGTCCATGGGAGGGGTGCGTCACTTGAGTAGGTTGAGCCACTGACGTGGTCTTCCTGTCTGGGTTGGCGCCCCCCCTTGGGTTGTGCCGTGGCGGAGATCTTTGTGGGCTATACTCGGCCTTGTCTTCGGACGGTAAGTTGGTGGTTGTAGATATCCCTCTAGTGGTGTGGGGGCTGTGCTTTGGCAAAGTGGGTGGGGTTATATCCTGCCTGTTTGGCCCTGTCCGGGGGTATCATCGGATGGGGCCACAGTGTCTTCTGATCCCTCCTGTCTCAGCCTCCAGTATTTATGCTGCAGTAGTTTATGTGTCGGGGGGCTAGGGTCAGTCTGTTACATCTGGAGTATTCTCTTGTCTTATCCGGTGTCCTGTGTGAATGTAAATATGCTCTCTCTAATTCTCTCTTTCTCTCTTTCTTTCTTTCTCTCGGAGGACCTGAGCCCTAGGACCATGCCTCAGGACTACCTGGCATGATGACTCCTTGCTGTCCCCAGTCCACCTGGCCATGCTGCTGCTCCAGTTTCAACTGTTCTTCCTTGCAGCTACGGAACCCTGACCTGTTCACCGGACGTGCTTGTTGCACCCTCGACAATTACTATGATTATTATTATTTGACCATGCTGGTCATTTACGAACATTTTAACATCTTGACCATGTTCTGTTATAATATCCACCCGGCACAGCCAGAAGAGGACTGGCCACCCCTCATAGCCTGGTTCCTCTCTAGGTTTCTTCCTAGGTTTTTGGCCTTTCTCAGGAGTTTTTCCTAGGGAGTTTTCCAGCCACCGTGCTTCTTTCACATGCATTGCTTGCTGTTTGGGGTTTTAGGCTGGGTTTCTGTACAGCACTTTGAGATTTCAGCTGATGTACGAAGGGCTATATAAATAAATTTGATTTGATTTGATTTGATTTAAGGGAATATTTACAATAGTATATTTGATTTTAGATGGTTCCAAGATGGCGCTAACATGTATCGCCTAGCCTATTTTTCTGAGCATAGCACCTCGTTTATTGCAAAGTGTGATTTCCCAGTAAAGTTATTTTTAAATCTGGCAATGCGGTTGCATTCACGAGATGTTAACCTGTTATGGCTAGGGGGCAGTATTTTCACGGCCGGATAAAAAACGTACCCGATTTAATCTGATTATTACTCCTGCCCAGAAACTAGAATATGCATATAATTATTAGCTTTGGATAGAAAACACTCCAAAGTTTCTAAAACTGTTTGAATGGTGTCTGTGAGTATAACAGAGCTCATTTGGCAGGCCAAAACCTGAGAAGATTCCATACAGGAAGTGCCGTCTGACAATTTCTTGCCCTTCTTGATTATCTCTATCCAATACAGGGGATCTCTGCTGTTACGTGACACTTCCTACGGCTCCCATGGGCTCTCAGAAGGCGGCAACAAGCTGAATCGTGGCTTTGCAGGCTCTGGCTGAAAAAAAGTAGCGCGTTTGGATAGTGGCTGGTCACAGTACTGTGAGACTCAGGCTCGTGCCCGAGTCGACCCCATGTTTTATTTTCTTTCGTCTTTTTACCTAAACGCAGATTCCCGGTCGGAATATTATCGCTTTTTTACGAGAAAAATGGCAAAAATTTATTTTAAACAGCGGTTGACATGCTTCGAAGTACGGTAATGGAATATTTAGAAATCTTTTGTCACGAAATGCGCCATGCTCGTGACCCTTATTTACACTTCGGATAGTGTCTTGAACGCACGAACAAAACGCCGCTATTTGGATATAACAATGGATTATTTTGAACCAAACCAACATTTGTTATTGAAGTAGCAGTCCTGGGAGTGCATTCTGACGAAGAACACCAAAGGTAATCAAACTTTTCTAATAGTAAATCGGAGTTTGGTCAGGACTAAACTTGGTCGGTGTCTAAATGGCTAGCCCTGTGATGCCGGGCTATCTACTGAGAATATTGCAAAATGTGCTTTCACCGAAAAGCTATTTTAAAATCGGAGGAGTTCTGTATCTATAATTCTTAAAATAATTGTTATGTTTTTTGTGAACGTTTATCGTGAGTAATTTAGTAAATTCACCGGAAGTTTGCGGGGGGTATGCTAGTTCTGAACGTCACATGCTAATGTAAAAAGCTGGTTTTTGATATAAATATGAACTTGATTGAACAAAACATGCATGTATTGTATAACATAATGTCCTAGGGGTGTCATCTGATGAAGATCATCAAAGGTTAGTGCTGCATTTAGCTGTGGTTTGGATTTATGTGACATTATATGCTAGCTTGAAAAATGGGTGTCTGATTATTTCTGGCTGGGTACTCTGCTGACATAATCTAATGTTTTGCTTTCATTGTAAAGCCTTTTTGAAATCGGACAGTGTGGTTAGATAAAGGAGAGTCTTGTCTTTAAAATGGTGTAAAATAGTCATATGTTTGAAAAATTGAAGTTTTTGTATTTTTGAGGAATTTGTAATTCGCGCCACGCCCATCATTGGCTATTGGAGCAGGTTGTCACGTCCTGACCAGCAGATGGAGCTGTGGTAGTAGTTTGGGGGTCAGGACGTGGCAGTCTTGTGTGTGTCTTGTGACTCCTAATCAGGAACAGCTGGGAATCGTTGTTCCTGATTGGGAGTCATATATGTAGGAGTTGTTTGTCACTGGGGTTGGTGGGTGGTTGTTTTTACACTGCGTTTTGTATGCCTGTAAAACTGTCACTGTGGTGTTTCTTGTTTTGCTGAGTGAGCCTTTCAAGACTGTTTAGTCGTTCGTTTCGTTTTGTTATTTTTGTATGTTCATTTTGAGTAAATAAATGTCGAAATGAGCGTACACATACCTGCTGCGTTTTGGTCCTCCATTTCCAACGACAAGCGTGACAGAATCTCCCACCTACACAGGACCAAGCAGCGGAAGAAGGCTGGCGAGGACTGGGAGACCGAGAGGCACCCCCAAGAAATTTTTAGGGGGGGGCACAAGGGCTGTGTGACGGGGCAGGAGCTGCCCGCCAGTCAACAGTCGCCAGAGCTGCCCGCCAGTCAACAGTCGTCAGAGCTGCCCGCCAGTCAACAGTCGTCAGAGCTGCCCGCCAGTCAACAGTCGTCAGAGCTGCCCGCCAGTCAACCATCACCAGAGCTGCCCGCCAGTCAACAGTCGTCGGAGCTGCCCGCCAGTCAACAGTCGTCGGAGCTGCCCGCCAGTCAACAGTCGTCGGAGCTGCCCGCCAGTCAACAGTCGTCGGAGCTGCCCGCCAGTCAACAGTCGTCGGAGCTGCCCGCCAGTCAACAGTCGTCGGAGCTGCCCGCCAATCAACAGTCGCCGGAGTGGCCAGACTGCGCTGAACTGCCGGAGTGGCCAGACTGCGCTGAACTGCCGGAGTGGCCAGACTGCGCTGAACTGCCGGAGTGGCCAGACTGCGCTGAACTGCCAGAATGGCCAGACTGCGCTGAACTGCCGGAGTGGCCAGACTGCCCTGAACTGCCGGAGTGGCCAGACTGCCCTGAACTGCCGGAGTGGCCAGACTGCCCTGAACTGCCGGAGTGGCCAGACTGCCCTGAACTGCCGGAGTGGGCAGACTGCCCTGAACTGCCGGAGTGGGCAGATTGCCCTGAACTGCCGGAGCGGCCAGACTGCCCTAAACTGCCCAGACTGTCCCGAGCTGCCAGACTGCCCAGACTGTCCCGAGCTGCCAGACTGCCCAGACTGTCCCGAGCTGCCAGACTGCCCAGACTGTCCCGAGCTGCCAGACTGCCCAGACTGTCCCGAGCTGCCAGACTGCCCAGACTGTCCCGAGCTGCCAGACTGCCCCGAGCTGCCAGACTGCCCAGACTGCCCCGAGCTGCCAGACCGCCCCGAGCTGCCAGACTGCCCCGACAGCCAGGAACGGCCTGCACCTGAGCCACCTCCAGGATAGGTGGGTTGGGGAGGGAGGGTGTTGCACAGTGCCGTCGGTGACGGCAGCCACCCTCCCTTCCCTCCCTTATTGTTTAGGGTTAGTGTTTATGGGGTTTGTTGGGGATTTTTTTTTTTTTTTTTTTTTTTTTGTGGTTAGGTGCATTCCGGGGTCTGCACCTTGAGGGGGGGGGGGGGTACTGTCACGTCCTGACCAGCAGATGGAGCTGTGGTAGTAGTTTGGGGGTCAGGACGTGGCAGTCTTGTGTGTGTCTTGTGACTCCTAATCAGGAACAGCTGGGAATCGTTGTCAGGAGATTGGGAGTCATACATGTAGGAGTTGTTTGTCACTGGGGTTGGTGGGTGGTTGTTTTTACACTGCGTTTTGTATGCCTGTAAAACTGTCACTGTGGTGTTTCTTGTTTTGCTGAGTGAGCCTTTCAAGACTGTTTAGTCGTTCGTTTCGTTTTGTTATTTTTGTATGTTCATTTTGAGTAAATAAATGTTGAAATGAGCGTACACATACCTGCTGCGTTTTGGTCCTCCATTTCCAACGACAAGTGTGACACAGGTGTTCCACTAGCGGAACGTCTAGATGTAAGAGGTTTTAATGATTGAGCATAAGTTTACTTATGGAACAATTCTCTCATTTAGAAGCTAAAATCACATTTTATCTTCTCACAAATAGTTTCACGTTTAATCACATAAGTTTTGCAACATTTTGATGTAAATCTGATAACTAGAAAGTGTAGACTTTCAAAGATAAAATTCTGTCATCCTATCATCAGTAACAATCTACCAAAACAATGACTAATCTGACATCATATTCTTTAAGAACCAACGGACCCTTCCATTACAGAAATATTGTCTCATTGTTCAACTTTTGGATATTACCGTCTTGTAGAGTCTTTCTCTGTGGTAACAATGGGCTTTCCAAAAGTCAATTCTGTAGAGTGGAGAGAGAGAGTTTCGGTATTTATGGGAGGGTCATAAACCGGTGGGGAGGGGGGGAGAAAGGGGGTTTTATGACCCTCACCCAACAGGGCAAAGTCATGACAAGACCTACATGTAGTATGTATTTACAAGCCTGTTTGATTTTAGCCATCCTAACTCAATACAAAATAGAGTTCAAAAGTGGCTGGCACATCACAAAGCACTCTGACAACATAGTGTGAAGTACAGTTGGAACATTTCTCAAAGGCCTATCAAATCTACTCTGGAGCAGACTTAAACCTCTTGCATCTAGGCGTTCCGCTAGCGGAACCCCGTTCCACCTGCGGGACCCCTAGCCAACAGCCAATGGGATTGCATGGCGCGAAATACAAAAACAACTAAAATACCCCAATTCAATTTTCTCAAACAATCAACTATTTTACACCATTTTAAAGATAAGACTCTCATTAATCTAACCACGTTGTCCGATTTCAAAAAGGCTTTACAGCGAAAGCAAAACATTAGATTATGTTAGGAGAGTACATAGACACAAATAATCACACAGCCATTTTCCAAGCAAGGGTATATGTCACAGAAACCGAAAACACAGCTAAATTATGCACTAACCTTTGACGATCTTCATCAGATGACACTCCTAGGACATTATGTTACACAATACATGTATGTTTTGTTCGATAAAGTTCATATTTATATCCAAAAACAGCATTTTACATTGGCGCTTGATATTCAGAAAATGTATTTCCCACCAAAAACTTCCGGTGAATTTACAAAAATACTCATCATAAACATTGACAAAATACATAACAATTATTTTAAGAATTATACATAGACTACTCCTTTATGCAACCGCTGTGTCAGATTTTAAAATAGCTTTACGGAGAAAGCACTTTTCAATATTCTGAGTACATAGCTC
Organism: Salmo trutta; assembly: GCF_901001165.1. Taxonomy (NCBI): domain Eukaryota; kingdom Metazoa; phylum Chordata; class Actinopteri; order Salmoniformes; family Salmonidae; genus Salmo; species Salmo trutta. Next base: position 60,374,714 of record NC_042969.1, on the reverse strand, counting down.
GCCATCACGGTGAGCTATTCAGACACCCACCAACTTCGGGGTCACCTAAACTCAGAATTAGTATTAGAAATATTGTATTACCTTTGCTGATCTGCGTCAGAATGCACTTCCAGGACTGCTACCTCCACAATAAATTTTGTTTTTGTTTGAAATAATCCAGTTATGTCCAAATACCTCAGTTTTGTTCGTGCGTTCAGGTCAATATCCAAAGGGTAACGCGCGAGCGCAATTCGAGACACAAAAAAGTCAAAATGTTCCATTACCATACTTAGAAGCATGTCAAACGCTGTTTAAAATCAATTTTGATGGTATTTTTTATGTAAAATTGCGATAATATTCCAACCGGACAATAGTGTATTCATTCAAGGAGGAAAAGAAAAAACAGCGTACTCTCGGGAACGCGCATATCCAATCTCTTTGTCCTCAGGCAGACCACTCAGTAACTGAGCTCCTATACTCTGCCCAGATATAAATATATACACGGTGCATTTGAAAAGTTTCCAGACCTCTTGACTTTTTCCAAATGTTACGTTACAGCCTTATTCTAAAATGGATTTACATTTATTTTTTATCAATCTAGACACAATACCCCATAATGACAAAGCAAAAACAGTTTTTTAGGCATTTTTGTAAATAAAAATGAAATATACACTGAAATATCACATTTCCATAAGTATTCAGACCCTTTAATTAGTACTTTATTGAAGCACCTTTGACAGCGATTACAGCCTCAAGTCTTATTGAGTATGAAGCTGCAAGCTAGGCACACCTGTATTAGGGAAGTTTCTCCCATTCTTCTCTGCAGATTCTCTCAAGCTCTGTCAGGTTGGATGGAGAGCGTCGCGGCACAGCTATTTTCAGGTCTCTCCAGAGATGTTCGATCGGGTTCAAGTCTGGGCTCTGGCTGGGCCACTCAAGGACATTCAGAGACTTGTCCCGAAGCCACTACTGCGTTGTCTTGGCTGTGTGCTTAGTGTCGTTGTCCTGTTGGAATGTGAACCTCTACCCCAGTTTGAGGTCTGAGTGCTCTGGAGCAGGTTTTCATCAAGGATCTCTCTGTACTTAGCTCCGTTCATCTTTGCCTTGATCCTGACTACTCTCCCAGTACCTGCCACTGATAAACAACCCCACAGTATAATGCTGTCACCACCATACTTCACCGTAAGGTTTCCTCCAGAAGTGACGCTTGGCATTCAGGCCAAATAGTTCAATCCTGGTTTCATCACAACAGAGAATCTTGTTTCTCATGGTCTGAGAGTCTTTGGGTGCCTTTTGGAAAACTCCAAGCGGGATGTCATGTACATTTTACTGAGGAGTGGCTTCCATCTGGCCATTCTACCATAAAAGTTTGATTGGCGGAGTGCTGCAGAGATGGTTGTCATAATGGAAGGTTCTCGCATCTGCATAGAAGAACTCTGGAGCTGTCAGAGTGACCATTGGGTATCGGGCTAGCTCTAGGAAGAGTCCTGGTGGTTACAAACTTCTTCCATTTAGGAATAGAGGCTACTGTGTTCTTGAGGACCTTCCGTGCTGCAGACATTGTTTGGTACCCTTCTCCAGATCTGTGCCTTGACACAATCCTGTCTTGGAACTCTACAGACAATTCCTTCCACCTCATGGCTTGATTTTTGCTCTGACATACACTGTCAACCGTGGGACTTGAGTCAAATCTACTGCATATTGAGAAATCATGTGACTAAACAGAACAAAAAGAAAAAACTATCCTATGAAAGAAGGATAAATTATATAAAGAAATATATTAAAATGCTTTGGAGCACCTTAAATTACATTTGACAGAAAGGCAAATTCAGCTCCATCATTCATTAAATCAGATGGCTCATTCATCACAAAACCCACTGACATTGCCAACTACTTTCATGATTTTTTCATTGGCAAGATTAGCAAACTTAGGCACGACATTCTAACAACAAACACCGAACCAAGTATAACTGACAAAATTATGAAAGACAAGCATTGTAATTTTGAATTCGGTAAATTGAGTGTGTAAGAGGTGGAAAAAGTTGTCTATCAACAATGACAAGCCACCTGAGTCTGACAACTTTGATAAAAAACTACTGAGGATGATAGCGGACAATATTGCCACTCCTATTTGTCGTCTCTTCAATCTAAACTTACAAAAAGGTGTGTGCCTTCTGGCCTGGAAGGAAGCAAAAGTCATTCCTTTACCCAAGAATAGTAAAGCACCCTTCACTGGCTCAAATAACAGACCAATGAACCTGTTACAACCCTTAGTAAACTTTAGGAAAAAATGGTGTTTGACTGTATACAGTGCTATTGTCACGGCTGTTCGATGCAGTGTTTTCGTAGTTCCACATATTTATTAAAAGTGAAACTGAATGCAAATACAGAAAACTTGAAATACCAAAACAACAAACAGTGACGCAGAGAGGACGACACACTACTCAAAAGACAATCACCCACAAACAACATGAAGAAACACCCCTACTAAATATGACCTCCAACTAGACGCAACGAGGACCAGCTTGCCTCCATTTGGAGGTCAACCATATAAACCCCAACATAGAAATAGACAAACTAGAACTACAACATAGAAATAGAAAACAGAACACAAAAACACATCAACACCCCCTGTCATGCCCTGACCACTCTACCATAGAAAATAACAACTTATTATGGTCAGGACGTGACAGCTATTTTACAGTAAATAAATTAACAACAGACTTTCAGCATGCTTATAGGGAGGGGTGTTTTTCAACATGCATGGCACTTACACAAATGACTGATGATTGGGTGAGAGAAATTGAAAAAAAGATTGTGGGAGCTGTTTTGTTAGACTTCAATGCGGCTTTTGACATTATCAATCATAGTATTCTGCTGGAAAAAATTAACAGATCACAGAGGGTGTTCTTTAATGGTAGCCTCTCCAACATAATCCAGGTAGAATCATGCATTCCTCAGGGCAGCTGTGTAGGCCCCTTACTTTTTTCAATCTTTACTAATGACCTGCCACTTACTCTGAGTAAAGCCCGTGTGTCTTTGTATGCAGATGACTCAACACCATAAACATCAGCTACATCAGCGAGTGAAATCACTGCAACACTTAAAGAGTTGAGGTCAGTTTCAGAATGAGTTTCAAGAAATAACTTAGTCCTAAATATTTCAAGAACTAAAAGCATTGTATTTGGAACAAATCAATCACTGAACTCTAAACCTTAACTACATCTTGTAATGAATAATCAAAACATATTGATGCAACAGTAGCTAAGATCAGGAGAGGTCTGTCCATAATAAAGCGTTGCTCTGCCTTCTTAATTAACAACAATATCAACAAGGCAGGTCCTACAGGCCTTTGTCGCACCTGGACTACTGCCCAACCATGTGGTCAGATGCCACAAAGAGGGACTTGGGGAAATTACAACTGGCCCAGAACATGGCAGCACGGATGGCCCTTAAATGTACATGTAGAGCTAACATTAATAATATGCATGTCAATCTCTCATGGCTCAAAGTAGAGGAGAGATTGACATCATCACTACTTGTTTTTGTAAGAAGATTTGACATGTTGAATTAACCATGCTGTGTGTTTAAGCCACTAGCACATAGCATACCCCACAAGACATGCCACCAAAGGTGCTCTTCACAGTCCCCAAATCCATAAGACTACGGGAGGCACACAGTACTACATGGAGCCATGGATACTATTCCAAATCAAGTAATTCACCCAAGCAATAAAATCTGATTGAAAAAAACACCTTTTCAAACAGTGATGACTGTGAAGAAGTACACACACAGGTACAAACACACACACACAAACACACATTTCAAACATGCACACTATTCAAACACATACACCTGAATTGTGTGCTGTAGAGTAGTGGCTGGAGGGCACACAATTAATATATTGTAAAATCTATTTTAATGTTTAAAAATTGTATAATGCATTTTACTGCCTTAATTTTTGCTGGACCCCAGGAAGAGTAGATGCTGTCTTGACAGCAGCTAATGGGGATCCATAATAAATACAAATACACATACAATACTGTAGTCCAAAGATGTTATTAACGGTCATGTCTGAAGGTGAACAGGCAAGTTTCACTACCAGGTAGTTGTCACAATACACTTTGTCCATTACGTTTCCACACAATGGCAAATAAATAGTTAAAGACAGTGTTATGAGGAATTTTGCAAAAGAGTAGAACCATATTACACAAATACACACCCTGTTGGGTGTCAAGATGATGTTATACTGTTGTGGATAACATAAAGCAAGGTACCTGTTGTAGGACATGACTGCTAAATTGCAGAATTCCATAGATTCATATATACATGCAAAAGATCTGTAGGCAACAGTACACAGTGGAAACTGAATGGGCATCTGAAACCAAATGAGTCATGAGAGCAGGAAACAAAGGACTGCTACCATATAACTCATTCACAAAGAAGAAACAGATATACTACATGGCCAAAAGTATGTGGACACCTGCTCGTCAAACATCTCATTCCAAAAATCATGGGCATTAATATGGAATTGGTCCTTTGCTGCTATAACAGCCTCCACTTTTCAGGGAAGGCTTTCCACCAGATGTTGGAACATGTATTCAGGGACTTGCTTCCACTCAGCCACAAGACCATTTGTAAGGTTGGGTAATGCTGTTGGGGTTGAGGGGTAGGGGAAAACAACGCATGTAATCTATGCACTTAAATAGCGACTATTTTCCTGTGGTTAATTTTCAGTCCAGCTGGTAGGCTATACTCCTGTTTTAAAACTAAGCAATGTGCTTAATATTAGGAAAGTTGAGAAATAAATATAGTAGGCCTATCCTATAGCAATCTGATGGGGTCCTCTTTTGAATAGATGCCATCAAAAACTGTTTTCTCACACAGTTGCATAGCCTTCGGAAATGTTGCGCAACATGAGCTCATGGGCTCTCATGAAGTGTTTGATTTGATTTTTGATTACATTTGCATTGATGTCAGAGTGATTAAAGGGACAATAGAGTGCTGAGTACCAGGCAGATAGAACGTTTGGTAGGCTACTAATGACCATCAGCAGCATCAGAGCTTGGAGAAGCCCAGTTACCGTGACTAAACAGTCACGTGGAATTTGACTGCGGTCTTGACTTGTGACCACCGGTGTGGCGGTAATATGGTCACATAACAGCCCTTATCAAGATTTTCCCTCTCAGGTCACAGGTCAACATATTATGATCAACAATGTGTTTGTAGTATTTTTCCAGCACAGTCAACTTCTTGTTAGGCCCAGTTTGATATTGTTGCATCATTCACATCAGACCGGTCTGAAGGGAGGCCATTAAGCCTAATGCCACTCTCCACCTTCCTGGGACTAACCCTCCAATTGGTGTAATGAGAGACAAGAGACTGTCACCAAGGGCTACCTCTGTTGTTGTTTCAGCCTGTCTGATCTCACAGGTAGGTGTTGGTAAATTGTTTTCAATGGAATTGAGAGAAACAGTGGAGTTATCTAAAGACTGATGGCCAAATACAGTAAACATGTTTTCTTGCTGAACAGCTTCTAAATGGACAGGCATTCAAGTCGCTACTTAACATCCCAGTGTCTCTGCGTTTCTATGTGGTATGCACTTTTATATTATATCTCAAACACACAATATTACATATCATTTTTTGCCTTGCCTTGAAGAAATTCCCATATAAATAAATACTGTATGGTGGGAGAATATTACCCCTTTCAAACCACTCCAAAGGAGCGCTCTTTAATGGCTGCAATTTCCAGCAAGACCAAAACAAGTGGCCATCTGTCAAGTTGCAGGCATAAGGGTATTGTGTTTCTGTCATCCCTAAGCCTAATATCAGTCAGGCCTGTGTACAAGAGGTCTAGGATCTTAATATGATCACCCTGCTGTTGCAGGACATTTCCTACACAGAAGGAAATGCAAATGTGGCGTGTTTGAGGTTTGAAAGGCTTCGAAAGTTTGCAATTACCACTGACATTTCAGACTTAATTTTCCCCAAATTGTATCAACTCGTACAAAAATGTCCATTAATTATATTCTGCACAATAATTCACATATCCTGTTACTGGATTATTTTCCTTCTGTGAGAAAGTGGTCAAATGAAGGTCCTGTGTGTTGAGGCAAAAAAGGTTTCTATGCCAAGGTTTCAAGTTAATTATAAGTATTAACTTGTACACTAGTTTTACATGTGCTAAATTCAAATATATCAGTATGATGCCCCTGGCTGAAAGGGTTGTGCCAATCAAGAGGTCAGCTGCCATGACTCCTGTGACCACTTCAATATCAACTCTGTGAAGGTTATGGTACTTTGTACAAACACTTTGTATTTCACACTCTGAAAATATTTTGCAATTTAAATGTTTTTCATTAAATGAAATGAAATCGTTTGTTCATGCAAAAAATTGTTACTAAAGTATAGCCCTCCTCTGATTGACTTCCTGGAGCTGAACAGGTATAAAATATCAAAATTGCACATATGAGCTAAACTTTGCTGAGATCTGTGCATTTTGCTGAAAGCCTTCAGAGACAACGAAAATGTAACCCTTGTGGTCCAAATGCCAATTACAGATGTCGGATCTTAATTTGACCCGTTTCGTCATAGGAGTAAAATATTCCAGCAGCAGGAGGATTTGGATGTCTAAAGAAATATGTAGAATTGCCAGGGGGCAGCAGGAAGTGGTGTTTGTATGATACAGTACCGTAGCTTACCTACTAGCTACAGTTGAAGTTGGAAGTTTACATACACCTTAGCCAAATACATTTAAACTCAGTTTTTCACAATTCACGACATTTAATCCTAGTAAAAATTCCCTGTCTTAGGTCAGTTAGGATCACCACTTTATTTTAAGAATGTGAAATGTCAGAATAATAGTAGAGAGAATGATTTATGTTAGCTTTTATTTCTTTCATCACATTCCCAGTGGGTCAGGAGTTTACATACACTCAATTAGTATTTGGTAGCATTGCCTTTAAATTGTTTAACTTGGGTCAAACGTTTCGGGTAGCCTTACACAAGCTTCCCACAATAAGTTGGATGAATTTTGGCCCATTCCTCCTGACAAAGCTGGTGTAATTGAGTCAGGTTTGTAGGCCTCCCTGCTCGCACACACTTTTTCAGTTCTGCCCACAAATTTTCTATAGGATTGAGGTCAGGGCTTTGTGACGGCCACTCCAATACCTTGACATTGTTGTCCTTAAGCCATTTTGCCACAACTTTGGAAGTATGCTTGGGGTTACTGTCCATTTGGAAGACACATTTGCGACCACGCTTTAACATCCTGACTGATGTCTTGAGATGTTGCTTCAATATATCCACATAATTTTCTTTCCTCATGAAGCCATCTATTTTGTGAAGTGCACCAGTCCCTCCTGCAGCAAAGCACCCCCACAACATGATGCTGCCACCCCCGTGCTTCACGGTTGGGATGGTGTTCTTCGGCTTGCAAGCCTCCCCCTATCTCCTCCAAACATAACGATGGCCATTATGGTCAAATAGTTCTATTTGTTTTTCATCAGACCAGATAACATTTCTCCAAAAAGTACAATCTTTGTCCCAATGCGCAGTTGCAAATTGTATTCTGGCTTTTTTATGGTGGTTTTGGAGCAGTGGCTTCTTCCTTGCTGAGCGGCCTTTCAGGTTATGTCGATATAGGACTCGTTTTACTGTGGATATAGATACTTTTGTACCTGTTTCCTCCAGAATCTTCACAAGGTCCTTTGCTGTTGTTCTGGGATTGATTTGCACTTTTCGCACCAAAGTACGTTCATCTCTAGGAGACAGAACTTGTCTCCTTCCTGAGCGGTATGACGGATGCGTGGTCCCATGGTGTTTATACTTGCATACTATTGTTTGTACAGATGAACGTGGTACATTCAGGCATTTGGAAATTGCTCCCAAGGATGAACCAGACTTGCAGAGGTCAACATTTTTTTTATGAGGTCTTGGCTGATTTCTTTGGATTTTCTCATGATGTCAAGCAAAGAGGCACTGAGTTTGAAGGTAGGCCTTGAAATACATCCACAGGTACGCCTCCAATTGATTCAAATGATGTCAATTAGCCTATCAGAAGCTTCTAAAGCCATGACATCATTTTCTGGAATTCCAAGCTGTTTAAAGGCACAGTCAACTTAGTGTATGTAATCTTCTGACCCACTGGAATTGTGATACAGTGAATTATAAGTGAAATAATCTGTCTGTAAACAATTGTTGGAAAAATGACTTGTGTCATGCAGAAAGTAGATGTCCTAACCGACTTGCAAAAACTATAGTTTGTTAACAAGAAATTTGTGGAGTGGTTGAAAAACGAGTTTTAATGACTCCAATCTAAGTGTATGCAAACTTCCGACTTCAACTGTAGGTACGTCGTTGTAAAGGGCATCAGTGTCTTAACAGCGCGATTTGCCAAGACAAGAAACTCTGAGCGCATCCCCATCCAGAAATCTGGCAGTGGTTTATGATTAAATTAAAATTTTCACAGAACCGCTTGTTGCAATTTCGATGAGGCTCTCTTGTTCAGATATTGGTAAAAGGACTGGAGGCAGGGCTTGAAAGGGATAACGAATCCAGTTGTTTGTGTCGTCCATTTCGGGAAAGTACCTGCGTAATTGTGCACCCAGCTCACTCAGGTGCTTCATTATATCACATTTGACATTGTCCGTAAGCTTGAGTCATCATGCAAGCGTTCAGACAAGCGAAAATTATGGTCAGTAAAAAAAACTATATTCTCGTCTCTCAATTAAAAAAAAACGTGTCAATACCCTTGGTAACCAGCGCACTTCTGTATGTTGTAATAGCTTTACATGGTCGCTGCCCATATCATTGCATAATGCAGGAAATACACGAGTTCAGGGGCCTTGCTTTAACAAAGTTAACCATTTACACGGTAGTGTGCAAAATGTCTTTCAAGCTGTCAGGCATTCCCTTGGCACCAAGAACCTCTCATCAATGCTGCAGTGTACCCAAGTGGCATCGGGAGTAACTGCTTGCACACACATTACCACTCCACTACGTCTCCCTGTGTCACGACTTCCGCCAAAGTTGGTGCCTCTCCTTGTTCGGGCGGCGTTCGGCGGTTGACATCACCGGCTTTCTAGCCGCCACCGATCTACGTTTCTTTTTCTTTTTGTTTTGTCTTGATTGTACTCACCTGGTTTCCATTATGTTATAATTTATTCCCTATTTAACCCTCTGGTTCCCACATGGTTTGTGCGTGTTTGTTCTTTGTTAAGCGGTCGCTCTTTTGTGTAAAGCTGGATTGTTTTCCCTGTATGGAATTAGTTGGTGATTTATTTTGAGTAAAGTACATTTTTACTCAGTTCTGTGTCCTGCGCCTGACTCCGTCCTACCCGCTACACACAGACACTTGACACCCTGTCATGGCTTTTGCGCCATCAGTACAGATACCAACACATCTTGACCACCAAAGTCCATTTGATGTCACCTAGCTGTCCAGTACTTTAAAAACATCCTTTCATGTTGTCCTGGTTTCCAGAAGACGATGTGTCCCTTTATTGACCCACCATAAACGTAACGTACATATACCAGGAGCTGTGCCAGGCCCGCCACATCTGTTGACTCATCCAGCTGTAATGCATAGAATTCACTGACTTGTATGCGAAGCAGTAATTGTTTCAAAACATTCCCTGCCATGTCACTGATGCGTCGTGAAACAGTGTTGTTTGATGAAGTCATTGTCTGTATAGTTTTGCTGGCCTTTTCCCCCAGCATTGTCCCAGCCATATCTGCGACAGGAGGAAGAATTAAGACCTCCACGATAGTATGGGGCTTGCCTGTCCTAGCCACTCGGTAGCTCACCATATAAGAAGCTTCTAGCTCCTTCTTATTAATTGTATCTGTAGCTTTTATACATGTCTTACTACTCGAAAGTCTTCTTTATTCCCGCTCAAAAAACTCCTGTGGCTTATTTTTTAAATTGTCATGTTTTGTTTCTAAATATCTGCGCAAGAGTGAAGGTTTCCGGCGAGAGAGTAGCAGTTACTGTGATTGGATGTTAATTATTTGACTAGCCTACCTGTATTTCACATTCATCCAAGATGGCGTAGCAGTTCAGACGTCCTGTCGTGTCCCGTGTATATATATATATATTTACATATTTTTTTTCTTCACTTATCTTTTTACATTTTTTTATTCTAAACACTCAACCTCAAAGCACTCTCCTGCAACCCGCCTCATCAATTAAAAAAAAAAAAAAAGAAAGTATTATTTACCTCATCTGAATTCCACGACAGAAGCTAGCCAGAGGTTAGCTATTTTCACTGGCTAACGTTGAAGTTCAGCTAGCTACGGTTAGCTGTCCTCAGCTATCCATTAGCTCGAAAAGCTATCGCCAGTTTTTGTACAGCGCGACTCAGACCAGAGCATATCGGACCTATTCTCTCTCCTTTCCTCGATTTCTACCGCAGGCTCTGGACATTTACACCTGGATCTTGCAGCTAACTAGCTGCTACCTGAGTGACTATTGGCAACGTCGGTCTCGGAATTAACACACACTATTACGGAGCTAGCTAGCTAGCCAGCTGAAGAATTCCGTCAGCCACTCGTGGGCTACTCCTGAGCTAGCCAGCTGAAGTGTCTCCTGGGCTACAACTCACCTATCCTGACCCGTTTTACTGCCGATGCGGAGCCCCATTGGGTCTTCACGACTGGATCACCGACGTTATCTGCCCGAGGGAGTTGTTCCAACTGGCCCCTCCGTCGCGACGTAACCTGATCGCCCATCTGCGGCCAGCTAATCGTTAGCTGTCTTTTCGGCTGCGATCTGAATAGGTCTATCGGACACTTTTCTTGGGCCACTATAACTAACTATTTTGCCAACTTGGACAGGTCCCCCCTTCCACACGGAACCCCACTAACCCACAGACGGAAACGCACGAGGCGGCTAAAAACAGACCTCCCTCCCATCTTCCACCAGCTTGCTACCTATGGCCCGGCTAGCTGTCTGATTCTCACTGGACCCTCTGATCACTCGGCTAAGCATGCCTCTCCTTAATGTCAATATGCCTTGTCCATTGCTGTTCTGGTTAGTGTTTATTGGCTTATTTCACTGTAGAGCCTCTAGCCCTGCTCATTATACCTTATCCAACCTCTCAGTTCCTCCACCCACACATGCTATGACATCTTCTGGTTTCAATGATATTTCTAGAGACAATATCTCTCTCATAATCACTAAATGCCTAGGTTTACCTCCTCTGTACTCACATCCCACCATACCTTTGTCTGTACATTATACCTTGAAGCTATTTTATCGCCCCCAGATACCTGCTCCTTTTTCTCTCTATTCTGGACGTCACAGACGACCAATTCTTATAGCTTTTAGCCGTACCCTCATACTTATCCTTCTCTGCTCCGCTGGGGATGTAGAGGTGAATCCAGGCCCTTCAGTGCCTGGCTCCACACCTACTCCCCAGGCGCTCTCTTTTGATGACTTCTGTAACCGTAATAGCCTTGGTTTCATGCATGTTAACATTAGAAGCCTCCTCCCTAAGTTTGTTTTATTCACTGCTTTAGCACACTCTGCCAACCCGGATGTCCTGGCTGTGTCTGAATCTTGGCTTAGGAAGTCCACCAAAAACTGTGAAATCTTCATCCCTAACTACAACGTTTTCAGACAAGATAGAACGACCAAAGGGGGCGGTGTTGCAATCTACTGCAGAGATAGCTTGCAGAGTTCTGTCCTGCTATCCAGGTCTGTACCCAAACAATTTGAACTTCTACTTTTAAAAATCCACCTCTCCAAAAACAAGTCTCTCACCGTTGCCGCCTGCTATAGACCCCCCTCGGCCCCTAGCTGTGCTCTGGACACCATATGTGAACTGATTGCCCCCCATCTATCTTCAGAGCTTGTGCTACTAGGCGACCTAAACTGGGACATGCTTAACACCCCAGCCATTCTACAATCCAAGCTTGATGCCCTCAATCTCACACAAATTATTAATGAACCCACCAGGTACAACCCCAAAGCCGCAAACACTGGCACCCTCATAGATATCATCCTAACCAATGTGCCCTCTAATTACACCTCTGCTGTTTTCAACCAAGATCTCAGCGATCACTGCCTCATTGCCTGCACCCGTAATGGGTCAGCGGTCAAACGACCTCCACTCATCACTGTCAAACGCTCCCTGAAACATTTCAACGAGCAAGCCTTTCTAATCGACCTGGCCCTGGTATCCTGGAAGGATATTGACCTCATCCCGTCAGTAGAGGATGCCTGGTTATTTTTTAAAAATGCCTTCCTCTCCATCTTAAATAAGCATGCCCCTTTCAAGAAATTTAGAACCAGGAACAGATATAGCCCTTGGTTCTCCCCAGACCTGACTGCCCTTAACCAACACAAAAATATCCTGTGGCGTTCTGCATTAGCATCGAACTGCCCCCGCGATATGCAACTTTTTAGGGAAGTTAGAAACCAATACACACAGGCAGTTAGAAACGCCAAGGCTAGCTTTTTCAAACAGAAATTTGCTTCGTGCAACTCCAACTCTAAAAAGTTCTGGGACATTGTAAAGTCCATGGAGAATAAGAACACCTCCTCCCAACTGCCCACTGCACTGAGGATAGGAAACTCTGTCACCACCGATAAGCCCACTATAATTGAGAATTTCAATAAGCATTTTTCTACGGCTGGCCATGCTTTCCACCTAACTACCCCTACTGCATTCAACAGCACTGCACCCCCCACAGCTACTCGCCCAAGCCTCCCCCATTTCTCCTTCTCCCAAATCCATTCAGCTGATGTTCTGAAAGAGCTGCAAAATCTGGACCCCTACAAATCAGCTGGGCTTGACAATCTGGACCCTTTCTTTCTAAAATTATCTGCCGAAATTATTGCAACCCCTATTACTAGCCTGTTCAACCTCTCTTTCGTGTCGTCTGAGATTCCCATAGATTGGAAAGCAGCTGCTGTCATCCCCCTCTTCAAAGGAGGTGACACTCTTGACCCAAGTTGCTACAGACCTATATCCATCCTACCCTGCCTTTCTAAGGTCTTCGAAAGCCAAGTCAACAAACAGATTACCGACTATTTTGAATCCCACCGCACCCTCTCCGCTATGCAATCTGGTTTCAGAGCTGGTCATGGGTGCACCTCAGCCACGCTCAAGGTCCTAAACGACATCGTAACCGCCATCGATAAGAAACATTACTGTGCTGCCGTATTCATTGACCTGGCCAAAGCTTTTGACTCTGTTAATCACCACATCCTCATCGGCAGACTTAGTAGCCTTGGTTTCTCAAACGATTGCGTCGCCTGGTTCACCAACTACTTCTCTGACAGAGTTCAGTGTGTCAAATCGGAGGGCCTACTGTCTGGACCTCTGGCAGTCTCTATGGGGGTACCACAGGGTTCAATTCTTGGGCCAACTCTTTTCTCTGTATACATAAATGATGTCGCTCTTGCTGCTGGTGAATCTCTGATCCACCTCTACGCAGACGACACCATTCTGTATACTTCTGGCCCTTCTTTGGACACTGTGTTAACAACCCTCCAGACGAGCTTCAATGCCATTCAACTCTCCTTCCGTGGTCTCCAACTGCTCCTAAACACAAGTAAAACTAAATGTATGCTCTTCAACCGATCGCTGCCTGCACCTGCCCGCCCATCCAGCATCACTTCTCTGGACGGTTCTAACTTAGAATTTGTGGACAACTACAAATACCTAGGTGTCTGGTTAGACTGTAAACTCTCCTTCCAGACTCACATCAATCATCTCCAATCCAAAGTGAAATCTAGAATTAGCTTCCTATTTCGCAACAAAGCATCCTTCACTCATGCTGCCAAACATACCCTCGTAAAACTGACCATCCTACCAATCCTCGACTTCGGCGATGTCATTTACAAAATAGCCTCCAATACCCTACTCAACAAGCTGGATGCAGTCTATCACAGTGCCATCCGTTTTGTCACCAAAGCCCCATATACAACCCACCACTGCGACCTGTATGCTCTCGTTGGCTGGCCTTCACTTCATCATCGTCGCCAAACACATTGGCTCCAGGTCATCTACAAGACCCTGCTAGGTAAAGTCCCCCCTTATCTCCGCTCACTGGTCACCATAGCAGCACCCACCTGTAGCACGCGCTCCAGCAGGTATATCTCTCTGGTCACCCCTAAAGCCAACTCCTCCTTTGGTCGTCTCTCCTTCCAGTTCTCAGCTGCCAATGATTGGAACGAACTACAAAAATCTCTAAAACTGGAAACACTTATCTCCCTCACTAGCTTTAAGCACCTGCTATCAGAGCAGCTCACAGATCTCTGCACCTGTACATAGCCCATCTTTAATTGAGCCCAAACTACTACCTTTTCCCCTACTGTATTTATTTATTTTATTTATTTTGCTCCTTTGCACCATATTATTTATATTTATATTTAACTTTTAACTTTCTTCAAACTACAAATCTACCATTCCAGTGTTTTTTTCTTGCCATACTTTATTTACTTTGCCACCATGGCATTTTTTTGCCTTTACCTCCATTATCTCACATCATTTGCTCACATTGTATATAGTCTTATTTTTTTTCTACTGCATCATTGATTGTATGTTGTTTTACTCCATGTGTAACTCTGTGTTTTTGTATGTTGTCGAACTGCTTTGCTTTATCTTGGCCAGGTCGCAATTGTAAATGAGAACTTGTTCTCAACTTGCCTACCTGGTTAAATAAAGGTGAAATAAATAAAATAAATAAAAAAAATTTGACATTGTGTTGTTATTTAGCTGAACACTAGATGGTTTAAATTTATTTTTGGCAGTGAAGGCAGTGAAGGCTACTCAGGTGAGAAAAAAACCTTACCCAAATGTATAGCCCCTTTGGAAAATATAAATGTACTGTTGAAAATGTGGGGAATACTTACTCTATGCCGATCCTTCAGTTGTTTAATTGTTTAAACTGCAGATTTTAGCTTTAATGTGTATTCTTCTGATGTGCTGTACCATCCAACCAAACTACGTTCGTTATTTAAGAATGTCAGTTTGACCATGTGAAACAGTGTTGCTTCCTTCCCTGTCCTTGCCCAAACCTGGGCACGAACCAGGTACCCTCTGAACACATCGGCGACCGTCACTAACGCACACCGCTAACTAGCTAGCCATGTCTGATTGCCTAGAAATGACCTGTTTAATCTACTGTACTATTCTGTATGAATGACTGTATTTCTATTTAATTTAAAGTAACAATTCACCCATTTTGAATGTTATATTGTTTTTGTGCATCTGGGATTTTCCATCGATTCATGTGCATCTGAGTTATTAGTGTTCATCCTGGCAGAAATTCTGCCGGTATGATTTAGCATTTTTATGAAACTGTTCTCACTTCACTAGAAGTTAATAGGAATACGACTTTTAGATTGCGAAAACATCTACAACACAAGTCAGATTTGAATACTGGCCGATGTCATAACGCGGGAGGTTGTCTTCTCACGAATGAGCCATTGGTCATATTTTTGCAACATTCCAGTCCAGCTTTAAATTATGTTCAGCTTATAAAGGCTTCATAAATGTGCCATAACTGTATGACAATCATCAATGTCAAATGTGACAAAACCAACTATGTTGGATATGATATAACTATGTGCTTTGTAAAGGGTCACATGTTGGGTTGAAGGATTGGAATATGCTCTAAAGTAAAGTCATGTTAGTCACATTACACCAAATGTGACCTTCATTAGTTAGGGTTAGGTTTAAAATCTAATTTTCAGAAGATAAATTGTGGAAATGGGCAGGGTTTAGCCATAGTTATGACTTTCTGACTGTGTTAACTAGTGACGATGACAAATACTTTACTCAGTAAAGTCACTCCTATAGAATTCTATGGTCACTCCCACTAAGGCCAACTTTGAATGGTAGCTATCCCAGGCTTATATGTGCTGTGTGTGCAATAGCCTGGGGATGACGTTACACCAATAAATACTTACCTTGATGAAAACCCCCAACCTAACGAAATTGAAAGTGGCTTTCTTCTGGAAGCAAGTTACATGTTCCTCAGTACACAAACATGCACACAACAAAAACGAGCCATACTGTGCAGCATTGGGCCCTTCAGGTCTTTCGACACATTCCCTCACTCCGCCGCTGAAAAATTTGCCACAAAATGTTGGCACCATTGTAACAGGTGGTAATCAAGCCCTGGGCTCCAGCATGGGAACAGAAGAAGAATACCTGGTGCTGTGGTCTCAGGTTGGACAACTCAAAATCATCTTGGCTCTGATACACACAAGCTATACAGGTCCATCAACCCATGTAAATACCGCTCACACTGTAACCTATAGATCATGAGAGAACCTTCATAAATCAGTAGAATGTTAATAACCTATTTATTGACACTTTATAATAGCTTTTCAGCAAAAGCTCATTTTTCAATATTCTGAGTACATAGCTCAGCCATCACGGCGAGCTATTCAAACACCCGCCAACTTCGGGGACACCTAAACTCAGAATTAGTATTAGAAATATTGTATTACTTTTGCTGATCTTCGTCAGAATGCACTCCCAGGACTGCTACTTCCACAAGAAATGTTGTTTTTGTTCCAAATAATCCATATTTATGTCCAAATACCTCCGTTTTGTTCGTGCGTTCAGGTCACTATCCAATTGCATAACGCGCAAGCGTTATTTGAGACGCAAAAAGTCAAAATGTTCCATTACCGTACTTAGAAGCATGTCAAACGTTGTTTACGATCAATCTTTATGGTATTTTTAAAGTAGAAATGCGATAATATTCCAACCAGACAATAGCGTATTCATTTCAGAAGAAAAATAAGGGAAGCTCGCTCGTGTGAATGCGCATTTCCAATCCCTTTGTTGCCAGGCAGGCCACTCAGTAAGTGAGCTCCTATATTCTGCCCGGTTACTGGATACGGATGAAACAACTTTCTGAGGGCTTTTGACAGCCAATGGAAGCCTTAGGAAGTGCAACATGACCCCTAAGTATTTGTAGTTTCTCTAGGGATTCAAAAGTAGAACTACAATTCTCAGACCTTCCACTTCCTGGTTGAAATTTTCTCAGGTTTTTGCCTGCTATATGAGTTCTGTTATACTCACAGACACCATTCAAACAGTTTTAGAAACTTCAGAGTGTTTTCTATCCAAATCTACTAATAACATGCATATTCTATTTTATTGGCAAGAGTAGTAACCAGTTTAATTTGGGTACGTTTTTCATCCGGCCGTGAAAATACTGCCCCCTAGCCCTAAGAGGTGCATTGTTGTGAACACAGAAAATCAAATGTTGCTGTTTTTCTATTTTAAAAGTTTGGAAGAAACTGGGGAAACCTGGAAAAACTAAACGGAGAAAATGGAAATTGGGGGAAAAAACTGAGGTAGACATGAAATTAAAACTGATTTAAAAGGACTCAACAGCGTTTCTCTGCATTACTGCACTTTAGAGTGTTATCCTGCAGCACAGCATTGTCACGTCCTGACCATAGTAAAATGTTATTTTCTATGGTAGAGTAGGTCAGGGCGTGACAGTGGCTGTTTTGCTATGTTTTCTATTTCTATGTTCTTAGGTTCTAGTTTTTGTATTTCTATGTTGATTTGTTTAGGATGATCTCCAATTAGAGGCAGCTGGCCCTCGTTGTCTCTAATTGTAGATCATACTTAAGTAGGGGTTTATCTTCCTGGGTTTTGTGGGTGATTAATTTTGAGTAGTGTTTGTTTCTCCTCTGTGTCACGGTTTGTTGTTTTGTATATTCAGTTATTTGATGTATTGCATAGTTTCACAGAGTAAATAAAATGTGGAACTACACACACGCTGCACCTTGGTCCTCTCCTTTCGACAACCGTGACAAGCATTTTGTGGAAAATTGAGATCAGGTCCAATATTGACTATCTACCCAAGAGGGAAAGATGTTGGGCCGTCCTAGAAATGTTTTAGAGAAATGTAAAATATCAAATTTAGCAGATGCTTTTATCCAAAGTGACTTAGTAATGTGTGAAGACATTTTTATATATGGGTGGCCCTGGGAATCAACCCCACTATCCTGGAGTTACAATACTCTACCAAGATGCATGAAAGGTTTATAAATGCTTTGTGAAGCTTCAATTTAAAATAATTTGTAAGACCTTTATTAAGCGTTGCTTATGCTACACTTTACAGAGCACAATTTTGTCATATTTGACATCGGTGATTATGTCACACATTTATGGTCAGTCTGTTATCTGGAGTATTTCTCCTGTCTTATCCGGTGTCCCCTTGTGAATTTAAGTACGCTCTCCCTAATTCTCTCTTTCTCTCTCTCTCTCTCTCTCTCTCGGAGAGAGCCCTAGGACCATGCCTGACAATCTGGCATGATGACTCCTTGATGTCCCCAGTCCACCTGGCCGTGCTGCTGCTCCAGTTTCAGCTGTTCTGCCTGCGGCTATGGAACCCTGACCTGTTCACTGTGATTGCTATTATTTGACCATGCTGGTCATTTACAAACATTTGAACATCTTGGCCATGTTCTGTTATAATCTCCACCTGGCACAGCAAGAAGAGGACTGGCCACCCCTCATAGCCTGGTTCCTCTCTAGGTTTCTTCCTAGGTTTTGGCCTTTCTATGGAGCTTTTACTAGCCACCGTGCTTCTACACCTGCATTGCTTGCTATTTGGGGTTTTAGGCTGAGTTTCTGTACAGCACTTTGAAATATCAACTGATGTAAGAAGGGCTATATAAATAAATTTGATTTGATTATGCCAAATTTATGAACCCTTTATAAAGCATGACATAGGGTTATAGATTATTTGTAACACATTTATGTAGTGTTTATGAAGGCTTTATGAAGCCTTTATAAGCTGCATGTCATTTAAAGCGGGACCGATATTCCTACCTCAAGAAATGTGTAATTTTACAGACATTCTAGCACATTTCTTCTATATTTCTGCGTCTTCAGTCCAGGGTCCACTGCAAGGTGTCGTTGCGCATTTCAGACTCCACTCGGTGAGGCACATCGATCTGCAGGTTGAGCATGATTCGATTATAGACTCCTAAAATTGTGCAGTTTGATAAGACAATTTTACAGCTAACTAGCTACGTCACATACTGATATTGTCTTTGGTATTATTGTACGTAGCTATGTTTTCTAGCTAGCCAGCCAGCCCATAGAGAAAGCATTGCAATGTGGATTTTGTAGTCAACTTGAGATGCAACAGATTTCCACAGCAATTTTCATATGTTGCTACCATCCCTATTAAAAAGCCAAAATGAAACATTTGTTCACAAAAAATATTGTTCTCACATATTAGTGTTATTTAGATTATAAGAATGCGGGTTTTGGGTGCATTTTTCAATGATAAAAGGCATTTGAACACCCTGGAGGGCATGTGGTAGAAAATGGTATCTGTTTTCCTCTATATGGTTTCCTTGACTCTGAAAATATCTAATTATCCCCAGGTATCCCCAGGTATTGGTAATCCTTTGCATATCACACCATGGCACGCATTTCTTTATCTCACAAGTATAAGAATCAAGTGAGGAGCTGAGTTTAAGGAGGTCATCATGGATAAAAAATGAGCAGTCTTCATTTTGGATTTAGAACACATGTAATAATAATAATAATAAATTACATGAGTGCAGGATACAAAGAATAATATTGTTTGAATTATGTTATCAGGAGAATGAAAAGCTGTCTATATTGGTGAGTATACTGTAGATGTGGAGAAATCTATTACTGAATCAACAAGTCAAGGAATTATCCATTTAGGTTGTCTGTTCTTTGTGATTTCATCAATTTAACTTATATGTAAGCTACAGTAGGAGGATTTGCTCCTCTTCTTCAAACATTGACAGCACATCTTTGCTAAATCCCAGGACCATGGAAAACTCTACTCACTTCAAGGTCTTTAGGCTTGCTGCATACGGTGATATCGGACAATTGAAGTATTGCTACTTTGCTGTAGTAACTGTTTTATATTTTGTCATCATTCTTGCCAATGCTTTGCTTATTGGAGTTATCTGCATTGAAAGAAGCCTTCATGAACCCATGTATCTGTTTCTATGTGCTTTGTTTGTTAATCAGTTGTATGGGAGCACTGGTTTGTTTCCTGCTCTCATGTTTTACTTACTCTCTGACACACATGATATTTCCCTTCTTTATTGTTGTCTACAGATTTATGTATTGTACACATATACTCTAACAGAATTTAGTAATTTAGCAGTTATGTCCTATGACAGGTACATTTCTATTTGTTATCCTCTACAGTATAACAATATTATGACACCTAAAATAATTTGTGGCTTAATTCTGCTGTCCTGGTTGTATTCTTTTTTCCTCATCGCCATCGTTATCTCCCTTACTTTGGGACTGCAATTTTGTGGGAACATTCTAGACAGACTGTATTGTGATAACTACTCAGTAGTCAAGCTTGCCTGTTCAAATACTATGCTGAATAATATATGGGGTCTTCTTGTCACTGTGGTTTATATTTCTTGTACTTTATTTCCTACCATATACTCATATGTCAGAATTCTACTAATATGTTTAAAGTCTTCAAAAGAGACGAAACAGAAAGCATTTAACACTTGCATACCACATATAGCCTCTATGCTGAACTTCTTCTTTGGATGGTTATTTGTGATTCTACAAGGCAGATCTGAAACTGCAGATCTTCCACCTGTACTTCGCAGTATTTTATTTGTTTATTTTCTGATATGTCCACCACTCTTCAATCCTTTCATGTATGGCGTTAGGATGGTAAAAATCAGGCATGCTTGTAAAAAGGTACTAGGCCGTTACTCTAAAACATAACCTGATAGTTCCTTTTTGTAATGTTGAATTATGTGTTTTCTTACTTATAGTTGCTATAATTTAATGTAAAAATTGGATCAAGTTTATCATGTATTGTAACTGAGAATGTCTTGTGTCATATTAGCTAGTTAACTGCATAACTACAGAGCATCAAGGAGAGCTGCACACCCTACCTTCAGACTACGCTCAAACAGATTTTGGGAAGACCCTACACCCAAAACCATTCTGCCAGATCTAGACTCTTGACCCACCTAACTTAAGGATAGTTGTGTCCCTGCCCATCTTCCTAAAATGTTTGTCATCTTGATTTTTTAAATGTTGTTGCAGTTTTCAAGTTAATTTCCTGTAGTTCTACATATTTTGCCATGAGGCAGAAATAAAGGGAATCTCTCACAAAGGTTGTATTTAGCAGTTTTTTTCTGCAATGTATTTGTAATGTGTACTTACATTATTCTTGCAGTGATGGCTTATGACCGGTATGTCTCCATTTGTAAGCCATTTTTATTTTATTCCATAACCATTTTCTCTCACTTAGCAATTGTTAAACTCTCCTGTGTTGAAAGTGCACTGAGCAACCTGCATGCTATATGTATCATAGCTTGTCTAGTGGTTTTACCTTTTGTGTTAGTTGTGCTCTCATATGTCAAAATATTACTTGTTTGCTTGAAGCCTCAAAGGAGTCACGAAAGTAGGCTTTTAATACGTGTGCTCCCCACTTGATCACTTTCATAAACTTCTCTACAGCCATCCTTTTTTCTGTTGTTTACAGTAACCAGAGATATCAGTACAGTTTATTCTGTTCCACAGACATGGGGGGGAAAAATAACTATGCCTGCGCTACAGAAGGCTACATCGGTCCGCTAATGCAGGACTAGTAAAGGCCCAGTGTACTACTTTTGTGAGAAAAAAAGTAATCCAAAAATATTAATATTTATTCATTCTGATTTTTCAGGGGGTGCTGTATCACCCTCAGCACCCCTACGTCCTGTGGCTATGTTCTGTTCCCACCACTGTTGCACCCTATCATATAGGGATTAGGACCAAGGAGATCAGAAATCTGAACCTAAACTGGTACCAATTATGACTTTAGATGGTACAGCAGTAGGGCCAGGGTTACTGGTTTGAATCCCAGGACTGACAGGAATATCTGTCAAGATGTGAGCTGCCAGAACTGAATGCTTATACTGTACATTTGTTTTTATCATCAACATAATCCTTTGTATTGCATTTTATTTCTGTAAATTCTTATTTATTTCCGTTAAATGTATTTTACTGTCATAGTACTGTATAGCACTGTAGTAAAGTCAAATCAGGGATGCTGCTGTGGCTCTGACCCTATGTTCTTCTAGAATGTCAGTGGATATGTACTGTATGTGTGTTTCAGGGGGATGGGGAAAGGGCAAAATGATGTAAGGTTCCAATAAGTTCTGTTTCCACAAATGGGCAGTAAAATATTCCTCTAGTAGTGAAAGATCTATAGACTTAGATCAACGTCACGTCAGTGTATCTGTCCCATTATGGCATCTGCAAGAGCACTGGAAGCACCATTGAGGCAATCTCCATTTTGAAGTAGTCCATTTTCTTCTACAACTTCTACAAGTTTTCAAACAACTGGAAGGGTGCATACTGCCACCTGGACAGTGTTTTTTGAACAGGTATAAATAAAGCCAAGGTTGGCTATTTACTGCCACCTGCAGTTATGGAAAGTTTGCTCATAAGTATAATTCATTGGCTGATCCCCCAGTTACTACTTCAAAATGGTGAAAGTCCTCAATGCCACAGCCCATGCTAAAACTGTTTTTTGGGCACTACAGTCCTCTATCTATCTCTATGGTTACATACTTTTTAGACCGGTCACTGAGCTAAAGATGGATCAGCCCGTCTGGCATTTGCCCTAACTACCTGGCCCGTCTGTTTCTGCTTAATTCTTAAATATATGTTCACATTGTCATTTAAGCACAGGTGTTGTTTAATACCACTATCCAATGATAATGTCCCTGAGAGGAAAAGCTTGTGAGTTGTGTTCGTTTTGACATAGAGAACGCCTACAGCATAACATTCTAAGTCAGTGGTTCCCGCGCAAGGTGTCGGCAAGCAGGTCCTCTTGTCATGTTAGTCACTGCATACCTTAGAGAGCTATTTACAACTTGTCAGAAATGTACAGATCAACTAGCCCATGTCAGCTAATGTATTTTTTATTTTTTTAGTCCATAGATATTGTTGAGTCACTCAAATATCACATAAATACACATAAGACATGGCAAAATGTATAGAATTGCAAGAATATTGTCACGGCTGTTCGAATGATCGGACCAAAATGCAGCGTCGGTTTCGTTCCACATATTTATTGGACTGTGAAACTAAATGCGATGCAAAACAAAACTGAAGGAACAAAACAACAAACCGTGACGCAGGAGGAACAAACACACTCACAAAATATAATCACCCACAAAACACAAGTGGGACAAACATCAACTTAAATATGGCCTCCAATTACAGACAACGACAACCGGCTGCCTCTAATTGGAGGTCATGCCAAACAAAAACCAACCTAGAAATACAAAACTAGAAACTAAACATAGAAATACAAAAACGGACAAACACCCCCTGTCACGCCCTGACCTACTCTACCATAGAAAATAACAACTTACTATGGTCAGGACGTGACAAATATTTGCTTTAAAACTGCAACATTTTCTTTGTACCCCATGAAAAAATGTGTAGAAATGCAGGAAATAAGCACTAAACTCTAAATTCTCTCCGCCAACAAGAGAGGTGTGAACAGTTTGTGTCATAAACAGTGCTTGTGCCCATAGAAATAGGTCAATGTTAAAATTAGTGCTTCAACAATTGGGGGAAATTAATTTAAAATCAGTAGTAGGCCTAAGATAACAATTCACCAACTGTCTTCTTAAGTCCAATATTTTAAAAGGATATGTACAGTACATACAGTATACTGTATAGAGTAGACCTATGAACAGTTACATTTCCAATGCAGCCATTTTTCTCTCAATATCAAAAAATGTATGGGTAACAAAAGTACCTTACTGTGGTTATGCTTGACCACTTTAATTGAAAACAAACAAATATTGCTTCTTGGCAAGGACGCAATTTCTCAAGCAAGAATATTTTTTGGACTGTCTGGGAATTGTCTGAGTGGGGAGGGGAAATGAAAACTAGCCGTTTTTGGCAGCGAGGTTTGCATTTTTTTTTTATTGTTCTAGTAACTACAGTATACTGAACAAAAATATAACATGTAAAGTGTTGGTCCCATGTTTCATGTGCTGAAATAAAAGATCACCAAAAATTTTCATGAGCTGAAATAAAAGATCCCTGAAATTGTCCATAGGCCCAAAAAGCTTAGTTCTCTCAAATTTGGGCCAGAAATTTCTTTACATCTCGGTTAGTGAGCGTTTCTCCTTTGCCAAGATAATCCATCCACCTGGCAGGTGTGGCATATAAAGAAGCTGATTAAACAGCATGATCATTACACAGGTGCATTTTGTGCTGGGGACAATAAAAGGACACTAATAAAATGTGCAGCTTTGTCACACAACACAATTCCATAGATGTCTCAAGTTTTGAAGGAGCCTGCAATAGGCATGCTGATGGCAGAAATGTCCACCAAAGCTGTTGCCAGAGAATTTTATGTTAATTTCTCTACCATAAGCCGCCTCCAATTTAGAGAATTTGGCAGTACTTCAAACCGGCCACACAACCGCAGACCATTTGTACGGCGTCGTGTGGGTGAGTGGTTTGCTGATGTCAACGTTGTGAACAGTGCCCCATGGTGCAGGTGTGGTTATGGTATGGGCAGGCATAAGCTACGGACAATGAACAAATTTGCATTTTATCAACGGCAATTTGAATGCACAGAGATACTTTGTCGTGCCACTTATCTGCTGCTATTACATGTTTCAGCATGTCGCAAGGATCTGTACACAATTCCTGGAAGCTGAAAATGTCCCAGTTCTTCCATGGCCTGCATACTCACCGGACATGTCATTCATTGAGCATGTTTGGGATGCTCTGGATTGACATGTACGACAGCGTGTTCCAGTTCCCGCCAATTTCCAGCAACTTCGCACAGCCATTGAAGAGGAGTGGAACAACATTCCACAGCCCACAATCAACAGCTTGATCAACACTATGCGGAGGAAATGTGTCGCGCTGCATTAAACAAATGGAGGTCACACCAGATACTGACTGGTTTTATGATCCACGCCCCTACCTTTTTTTACGGTATCTGTGATCAACAGATGTTCATCTTCATTCCCAGTTATGTGTTATCCATATGTTAGTTCAGGGTTGGGTGTGCCAAGAGACCAAAGGTGTCAGAACGGAGTGCTCAGGTTGGGGTGTAAGTAAGGTTTAATCATAGCCTGAAGGTAGGGTAGGTTAGGGCAGTTCCTCTGGCTGCTCCGTCGGCAAGTATCTTGTTTGATATTGGATCTTGAAATTATGAAATGACAATAGTCTTATGAACACAGATTACAATACCTTAACCTCTCTGGGCCAGTGGGACGCTTGCGTCCCACCTACTCAACAGCCAGTGTAATCCCGATATTCAAATACCTTAGAAATGCTATTACTTCAATTTGTCAAACATATAACTATTTTACACCATTTTAAAGACAAGACTCTCGTTAACCTGTTGGGGATAGGGGGCAGTATTTGCACGGCCGGATAAAAAACGTACCCGATTTAATCTGATTACTACTCCTGCCCAGTAACTAGAATATGCATATAATTGTTTGATTTGGATAGAAAACACCCTAAAGTTTCTAAAACTGTTTGAATGGTGTCTGTGAGTATAACAGAACTCATTTGGCAGGCCAAAACCTGAGAAGATTCCAAACAGGAAGCGCTCTCTCTGACTATATCTTGGCCTTCTTGATCATCTCTAACCAAAACAGGGGATCTCTGGCATAACGTGACATTTTCTAACGCTCCCATAGGCTCTCAGAAGGCGCCAGAACGATGAATGGTGGCTTTGCAGGCCATGGCTGAAAAACATTAGCGCATTTGGTAAGTGGTCGATCTGAGGACAATGAGACTGGAGGCGCGTGCACGAGCCGACACCATGTTTACTTTCTCTCTCTTTGAACGAAAACAAAGACTCCCGGTCGGAATATTATCGCTTTTTTACGAGAAAAATCGCATAAAAATTGATTTTAAACAGCGTTTGACATGCTTCGAAGTACGGTAATGGAATATTTTGAAATGTTTTGTCACGAAACGCGTCGGGCGCGTCACCCTTCTTTACCCTTCGGATAGTGTCTTGAACGCACGAACAAAACGCCGCTATTTGGATATAACTATGGATTATTTGGAACCAAACCAACATTTGTTATTGAAGTAGAAGTCCTGGGAGTGCATTCTGACGAAGAACAGCAAAGGTAATCCAATTTTTCTAATAGTAATTCTGAGTTTGGTGAGTGCCACACTTGGTGGGTGTCAAAATAGCTAGCCTATGATGGCCGGGCTATCTACTCAGAATATTGCAAAATGTGCTTTCACCGAAAAGCTATTTTAAAATCGGACATAGCGATTGCATAAAGGAGTTCTGTATCTATAATTCTTAAAATAATTATGTTTTTTGTGAACGTTTATCGTGAGTAATTTAGTAAATTCACCGGAAGTTTGCGGGGGGTATGCTAGTTCTGAACGTCACATGCTAATGTAAAAAGCTGGTTTTTGATATAAATAAGAACTTGATTGAACAAAACATGCATGTATTGTATAACATAATGTCCTAGGGGTGTCATCTGATGAAGATCATCAAAGGTTAGTGCTGCATTTAGCTGTGTTTTGGATTTATGTGACATTATATGCTAGCTTGACAAATGGGTGTCTGATTATTTCTGGCTGGGTACTCTGCTGACATAATCTAATGTTTCACTTTCGTTGTAAAGGCTTTTTTGAAATCGGACAGGAAAAAATGTGAAAAGTGAAACATATAAGTAAATATGGAAAGGACAAGCCTTGTGTAAGATCTGTTGGAGAAGATGGCGGACACAGAAAGAAAAGGAGAATAAGTGGAACTTGTTTTGAGTAAATATGGAATGGTGGATCACACAATTTTTGGAGGAGCTACAGAAGGAAATTGAACATGATGACAGTGAGGATGAATTAACTGAGGTGGCATGTGCAATGAATACCGAGTTTGAACCTCGTCCTGATGATGAGAAAGATGATTCTGACCCAGTGGGAGTGATATTTTTGGAGAGAATTGATCCTTGCCTTCTGGCGGATCCATATGTGGTGTCAGGTTGGGTGGAGAAGAGGTTGGGGAATGTTGGGTTGGTGAAAGAAACTCGAAGTGGAATCACGTATATTTTTTGCATTTCTGTCGTCCAGAGGGAGTATGCGCTCCGCACCACATGACTGGGGACAAGAACTGCGAATTGCTTTCCTCTCCAGAGCAGGGCACCATTGAAAGGAGTGATAACTGGAGTGGTGAAAAGTGTTGAGGGTCAATTGAAGTTGAAGATTCCCGGTGAAGAAAAGTTGAGTGTAGAGGGAAGCAGTGTGGTGAGGAATGTTGGCATCAAGTGCAAAAAGAGGCATTTTGGCTGAATCGTATGTGGTGTGAGGTTGGTTGAAGAAGAGGTTGGGGACTGTTGAGTTGAAGTTAACTCGGAATGAACTTGTGATGATTTATTGTGTTTCCTCCGCCCAAAAGGAGGGGGCTCTCCAGACAAGAGTTATGACTTGTGACACGGCGCCGTTGAAAGGAGTGATAACAGGGGTGGCATTAAAAACTTCTTATGGCTTGGGGGCAGTATTTCGACGTCTGGATGAGAAGCTTGCCCAAAGTAGATGCTAGAATATGCACATAATTGGTAGATTTGGATAGAAAACACTCAAGTTTCCAAAACTGTTAAAATAATGTCTGTGAATATAACAGAACTGATATGGCAGGCGAAAACCTGAGGAAAATACATCCAGGAAGTGGGATTTTTTTGATGTGGGCATTTTCAATTGAATGCCTATAGAGTATCTAATGGGTTAGGACTCAGATTGCAGTTCCTATGGCTTCAACTAGATGTCAACAGTCTTTAGACATTGTTTTCTGAAAAATGAAGAAGAATGAGACCTTTCTGTCAGTGGACTAGAATCATGTAGTGCTGGTTTGCGCGCGTGACCGAGTGCGCACCCTTCGTTGTTTTTCCTTTCTATTGAATACGCTATTGCCCGGTTGAAATATTATCGATTATTTAGATAATTGACAACATGAGGATTAATTATAAACATCGTTTGACATGTTTCAATTAACTTTACCGGTACTATTAGGATGTATTCGTCTGCATGTTTTGACCGCCAACAAAACAGAGGTTTTGGGATATAAAGAGGGACTTTATCGAATAAGACAAACATTTATTGTGTAGCTGGGACTCTTGTGACTGCAGCCATATGAAGATCTTCAAAGGTAAGTGATTATTTTATTGCTATTTCTGACTTTTGTAATTCCTTTACTTGGTTGTAAAATGTTTGCATGCTTTTGTAAGTGGGGCGCTGTCCTCAGATAATTGCATGGTATGCTTTCGCCGTAAAGCCTTTTTGAAATCTGACAAAGCGGCTGAACAACACTTGTATTTTTTAGGAATGTTTATTTTGACTATTTCTGTATTTTGAATTTGGTGCTCTGCAATTTCACCGGATGTTGTCGAGGTGGGTCGCTAGCAGAACGCCTACGCCAGAAAGGTTAAGTGTTGAGCGGAGCAGTTGAAGTTGAAAGATTCCCGGTGTCTGTGACGCATGCTTTTTGGTGAGACGTGGATCCAGTGGAGAGCGTGGGGAAATGGAGAAGACATTGTCTGTCATCAAAAAGAAAGGGGGACCAAGGCACTCTTTATATAATTAATTAAAATGCCGTTATTTGTATGGCATGTTCAATGGAAACAAACTTTAAAAACTCAGATGTGTTTCGGCTGCATGGCCTTCATCAGGGAGTACAAAGAAATGATAATACAATGTCCTCTTTTGAACAGCTTTTTCCAATCTCCCCTGATAGAATGGTGGTGCGTGTACACCGCGAGGCTCGGCGTCTACCCAGATTTTGAGAATTTGTTGTAATTTACTTAATAGTTCTTAGTTTATTCACTCAGTACAGCCTGATGTACACTTCATATAGCTGACAAGAACTCCTGGATATTGGAACACAATGCACAAAGCGAGTTTTTGACAACTACCACTGGAGATCACGTAGATGCCCCGGGAGACTGAAACGTCGCTGAGAGGAAGTGCTCGGAGGTGGCGTCGAGATCGTAAACAAAGGCGAGGGAAGCGGGGTGGCCTCCAGGCTTGGCAAAAGCTAACCCCAAATCGGCTTTCAATACCTAGCCTTTTCCTCACTAGTATCCGGTCACTGGTGAACAAAATGGACGAAATACGACTAAGAATCATCTCACAAAAAAGGATTATGGATTGCAGTTTGACGTGGAAATATTCGGTCAATCTTATTTCACAAATAGCGGAGCCTGTGAGTTCAAATAGACTTTTTATTAACAATATAAGTAAAGCCGAGCTGATTCATGAAGCAACTTCCTTTCCAATCTTGGCACAGACTACTTATACATTTGTCCTCCTTACATCACACTCATAGTAACTCCTCTTAATGACTCATCCCCTCTGGCATTTAGCCGCCGTTATCTTATTGCCTTGCACTAAGTTTAGTTTGGTTTCATATTAGGTCATGGAACCCATAGAGCCTTAGAAATAGTTAAAAAATAGACCTGTACACGCCTTAAGCCAAGTTCATGCATGTAGGACCATAGTAACAGACCTTGGCACTCTACAGAAATAACCATACATGTCATGTCATCCTGCTAACTCCTCTGAAAGGGACACCCGTGTTCTGGAAAGACCCAAGAGGTGTAACCATAGCAACAGTACATAGTTGGCCATAACACAGTTACAGGAATAACCAGTTGTGTCTACACCCCAGACAGGTGCATGTCTAATGGTGTCTAATGACCCAGAGCACATATAGAGTGCACTAGTTTTGCTGGCTCCTTCTGAAATAAATAATTGCCACATATGTACTGGAAAATTCACAATATATCCCTCCTCTGGAGCTAAAAAGCCCCACAGCTCAAACTTCAACCCAGTACAAGTCCCCTCACAGAGCCAGAAAGAAGTATTAAGATCCCTCATCAAGCAAATTATCCTTCAACATAAAGTGTAAAAGCATATGCATGCATTTCTCAGCCTTGCCCAAGAATTATAGTTATGTAAAATAAAACAATAAACATCAAAAGTACTAAACCAACCCTCATAAACCCTTATAATTTCGTTCTTAATATGACATCTAAACATATATCCCTCTTGTAACCGGAACACCCTATGTCACTTAGATGTCTAGGAGATCATATAAACAGAAGGTCTAACATAATTTATAGTATCATCCATATTCACTTAACACACTCTTATTACAGTATTTACAGTAGTTTATGTGTCGGGGGGCTAGGGTCAGTCTGTTATATCTGGAGTACTTCTCCTGTCTTATCCGGTGTCCTGTGTGAATTTAAGTATGCTCTCTCTAATTCTCTCTTTCTTTCTTTCTCTCTCTCGGAGGACCTGAGCCCTAGGACCATGCCTCAGGACTACCTGACATGATGAGTCCTTGCTGTCCCCAGCCCACCTGGCCGTGCTGCTGCTCCAGTTTCAACTGTTCTGCCTGCGGCTATGGAACACTGACCTGTTCACCGGACGTGCTACCTGTCCCAGACCTGCTGTTTTCAACTCTCTAGAGACAGCAGGAGCGGTAGAGATACTCTCAATGATCGGCTATGAAAAGCCAACTGACATTTACTCTTGAGGTGCTGACTTGTTGCACCCTCGACAACTACTGTGATTATTATTATTTGACCATGCTGGTCATTTCTGAACATTTGAACATCTTGGCCATGTTCTGTTATAATCTCCACCCGGTACAGCCAGAAGAGGACTGGCCACCCCCCATAGCCTGGTTCCTCTCTAGGTTGCTTCATAGGTTTTGGCCTTTCTAGGGAGTTTTTCCTAGCCACCGTGCTTCTACACCTGCATTGCTTGCTGTTTGGGCTTTTAGGCTGGGTTTCTGTACAGCACTTTGAGATATCAGCTGATGTAACAAGGGCTATATAAATTTGATTTGAGATCTTGACTGAAAACAGCAGAGGTGTATTTGGAGGACGAGTTAGTTAGGATGACACCTATGAGGGTGACCGTGTTTACGGATTTGGGGTTGTACCTGGTAGGTTCATTGATAATTTGTGTGAGATTGAGGGCATCAAGCTTAGAATGTAGGATGGCCGGGGTGTTAAGCATGTCCCAGTTTAGGTCACCTAGTAGCATGAGCTCAGAAGATGGATGGGGGGCAATCAATTCACATATGGTATCGAGGGCACAGCTGGGGCAGAGGGAGATCTATAGCAAGCGCCAACAGTGAGAGACTTGTTTCTGGACAGGCACATTTTTAGAAGTAGAAGCTCGAATTGTTTGGGTACAGACCTGGATAGTATTGCAACACCGCCCCCTTTGGCAGTTCTATCTAAAATCAGTTACGTAAGCACACACTAAATATCGTGAGAAAATCCGGACAGGGTGTCATTAACAGGTCAAACACAGGACAGAGGAAAAACTCATCAATCACTTTTTGATAGCAACCGTCTACTATATTCTCTCTCTGATGTCTTACGGCAGGTATATGGCAATATGCAGACCATTGCTATATCATAGCATTGTGACATCTTTAACTGTGCATCTTATCTTGGAGTGTCCTCTGCAGACCTGATTGCTGCTAAAATTATTTCTAAAATGGCAAACAAATTTAAAAATGTATATGTTAACACTAGATATTTTAACATTAAAGTTAAGAAACTGCTTGTCTCAACCTTGATTCAGTGTCACTTCGATTATGCCTGCTCTGCTTGGTCTAGTGGGCTATCAATTTTCTTTTTAAAGAGAATGCAGGTCATGCAAAATAATTTTGGTTGCATGAAAAACCACATTGATATGGTCTATAACCAACACAGTCACAATACCAGAGGTAGTGCTTTGTCTTGTAAAATCCCAAGAGTAAACAGTACTACATGGAGCATGATTTTCCATACAGGCATTTGTCTATGGAATAGCCTTCCCTTGGAGATCAAGCAAATTAAAGGCAAAGTTTTTCATTTGGACAAGGTTGTCTAAGTAAGGGAAACCACTCCATTGCCCCTTGTGCCCCCTACTGTTGGTCAGGTGTATTTATTTGAAGGATCGGTATGATGTACAATAAATAGATTGTTTTAATGTGAAATTAATATGGTTGATTTTTAAGGTTAGGGAGAAGTGCACTGAATAGTGCCACTTTTTAGGATGTCTGTCACGATCGTCGTAGGACCATTCAGACCAAAGCGCAGCGCGATATCGGTTCAACATATTTTTATTATAAGTCAACCGCACAAAAAAACTAAGAATACACGACACGTGAAGCTATGGCGTGCTCACAGGCACTTACACATAAACAAAACAAGATCCCACAAAACAGTGGGGAAATGGCTGCCTAAATATGATCCCCAATCAGAGACAACAATAAACAACTGCCTCTGATTGGGAACCATACCAGGCCAACATAGAAATAGAATAACCTAGATCACCCCCTAGTCACGCCCTGACCTATATTACTATAGAGAACCAAGGGCTCTCTATGGTCAGAGTGTGACAATGTCAATATAAATTAATGTATTTATGGTTGTTTGTAATTTTGTCTTGTCTTTTAATCATTATGTGTTATTGTTTTTACCATCGAGGACCACTTTGGAAATAAGTGTTTTAGTTAATATTTTCATGTGATATCCTCTGGGTCCACATTGTGCATTTTGTTGTATATGTCTGTTGCCCAAAATAAATTACATTTTAAACTGTTGTAAAGTTACTTTTATTTTCTTGGTGTTACCATTTATAGTACTCATAAAACTTAGTTTAACCGTCAGACTTCATTTGTGTGGATCTCGCATTGGTAAAATCTTCTGTGACAATCCTTCTATACTGAAACATTCATGTTTACCCATTACCATCCATGAGATTTGGAGCCATTTTACAATAGTGGTTCAAGTTTAACAGATTATTTTCTTACTGTCAGATTGTAAGGACTTGTGTAAAGTCAGCTGAGGGAAGGATTATGTTGACACAGACATGTGTGCCACATTAATAGACAATGGTTATTTTCATCACAGTGACCCTGTTTGATATTTTGCTAGGGTGGAATAGTGATGTTAATATTACACTAAATATGTGTAATTCCTTGTTATACCACCTGCCTGGAACCCTGTCATATATGGACTTAACCTTAAGCAGATTTGAAGGGCAGTTTTTAAAAAGTGTAATATACATGAAATCATTGATATGAGAGGTTAGTTACATGATCTTACACAACAGGGAGACTTCATGATATCAGAAGTCAACCAAATTAAAGGTAACATTTGATACAACTGCAACACTTGGCTATTCACAGGAAGGCACAAGGCACAAATGCTTGAAAGCGTCCCAAATTGCACCCTATTCCCTATATAGTGTACTACTTTTGACTAGAGCCAAAGTAGTGTACTATAAAGGGGATAGGGTGCAATTGATCGGATCATTATCTGACTCCTTATGCAATTAAGAACTAAGAACTTTCTAAAGAAGAACAAAAGTATGCAAGGCTACTCTTTCAATGTATATTTTCCCCATTGGGCGCTTTATTCTTAATACACTCAGAAAATAAATTATTTCACTGATGCTTGTGGTTATATTAATTTAAAATGTTTTTCTTTTAGGTTATTAAGTTGTGATAACGTATCTGGCGTCTTCCTCAGTGTATCTCTCAAAATAAATGTATATTGACAACGACTTTGGAAGGCAATTCATTGTTTCATTGGTACAATATCAATAATATGCATGTAACTAGAACGTATGGTTGAATGTGAACACTGAATAAATATCACATTATGAATTTCCATTTAATTTAAAACTTCTCTAGGGTAGGGGGCAGTATTTTGACGTCCGGATGAAAAGTGTGCCTGTAGTAAACTGCCTGCTACCCAGACCCAGAATGTAGGATATGCATATTATTAGTAGATTTGGATAGAAAACACTCTGAAGTTTCTAAAACTGTTTGAATGATGTCTTTGAGTCTAACAGAACTGTCACAGGTTATGTCGTGGTGTTGAAGAGAGGACCAAAATGCTGCAGAGTTGTGGATACTCATTTTCTTTTAATGAGACACACGCAAAGCATCCACAGTGAAAAAACAAAACAATAAATGATACTCACGACAGGCACAGTCTTACAGGCATACAAAAACGCAGTGCAAGAACAACTACCCACAACCCCAAAGAAAAACACAGACACCTATATAGGACTCCCAATCAAAGGCAACTCAACACACCTGCCTTCAATCGGGAGTCCTAATCACCAACACAACATATAACCCACAAAAAACCTGCCACGTCCTGACCAAAACTAATACAATACCTCCCTCTGCTGGTCAGGACGTGACAAGAACTCATATGGCAGGCAAAACCCTGAGAAAAATCCTACCAGGAAATTGAAAATCTGAGGCTTGTAGTTTTTTTAATTAATTCCCTATTCAAACCAAAGTGACTTAGGAGTCATTTTGCAGTTCCTAAGGCTTCCACTAGATGTCAACAGTCTTTAGAACATTGTTTTAGGCTTCTACTGTGACCTGGAAGGGAATGAGATACATCTGTATCAGGTGTCTGGCTGAGTGCCATTAGATCATTCATGTGCGTGGCCGTCAGCGCGAGGTGCTTTCTTTTTCCTTTCTGAAGACAAAGGATTTGTCCGGTTGGAATATTATCAAAGATGTATGATAAAAACATCCTAAAGATTGATGCTATACATTGTTTGACATGTTTCTACAAACTGTAGTATAACTTTTTGGACTTTTTGTCTCAACAAAATGCGCGAGGATGGCGCATTTGGATAACTCGTCCGAACGCGCGAACAAAACGGAGGTATTTGGATGGACATTATCGAAACAAAACTAACATTTATGGTGGATCTGGGATTCCTGGGAATGCATTCCGACGAAGATCATCAAAGGTAAGTGAATATTTATAACACTATTTCTGACTTTTTTTGACTCCAACATGGCGCCTTTCTATAATGGCGGTTGTTATTTTCTGAGCGCTGTACTCAGAATATTGCAAAGTGTGCTTTCTCCGTGAAGCTTTTTTTAAATCTGACACAGCGGTTGCATTAAGGAGAGGTGTATCTATAATTCTTTCAATAACTGTTCTATATTTTATCAACGTTTATGATGAGTATTTCTGTAAATTGATGTTCTCATTCACCGGAAGTTTTGGGAGGCAAAACATTTCTGAACATTACACGCCAATGTAAAATGGGGTTTTTGGATATAAATATGAACTTGATCGAGCAAAACATACACGTATTGTGTAACATGAAGTCCTATGAGTGCCATCTGATGAAGATCATCAAAGGTTAGTGATTCATTTTAGCTGTATTTCTGTTTTTTGTGATGCCTCTCCTTGCTTGGAAAATGGCTGTGTGGTTTTCTTGTTTACATGCTGTCCTAACATAATCTAATATTATGCTTTCGCCATAAAGCCTTTTTGAAATCGGACAATGTGGTTAGATTAAGGAGAATTTTATCTTTAAAATGGTGTATAATAGTTCTGTTTGAGAAATTTGAATTATGAAATTTTCGTTGTTTTGAATTTGGCACTCTGCTATTTCACTGGCTGTTGAATAGTGTGTCCCGCAGGTGGGACGCTAGCCCAGAGTTGAACAGTGAATATTTTGGACACTGATTCCAGGGTTTGTCTTTATTTGTACTATTTTCTACAACGTAGCATAATAGTGAAGACATCAAAACTATGAAATAACACATATGGAATCATATAGTATCATGGAACTGGCTCTCATAAAAACCGCCATAGGAAGGGAAGACCCAGAGTTACCTCTGCTGCAGAGGATAAGTTCATAAGAGTTAACTGCACCTCAGAATGCAGCCCAAATAAATGCTTCACAGAGTTCAAGTAACAGACACATCTCAACATCAACTGTTCAGAGGACACTGCGTGATTCAGGCCTTCACCGTCAAATTGCTTCAAAGAAACCACTACTAAAGACTTTATTGGGCCAAGAAACATGAGCAATGGACATTAGACCTGTGGAAATCTGTCCTTTGGTCTGATAAATCCAAATTAGATTTTTGGTTACAACCGCCATGTCTTTGTGAGACGCAGAGAAGGTGAACGGATGATCTCCGCATGTGTGGTTCCCACCGTGAAGCATGGAGGTGTGATGGTGTGGGGGTGCTTTGCTGGTGACACTGTCAGTGATTCCTTCAAGACTGTTGGAAAAGCATTCCAGGTGAAGCTGGTTGAGAGAATGCCAAGAGTGCGCAAAGTTGTCATCAAGGGAAAGGGTGGCTACTTTGAAGAATCTAAAATCTAAAATATATTTTGATTTGTCTAACACTTTTTGGTTTCTATATGATTCCATGTGTTATTTCATCGTTTTGATGTCTTCACTATTATTCTACAATGTAGAAAATAGTATAAATAAAGAAAAACCCTTGAATGAGTAGGGGTGTCCAAACCTTTGACTGGTACTGTATATTCTATATGTCACGCCCTGATCTGTTTCACCTGTTCCTGTGATTGTCTCCACCCCCTCCAGTTGCTGCTTTTTCCCCCCAGTGTATTTATCCCTGTGTTTCCTGTCTCTCTGTGCCAGTTCGTCTTGTATGTTAGTCAAGTCAACCAGCGTGTTTTTCCCGTACTCCTTTTGCTATTCTCTTTTTGATCGTCTTTCCGGTTTTGACCCCGCCTGAGTCTGGACTACTTTCCCGCCTGCCTGATCATCCTGCCTGCCTGCCCTGACCTTGATTTTGCCTGCCCTTTGGTACCTTTTGGACTCTGAATTGGTGTTGACCTTTTTGCCTGTCCATGACCATTCTCTTGCTTTAACCTATTGGATTATTAAATATTGTAAGACTCCAACCATATGCCTCCTGTGTCTGCATCTGGGTCTCGCCTTGTGTAATGATACTATATTCATATTCTGACGAGAGGATTGTCTATATTCATATTCTGACAATTCAAAATTATGTATTTTTGCTGTCTTATAGTGGTATGAATGATTGTTTTTGCAATGACACCTAAGTACCTGATGTCATTGCAAAAACAATCATTCATTCCACTGAGCAGCTGGTAGTAGAGAAGTGATTGTAGATCAACAAGGTGATTATAAATTTTGGTTTTTAATTTATAGGCTTAGTTTATAGTTTACACCTATATATATATATATATATAGAGGTGTGTATCAAATCAAATCAAAATCAAATCAAATCAAATTTATTTATATAGCCCTTCGTACATCAGCTGAAATCTCAAAGTGCTGTACAGAAACCCAGCCTAAAACCCCAAACAGCAAGCAATGCATGTGAAAGAAGCACGGTGGCTGGGAAAAACTCCCTAGGAAAAACTCCTGAGAAAGGCCAAAAACCTAGGAAGAAACCTAGAGAGGAACCAGGCTATGAGGGGTGGCCAGTCCTCTTCTGGCTGTGCCGGGTGGATATTATAACAGAACATGGTCAAGATGTTAAAATGTTCGTAAATGACCAGCATGGTCAAATAATAATAATCATAGTAATTGTCGAGGGTGCAACAAGCACGTCCGGTGAACAGGTCAGGGTTCCGTAGCTGCAAGGAAGAACAGTTGAAACTGGAGCAGCAGCATGGCCAGGTGGACTGGGGACAGCAAGGAGTCATCATGCCAGGTAGTCCTGAGGCATGGTCCTAGGGCTCAGGTCCTCCGAGAGAAAGAAAGAAAGAGAGAAAGAGAGAATTAGAGAGAGCATATTTACATTCACACAGGACACCGGATAAGACAAGAGAATACTCCAGATGTAACAGACTGACCCTAGCCCCCCGACACATAAACTACTGCAGCATAAATACTGGAGGCTGAGACAGGAGGGATCAGAAGACACTGTGGCCCCATCCGATGATACCCCCGGACAGGGCCAAACAGGCAGGATATAACCCCACCCACTTTGCCAAAGCACAGCCCCCACACCACTAGAGGGATATCTACAACCACCAACTTACCGTCCGAAGACAAGGCCGAGTATAGCCCACAAAGATCTCCGCCACGGCACAACCCAAGGGGGGGGCGCCAACCCAGACAAGAAGACCACGTCAGTGGCTCAACCTACTCAAGTGACGCACCCCTCCCATGGACGGCATGGAAGAACACCAGTAAGTCAGTGACTCAGCCCCTGTAAAAGGGTTAGAGGCAGAGAATCCCAGTGGGAAGAGGGGAACCAACAAGGCAGAGACAGCAAGGGCGGTTCGTTGCTCCAGGCTTTCCGTTCACCTTCACACTCCTGGGCCAGACTATACTTAATCATAGGACCTACTGAAGAGATAAGTCTTCAGTAAAGACTTAAAGGTTGAGACTGAGTCTGCGTCTCTCACATGGGTAGGCAGACCATTCCATAAAAATGGAGCTCTATAGGAGAAAGCCCTACCTCCAGCCGTTTGCTTAGAAATTCTAGGGACAATTAGGAGGCCTGCGTCTTGTGACCGTAGCGTACGTGTAGGTATGTACGGCAGGACCAAATCGGAAAGATAGGTAGGAGCAAGCCCATGTAATGCTTTGTAGGTTAGCAGTAAAACCTTGAAATCAGCCCTTGCCTTAACAGGAAGCCAGTGTAGGGAGGCTAGCACTGGAGTAATATGATCAAATTTTTTGGTTCTAGTCAGGATTCTAGCAGCCGTATTTAGCACTAACTGAAGTTTGTTTAGTGCTTTATCCGGGTAGCCGGAAAGTAGAGCATTGCAGTAGTCGAGCCTAGAAGTAACAAAAGCATGGATTAATTTTTCTGCGTCATTTTTGGACAGAAAGTTTCTGATTTTTGCAATGTTACGTAGATGGAAAAAAGCTGTCCTTGAAGCAGTCTTGATATGTTCTTCAAAAGAGAGATCAGGGTCCAGAGTAACGCCGAGGTCCTTCACAGTTTTATTTGAGACGACTGTACAACCATCCAGATTAATTGTCAGATTCAACAGAAGATCTCTTTGTTTCTTGGGACCTAGGACAAGCATCTCTGTTTTGTCCGAGTTTAAAAGTAGAACATTTGCAGCCATCCACTTCCTTATGTCTGAAACACAGGCTTCTAGCGAGGGCAATTTTGGGGCTTCACCATGTTTCATTGAAATGTACAGCTGTGTGTCGTCCGCATAGCAGTGAAATTTAACATTATGTTTTCGAATGACATCCCCAAGAGGTAAAATATATAGTGAAAACAATAGTGGTCCTAGAACGGAACCTTGAGGAACACCGAAATTTACAATTGATTTGTCAGAGGACGAACCATTCACAGAGACAAACTGATATCTTTCCGACAGATAAGATCTAAACCAGGCCAGAACTTGTCCATGTAGACCAATTTGGGTTTCCAATCTCTCCAAAAGAATGTGGTGATCGATGGTATCAAAAGCGGCACTAAGATCTAGGAGCATGAGGACAGATGCAGAGCCTCGGTCTGACGTCATTAAAAGGTAATTTACCACCTTCACAAGTGCAGTCTCAGTGCTATGATGGGGTCTAAAACCAGACTGAAGCGTTTCGTATACATTGTTTGTCTTCAGGAAGGCAGTGAGTTGCTGCGCAACAACTTTTTCTAAAATTTTTGAGAGGAATGGAAGATTCGATATAGGCCGATAGTTTTTTTATAATTTCTGGGTCAAGATTCGGCTTTTTCAAGAGAGGCTTTATTACTGCCACTTTTAGTGAGCTTGGTACACATCCGGTGGATAGAGAGCCGTTTATTATGTTCAACATAGGAGGGCCAAGCACAGGAAGCAGCTCTTTCAG
This sequence comes from Salmo trutta, assembly GCF_901001165.1. Classification (NCBI taxonomy): domain Eukaryota; kingdom Metazoa; phylum Chordata; class Actinopteri; order Salmoniformes; family Salmonidae; genus Salmo; species Salmo trutta. The sequence goes on along the minus strand of NC_042969.1, from coordinate 60,335,115 downwards.
TAGTTTAGTTGGAATAGGGTCCAGTATGCAGCTTGAGGGTTTGGAGGCCATGATTATTTTCATCATTATGTCAAGAGATATAGTACTAAAACACTTTAGTCTCTCCCTTGATCTTAGGTCCTGGCAGAGTTGTGCAGACTCTGGACAATGAAGCCCTGGAGGAATACCCAGATTTAAAGAGGAGTCCGTAATTTGCTTTCTAATGATCATGATCTTTTCCTCAAAGAAGTTCATAAATTTATTACTGCTGAAGTGAAAGCCATCCTCCATTTGCGAATGCTGCTTTTTAGTTAGCTTTGCGACAGTGTCAAAAAGAAATTTCGGATTGTTCTTATTTTCCTCAATTAAGTTGGAAAAATAGGATGATCGTGCAGCAGTGAGGGCTCTTCGATACTGCGCGGTACTGTCTTTCCAAGCTAGTCGGAAGACTTCCAGTTTAGTGTGGCGCCATTTCCGTTCCAATTTTCTGGAAGCTTGCTTCAGAGCTCGTGTATTTTCTGTATACCAGGGAGCTAGTTTCTTATGAGAGATGTTTTTAATTTTTAGGGGGGCAACTGCATCTAGGGTATTGCGCAAGGTTGAATTGAGTTCCTCGGTTAGGTGGTTAACTGATTCTTGTCCTCTGACGTCCTTGGGTAGGCAGAGGGAGTCTGGAAGGGCATCAAGGAATCTTTGGGTTGTCTGAGAATTTATAGCACGACTTTTAATCTTCCTTGGTTGGGGTCTGAGCAGATTATTTGTTGCAATTGTAAACGCAATAAAATGGTGGTCCGATAATCCAGGATTATGAGGAAAAACATTAAGATACACAACATTTATTCCATGGGACAAAACTAGGTCCAGAGTATGACTGTGGCAGTGAGTAGGTCCAGAGACATGTTGGACAAAACCCACTGAGTCGATGATGGCTCCGAAAGCCTTTTGGAGTGGGTCTGTGGACTTTTCCATGTGAATGTTAAAGTCACCAAAAATTAGAATATTATCTGCTATGACTACAAGATCCGATAGGAATTCAGGGAACTCAGTAAGGAACACTGCATATGGCCCAGGAGGCCTGTAAACAGTAGCTATAAAAAGTGATTGAGTAGGCTGCATAGATTTCATGACTAGAAGCTCAAAAGACGAAAACGTCGTTGTTTTTTTTTTTGTAAATTGAAATTTGCTATCGTAAATGTTAGCAACACCTCCGCCTTTGCCGGATGCACGGGGGTTTGGTCACTAGTGTAACCAGGGGGTGAGGCCTCATTTAACACAGTACATTCATCAGGCTTAAGCCATGTTTCAGTCAGGCCAATCACATCAAGATTATGATCAGTGATTAGTTCATTGACTATAACTGCCTTGGAAGTGAGGGATCTAACATTAAGTTACCCAATTTTGAGATGTGAAGTATCACAATCTCTTTCAATAATGGCAGGAATGGAGGAGGTCTTTATACTAGTAAGATTACTGAAGCGAACACCGCCATTTTTAATTTTGCCCAACCAAGATCGAGGCACAGACACGGTCTCAATGGGGAAAGCTGAGCTGACTACGCTAACTGTGCTAGTGGCAGACTCCACTAAGCTGGCAGGCTGGCTAACAGCCTGTTGCCTGGCCTGCACCCTATTTCATTGTGGAGCTAGAGGAGTTAGAGCCCTGTCTATGTTCGTAGATAAGATGAGAGCACCCCTCCAGCTAGGATGGAGTCCGTCACTCCTCAGCAGGCCAGGCTTGGTCCTGTTTGTGGGTGAATCCCAGAAAGAGGGCCAGTTATCTACAAATTCTATCTTTTGGGAGGGGCAGAAAACAGTTTTCATCCAGCGATTGAGTTGTGAGACTCTGCTGTAGAGCTCATCACTCCCCCTAACTGGGAGGTGGCCAGAGACAATTAATCGATGCCGACACATCTTTCTAGCTGATTTACATGCTGAAGCTATGTTGCGCTTGGTGACCTCTGACTGTTTCATCCTAACATCGTTGGTGCCGACGTGGATAACAATATCTCTATACTCTCTACACTCGCCAGTTTTAGCTTTAGCCAGCACCGTCTTTAGATTAGCCTTAACGTCGGTAGCCCTGCCCCCTGGTAAACAGTGTATGATCGCTGGATGATTAGTTTTAAGTCTAATACTGCGGGTAATGGAGTCGCCAATGACTAGGGTTTTCAATTTGTCAGAGCTAATGGTGGGAGCCGTCGGCGTCTCAGACCCCACAACGGGAGGAGCAGAGACCAGAGAAGTCTCGGCCTCCGACTCCGACTCGCTTAATGGGGAGAACCGGTTGAAAGTTTCTGTCGGCTGAATAAGCGACACCGGTTGAGCATTCCTACAGCGTTTCCCTCCAGAAGCCATGAGAAAGTTGTCCGGCTGCGGGGACCGTGCGAGGGGGTTTATACTAACGTTACTATCTGTACTTGCTGGTGGCACAGACGCTGTTTCATCCTTTCCTACACTGAAATGACCCTTGCCTAACGATTGTGTCTGAAGCTGGGCTTGCAGCACAGCTATCCTTGCCGTAAGGCGATCGTTCTCCTGTATATTATGAGTACAACGACTGCAATTAGAAGGCATTATGTTAATGTTACTTAGCTTCGGCTGTTTGAAGTCCTGACGAACCATGTCCAGATAAAACCTCCGGGGTAGGAAAGTTGAAGGAAAAAAAAAAAAAAAAAAAAAAGAAAAGTTGAGTGAGGGAAAAGGTAAAAATATACGGTAATGAAAAAGTAAAAACCGTCAGGTAGCAAAGTAATAACGGCAACAAAAACGCACAGCAGCGTAAACAAGTCTGCAAGTTGTATATATATATATATATAGGTATATATACTCAGATCATGTGACACCTGTGTGCAATCTTACTAATTATGTGACTTCTGAAGGTAATTGGTTGCACCAGATCTTATTTAGGGGCTTCATAGCAAAGGGGGTGAATACATATGCACGAACCACTTTTCCATTTTATATTTTTTTGAATTTTTTGAAACAAGTTATTTTTTTTCATTTCACTTCACCAATTTTGACTATTTTGTGTATGTCCATTACATGAAATACAAATAAAAATCAATTTAAATTACAGGTTGTAATGCAACAAAATAGGAAAAACGCCATGGGGGATGAATACTTTTGCAAGGCACTGTTACTATGATTGATTTATGGACCGACTTATTGACTTATTGATTGGTTGGTTGATATATTGGTGCGTGTCCTGCTTCATAGCGAGCATAGCACAGAGCTATTTGAGACCCTGGTTCTGGAAGGGGAGATCGACGTGGGTGCTGCTAGGCTGGCAAAGTGGTTTGCCCCCTGGCCTGTAGAGAAGAGCCTCCTCACCATCTCAGGTGAGGTGAGATAAACCATACACACAGATACACACACACTGACCTCTGCTTAAATATCAGTTCTGTTTATTTTTTACTGTACTATCTTTAGTAGAGTTATTACCGTAATTTAGTTGTGTGACACAGACATGACTGACTATATGTGGGATAATGATGAAGTCAGTACACCTGGGCACCACTACCCCTCGTTATACTTGCATGCAAGGCATGTACAAAATAAAAGGAACCCCCTGAAAGTAACCCACCTGGTGATATTCATTTCAAATACACTGCCTGGTGCCGGTGGGTAGCTAGCTCGTGCATGCAACGAGGACCAGCGCAGCAACCCATTGCTGTGCTCGCGGTGGCAGAAGGACGGGGAGGGGACTTTTTTTCTTTTTTTAAGAGTTTATGAAATTCTCTAGTTTGATAGGAAATTCGATGTATTTAAAGTTACGAGAAAATTAACAGTATTCCTGCATCTGTTATAATTATGACATGTCCCATTTTGGGAGGTCATTAGACACTCATTATCAACAACACTGTCATGACCGTCATTTAAATAACTGGACCAAGGCACAGCGTGTGTAGAGTTCCACATTTTAATAATAGTAAAACTTCTCAAAAAAACGATGACGTCGACATAACGATCATGCAAAACGTAGCGCACAAAGGCACTCACACAAAACAATATCCCACATCGCAGGTGAGAAAAGGAACACACTAAGTATGATCCCCAATTAGAGGTAACGATTATCAGCTGCCTCTAATTGGAACCATACACATACACCAACATAGAAATATACTCACTAGAAATCCCCCTAGTCACGCCCTGACCTAAAACACCATAGAGAACCCCGAGGGCTCTATGGTCAGGGCGTGAGACCCTGATCTGGTTCACCTGTCCTTGTGATTGTCTCCACCCCTCCAGGTCTCGCTTATTATCCCCGGTGTATATATCCCTGTGTTTCCTGTCTCTCAGTGCCAGTTCGTCTTGTTTGCCAAGTTAACCTCTATGGGCTAGGTGGGACGCTTGCCAGTGGAATCCCGTGGCGCGATATTCAAATACCTTAGAAATGCTATTACTTAAATTTCTCAAACATATGACTATTTTACACCATTTTAAAGACAAGACTCTCGTTAATCTAACCACACTGTCCGATTTCAAAAAGGCTTTACAACGAAAGCAAAACATTAGATTATGTCAGCAGAGTACCCAGCCAGAAATAATCAGACACCCATTTTTCAAGCTAGCATATAATGTCACATAAACCCAAACCACAGCTAAATGCAGCACTAACCTTTTATGATCTTCATCAGATGACAATCCTAGGACATTATGTTATACAATACATGCATGTTTTGTTCAATTAAGTTCATATTTATATCAAAAACCAGCTTTTTACATTAGCATGTGATTAGCATGTGACAGCATTCCCACCGAACACTTCTGGTGAATTTACTAAATTACTCACGATAAACGTTCACAAAAACATAACAATTATTTTAAGAATTATAGATACAGAACTCCTTTATGCACTCGCTATGTCCGATTTTAAAATAGCTTTTCGGTGAAAGCACATTTTGCAATATTCTGAGTAGATAGCCCGGCCATCACAGGCTAGCTATTTTGACACCCACCAAGTGTGGTACTCACCAAACTCCGATTTACTATTAGAAAAGTTTGATTACCTTTGCTGTTCTTCATCAGAATGCACTCCCAGGACTTCTACTTCAATAACAAATGTTGGTTTGGTCCCAAATAATCCATAGTTATATCCAAATAGCGGTGTTTTGTTGGTGCGTTCAAGACACTATCCGAAGGGTAAAGAAGTTTCGTGACAAAAAAAATCTAAATATTCCATTACCGTACTTCGAAGCATTTCAACCGCTTTTTAAAATCAATTTTTATGCCATTTTTCTCATAAAAAAGCGATAATATTCAGACCGGGAGTCGTTGTTTTCGTTCAAAGAGAGAGAAAGTAAACATGGTGTCGGCTCGTGCACGCACCTCCAGTCTCAATGTCCTCAGATTGACCACTATTCAAATGCGCTGTTTTTCAGCCATGACCTGCAAAGCCACCATTCATCGTTCTGGTGCCTTCTGAGAGCCTATGGGAGCGTTAGAAAATGTCACGTCATGCCAGAGATCCCCTGTTTTGGTTAGAGATGATCAAGAAGGCCAAGAAAAAGTCAGAGATAGCGCTTCCTGTTTGGAATCTTCTCAGGTTTTGGCCTGCCAAATGAGTTCTGTTATACTCAGACACCATTCAAACAGTTTTAGAAACTTTAGGGTGTTTTCTATCCAAATCAAACAATTATATGCATATTCTAGTTACTGGGCAGGAGTAGTAACCAGATTAAATCGGGTACCTTTTTTATCCGGCCGTGCAAATACTGCCCCCTATCCCCAACAGGTTAACCAGCGGTTTTCCTTGCTCCTATCTTTCCCAGTCTCTGTTTCTCCTGGTTTCGACCCTTACATGTCCTGACTCCGAACCCGCCTGCCTGACCACTCTGCCTGTTCTGACTAACAGCCTGCCTATCCCCTTGTACTGTTTTGGACTCGGAGCTGGTTTCTGACCCCTGCCTGGCCTGACCTCGAGACTGCCTATCGTCTGGTACTGTTTGGAATCTGACCTGGTATATGAACTCTTGCCTCTCCCCGACCTGCCTTTTCCTACTCCCTTTGTTATAATACATATCGGAGCTCTACCATCTGCCTCCTGTGACTGCATTTGGGTCTCGCCTTGTGCCCTTATAAACACGGTATCCCACTATGCTTTACTTACTGTACAGCGTGTGTGTGTGTACATGTTTCTGCACCTTATCAGGACCAGAATGTCTTGACAAGGTAGGAAAACAAGAGTTTTTCATGTCCTGAATTTGTTAAAATGCAATTTTAGGATTAAGGGTTAGATTTAGGGTTTAAGGTTTGGGATTATGGTTAGGTTTTTGTTTATGAGTTAGGTTTATGAGTTTTCGGTTACGGTTAGGATGGAAAAATATCTTTATTCCCCAAAGTCTGGAAAATTCACAAAAACAAAGCTGTGTGTGCCAGCATGTTGTGCGTTTTTGTTTATTATCTACACTGTATTTCACTTGCTTTGGCAATGTAAACATATATTTCCCATGCCTAAATTTCTTAGAATAAAAACCTTAGTGTAAGAACAGTTTTAGTAAGTAATACTGAAGTCGTGCACAATTATCGGTTTCGATTTGGTTTGTCGCCCATTCATTATCAGTGAGAGACACAGTAGCGCCTTGGGACACAAAAGCATAATCAGTGCTCTAACTCTACCTTGCGCTAGTCTGGAGCAATGAAGTAGTAACGCCGGGTACCTGTACTAAACCACAAAGTCCCGCAGCATAATCTCAAAACTTTTAGTTGAGCAACCACTGTATGCACTATACCCCATAATGACAAAGTGAAAGCATTTTTTTAGAAATTTTTGCTAATCACATTTACATAAGTTTTCACACCCCTGACTCAATACATTTTAGAATCCCCTTTGGCAGTGATTACAGTTGTGAGTCTTTCTGGGTAAGTCTCTAAGAACTTTGCACACTTGGATGGTAGAATATTTTCACATTATTCTTTTAAAAATTCTTCAAGCTCTGTCAAGTTGGTTGTTGACCATTGCTAGACAGGTACTTTCAAGACGTGACATAGAACTTCAAGGCGATATAAGTCAAAATTGTAACTAGGCCACTCAGGAATATTCAATGTCGTCTTCGTAAGCAACTCCAATGTATATTTGGCCTTGTGTTTCAGGTTATTGTCCTGCTGATAGGTGAATTTGTCTCCCAATGTCTGTTGGAAAGCAGACTGAACCAGGTTTTCCTCTAGAATTTTGCCCGTGCTTAGCTCTATTTAGATTATTTTTATTTTAAAAAACTCCATAATCCGTGCTGTTGACAAACATACCCATAAAATTATGCAGCCACCACTATGCTTGTAAGTGGGTGGTACTCAGTGATGTGTTGTGTTGGATTTGCCCTAAACCTAACACTGTTCAGGACAAAGTTTATTTCTTTGCCACATTTTTTTTGTAGTTTTACTTTAGTGCCTTATTGAAAACAGGATGTATGATTTTAAATATATTTATTCTGTACAGGCTTCCTTATCACTCTGTTATTTAGGTTAGTATTGTGGAGTAACTAAAATGTTGATCAACCCTCAGTTATTTCTTATAACAGCCATTAAACTCTGTAACTGTTTTAAAGTCACCATTGTCCTCAGAAATCCCTGAGCAGTTTCCTTCCTCTTCGGCGACTTAGTCCTTCCTCTTCGGACGCCTGTATCTTTGTAGTGACTGGTGTTAGCAATTTACGTTATTCTTCAATAACAGACCCCAAAGCAAATCAGGGGAAGGAAAATGGGTTTATTCGAAGATGACAAGTCATACGGGGAGGTAGATGGTCATTCTCCCCTGTCCTCAGTGATGCTCTCAGTGATTCTCTCCTGTGATTCTCTCCACAGAACAAAGTATGTAGTTTTACAACCCAGCCCTAGCCTGTAGTCGACCAATTATAATTCCTTGCAATAAAACTAGGCAATGGCCAAATAACAAGTATCCTATTTCAGAAGACATATTCCTCCCATGTCTCTGAACCATTGATCAATATTTTCCTATTACAGAAAAAACACTATTTCCATCGATCGTTAGTTCTAATCCTCTTGACCTCTAGTACTCTGGGTGTATTGCTACACCACCCAAAGTGTAGTTAATAACATTTCCATGTTCAAAGGGCTATTCAATTACTTTTTTCTTTTTTACCCATCTACCAATAGGTGCTCTTTGTGCAAGGCATTGGAAAACCTCCCTGGTCTTGGTGTTTTAATCTGTTTGAAATTCACTGCTAAACTTAGGGACCTTACAGATAATTGTGTGTGGGGTAGAGAGAAGAGGTAGTCATTCAAAAACACTATTGCACACAGTGAGTTCATGCAAGTTATTGTGTAACTTTAAGCACATGTTTACTCCTTAACTTATTTAGTCTTGCCGTAACAAACGGGTTGAATAATTATTGACTCAAGACATTTCAGCTTTGAATTTTGTATTAATTTCTAAACATTTATAGGAACAGAATTCCACTTTGACATTATGGGGTATTGTCTGTGTGTGTAGGCCAGTGACACAAAATCTAAATGTAATACATTTTAAATTCAGGCTGTAACACAACAAAATGTGGAAAAAGTCAAGGGATGTGTATAATTTCTGAAGAGACTGTATGTATATGTACACTACCGTTCAAAAGTTTGGGGTCACTTAGAAATGTCCTTGTTTTTGAAAGAAAAGCACATTTTTTCCCATTACAATAACATAAAATTGAACAGAAATACAGTGTAGACATTGTTAATGTTGTAAATGACTATTGTAGCTGGAAACGGCAGATTCTTTTTATGGAAAATCGACATAGGCACAGGCCCATTATCAGCAATCATCACTCCTGTGTTCACTCCTGTGTTCACTCCTGTGTTCACTCCTGTGTTCACTCCTGTGTTCACTCCTGTGTTCACTCCTGTGTTCACTCCTGTGTTCACTCCTGTGTTCACTCCTGTGTTCACTCCTGTGTTCACTCCTGTGTTCCTTTTTCAATTATGTTAGCACACCTGAAAACTGTTGTCCTGATTTAAAGAAGCAATAAAACTGGCCGCCTTTAGACTAGTTGAGTATCTGGAGCATCAGCATTCGTTGGTTCGATTACAGGCTCAAAATGGCCAGAAACAAAGACCTTTCTTCTGAAACTCGTCAGTCCATTCTTGTTCTGAGAAATGAGGCTATTCCATGCGAGAAATTGCCAAGAAACTGAAGATATCGTACAATGCTGTTGTCATGACATTGCCCTCTCTCTGGGTACAGAGAGCACAGTTGAAGCCCCTCCCTCTGCACCAGGCCTTTTCTATGCACCATCCCCCGACCTCTATACTTCTGACACAAGGCTGTGTGAAGGCGGTCGTAAAATCCCAAAGGAGAATGTCCTGCCTCATGGCCCAGTTTGAGACAGAGAGGGGTTTCATAGAGAGACAAAGGAATTCTTCCAACTCACAGAAATGGAGAACCGAACGACATTTATGTTCTGGAGAAGGTATAAAAGATCGGTGAAGAATCCAGCTACGAACTGGTCCGCTTGGTACAATTTTGTGATACTCAGAAGAGACAATATTGCCATATTACCATAATAATGTTTATATAATAGCCTCAGCTATGGGACTTGCATCTAAATGGTTGTATAAAATGTATTAATAAGGATAAAGCTATTTGGAATACGTTGAGATGCTATGTACTGATGTTAATGTGATAGAATTGTATTTCTGTACCAAGCTTAACTCAGTCATCGGCACGCCCCCAGGGACACAGACAGGACTAGGGTCATGTGACAGGCTTTTTCACATTCAGTATATAAGCCCCACCCAGAATTACTTTCACCAGACCAGGCCTCCACTCCATTACGAGTTGGCCAATTGGTTTGACCCTGCATCCCTCTACTTAACTTTAACCATACCACGTGGTTAAACTTTTAGACTATCGATACCGACAGAAAAATAACAAGTCTTTGATATTAATTCATAGTCTGCAGCTAGAAATTCTATAATTGAACGCGAAGACCGACGAAACACCCATTCTATAACGACATTACTGAATGTAGCTTTGAAAGATCCATTCTAACCGAGAGAGAGAGAGAACGCGGACAAAAACTCTCCAACAGGACAAAAACTCTCCAACAAACTCTCTACGACACACTGAGCGTAAATATATTGATTGCAATTGTTCCCGAATGAGTGAGCGTTCATGTGCAAAGGATTAGCATATCAATTGTTTATATTTATCAACTCTGTAGGGTCTTCTCAGCTGACCCCCCCCCCCCTTGTTGGTTTAACAAGCCGCCATGCCGGTTTAGCCCACTAGGGCACATTACTCTACCAATTCTTTGTGATGATAACAACTGTTTGTATGCTTTATGTGAATTACTTTGTTTAGTAAATAAATGATTTTAAGACAGTTGATGTATGGATGATTTAGTAAAGACTGGGTTCGAGCAGATACAACAATTTACGATGTTTGGAATGAGACGGACGCGAGGTAAAATACATCATTTAAACCAGAAGATAATCGGCCTATACTATAATATATACTGCTCAAAAAAATAAAGGGAACACTAAAATATCACATCCTAGATCTGAATGAATGAAATAATCTTATTAAATATGTTTTTCTTTACATAGTTGAATGTGCTGACAACAAAATCACACAAAAATAATCAATGGAAATCCAATTTATCAACCCATGGAGGTCTGGATTTGGAGTCACACTCAAAATTAAAGTGGAAAACCACACTACAGGCTGATCCAACTTTGATGTAATGTCCTTAAAACAAGTCAAAATGAGGCTCAGTAGTGTGTGTGGCCTCCACGTGCCTGTATGACCTCCCTACAATGCCTGGGCATGCTCCTGATGAGGTGGCGGATGGTCTCCTGAGGGATCTCCTCCCAGACCTGGACTAAAGCATCCGCCAACTCCTGGACAGTCTGTGGTGCAACGTGGCGTTGGTGGATGGAGCGAGACATGATGTCCCAGATGTGCCCAATTGGATTCAGGTCTGGGGAACGGGCGGGCCAGTCCATAGCATCAATGCCTTCCTCTTGCAGGAACTGCTGACACACTCCAGCCACATGAGGTCTAGCATTGTCTTGCATTAAGAGGAACACAGGGCCAACCGCACCAGCATATGGTCTCACAAGGGGTCTGAGGATCTCATCTCGGTACCTAATGGCAGTCAGGCTACCTCTGGCGAGCACATGGAGGGCTGTGCGGCCCCCCAAAGAAATGCCACCACACACCATGACTGACCCACCACCAAACCGGTCATGCTGGAGGATGTTGCAGGCAGCAGAACGTTCTCCACGGCGTCTCCAGACTCTGTCACGTCTGTCACATGTGCTCAGTGTGAACCTGCTTTCATCTGTGAAGAGCACAGGGCGCCAGTGGCGAATTTGCCAATCTTGGTGTTCTCTGGCAAATGCCAAACGTCCTGCACGGTGTTGGGCTGTAAGCACAACCCCCACCTGTGGACGTCGGGCCCTCATACCACCGTCATGGAGTCTGTTTCTGACCGTTTGAGCAGACACATGCACATTTGTGGCCTGTTGGAGGTAATTTTGCAGGGCTCTGGCAGTGCTCCTCCTGCTCCTCCTTGCACAAAGGCGGAGGTAGCGGTCCTGCTGCTGGGTTGTTGCCCTCCTACGGCCTCCTCCACGTCTCCTGATGTACTGGCCTGTCTCCTGGTAGCGCCTCCATGCTCTGGACACTACGCTGACAGACACAGCAAACCTTCTTGCCACAGCTCGCATTGATGTGCCATCCTGGATGAGCTGCACTACCTGAGCCACTTGTGTGGGTTGTAGACTCCGTCTCATGCTACCACTAGAGTGAAAGCACCGCCAGCATTCAAAAGTGACCAAAACATCAGCCAGGAAGCATAGGAACTGAGAAGTGGTCTGTGGTCACCACCTGCAGAACCACTCCTTTATTGGGGGTGTCTTGCTAATTGCCTATAATTTCCACCTGTTGTCTATTCCATTTGCACAACAGCATGTGAAATTTATTGTCAGTCAGTGTTGCTTCCTTAGTGGACAGTTTGATTTCACAGAAGTGTGATTGACTTGGAGTTACATTGTGTTGTTTAAGTGTTCCCTTTATTTTTTTGAGCAGTGTATATTATTATAATATAGGAAAGTTATATTAGGAAAATGATAACTTTGTAATCTGAATAATTTCCTTGGTGCCCCGATCTCCTAGTTAATTACAGTTAAACGATTAATCAGTTTAATCGCGTGATAATAATTACAGGGAGTTATTTTGATAAACATGTCTTCAGTTAATGGTGCCCAAAGACACAACACTGTGTACTACTCCCTTCACAGAACAGTGCAAACTGTCTCTAACCAGAATAGAAAGAGGAGTGGGAGGCCCCGGTGCACAACTGAGCAAGAGGACAAGTACATTAGTGTATAGTTTGAGAAACAGATGCCTCACAAGTCCTCAACTGGCAGCTTCGTTAAATAGTACCCGCAAAACACCAGTCTCAATGTCAACAGTGAAGAGGCAACTCCGGTATGCTGGCCTTCTAGGTAGAGTTCTTCTGTCCAATGTCTGTTATTTTTCCCATCTTAATCTTTTTTAATTTTATTGGCCAGTCTGATATAAAATGCAGTGGCGAGTAAGGGAAAAGTACAAAGAATGCACCCTTGTTTAAGCAGCATCCCGGGGGTCACTTCTTCACTGTTGATTTTTAAACTGGTGTTTTGTGGGTACTATTTAAGGAAGGGAAGGCCAGCCGATAGACTCATCTCTATCGGCTGGCCTTCCCTTCCTCCTAGGCTTGTTGATTTCAAGATTTATATATATATATACACAGTCAAGTTTACATACACTTAGGTTGGCGTCATTAACTTGTTTTCCAACCATTCCACAAATTTCTCTTTAACAAACTATAGTTTTGGCAAGTCTGTTAAGACATCTACTTTGTGCATGACACAAGTAATTGTTTACAGACAGATTATTTCACTTATAATTCACTGTATCACAATTGAAGGCTAATTGACATCATTGGTCAAATGGAGTCAATTGGAGGTGTACCTGTGAATGTATTTCAAAGCCTACCTGCAAACTCAGTGCCTTTTTGCTTGACATCATGGGAAAATCAAAAGAAATCCGCCAAGACTTCAGAAAATAATTGTAGACCTCCACAAGTCTGGTTCATCCTTGGGAGCAATTTCCAAATGCCTGAAGGTACCACGTCCATCTGTACAAACAATAGTACGCAAGTATAAACACCATGGGACCATGCAGCCGTCATTCCGCTTAGGAAGGAGATGCGTTCTGTCTCCTAGAGATGAACGCACTTTGGTGCGAAAAGTGCAAATCAATCCCAGAACAACAGCAAAGGACCTTGTGAAGATGCTGGAGGAAACAGGTACAGAAGTATCTATATCCACAGTAAAACGAGTCCTATATTGACATAACCTGAAAGGCCGCTCAGCATGAAGAAGACACTGCTTCAAAATCACCATTAAAAATGCGAGACTACGATTTGCAACTGCACATGGGGACAAAGATCGTACTTTTTGGAGAAATGTCCTCTGGTCTGATGAAACAAAAATAGAACTGTTTGGCTATAATGACCATCGTTCTGTTTGGAGGAAAAAGGGGGAGGCTTGCAAGCCGAAAAACACCATCCCAACCGTGAAGCACGGGGGTGGCAGCATCATATTGTGGGGGTGCTTTGCTGCAGGAGGGACTGGTGCACTTCACAAAATAGATGGCATCATGAGAGAGAGAAATTACGTGGATATATTGAAGCAACATCTCAAGACATCAGTCAGGAAGTTAAAGCTTGGTCGCAAATGGGTCTTCCAAATGGACAATGACCCCAAGCATACTTCCAATGTTGTGGCAAAATGACTTAAGGACAACAAAGTCAAGGTATTGGAGTGGCCATCACAAAGCCCTGACCTAAATCCTATAGAAAATTTGTGGGCAGAACTGAAAAAGTGTGTGCGAGCAGGGAGGCCTACAAACCTGACTCAGTAACATCAGCTCTGTCAGTAGGAATGGGCCAAAATTCACCCGACTTATTGTGGGAAGCTTGTGGAAGGCTTCCTGAAACGTTTGACCCAAGTTAAACAATTTAAAGGCAATGCTACCAAATACTAATTTAGTGTATGTAAACTTCTGACCCACTGGGAATGTGATGAAAGAAATAAAAGCTGAAATAAATCATTCTCTCTGCTATTATTCTGACATTTCACATTCTTAAAATGAAGTGGTGATCCTAACTCACCTAAGACAGGGAATCTTTAATTGGATTAAATGTCAGGAATTGTGAAACTAATTGGATTAAATGTCAGGAATTGTGAAACTGAGTTTAAATGTATTTGTTTAAGGTGTATGCAACCTTTGGACTTCAACTGTGTGTGTGTGTGTGTGTGTGTGTGTGTGTGTGTGTGTGTGTGTTTTATATAAATATAATGGGCAATGTAAGTTACATACAAGCTTGGTGATTGTGTGACATTTTGAGAGAGAAATCTAGGGACATACTATACCATGAAAACCAACTATATGCATTTGTTTTCTGAGGGCCAACTGTTCAAAGTAACATAATACCTCCGTGCCAGCTATCTGACAGATGGCCTCTAGCTTTGGTTTTCCTCTGAAAACCTGATATCTAATTTGGACAACTTATTCTGCCCTAAAAATGTCCAGGTAATTCTTTGAAAATAACAAATAGACTGTATATATTTCATTTTTATTGAGAAATAAGAAGACCAGATACCTTTCAAGAGAGAAGGAATTTTGTATTTCCAGGGTCACTGTGAGATGTGTTTGACCCACAGGAAGGGTAATGATCATATATTGTATGTATAAGATATATTGATCAGGTACTCCATCCAGCCTGTAACGAGCTGTAAAAACTTTTGGAGATCTGTCAATGAAAATGTATGTGCGAAACACCAGTCATTTGTTTTACTCCATCCATACTTTACCATGGGGACAGCAGAAGCCAATAACAAGAGCATAATAAACATGTTTATTAAATCATTAGGTACCAGGTCATTAGTCCACTCTATCACCTCGTTCCCTAGGAACCAATGAATGCAGCTATTAACCTGTAGAGACCTGAGGGGCTCCTGGAGTGGCACTGCTGGTCTTGGCTGCATCCCAAATGGCTGCATACCCTATTCCCTTCATATATTTCCTATAATTGGCCAGAGCCCTCTGGTCAAAAGACATGCACTATAAAGGCAATAGGGTGCAATTTGGGAG
The DNA here is from genome assembly GCF_901001165.1 of Salmo trutta. Taxonomy (NCBI): domain Eukaryota; kingdom Metazoa; phylum Chordata; class Actinopteri; order Salmoniformes; family Salmonidae; genus Salmo; species Salmo trutta. Next base: position 60,319,989 of record NC_042969.1, on the reverse strand, counting down.
TCACACCTTCTGTTGTCCCCTCTGGGTGGACATGCCCTGAAAGTGTACTGTAGACCTAAGAAAGCATAGAGTGACAATAAGGGTCCTCACTTTTACCTGAGCAGGAAAAGCTCTGGGCCTAGGTTTTAGACTATTGGTTGAACTCAGGGTCCTGAGTTATTCTCTGTTTTCCCTAGTTAGATCATCTGTGACCGACTGGCTCAATACTGTCATATGTAGCAAAATTTGAAATTGTGTTTTTTTACATTGGATAAAAGTAGAGACTCAGTGCTAGAAAATTGTATGTAATACACTACAGTTGAAGACCAATGGGAAAGTAATTCTGTAATCTCACTTTTGAGAAAATAGCCCTTGAATGTTTTGGTAAATCTACTGGAGAGCTCTTCTTTGTCTACACCCATTCAGCATCATTCACACCCTCTTAAGCCTTAGCCCCAATAATCTCTTTAAGGATTCACATGTGAGGCCATGTACTAAACAACCAAAGATTTTAAAACTAAAGGCTGGTTTATACTATGTCTATCGACAGTTTTTGCAGTGACATCATGAACATTCTATTGCTGTCCGACATCAAACTTGTCATTATCGTTATGAACAAGTATAAACACAAAAACAACAGGCTGCATGACATCAGCAGCCTGGTGGTCCAAAATAGCACAGCTAGTGTATTTTATTAACACCAATAAACCCAGCCGTTTAAAAATGAATTTAGTATATGTCAATATAGCAAACCAGGCACCTAATAGCTCATTTCTAAACAAGGTTTTGGTTAGTTTCTAGCTTGTTAGCCTACTAGCTAATGTTACATTAGCTGGCTAGACATTTCAAATAATGACCATATCATATAGCTGACTACGTCTTCACTTTATTTCATTTTTCTTCATTATTACAGAAACATGAACTCACAACAAGATCATTATTTACAAGTTAAACAACCTGTTGAGGATCTTATCCCGATCTTATCCCGGTATTGGGATTCATTGTCATGTGACCATGGCGGGGAATTCAAAACTGCAAGAGTAATCATTTCAAAAAATCAAATAATCAACTATTTTCCTCCATTTGAAAGATATATCTCCTAAATCTAACCACGCTGTCCGATTTTCAGAGGCATTACGGAGAATGCATAAAGTTAGGTTATGTGAGGAGAGTACATTGACAATAGCTGCGTGTAATGTTTAGCCAATTCAAAGAAGGGCATCAACAGACAGAAAACTAGCTAGAATTATGCACTTACCTTTGACAATCTGCATCAGATGACACTCATAGGACATTATGTTATACAATACATGCATTTTTAGTTCCATCAAGTTCATATTTATATCCAAAAACAGCATTTACAGTCGCGGTGAAATTCAGAATTTTTTTCGGCTCGAATGCACCCAGTGAATCCAGCATTACAAATCACGGAATTACTATTCGAAAACATTGGTAAATTATAATATTGTCATTCAAAGAATAATATATTATCATCTCGTAATTGCTACCGAATGGCCAGATCTCAAAATAACTTTACTGGGAAATCACATTTTGCATAAACTGGGTACTATGCTAACAACAATAAGCTATATGCTAAGCTAAGCTAAGCTATACCGTTAGCATTAGCATCATCTAATATCGATAATAACATTCTAAATATCCCCTTACCTTTGATTATCTCCATCAGAAGGCGCTGCCAGAGATCCCAGGTCCAGAACAAATGTGGTTTCTTTTGACAAAGTTCATAATTTATGTCCAAATAGTTAGCGTTCAGTAGGCTCCCACAAAATGAGGTGGGCAGTGTAAAGTCACGTCGAAAAGCTAAAGAAAACCTAGTAAATAATCTATTTACGTTTGTTTAAACATGTCAAACGTTGTTCAGCATTAATCTTTTGGTCCATTTTTAACGTGAAACATCAGTAAACATCAGTAATATTTTCACACAACCTATCAAGTGTCTAGAATAAACGATAATGACAAAGGCACTCTTCTCAGATTCATGCGCAGGCGCAAAAAATGAAGTGATGACGTGTCAACTTGTAAGCTTTCTAATTCGGTCTGTATTCATGACAGATGCTTCCAACAACTTTCTAAAGATCGTTGACATCTAGTGGAAGCAGTAGGAGTTGCGAACTGAATCCTTTCTCACTGTGGTATCTTTAAAACAATGACACTAAATAGTACAGTCACAAAATTCTCATTTTTTTAAATCTATTTTTCACAGGTTTTTGCCTGCAATATGAGTTTTGTTATACTTACAGACACCATTCAAACTGTTTTAGAAAATTCAGAGTGTTTTCTATCCAAACCTAAACAATAATATGCATATTCTAGCTTCTGAGTTGGTGTAGGAGGCAGTTAAAAATGCGCACATATTTTTTTCCAAAATTCTCAATACTGCCCCCTGGCCTCAACAGGTTTTAATGGTGAGCCAATAACAGAAACTGCTTACGCTTGTGAGTGTGAGTAAATAAAAGCAGGGCATTCTACAAGATCATTTTTTAACTTGGACACTGTCTCGTTGGCTTAACGTTATATCCTAATTTGACTTTGGTGCAGGTCATGTTCTTCACATTACCATCTCTGGTAAACACATACTACATCAAATAAAACAAAAGTTTATTTGTCACATGCACAGGATACAGAAGGTGTAGTGAAATGGTTACTTGCATAGTGGAGTATTTTGTTTAGACATGTAGCTAGCTTGCTAGCTAAACAATGAACCATAATCCCAACTCATGACGTTACTACCCTGCATGAATCTGCAGGTAGCCAACCAACCAGGTTCAATGTTAGCTAGCTAGCTAACATTAGGCTATAACTAACAATGCAAATGGCTCTGAAATACGAATAATATTACTACACAGATCATACACGAAACGTTAGCTATTGAGCCAGCCAGCTAACAGTACACTTTAATTTGAAATTAAAACAACTTTCTGACAAAATTTCAAACATATAATATCTGAAAATGTAGCTAGCTAGACTATCTTACCAGTATACATGGAGGGCCACTTCTCCCTCTCTGTCACGGATGCCATGGTTGCCCTTAGTTTGAAGATGTAATCCGGAGACAGGTGTTTTATACAACAGCCTTCTGTGTGTTCTCTTTTTGAATGTCAACTCCCTCTGCATATTTGCCAGAATTTTCTCCATCTCCTTAGCTACCATACTCTAATTCCACCGGGCATTCTACTGATTTCAAAACTCGGTCCTCCAGAAACTGGAGAGTAACACTTTTGCAGTTTTACTACATGATATCTTTCAAAAAAGCCACATTGGAAAGGATTATGCACACATACTGACCAGCTCATGTTATAGACAGAAGCGTGCTCATGGCAGACCAATCCGAACCCATCTCTCGGCATCTCAGCCAATCATGCTTAGCGGGAAGGTTCCTGGCTTTTTCTGCGGCTAAACCAACTAGGCTCGTAATTTAACAATTGTATTCGTATTTACACATGGCATACACGTTTGTTATTAAGGCACATAAAAGTTCACATGTTCCAGAAGGCATTTCTGAAAAAAACTACGCATTTAGATATTTTTTTTAAAATTTACGTTCAAATGCCTCTCCTTTGAAGTAGTGACATGCGACATATGCCTATTTTCCTGAAACAAGTCACATATGGTCATGAAAAACTACAGTGCTCTAACTATGTACCCTGGGTACCAGTCTGTTTGTGCAAACATTCCACTCCTTCCAGGAGTTGGAATGATGGCACAAACAGATCTGGGCCAGACTACTAGATAACCTTTCGTCAGACTATTGTGGATCAAGGTAACCCCTCAACAGTACTCAAATACCTGCCTACTGTGGTTGGGAACAAGACTAGAGTCCGGAATCTCCATTGATTGTGTTTTAGTCCAGGACTATACTAAATCTGAGTCCGAGAAACCATCCCTTTGTCAGAGGCTTTAGTTTGGTTTCACTGAACCATGTCTTTATTGTACATGGTGCACATACATGACATATGATAGTGTTGGTTGCATGTCCAGTGCTTATATTTAGCCTAACAATTAAGTGGTTTACCATTTAATTGCAGGACAACCCAGACTACAAGTACAACACAAAGAATTGGACATAAACAGTTGCACTCATGAGTTTTATGGAAACATTTCAATAAAAATAAACAGGTCTGCCTAAGCAAAATCAAAGCAAAATCAATCTGATCAAAATTAATTTTATGGATTATGTAAGTACATAAATGGTTTGCTCAGTAGGAAATATACAACTAGTCAGCGTCAACTGTGGAGTTTGTGACAACTATGTGAGCTTCTTACAGTATTAAAGACACTATATCCTGGGATTTCCTATGATCTTCAATGTAGACGAACCCCTCACCTAACAACTCGTGTCGCTTGTGAGCATCATAGAGCAAAACATGATACATGTGCATCTCAGATTTTCATAGATATCTTTTTATAATTTGTAGCTCAAACCATTCGGATTCTACACACACTTCTGTAAAAAGACCCGGCCCCTTCGTGACCCACCCTTAACCCACAAACACTGCTCTAGCTCAGTCCCCGTTAATCAGACAGACTAATGGTATGTAAGGATGCAGAATATATATACAAATCCTAGGCCAGTGGTTCCCAAACTTTTTATAGTCCCGTACCCCTCCAAACGTTCAGCCTCCAGCTGCGTACCCCCTCTAGCACCAGGGTCAGCGCAGTCTCAAATGTTTTTTGACATCATTGTAAGACTGTCACACACACATACATTTATTAAACATAAGAATGAGTGTGTTTTTGTCACCACCCGGCTCGTGGGAAGTGACAAAGAGCTCTTATAGGACCAGGGCACATATAATAATAATAATAAATCAATTGCTCTTTATTTAGCCATCTTACATATAAAACCTTATTTGTTTGTCGAAAATGGTGACTAACTCACACACAGGTTAATGAGAAAGGTGTGTTTGAAAGGATGCACATAACTCTGCAATGTTGGGTTGTATTGGAGAGTCTCAGTCTTAAATCATTTCCAAGCACAGTCTGTGCCTGTCTTTAGTTTTCATGCTAGTGAGAGCCGAGAATCCACTCTCACATAGGTACGTGGTTGCGAAGTGCATCAGTGTCTTAACAGTGCAATTTGCCAAGGCAAGAAACTCTGAGCGCAGCCCCATCCAGAAATCTGGCAGTGGCTTATGATTAAATTTACATTTTTACAGAACCGCTTGTTGCAATTTCGATGAGGCTCTCTTGTTCAGATATTGGTAAGAGGACTGGAAGCAGGGCATGAAAGAGATAACGAATCCAGTTGTTTGTGTCATCCGTTTCAGGAAAGTACCTGCGTAATTGCGCACCCAGCTCACTCAGGTGCTTCGCTACATCACATTTGACATTGTCTGTAAGCTTGAGTCATCATGCAAGCGCTCAGACAAGCGAAAATTATGGTCAGTAAAAAAAACTTTAATCTCGTCTCTCAATTCAAAAAAATGTATCAATACTTTGCCCCTTGATAAACAGTAAAAGCGTTACATGGTCGCTGCCCATATCATTGCATAATGCAGAAAATACACGAGAGTTCAGGGGCCTTGCTTTAACAAAGTTAACCATTTTCACTGTAGTGTGCAAAACGTCTTTCAAGCTGTCAGGCATTCCCTTGGCAGCAAGAACCTCTCGGTGGATGCTGCAGTGTACCCAAGGGGGGTCATGAGCAACTGCTTGCACACGCGTTACCACTCCACTATGTGTCCCTGTCATGGCTTTTGCGCCATCAGTACAGATACCAACACATCTTGACCACCGAAGTCCATTTGATGTCACCTAGCTGTCCAGTACTTTAAAAACATCCTCTCATGTTGTCCTGGTTTCCAGTGGTTTGCAGAAGAGGATGTCTTCCTTAATTGACCCCCCATAAACGTAATGGACATATACCAGGAGCTGTGCAAGGCCCACCATGTCTTTTAACTCATCCAGCTGTAACGCATAGAATTCACTGGCTTGTATGCGAAGCAGTAATTATTTCAAAACATCTCCTACCATGTAACTGTAACTGATGCGTTGTTAAAGTGTTGTTTGATGAAGCATTGTCTGTATAGTTTTTTGGGCCTTTGTCATAGGCGTCGTAAGGATAGGACCAAGGCGCAGCAGGTATAGTGCTCATACTTAATTTATTCGATGAAAACACTTAAACAAAATCAACAAACGCCGAAAAACAGTTCCATAAGGCATCCAGGCTATACAGAAAATAACCACCCACAAAACACAAGTGAAACAAACCTCAACTAAATATGGCCTCCAATTAGAGACAACCAGCTGCCTCTAATTGGAGGTCCTACCAAAAACCCAACATAGAAATAGAAAACTAGATTTAAACAGAAATAGAAAACATAGAACCTACACCAAACACACAAAACAAACACCCCCTGCCACGCCCTGACCAAACTACAATGACAAATAACCCCTTTTACTGGTCAGGACGTGACAGCCTTTTCCCCAGTATTGTCCCAGCCAAATCCGCGGCAGCAAGAAGAATTAAGTCCTCCACGATAGTATGTGGCTTGCCTGTCCTAGCCACTCGGTAGCTCACCATATAAGAAGCTTCTAGCCCCTTCTTATTAATTGTATCTGTTGCTTTAATATATGTCTTACTACTCAAAAGTTGTCTTTATTCTCGCTCAAAAAACTCCTGTGGCTTATTTTTCAAATTGTCATGTTTTGTTTCTAAATGTCTGCGCAAGAGTGAAGCGGTTAATGTGATTGGATGTTAATTATTTGACTAGCCTACCTGTATTTGACATTGTGTTGTTATTTAGCTGAACACTAGATGGTTTAATTGTATTTTTGGCAGTGAAACGAGGCTACTCAGGTGAGAAAAAAACCTCACCCAAATGTATAGCCCTTTTGGAAAATATAAATGTACTGTTGAAAATGTGGGGAATACTTACTCTATGCCGATCCTTCAGTTGTTTAATTGTTTAAACTGCAGATTTTAGCTTTAATGTGTATTCTTCTGATGTGCTGTACCAGCCAACCAAACTACGTTCGTTATTTAAGAATGTCAGTTTGACCATATGAAACAGTGTTGCTTCCTTCCCTGTCCTTGCCCAAACCTGGGCACGAACCAGGTACCCTCTGAACACATCGGCGACCGTCACTAATGCACACTGCTAACTAGCTAGCCATGTCACATTGCCTAGACATGCCCTGTTTAATCTACTATTCTCTATGAATGATTGTATTTCTATAGAATTTAAAAGATTCACCAATTTTGAGTGTTAAATTGTTTTTGTGCATCTCTGTGATTTTTCTATCGATTCCCTGGGTCATTTCATGTTTTCATGTGTCTCTGAGTTATTAGCGTTCAAGCAGGCAGAAATTCTGGCTGGTATGACATAGCATATTTATACTGCTGTTCTCACTACACTGGTAGTCAATAGGAATACGACTTTTAGACTGCGAAAACGTCTATCATACAAGACAGATTTGAATACTGGCCGATGTCATAACGCGGGAGGTTGTCTTCTCTCGAATGAGCCATTGGTCATATTTTTGCAACATTCCAGTCCAGCTTTAAATTACGTTCAGCTTATAAAGGCTTCATAAAGCCTTCACAAGCACTACATAAATGTGTTAGTATCTTTAACCGTATGTCATGGTTCATAAATGTGTCATAATTGTGTGTCATAATCATCATTGTCAAATGTGACATAACCAACTATGTTGGATATAATATAACCATGTGCTTTGTAAAGGGTCACATGTTGGGTCGAAGGATTGGAATACTTTCTAAAGTAAAGTCATCTTAGTCACATTACACAAATTTCACCTTCATTAGTTAGGGTTAGGTTTAAAATCTAATTTTCAGAAGATAAAATGTGGAAATGGGCAGGGTTTAGCCATAGTTCTGACTTTCTGAACTAGTGACGATGACAAATACTTCACTCAGTAAGGTCACTCCTATTGAATTCTATGGTCACTCCCACTAAGGCCAACTTTGAATGGTAGCTATCCCAGGCTTATATGTGCTGTGTGTGCAATAGTCTGGTAATGCCGTTACACCAAGAAACACTTACCTTGATGAAAGCCCCCAACCTAACGAAATTGAAAGTGGCTTTCTTCTGGAAGCGAGTTACATGCTCCTCAGTACACAAAAACGAGCCATACCGTGCAGCATTGGGCCCATCAGGTCTTTCGACACATTCCCTCACTCCCCCGCTGAAACATCAGCCACACGTTGGACAACTCCAAATCATCTTGTCTCTGATACACACAAGCTATACAGGTCCATCAACCCATTTAAATACCTCTCACACCGTACAGTAACCTATGGATCATGAGAGAACCTTCATAAATCAGTAGAACGTTAATAACCTATTTATTGACACTTTATCTAGTGTCCTGTAGTACTTACTTTAAAGTCAGGCCCCTTCAGTCATTTATAACACGTACATAAATGCCTTGTATCATATGACTTACTATAAAGTCAGACACCTTTGGTAATTCATAACACATACATAAAGGCTTAATGATGTAAACACAAATGTATTAACACTTAGGAAATTATCACCAACTACTAAAACAAATAAACATTACATTTTTAAATGTAACCTTTATTTAACTAGGCAAGTCAAAACAAATTCTTATTTACAAACCCGGATGATGCTGGGCCAATTGTGTCCCGCCCTATGGGACTCCCAATCACGGCTGGTTGTGATACAGCCTGGATTCAGACCAGAGTGTGTGTAGTGACGCCTCTAGCACTGAGATGCAGTGCTTTAGACCGCTGCACCACTCGACAGCCCTAAATAAGGTACTTCTCGCATGTGTCAGAGATTTCTGTTTAAACCATACATTTCCTTCTATTTGTATATTTCTAAAACAATACAATTACATAAAATGTCAAAAAGTACAGCAATGAATTAAACATTACACAGGTTTAGGCTGGACACATGAAATTTAACAAAGTTTTTTTTTTCTGATAAAAACGAGTTCATTGCATTTGCTGTGGTGCCCAGGTTCATAATATGACCATACAGTGAGGGGAAAAAGTATTTGATCCCCTGCTGATTTTGTACGTTTGCCCACTGACAAAGAAATTATCAGTCTATAATTTTAATGGTAGGTTTATTTGAACAGTGAGAGACAGAATAACAACAAAAAAATCCAGAAAAACACATGTCAAATGTTATATATTGATTTGCATTTTAATGAGGGAAATAAGTATTTGACCCCCTCTCAATCAGAAAGATTTCTGGCTCCCAGGTGTCTTTTATACATGTAACGAGCTGAGATTAGGAGCACACTCTTAAAGGGAATGCTCCTAATCTCACTTTGTTACCTGTATAAAAGACACAGAAGCAATCAATCAATCAGATTCCAAACACTCCACCATGGCCAAGACCAAAGAGCTCTCCAAGGATGTCAGGGACAAGATGTGTAGGTCTACACAAGGCTGGAATGGGCTACAAGACCATCGCCAAGCAGCTTGGTGAGAAGGTGACAACAGTTGGTGCGATTATTCGCAAATGGAAGAAACACAAAATAACTGTCAATCTCCCTCGGCCTGGGGCTCCATGCAAGATCTCACCTCGTGGAGTTGCAATGATCATGAGAACGGTGAGGAATCAGCCCAGAACTACACGGGAGGATCTTGTCAATGATCTCAAGGAGGCTGGGACCATAGTCACCAAGAAAACAATTGGTAACACACTACGCCGTGAAGGACTGAAATCCTTCAGCGCCCGCAAGGTCCCCCTGCTCAAGAAAGCACATAAACATGCCCGTCTGAAGTTTGCCAATGAACATCTGAATGATTCAGAGGACAACTGGGTGAAAGTGTTGTGGTCAGATGAGACCAAAATGGAGCTCTTTGGCATCAACTCAACTCGCCATTTTTGGAGGAGGAGGAATGCTGCCTATGACCCCAAGAATACCATCCCCACCGTCAAACATGGAGGTGGAAACATTATGCTTTGGGGGTGTTTTTCTGCTAAGGGGACAGGACAACTTCACTGCATCAAAGGGACGATGGACGGGGCCATGAACCATCAAATCTTGGGTGAGAACCTCCTTCCCTCAGCCAGGGCATTGAAAATGGGTCGTGGATGGGTATTACAGCATGACAATGACCCAAAACACACGGCCAAGGCAACAATGGAGTGGCTCAAGAAGAAGCACATGAAGGTCCTGGAGTGGCCTAGCCAGTCTCCAGATCTTAATCCCATAGAAAATCTGTGGAGGGAGCTGAAGGTTCGAGTTGCCAAACGTCAGCCTCGAAACCTTAATGACTTGGAGAAGATCTGCAAAGAGGAGTGGGACAAAATACCTCCTGAGATGTGTGCAAACCTGGTGGACAACTACAAGAAACGTCTGACCTCTGTGATTCCAACAAGGGTTTTGCCACCAAGTACTAAGTCATGTTTTGCAGAGGGGTCAAATACTTATTTCCCTCATTAAAATGCAAATCAATTTATAATATTTTGACATGCAATTTTCTGGATTTTTTTGTTATGTGTTATTCTGTCTCTCACTGTTCAAATAAACCTACCATTAAAATCATAGACTGATCATTTCTTTGTCAGTGGGCAAACGTACAAAATCAGCAGGGGATCGAATAATTTTTTCCCTTGTGATATTTCCCAGCTGCTTGCTGTCGTTTTGAAGTTATCACAAAAAAACAGGCCTTATTTTAGGGCATTTTTCACCCTGCCAGCTCCAGTTAGTTCTATTGAGCGCTGTGGCACCAACTCACCTTCCGAACATTCTATTCCCAGCTTATTGTTCAACGTCACAATGCCTGCTTCGCTATTGTTGGCAATGAGACCTGCTCATGTTGTTTATAGTTAAAATGTAAACAACAAAATTAATTTTCAGCCTTGGGTGAATTTTGACTCGCTCTATTGTCCAGCCTAACAGGACTGTGAATAGTGTAGCTTGTCCCTGAGCTGTTGGAGGAATGGTTCTTGCCTCTCTACCTGCTGGAGGTACTGCATGTTGGTTCCAACCTTAAAATTAACAACAAATAAAGTTAGCAGGTCTGTTAGGAAATGTCTTTAACACACTATCTTGATAAGGGCATTTTTGTGCTAAACCATAAACTCTAAATGGGGAGATAGAATATTATTATATTCCTCTTCATTTACAAGTCTCATGACGTGACTATGAGACGTGTATTTAGCTACTGTAGCTTGCTAGCAAAAGTTCGGCTAGCTAGCAATTCCTGTAAAGTCACCAGAATGATTTGAAATAACGACTGAGGTGGCTACAGTATGTAATGTAAGTCAACACTTTACTACAAACTAATTTAAACTACAATATATAAAGGTTAACTTACTTGTTTTTCATTGTCAGGTTGGCACCACAATTGGGTATTTGATTTGCGAACTCATCACATGATCAGCGTCTCATCAGCAACAATAAAAAGTACTTCCGGGTAACGGAATTTCTGAAACGTTCTAAATAAAAGTCCACCACGTAATAGTATAAAAGTGTCAAAAACCTGTATTTATTAATGATATATGAAAAATAATTGTCTAAAAATTAACAATGGTTCATATTTGTTCATATTAAGGTGACATTTGCATTGAATGTGGGTTTTAAAACATGTTCCAAGGTCATAAATACCCCCAATGTGAATCGCTGTACAGTATATGGAATACATATTGGCTTATAGCGCAAAAACAGTTATGGGTGATGGAGTAAAAGTATTGTTGGGAGTACTCAACAGGGTCTGTAGAATGTATATCTGGCATCATTTCATGGAGTTCTGAATAATACGAAGTGTTGGCCTTTTACTCTACCCGTTCCATTATGTGGCCACAATGCAAATCACTCTATATGGAATACATAATCATCACATGTGCGATTACTGCACTACAGAAAACCTTCTAACCAAACAATAGTGGGCAACTACAAAGGGCAATTATACAAAAAAATCGAAGTTTCTTAGATTTTTCACATCACATGATGTGGCTTAAGCATTGTTGTGAACACAGAAAATCAAATGTTGCTGTTTTTCTATTTTAAACGTTTGGAAGAAACTGGGGGAAACCTGGAAAAACTAAACTGAGAAAATGGAATTTGGGGGGGAAAAAAACGAAGTAGACATGAAATTAAAACTGATTTAAAAGGACTCACCAATGTTTTTTTCTGTGCATGACTGCACTTTAGAGTTTTATCCTGCAGCACAGCATTTTGTGGAAAGTTGAGTTCAGGTCCAATATTGACTATGTATCCAAGAGGGAAAGATGTTGGGCCGTCCTAGAAATGTTTTAGAGAAATTTAATATATCAAATTTAGCAGACTCTTTTATCCAAAGTGACTTAGTAATGTGTGAAGAGATTTTTATGTATGGGTGGCCCCGGAAATCAGTCCCACTATCCTGGCGTTAAAATACTCTACCAAGATGCATGACAGGTTTATAAATGCTTTGTGAAACTTCAATTTAAAATGATTTATAAGGCCTTTATTAAGCGTTGCTTATGCTACACTTTATAAAGCACAAGTTTGACATCAGTGATTGTCACACAGTTATGCCAAATTTATGAACCCTTTATAAAGCATAACATACAGTTATAGATTATTTGTAACACATTTATGTATTGTTTATGAAGACTTTATGAAGCCTTTATAAGCTGCATGTCATTTAAAGCGGGACCGATATTCCTACCTCATGAAATGTGTAATTTTACAGACAGTGTAGCACATTTCTTCTATTTTTCTGCCTCTTCAGTCCAGGGTCCACTGCATGGTGTTGTTGTGAATGTCACTCCACTCTGTGAGGTACATCGATCTGCAGGTTGAACATGATTCGATTGTAGACTCCTAAAATAGTGCAGTTTGATAAGGCAATTTAACAGCTAACTAGCTACGTCACATACTGATATTGTCTTTGGTATTATTGTGCGTAGCCATGTTTGCTAGCTAGCCAGCCAGCCCATAGAGAGAGCATTGCAATGTGGATTTAGAGCTGAAACAGATTTCCACAGCAATTTTCATATGTTGCTACCATCCCTATTAAAAAGCCAAAATGAAACATTGCTTCACAAAAAAATATTGTTGTCACATATTAGTGTTATTTAAATTATAAGAATGAGTGTTTTGGGTGGATTTTTCATTTAAAAAAAGGCATTTGAACACCCTGGAGGGCATGTGATGCAAAATGGTATCTGTTTACCTCTATATGGTTCCCTTGACTGTGAAAATGTCTAATTATCCCCAGGTATCCCCAGGTATTGGTAATCCTTTGCATATCACACCATGGCAGGCTTTTTTTTTTATATATCTCACAAGTATAAGAATCAAGTGAGGAGCTGAGTTTAAGGAGGTCATCATGGATTAGAAATGAGCAGTCTTCATTTTGGATTTAGAATACATGTAATCAATGTATTACTTTGCATTTGAATGTAAAGTTACATGAGTGCAGGATACAAAGAATAGTATTGTTTGAATTATGTTATCAGGAGAATGAAAAGCTGTCTATATTGGTGAGTATACTGTAGATGTGGGGAAATCTATTACTGAATCAACAAGTCAAGGAATTATACATTTAGGTTGTCTGTTCTTTGTGATTTCATCAATTTAACTTATATGTAAGCTACAGTAGGAGGATTTGCTCCTCTTCTTCAAACATTGACAGCACGTCTTTAACAACTCCCAGGACCATGGAAAACTCTACTCACTTTAAGGTCTTTAGGCTTGCTGCATACGGTGATATCGGACAATTGAAGTATTGCTACTTTGCTCTAGTAACTGTATTATATTTTGTCATCATTCTTGCCAATGCTTTGCTTATTGGACTTATCTGCATTGAAAGAAGCCTTCATGAACCCATGTATCTGTTTCTATGTGCTTTGTTTGTTAATCAGTTGTATGGGAGCACTGGTTTGTTTCCTGCTCTCATGTTTTACTTACTCTCTGACACACATGATATTTCCCTTTTTTATTGTTATCTCCAGATTTATGTGTTGTACTCATGTGCTCTAACAGAATTTAGTAATTTAGCAGTTATGTCCTATGACAGGTACATTTCTATTTGTTATCCTCTACGATATAATAATATTATGACACCTAAAATAATTTGTGGCTTAATTCTGCTGTCCTGGTTGACTTCTTTTTTCTTCATCGCCATCGTTATCTCCCTGAGTTTGCGACTGCAATTTTGTGGTAACATTCTAGACAGACTGTATTGTGATAACTACTCAGTAGTCAAGCTTGCCTGTTCAAATACTATGCTGAATAATATATGGGGTCTTCTTGTCACTGTGGTTTATGTTTCTTGTACTATATTTCCTACCATATACTCATATGTCAGAATTCTACAAATATGTTTAAAGTCTTCAAAAGAGACAAAACAGAAAGCATTTAACACATGCACACCACATATAGCCTCTATGCTGAACTTCTTCTTTGGCTGGTTATTTGTGATTCTACAAGGCAGATATGAAACTGCAGATCTTCCACCTGTACTTCGCACTATTTTATTTGTTTATTTTCTGATATGTCCACCAATTTTCAATCCTTTCATGTATGGCATTAGGATGGTTAAAATCAGGCACGCTTGTAACAAGGTACTAGGCCTTAACCCTGAAACATAACCTGATAGTTCCTTTGTGTCATTTTGAATTATGTTGTTTTTTCTTACTTATAGTTGCTATAATTGACTGTAAAAATCGCATCAAGTTTATCATGTATTGTAACTGAGAATGTTTTGTGTCATATTAGCTAGTTAACTGCATAACTAGAGAGCATCAAGGGGAGCTGCCCTCTCTACCTTCAGACTATGCTCAAACAGATGCTGAGTGGGATCTTTGGGAAGACCCTACACCCAAAACCATTCTGCCAGATCTGGACTCTTGGCCCACCTAACTTCAGGACAGCTGAATACCTGCCCATCTCCATAAAACGTTTGTCTTCTTGAATTTTTTTTGTTTTTTTGTTGCAGTTTTCAAGTTAATTTCCTGCAGTTTTACACATTTTGCCATGAGGCAGAAATAAAGGGAATCTCTCACGAAGGTTGTATATTGCAGGCTTTTTCTGCAATGTATATGTAATGAATGCTTACTTATTCTGGCAGTGATGGCTTATGCCATTTTTATTTCATTCCCATAACCATTTTCTCTCACTTAGCAATTGTTAAACTCTCTTGTGTTGAAAGTGCACTGAGCAACCTGCATGGTATATGTATCATAGCAAATCTAGTGGTTTCACCTTTTGATTTAGTTGTGCTCTCATGTCAAAATATGACTTGTTTGCTTGAAAGCCTCAAAGGAGTCACGAAAGTAGGCTTTTAATACGTGTGCTCCCCACTTGATCACTTTCATCAACTTCTCTACAGCCATCCTTTTTTCTGTTGTTTACAGTAACCAGAAATATCTGTACAGTTTATTCTGTTGCATAGCCACGGGGGGGGAATACTATGCCCGTGCTACATCGGTCCGCTAATGCAGGACTAGTAAAGGCCCAGTGTGCTACTTTTATGAGAAAAAGTTATCCAAAAATATTAATATTTGTTATTAATTCAGATTTTTCAGGGGGGGCTGCATCACCCTCAGCACCCCTACTTCCTGTGGCTATGTTCTGTTCCCACCACTGTTGCACCTTATCATATAGGGATTAGGATCAAGAAGATCAGAAATCTGAACCTAAGCTGGTACCAATTATGACTTTTGATGGTACAGCAGTAGGGCCAGGGTTACTGGTTTGAATCCCAGTGTCACAGGATCCAACGAAAGTGGCGCCCCTCCTCGGTCGGGCGGCGCTCGGCGGTCGTCGTCGCCGGCCTATTAGCTGCCACCGATCGTTGTTTCAGTTTCGTTTAGTTTGTCTGTCTGTTCCGCACCTGTTTTGTGTATGTCATTAGTGGGGACTTATTTAATGTGTGTTTTCAGTTTGGATTTTGTGCGGGATTGTTTGTTGTCCACTCAGGACGGTGGGCCCTGTGAATGTAGTTGCTTCGCTGGTTGTATTTTGGATGCTTTTGTATTTTTTGTGTTTTGTGCTGGCTGACGTCTTATTTCTCTCTTCGGACCGTTTTGCCCTGTGTTTTGGGTTGGTCATTATTATTACGCGCCCTTCTGTTTTGGCGTGACCAGTTTGTTGCCGGAGAAAATAAAGACTGTATACTTTACCTCTGCTCTCTGCGCCTGACTCCAACCACCACTCCTAGAATCGTCTGACAGAATCCCGCACCATCACCTATGGAGTCAGCAGGAGCAGAAGCGCCATCCATGGCTGAGCAGGTCTCCCAACATGCCGGCCTCCTCCACCGCCTAGGCTCGGCCATGGATCAGGTGTTGGCCCGGTTGGAGAGCTGGGAGAGAGGTGCCTCCCCAGCCAGACCAGCTCCGGTCCCTCACCCTACGCATCTATCCACACCCACTGAAGCGGGTGCCGGCGGGATCCGGATTTCACCGCCCAGGGAGTTCGATGGAACGGCCGCTGGGTGCAAGGGGTTCTTGCTCCAACTGGAACTGTACCTGGCGACCGTCCGCCCCCCTCCCTCCAACGAAGAGAGGGTGAGCGTCCTCGTCTCGTGTCTCACGGGTCGAGCCCTGGAATGGGCCAATGCGGTCTGGGAAGGTCCAGACTCGGCACGGGGTGACTACCCGGAGTTCACCCGCCGCTTCCGGGCGGTTTTCGATCATCCCCCGGAGGGCAGGGCGGCGGGTGAGCTACTATTCCATTTGAGACAGGAGACGAGGACCGCTCAGGATTTCGCATTGGAATTCCGGACTCTCGCCGCTGGATCGGGGTGGAACGAGCGGGCCCTGATAGACCACTATAGGTGTAGCCTTCGCGAGGACGTCCGCCGGGAGCTGGCATGTAGGGACAACACCTCCACTCTGGACCAACTGGTGGATTTGTCCATTAGATTGGACAACCTGCTGGCTGCCCGGGGACGTTCCAGTCGGGGCCTGTTCGTTACGCCTACCAGTCCTCCCGCTCCACAGCCCATGGAGATAGGGGGGGCTGCACCGAGGAGGACCGGAGGGAGGGGTCTCTCTTGCACCCGATGTGGACACAGAGGACACACTGTGGACCGGTGCTGGAGAGGTCCCTCCAGGAGTTCGGAGGGCAGGCAGAGCACCGCTTCGCCCCCCCAGGTGAGTCCGCACCAGCCACACCCAGAGCCCCCTGTCGATCACTTGTACACCTCCGTTTGTTTCCCTAATTTTTCCCCTCACTTCCAGTATAAGGCGCTAGTCGATTCAGGTGCAGCTGGGAGTTTTATGGACCATGGGTTAGCGAAGAGGTTAGGGATCCCCCTGGTTCAGCTGGACCACCCCTTCCCCGTGCACGCCCTAGATAGTCGACCGCTAGGGTCAGGCCAAGTAGGGGAGGTCACAGTGCCACTGGTTATGCAGACGTGGGGGGGTCATGTGGAGCGTCTCAGCCTGTTCATCATTGACTCCCCAGCGTTTCCGGTGGTACTGGGAATCCCCTGGCTAGCCACTCACAACCCCCAGATTTCGTGGAGACAGAGGGCTCTAACGGGGTGGTCGAGGGAGTGCTCAGGTAGGTGCATAGGAGTTTCCATCGGTGCGACTACGGTGGAGAGTCCAGACCAAGTCTCTACTGTGCACATTCCCTCAGAGTATGCCGATTTGGCTATCGCCTTCAGTAAGACGAAGGCGACTCAATTACCCCCCCATCGACAGGGAGATTGTGCGATAAACCTCCAGGCTGACGCGGTTCTTCCTAGGAGTCACGTGTATCCTCTGTCTCAGGAGGAAACAGTGGCTATGGATACATACGTCACTGAGTCCTTGAGACAGGGATACATTCGGCCCTCTAAATCCCCCGTCTCCTCAAGCTTCTTTTTCGTGAAGAAGAAGGAGGGAGGTCTGCGCCCGTGCATTGACTATAGAGGTCTAAATGCTATCACAGTGGGTTTCAGTTACCCGCTACCTCTCATTGCTACGGCAGTGGAGTCATTTCACGGGGCGCGCTTCTTCACGAAATTGGATCTCAGGAGTGCGTATAACTTGGTGCGTATCCGAGAGGGAGACGAGTGGAAAACCGCATTTAGTACCACATCTGGCCATTATGAGTACCTCGTCATGCCGTATGGGTTAAAGAATGCTCCCGCCGTCTTCCAATCCTTTGTGGACGAGGTCCTTAGGGACATGCTCGGGCAGGGTGTGGTGGTGTACATCGATGACATCCTGATCTGCTCCGCCACACGCACCGAGCATGTGTCCCTGGTGCGTAGAGTGCTTGGGCGGCTGCTGGAGCATAACCTATACGTCAAGGCTGAGAAATGTGAGTTCTTCAAAAGAGCCGTCTCATTTCTAGGATATCGCATTTCCACCTCGGGGGTGGAGGTGGAGTGTGACCGCGTAACGGCTGTGCGTAATTGGCCAACCCCAGCCACTGTGAAGGAGGTGCAGCGGTTCTTGGGGTTCGCTAATTATTATCGGAGGTTTATCCGGGGTTTTGGCCAGGTAGCAGCTCCCATTACCTCACTGATGAAGGGGGGGCCGGTGCGGCTACGATGGTCAGCAGAGGCGGACAGAGCCTTTCATCGTCTGAAGGTTCTGTTTACCAATGCACCTGTCCTAGCGCATCCGGACCCCTCTTTGCCATTCATAGTGGAGGTGGACGCGTCCGAGGCTGGGGTAGGAGCTGTGCTGTCGCAGCGTTCGGGCGTTCCTCCGAAGCTCCGCCCATGCGCGTTCTTTTCTAAGAAGCTGAGCCCGGCGGAGCGCAATTATGATGTGGGGGACCGGGAGCTGTTAGCCGTGGTCTGGGCTTTGACGGTGTGGAGACATTGGCTTGAGGGGGCACGTCACCCTTTTCTCATCTGGACCGACCACCGTAACCTGGAGTATATTCGGGCAGCGAGGAGGCTTAATCCCCGTCAGGCGAGGTGGGCCATGTTTTTCACGAGGTTTAACTTCACTCTCTCGTACATTCCAGGTTCCCGGAACCGGAAGGCTGACGCACTGTCGTGTCTCTACGACACCGAGGAGCGGACCATCGATCCTACTCCCATACTTCCCGCCTCCTGTCTGGTGGCACCGGTGGTATGGGAGGTGGATGCGGACATCGAGCGGGCGGTTCGGTCAGAACCTACTCCGTCGCAGTGTCCCGTGGGCCTGAAATACGTTCCGCTTGGTGTTCGCGATCGCCTGATCCGATGGTCCCATACTCTACCCTCCTCGGGTCATCCTGGGGTGGAACGGACAGTGCGGGGCCTGAAGGGGAGGTACTGGTGGCCCACCTTGGCTGAGGATGTCCGGCGTTATGTCTCGTCCTGTTCAGTATGCGCTCAGTGTAAGGCTCCTAGGCACCTACCTCGAGGGAAATTACAGCCCCTCCCTGTTCCACAGCGGCCATGGACTCACCTCTCGGTGGATTTCCTTACGGATCTCCCGCCGTCTCAGGGGAACACGGCGATCCTGGTCGTTGTGGACAGGTTCTCTAAGTCCTGCCGTCTGCTCCCTTTGCCCGGTCTTCCTACGGCCCTGCAGACCGCGGAGGCCCTGTTCACTCACGTCTTCCGGCACTATGGGGTGCCCGAGGACATCGTATCTGATCGGGGTCACCAGTTTACGTCCAGGGTATGGAAATCGTTTATGGAGAGGCTGGGGGTCTCGGTCAGCCTGACCTCGGGGTTCCACCCCGAGAGTAATGGGCAGGTAGAGCGCATCAACCAGGATGTGGGCAGGTTCCTGCGGTCATATTGCCAGGACCGGCCAGGGGAGTGGGCGCAGTTCGTGCCATGGGCCGAGATGGCCCAGAACTCTCAGCGCCACTCCTCCACTAATCTGTCACCCTTCCAGGTGGTGCTGGGGTATCAGCCGGTCCTGGTGCCATGGCAACAGAGCCAGACGGAGGCTCCTGCGGTGGAGGCATGGGTCAAGCGCTCTCAGGAGACCTGGAACGCGGTCCAGGAATGTTTGAGGGCGAGCGAACGACACAAGGAGAGCGCTGACCGCCACCGCAGTGACGCCCCCGTGTTTAACCCGGGGGATAGAGTCTGGCTCTCGACCCGGGAACCTGCCTCTCCGCCTGCCCTGCCGGAAGCTGGGTCCGCGGTTTGTGGGGCCGTTCAAAGTCCTGAGGAGGATAAACGAGGTGTGTTACAGGTTACAACTTCCTTCGTATTACCGTATTAACCCCTCGTTTCATGTGTCTCTCCTCAGGCCGGTGGTAGCTGGTCCGCTGCAGGACAGTGAGGTGCTGGAGGCCCCCCCGCCCCCCCTGGACATCGGGGGGAGCCCGGCGTACACAGTCCGAGCCATCCTGGACTCCCGACGTCGGGTAGGGGGCCTGCAGTACCTCGTGGACTGGGAGGGGTACGGTCCGGAGGAGAGGTGCTGGGTTCCGGCGGCGGACGTTCTGGACCCCCCTATGCTGTTGGACTTCCACCGTCGCCGACCGGATCGGCCGGCGCCTCGCCCTCCGGGCCGTCCCCGAGGCCGGCGTCAGCGCGCGGCTCCGAGGGGTACTGTCACAGGATCCAACGAAAGTGGCGCCCCTCCTCGGTCGGGCGGCGCTCGGCGGTTGTCGTCGCCGGCCTATTAGCTGCCACCGATCGTTGTGTCAGTTTCGTTTAGTTTGTCTGTCTGTTCCGCACCTGTTTTGTGTATGTCATTAGTGGGGACTTATTTAATGTGTGTTTTCAGTTTGGATTTTGTGCGGGATTGTTTGTTGTCCACTCAGGACGGTGGGCCCTGTGAATGTAGTTGCTTCGCTGGTTGTATTTTGGATGCTTTTGTATTTTTTGTGTTTTGTGCTGGCTGACGTCTTATTTCTCTCTTCGGACCGTTTTGCCCTGTGTTTTGGGTTGGTCATTATTATTACGCGCCCTTCTGTTTTGGCGTGACCAGTTTGTTGCCGGAGAAAATAAAGACTGTATACTTTACCTCTGCTCTCTGCGCCTGACTCCAACCACCACTCCTAGAATCGTCTGACACCCAGGACTGACAGGAATATCTGTCAAGACGTGAGCTGCCAGAACTGAATGCTTATACTGTACATTTGTTTTTATCATCAACATAATCATTTGTATTGCATTTTATTTCTGTAAATTCTTATTTATTTCCGTTAAATGTATTTTACTGTCATGGTACTGTAAAGCACTGTAGTAAAGTCAAATCAGGGATGCCGCTGTGTCTCTGACCCTATGTTCTTCTAGAATGTCAGTGGATATGTATTGTGTGTGTTTCAGGCGGATGGGGGAAAGAGCAAAATTATGTAAGATTCCAATAACTTCTGTTTCCACAAATGGGCAGTAAAGTATTCCTCTAGTAGTGAAAGATCTATAGACTTAGATCAACATCACGTCAGTGTATCTATCCCATTATGGCATCTGTGTCACGTCCTGACCCTAGTAAGATGTCATTTTCTATAGTAGAGTAGGGCAGGGCGTGACAGGGGGTGTTTTGGGCTGATCTATGTTTTCTATTTCTATGTTGGGATTGTTTGGGGTTGATCTCTAATTGGAGGCAGCTGATCCTCATTGCCTCTGATTAGAGATCATATTTAAGTAGGGGTTTTTCTCTTCCTGTTTTGTGGGTTATTATCTTTTGAGTAGTGTGTTTTCCTCTCTGCGGCACGGTTTGTTGTTTTTGTGGTTAAGTTATTTATGTATTACATTCAGTTTCACGTCTAATAAATATGTGGAACTACGAACACGCTGCATTTTGGTCTGATCCTTCAAACTGCCGTGACAATATGCAAGAGCACTGGAAGCACCATTGAGGGAATTTCCATTTTGAAGTAGTCCATTTTCTTCTACGAGTTTTCAAACAAACTGGAAGGGTGCATAATGCCACCTGGACAGTGTTTTTTAAACAGATAAATAGCCAAGGTTGGTTATTTATTGCCACTTGCAGTTACGGAAAGTTTGCTCATAAGTATAATTCATTGGCTGATCCCCCAGTTACTACTTCAAAATGGTGAAAGTCCTCAATGCCGCAGCCCATGCTAAAACTGGCTTTTGGGCACTACAGTCCTCTATCTCTATGGTTACATAATTATTAGACTGGTCACTGAGCTAAAGATGGATCAGCCTGTCTGGCATTTGCCCTAACTTCCTGGCCCCTCTGTTTCTGCTTAATTCTTAAATATGTTTACACTGTCATTTAAGCACAGGTGTTGTTCAATACCACTATCCAATGATAATGTCCCTGAGAGGAAAAGCTTGTGAGTTGTGTTCGTTTTAACATAGAGAACGCCTACAGCATAACATTCTAAGTCAGTGGTTCCCGCGCAAGGTTTCGGCAGTTCCTCTTGTCATGTTAGTCACTGCATACCTTAGAGAGCTATTTACAACTTGTCAGAAATGTACAGGTCAGCTAATGTATTTTTATTTATTTTTGTCCATAGATATTGTTGTAATTGTTTAGTCACTCAAATATCACATGAATACACATAAGACATGGCAAAATGTATAGAATTGCAAGAACATTTGCTTTAAAACTGCAACATTTTCTTTTGTACCCGATGACAAAATGTGTAGAATTGCAGGAAATAAGCATTAAACTTGCAAAATTCTCTCCGCCAACAAGAGAGATGTGAACAGTTTGTCATAAACATTGCTTGTCCCCATAGAAATAGATCAATGTTAAAATTAGTGCTTCAAAAATTGGGGGAAATTAACTTAAAATCAGTAGTAGGCCTGAGATAACAATTCACCAAATGTCTTCTTCAGTCCAATATAAGAAAAGGGTATATACAGTATACTGTATAGAGTAGACCAATGAACAGCTATTTTCACTTAAATGTCCAATGCAGCCATTTTTCTCTCAATATCAAAACATTTATGGGTAACAACTTAAGTACCTTACTGTGGTTATTTTTGACCACTTTAATTGAAACCAAACAAAAATTGCTTCTTAGCAAGGACACAATTTCTCAAGCAAGAATATTTTTTGGACTGTCTGGGAGTGGTCTGAGTGGGGATGGGAAAACTGAAAACTAGCTGTTATTGGCAGAGAGGTTTGGAACTATTTTTTTATTGGTCTAGTAACTACAATATACTGAACAAAAATATGAACGCAACATGAAAAGTTTTGGTCCCACGTTTCATGAGCTGAAATAAAAGATCCCCAAAATTTTTCATGAGCTGAAATAGAAGATTCCATAAATTGTCCATACGAACAAAAAGCTTATTTCTCTCAAATTTGGGTCAGAAGTTTGTTTACGGTTAGTGAGAGTTAGTGAGAGTTTCTCCTTTGCCAAGATAATCCATACACCTGACAGGTGTGGCATGTCAAGAAGCGGATAAAACAGCATGATCACTACACAGGTGCACCTTGTGCTGGACATAATAAAAGGCCACCAAAATGTGCAGTTTTGTCACACAACACAATTCCACAGATGTCTCAAGTTTTGAGGGAGCATGCAATAGGCATGCTGACTGCAGGAATGTCCACCAAAGCTGTTGCCAGAGAATTTTATGTTCATTTCTCTACCATAAGCCACCTCCATTTTAGAGAATTTGGCAGTACTTTAAACAGGCCTCACAACCGCAGACCATTTGTACGGCGTCATGTGGGTGAGTGGTTTGCTGATGTCAACGTTGTTAACAGTGCCCCAGGGTGCAGGTGTGGTTATGGTATGGGCAGGCATAAGCTACGGACAACGAACACAATTGCATTATATCAATGGCAATTTGAATGCACAGAGATACTTTGTCGTGCCACTCACCTGCTGCTATTACATGTTTAAGCATGGCCCCATTTTGCAAGGATCTGTACACAATTCCTGGAAGCTGAAAATGTCCCAGTTCTTCCATGGCCTGCATACTCACCAGACATGTCACCCATTGAGCATGTTTGGGATGCTCTGGATTGACGTGTACGACAGCGTGTTCCAGTTCCCGACAATATCCAGCAACTTCGCACAACTTCAATTTTCTGGAAGCTTGCTTCAGAGCTCGGGTATTTTCTGTATACCAGGGAGCTAGTTTCTTATGACAAATGTTTTTAGTTTTTAGGGGTGCAACTGCATCTAGGGTATTGCGCAAGGTTAAATTGAGTTCCTCAGTTAGGTGGTTAACTGATTTTTGTCCTCTGACGTCCTTGGGTAGGCAGAGGGAGTCTGGAAGGGCATCAAGGAAACCTTGGGTTGTCTGAGAATTTATAGCACAACTTTTGATGCTCCTTGGTTGGGGTCTGAGCAGATTATTTGTTGCGATTGCAAACGTAATAAAATGGTGGTCCGATAGTCCAGGATTATGAGGAAAAACATTAAGATCCACAACATTTATTCCACGGGACAAAACTAGGTCCAGAGTATGACTGTGGCAGTGAGTAGGTCCAGAGACATGTTGGACAAAACCCACTGAGTCGATGATGGTTCCGAGAGCCTTTTGGAGTGGGTCTGTGGACTTTTCCATGTGAATATTAAAGTCACCAAAAATGTGAATATTATCTGCTATGACTACAATGTCCGATAGGAATTCAGGGAATTCAGTGAGGAACGCTGTATATGGCCCAGGAGGCCTGTAAACAGTAGCTATAAAAAGTGATTGAGTAGGCTACATAGATTTCATGACTAGAAGCTCAAAAGACGAAAACGTCGTTGTTTTTTTTTGTAAATTGAAATTTGCTATCGTAAATGTTAGCAACACCTCCGCCTTTGCGGGATGCGCGGGGGATATGGTCACTAGTGTAACCAGGAGGTGAGGCCTCATTTAACACAGTAAATTTGTCAGGTTTAAGCCATGTTTCAGTCAGGCCAATCACATCAAGATTATGATCAGTGATTAGTTCATTGACTATAACTGCCTTTGAAGTGAGGGATCTAACACTAAGTAGCCCTATTTTGAGATGTGAGGTATCACGATCTCTTTCAATAATGGCAGGAATGGAGGAGGTCTTCATTCTAGTGAGATTGCTAAGGCGAACACAGCCATGTTTTGTTTTGCCCAACCTAGGTCGAGGCACAGACACGGTCTCAATGGGGATAGCTGAGCTGACTACACTGACTGTGCTAGTGGTAGACTCCACTAAGCTGGCAGGCTGGCTAACAGCCTGCTGCCTGGCCTGCACCCTATTTCAATGTGGAGCTAAGGGAGTTAGAGCCCTGTCTATGTTCGTAGATAAGATGAGAGCACCCCTCCAGCTAGGATGGAGTCCGTCACTCCTCAACAGGCCAGGCTTGGTCCTGTTTGTGGGTGAGTCCCAGAAAGAGGGCCAATTATCTACAAATTCTATCTTTTGGGAGGGGCAGAAAACAGTTTTCAACCACCGATTGAGCTGTAAGACTGCTGTAGAGCTCATCACTCCTCCTAACTTGGGGGGGGCCAGAGACAATTACTCAATGCCGACATCTTTCTAGCTGATTTACACGATGAAGAAATGTTGCGCTTGGTGACCTCTGACTGTTTCATCCTAACATTGTTGGTGCCGACGTGGATAACAATATCCCTATACTCTCTACACTCGCCAGTTTTAGCTTTAGCCAGCACCATCTTCAGATTAGCCTTAACGTCGGTAGCCCTGCCCCCTGGTAAACAGTGTATGATCGCTGGATGATTAGTTTTAAGTCTAATACTACGGGTAATGGAGTCGCCAATGACTAGGGTTTTCAATTTGTCAGAGCTAATGGTGGGAGCCTTCGACGTCTCAGACCCCGTAACGGGAGGAGTAGAGACCAGAGAAGGCTCGGCCTCAGACTCCGACTCGCTGCTTAATGGGGAAAACCGGTTGAAAGTTTCTGTCGGCTGAATGAGCGACACCGGTCGAGCATTCCTACAGCATTTCCCTCCAGAAGCCATGAGAAAGTTGTCCGGCTGCGGGGACTGTGAGAGGGGATTTATACTAACGTTACTATCTATACTTACTGGTGGCACAGACGCTGTTTCATCCTTTCCTACACTGAAATTACCCTTGCCTAATGATTGCGTCTGAAGCTGGGCTTGCAGCATAGCCATCCTCACCGTAAGGCGATCGTTCTCCTGTATATTATGAGTACAACGACTGCAATTAGAAGGCATCATGTTAATGTTACTACTTAGCTTCGGCTGTTGGAAGTCCTGACGAACCATGTCCAGATAAAACGTCCGGAGTGAAAAAGTTGAATGAAAAAAGTTGAGTGAGGGAAAAACTAAAAATAAACGGTAATTAAAAAGTAAAAAACAAAAAGTTCTCAGGTAGCAAAGTAAGGTGGCAACAACAAAACGCACAGCAGCACGTAAACAAGTCTGCAAGTTGTGACCAGAAATGACGGGCTCTCAGGTGTCTCAGCAATCACTGCCTCATTGCCTGCATCCGTAATGGGTCTGCGACTAAACGACCACCACTCATCACTGTCAAACGCTCCCTAAAACACTTCTGCAAGCAGGCCTTTCTAAATCGACCTGGCCGAGGTATCCTGGAATGACATTGACCGCATCCCGTCAGTAGATGATGCCTGGCTATTCTTTAAAAGTGCCTTCCTCACCACCTTAAATAAACATGTCCCACTTAAAAAAAAATAGAACTAGGAATAGATATAGCCCTTGGTTCACTCCAGACCTGTCTGCCCTTGACCAGCACAAAAACATCCTGTGTTGTTCTGCATTAGCATCGAACAGCCCCCGTGATATGCAACTTTTCAGGGAAGCTAGGAACAAATATACACAGGCAGTTAGAAAAGCTAAGGCTACCTTTTTCAAACAGAAATTTGCATCCTGTAGTACGAACTCAAAAAGTTCTGGGACACTAAAGTCCATGGAGAATAAGAGCACCTCCTCCCAGCTGCCCACTGCTCTGAGGCTAGGAAACACTGTTACCACCGATAAATCCACCATAATTGAGAATTTCAATAAACATTTCTCTACGGCTGGCTATGCTTTCCACCTGGCTATCCCTATGCCGGTCAACTGCTCGGCACCCTCCACAGGAACACGCCAAAGCCCCCACCATTTCTCCTTCACCCAAATCCAGATAGCTGATGTTCTGAAAGAGCTGCAAAATCTGGACCCCTACAAATCAACCGTGCTAGACAATCTGGACCCTCTTTCTAAAATTATCTGCCGAAATTGTTGCAACCCCTATTACTAGCCTGTTCAACCTCTCTTTCGTATCGTCTGAGATTCCCAAAGATTGGAAAGCTGCCGCGGTCATCCCCCTCTTCAAAGGGGGTGACACTCTAGACCCAGACTGCTACAGACCTATATCTATCCTACCCTGTCTTTCTAAGGTCTTCGAAAGCCAAGTTAACAAACAGATTACCGACCATTTCGAATCCCACCGTACCTTCTCCGCTCTGCAATCTGGTTTCAGAGCTGGTCATGGGTGCACCTCAGCCACGCTCAAGGTCCTAAACGACATCATAACCGCCATCGATAAGAGACATTACTGTGCAGCCGTATTCATCGACCTGGCCAAGGCTTTCGACTCTGTCAATCACCACATTCTTATTGGCAGACTCGACAGCCTTGATTTCTCAAATGATTGCCTCGCCTGGTTTACCAACTACTTCTCTGATAGAGTTAAGTGTGTCAAATTGGAGGGCCTGTTGTCCGGACCTCTGGCAGTCTCTATGAGGATGCCACAGGGTTCAATTCTCGGGCCGACTCTCTTCTCTGTATACATCAATGATGTCGCTCTTGCTGCTGGTGATTCTCTGATCCACCTCTAGACAACACCATTCTGTATACTTCTGGCCCCTCTTTGGAAACTGTGTTAACTAACCTCCAGGCGAGCTTCAATGCCATACAACTCTCCTTCCGTGGCCTCCAACTGCTGTTAAATGCAAGTAAAACTAAATGCATGCTATTCAATCGAACACTGCCCGCATGTCCAGCATCACTACTCTGGACGGCTCTGACTTAGAATACGTGGACAACTACAAATACCTAGGTATTCTGGTTAGACTGTAAAATCTCCTTCCAGACTCACATTAAGCATCTCCAATCCAAAATTAAATCTAGAATTGGCTTCCAATATCGCAACGAGCATCCTTCACTCATACTGCCAAACATACCCTCGTAAAACTGACCATCCTACTGATCCTCGACTTCGGCGATGCCATCTATAAAATAGCCTCCAACACTCTACTCAACAAATTGGATGCAGTCTATCACAGTGCCATCCGTTTTGTCACCAAAGCCCCATACACTACCAACCACTACGACATGTACGCTCTCGTTGGTTGGCCCTTGCTTCATACTCGTCACCAAACCCACTGGCTACAGGTTATCTACAAGTCTCTGCTAGGTAAAACCCCGCCTTATCTCAGCTCACTGGTCACCATAGCAGCACCCACTCGTAGCATGCGCTCCAGCAGGTATATCTCACTGGTCACCCCCAAAGCCAATTCCTCCTTTGGTCGTCTTTCCTTCCAGTTCTCTGCTGCCAATGACTGGAACGAACTGCAAAAATCACTGAAGCTGGAGACTCATATCTCATTCACCAGCTTTAAGCACCAGCTGTCAGAGCAGCTCACTGATCACTGCACCTGTACGTAGCCCATCTGTAAACAGCCCATCTATGTACCTCATCCCCATACTGTTATTTATTTATCTATGTTGTTCCTTTGCACCCCAGTATCTCTACTTGCACATTCATCTTCTGCACATCTACCATTCCAGTGTTTAATTTCTATATTGTAATATCTTTGCCACCATGGCCTATTTATTGCCTTTTCTTACCTCATTTGCACTCACTGTATATAGACTTTTTGTTTTCTTTTGTTCTACTGTATTATTGACTGTATGTTTTGTTTATTCCATGTGTAACTCTATGTTGTTGTATGTGTCGAATTGCTTTGCTTTATCATCGCCAGGTCGCAGTTGCTAATGAGAACTTGTTCTCAACTAGCCTACCTGGTTAAATAAAGGTGAAATAAAAAAATAAAAAAATATTTCTATAATATGTGCCAGCTATTTAATGTTCTTGAGTGGGAATATCTATTTACGGTACTAGAGAGATTTGGGTTTGGTCCGTCATTCCTTTCCTGGATTAAGATTTTGTACTCGTCCCCAGTGGCTTCTGTTTGCACCAACAATGTTACCTCTATCTACTTCCCTCTCCACAGGGGGGCCAGGCAGGGATGCTGTTTATCCCCTTTCCTATTTGAAATTGGCTATTGAGCCTCTTTCTATCGCCCTGCGGGCAGAGGAGAGGATTAAGGGAATATTAAGGGGCGACAACTCACAAGGTGTCTTTATATGCCGACAATCTTCTTTTATACATCTCTAACCCTGTGGAGTCTATACTCTTGGACATACTACAAGGTTTTGGGACATTCTCTGTTTAAAAGTTAAACCTAACAAAAAGTGTGCTCCTCCCCATTAATCAGTTAGCAGAAGAATTGGGTATGCCAACTTCCCATTTAAGGTGGAGCATCAGATGTTTACTTATTTGGGGATAAAGGTCACTTGCTCATTTAATGCTCTGTTTAAACAACTTTGAAACACTACAGGAGCGCACTGAGCAGGATTTCATAAGGTGGTCGTCTCTTCCCATTTCATTAGTAGGTGGCACTAATTCTGTTAAGATGACTGTACTACCTAGGTTTTTGTACTTATTCCAAATGATTCCCATTTTTCTGCCAATTTTTCTGCCAAACAACTGGACAGGTACAGTGGGCTCCAAAATACTGGCACCCCTGACTGGCAATGCACAAACAATAGAGAAAAACTCAAAATACCAACATGTGAGAAGTACTGTACTTTATTAATGTTTCAATGGAACCCACAAAAATCTTAAAATTATTTAATACTAAATACATTTCACCAAAATCAAGGTTTCATAGTTATTGGCGCTCCTCATTTAGTACTTAGTGCAACCACCTCTGGCAGGGATAACAGGTTGGAGTCTTTTCCTGTAATGTTTGACAAGGTTAAGGAACATATTTGGAGAGATTTTGGACCATACCTCTATGCAGATCCTTTCAAGATCCTTCACATTCTTGGGTTTGCGCTTATCAACTGCCCTCTTTAACTCAGCCCACAGGTTTTCGATTGGATTAAGGTCCGGCGACTGAGATAGCCATGGCAGAACATTGATTTTGTTGTCACAGAACCATTTCTGTGTGGATCTTGTGGTATGTTTTGGGTCATTGTCTTGTTGGAAAGTCCACATACGGCCAAGTCCCAGCATTTTTGCAGAGGCAACCAGCCTTGTCAGAATTTTGTCAGCCAAAATTGCCTGATACTTGGTGGAATTCATTAAGCCGTCAATCTTAACCAGTGCCCCTGGACCTCTGGAATTAAAACAGCCCCAAAACATCACTGACCCACCACCATATTTCACCGTGGGTATGAGGTGCCTCTCCTTGTATGCATCTCTGTTTTGACGCCAAACATGCTGATGCTGTAGCTAACCAAAACATTCAATTTTGATCTCATCTGACCAGAGCACCTTCTTCCAGTCATAATTTGAATGACGTTTGGCAAACTCCAAGCGCTTACGTCTGTGTCTTGGGGTCAGAAAGGGCTTTCTTCTGGCAACCCTTCCAAAGAGCCTGTGGTTGTGGAGGTGGCGTCTGATGTGCTTTTTGAAACCTGGTGACCACAAGACGCCACCATGGCCTGCAATTCTTTCACAGTGATTCTTGGGGATGTTGTTGCTTCTTTTACAATCCTCCTCACTATCCTGGGGGGCATTTGCGTCCTCTACCCGTGAGGTTTTCAACTGTTCAATATCTTTTGAATTATTTTATAATTGCCCTGACAGTGCTTAGTGGTATATTCAATCGTTTGTGGCTCTTCTTATAGCCATTACTAGATTTATGAAGGTCTACGATCATCTGTCTCTTTTGAACTGCCAGTTCTTTTCTTTTCTTCATAGTGTTGGATGACAAAGGGATATTGCATGCGTGTTTCCTCATTTTTATACCGTAATGAAACAGGAAGTGATGTAATGGCTCAATATAGTTGTGGAATTTAATTCCTTGTTTAATTTTGGTAGATGTTATATACAATAATATTTAAGAGTGCCATTAATTGTGAAACCTTGATTTGGAGGAAATATATTTTTTTCTTAAAGCAATATATTATTTTGGTGGGTTCCATTGAAACATTAATCAAGTACAGTATTTCTCACATGTTGGTATTTTGAGTTTATCTCTAATATTATATTGTTTATATTTTTTAATTATTGTTTGTGCATTGCCAGTCAGGGATGCTAGTAAATTTGGAGCACAGTGTACATTTCCAACTTAATTTGGAATAAGTGAGAAAGGTATATCTAGAGAGACCTAAGCCCATTGTCAAGAACTCCCTTAAAATCTGGTCCCAATTCCGAAATCACTTTAGCCTTAAACAAGCAAGCGACTTCTCTCCATTAACATCTAATCATCTCTTCCCAGCGTCACAGATTGACACGGCATTCCAATTCTGGCATAGGAATGATCTGGTGTTTTTTTGTGACCTATTTGTTGACAACACATTCGTCTCATTCGATACTCTGAGGGTTGACCATAATATTCCCAATACCCACTTTTTTAGATATCTGCAAACTAGCAGATTTTCTAAAAAAAAAACATTTCCCTTCATTTCCATTCGAGCCCACTAAGTGTCCAGTCAAGAGGTGCTTAGATCTTAGACTTAATGCAGAACATTAATCCTGCTTTCTTGGCAAATACAAAATATGCATGGGAGCAAGACATGGGTGGCGAGTTACCCGATGACATATGGCAACAAAGTATTGAACGTATCCACACCTCATCATTTTGTATAAAGCATGGGCTCATTCAGTTTAAAGTTTTGTACCATCTCCATTACTCAAATGATAGATTGGCAAAAATATACCCAAATCGGGACCCCAAGTGTTTGAGATGCCACCAGAGCCCAGTGACTTTGGGACACATGTTTTGGTCATGCCAATCTTTGAGTGGCTTCTGGGACCCCATTTTTTTAGGCATTCTCACATGTGTAATACAACTGTTAGTCCCAACACGTTCACTGCCATTTTTGGGGTACTTCCCCTAGACCAGAATGCTACCACGCATCAGGAAAATGCAATAGTATTTGCCTCACTGCTAGCTCGCCGCCTTGTCCTCTTTCACTGGAAGTCTGCAAAGCTGCCCTCCTTTATGCAGTGGGTTAAGGAGGTGATGTAATCTCTGTCTCTGGAGAAGGTTAGGTACACTGTGCTTGGGTCCCAACAAAAGTTTGACTTAACCTGGTCCCTATTAATACAATACGTGGAGAGCCTGTCTTTTACTTAGTGTAACTTGCATATTTTGGTAAGCAGTCATGTCTGTTCTAGTGGCCATTTGTGCTGATAAGAATTTTTATTTAACTTTTTCCATAGTTTTTTTTCTATTACTGTTTTTCTGTTTGTTTCTGTCCTATTTAATTGACTTTAATAGTATATCCTTGTATGATGCCTTGGTGGGTGGGAGAGTGGATTGGAGGGAGGGAGGGTGGGTGGATGGGAGGGAGGGAGGTGTGGATGGGAGAATGAGGGGTTGGGGTTGTACTGTTCTTGTTCTCATATTTGAAAATCTATAAATAAAGTTTTTTAAAAAAGGGAAAAAAAGAAAAGTAAACTTGAAAAAAAACACAGGTGATCTAACTCTAGACACCACTCACACTCGCTCATACAATTCCCAGCATGCACCAAACACTCCCAGCATGCAGAGAGAAAGAGATAACTTAAATGTCTAATCAACAAGTTGTGTGTTTTTTCTGTGTTCTGTAAAACGTGTAGATGGTTTGACTGAGGAGATGGAGTTTAGATGGGAGTCTAGATAGTTGGTCTCTTTTTTTCTGCTCTGTGACCCCTGTTATTGTATGTTTCTGTTGAACTATTTCTAGCTTTAAACTAATAAAATGTATTCATTTACCGTGCTATTCTGTTCTTTGGTTTGTTACCTTTGATTTTTGAATAGTTTTTGTGATGCATTTCTTTTTCCTCAGTCATAGGCAAAGACATTAGATCAGCATTTCATTTGTATTGATATTTGCTACAATTTTTCAGCAAATGTTAATTCAACAGTAATTGAGTAACACAAATATGAAAAGCTCTTCGGGTAATTCAAGGAAAATTAATATGATATGCAATAAGTAAATGCCAGGTAATGAGCAAACTGTAAAATAAAGCATAACCAATCAGGCCTTATCAATGCTAACAGCCATATTGTAGATGTGAAAGTCCAGGTCATTCAGGAGGCTGATCATATCACACACTCCATCTCCTTTCTTCAGAACCATATCTATGTTCCCCCATTCCTCTGCAGAACCGCATCCCTTTCCTATTGGAATATAAGAAAGGAATGACTCCCTCAGGAGTTCATTCGCTCAACACAAAGTCATTCCGCAGAGCGTGCAGCTGACTCTCTGTTCAGAGATTACGCTAGAGATGAAGAGCCACAGACAATGCATATGTTCGTTTCACTAATATCCCAATCACGAAACTGTATCTGTATCTGTATCTGATGTATGACTATCTTCCTTTATCTGT
This sequence comes from Salmo trutta, assembly GCF_901001165.1. Classification (NCBI taxonomy): domain Eukaryota; kingdom Metazoa; phylum Chordata; class Actinopteri; order Salmoniformes; family Salmonidae; genus Salmo; species Salmo trutta. Next base: position 60,286,702 of record NC_042969.1, on the reverse strand, counting down.
CTACAGCACCATTAGAAACGTGTGAAAAGTACATAGTTGTTTTAAAATTCAAACATTATTAAAATACTTTATTGATTTTCCCATTTGATTCATTTTTTATATATAATAATCGTACTTACCTGCCATTTTCTTACTGTTTAACTGTAAACTTACTGTCCGTCTGGGTTGAAAGTGAAACTGTCTGGATCACAGCGTAGGGCGTAGGCTATATTGTACACACCTTTTAGAGTTACACCCTTACGAAAAAGCACCATTGCATCGCTACAAGATTCCTATAAGAAACTGTATGTTTTTTATAATACCCTATGATATATTATTTTGCTATGAAAATACTATAGAATGATTATAGGAGTCTCTATAGTATGTATTTTTGACCTTTAATAACTTCAAAATATCCAATAAGATTTCAATAGTATAAATATTATGCAGTATCTCTGTAGTATTCTTATGAATTTAAATAGTGTTCCTGTATTATTTTCTATAGTATTCCCCTGAAGTTATTGAAAGCATTCCAATAGGCTATTCCTGTCGGGTTTGTAGTAGTATTCTAATTGAGGTGATGAAAATGATCAAAGAAAAAACATTTCCTACAAGCAAAAAAAGAAAGCCAAAAAATATTTATTTTATATGCCAACGTGGGTTACTTTTAAAGTAGTGTGAATTTTGGGGATGGATACTTTCAATACATTAAATCCATTAAAAACACGTTGCATCTTAGTAAAAACAGACCAGTAATATTAATGTTAATTTATTTTTTATTGAACCACATGTACAATTTATAAGCAATGGGCCTTGCATCACTGATGTATGTCCCTGATAAGTTATCAATGAGTGATACTATTAGAATCACACAGATTCAATGACATACACACATTCTGTGATCTCCAACTATTGCTCAATTCCAGTGAAACTAAATGCATGCATTTTAACTGGAAGCTGCACGTCCCTAACATATCCTCACACTGAACGGACCTGAATTAAAGTATGTTGATGCTTTTCTTAGCCAGGTCACCATTGCAAATGAGAATCTTATTTCATTATCAAATCAGCTCAATAACATCAACCAGCTCTCTAAAAAGTACCCATAACTAATCTCTCTCATGAGTGTTTGGCAGAGGGACAAGCCAGCCATCCACATAAATACATTTACACTTGATATTTGTTTTGATGAGATGCCTAGATTGCAGTTAATGAACAAACTGTCAGCTTGAATTACATATGGTTGAACAACAACAATGGGAATAGTGTCACGTTCGTCATATGAAGGAGACCAAGGCACAGCGTGGGTATCGTTCCACATCATTTATTTTAATGTGAAACTATGCAAGACATACAATAAACCATAAACAAAACAACAAACCGTGACGAAGAGGTGCAACAGGCACTAACTCAAAAGAATCTCCCACAAAACACAAGTGGGAAAAACAACTACTTAAATATGATCCCCATTTAGAGACAACGATGACCAGCTGCCTCTAATTGGGAATCATAAGAAAAACCCCAACATAGAAAAAAGAAACTAGAACATAACATAGAAAATGTAAACTAGACAAAATCCCCCAGTCCCGCCCTGACCTACTCTACCATAGAAAAAGACGAGCTCTCTATGGTCAGGACGTGACAAATACATACGCAGTTTGTTTGACAAATGCAATTCAGTCTAACAAAGAAAAAGAACAGCAGTTGTGCACAACATACATTTTTTAACATGACTGAGGTATTGTCCCTTTTTTCTGAGATTTTGTAGTTAGTTGTGTGATAAACAATCTGTTCATAAATGAATCGGCCGTGTGACTCCACAGGCTGGGATGGGACAGATCCGGTAATTAGTTATTCTACAGCAAGTTTTACAGAAGCTGTGAGGTGAAGAGGTACAGATTTTACAGGAGTTTTGGCGGGGCACCCTGGCAGATCCGGGCAGGCGGGCCACTCTGGCAGCTCCGGGCAGTCGGGCCACTCTGGCAGCTCCGGGCAGTCGGGCCACTCTGGCAGCTCCGGGCAGTCCGGCCACTCTGGCGGACCCGGGCAGTCGGGCCACTCTGGCGGACCCGGGCAGTCGGGCCACTCTGGCGGACCCGGGCAGTCGGGCCACTCTGGCGGACCCGGGCAGTCGGGCCACTCTGGCGGACCCGGGCAGTCGGGCCACTCTGGCGGACCCGGGCAGACGGGCCACTCTGGCGGACCCGGGCAGACGGGCCACTCTGGCTGACCCGGGCAGACGGGCCACTCTGGCTGACCCGGGCAGACGGGCCACTCTGGCTGACCCGGGCAGACGGGCCACTCTGGCATCTCCGGGCAGACGGGCCACTCTGGCGGACCCGGGCAGTCGGGCCACTCTGGCGGACCCGGGCAGACGGGCCACTCTGGCGGACCCGGGCAGACGGGCCACTCTGGCGGACCCGGGCAGTCGGGCCACTCTGGCAGACCCGGGCAGGCGGGCCACTCTGGCTGACCCGGGCAGACGGGCCACTCTGGCTGACCCGGGCAGACGGGCCACTCTGGCATCTCCGGGCAGACGGGCCACTCTGGCATCTCCGGGCAGACGGGCCACTCTGGCATCTCCGGGCAGACGGGCGGCTCTGGCAGCTCCTGACTAGCGGGCGGCTCTGGCAGCTCCTGACTGGCGGGCAGCTCTGGCGACTCCTGACTGGCGGGCAGCTCTGGCGACTCCTGACTGGCGGGCAGCTCTGTCGACTCTTGACTGGCGGGAAGATCTGGCGACTCTTGACTGGCGAGGCTGGGCCGACGCACTAGACGCCTGATGCGTAGGGCTGGTACCGGACGTGCCAGCCTGGAGACACGCACCTCCATGCTAGTGCGTGTAGTGGGAAACACTGGACCGTAGAGGCGCACTGGCGGTCTTGAGCGCAGGGCTGGCATCACCCCTTCAGGCTCGATGCTTACTTCACCCTGGCACATGCGGGGCGCTGGTACTGTGCCTACCGGCCTGAAAATCCCAGGCCTCACCACAGCCCCAACCCCAAAGCACGGGACCTATCCAGTCTGTCTCTGCCCTACAAGGGTACGGGGAGCTGGCCTGGGGCTCCAATCTCGCCCCGCCAAACAGCCCTTGTGCCCCCCCCCAAAAAAATTATTGGGGCTGCCTCTCGAGTTTACTTAACTCTTCCATAGCCCTGGAAACGCTCATCCTTATCTCCGCCCACGTCCATCCTTCTTCCTCGTTCCTCCGCTGCTTGGTCCTTTGGTGGTGGGTAATTCTGTCACAGATGTCGTAGTGGAGAGAAGACCAAGGCGCAGAGGGTATGTGGATACTCATATTCTTTAATGAAAAAACACGCAGAGCATCCACAGTGAAAAAACAATAAATGATACTCACGACAAGAACAGTTTTGCAGGCTATCAAACGCAGTGCAAAAACAACTACCCACAACCCCAAAGAAAAACACACACTACTATATAGGACTCCCAATCAAAGGCAACTCAACACACCTGCCTTCAATTGGGAGTCCAATCACCAACACAACACTTAACACACAAAAACCCTGCCACGTCCTGACCAAAACTAATACAATTGCTCCCTCTGCTGGTCAGGACGTGACAGCCATATTGATTGAGGTTTGTAAGTACCTAGCTAGAAACTAGATACTGAATACAAACACTACAATGTACCATCTGCCTAGCAAGTTAACTAGCTACGGTATCTAGCTAGCAGATATACAGCTAGTCTATACATACCAGTAACAGCACAGCATAAGCAACTGAACACCCCAAGCAGTAATATAGCTGTAGCTACATAAAAAAATCTCTCTTGTTTTCTAGAGCTCACACCTAGCTAAGGCAATATAACAACAACGCCTTAATATTCCTGCTTGTTCATGGTCTGTCGAGGGAAAAATACGTTTTCATCACGCATCCATTTTTTCTATGGTCCCCTTATCACTCAGACTGGAGGCATTTCTTACAAGGGTAAGCAAATTAGCTAAAATGTGGTGGGTACTCTCTTTGTTCGCAGGACTTTACATTTACAATTTAGTCATTTAGCAGACGCTCTTATCCAGAGCAACTTACAGTAGTAAATGCATACATTTCATTAAAAAAAATTCCCCTGTACTGGTCCTCCGTGGGAATCGAACCCACAACCCTGGCGTTGCAAACACCATGCTCTACAAACTGAGCCACACGGGACTGTGTGAGCTTTGAGTCAGTATGTTGGCAGCAGCCACTCAATGTTAGTGATGGCTATCCTGCTAACTGTTCCAAATGTCCGAACTGAATTTGGTAAAAGAGCTTTTATGTACTCTGCGTCATCGTCTTGGAACGCCTTACAAAATACTTTTAACTGGAAGAACTTGTCCCGATTGGTGTTTTTAAATCACAGATGAAGGATTTTGAGACTGATTCCCTGACCTCAAATCAAATTGTATTGGTCACATACACATGGTGAGCAGATGTTAATGCGAGTGTAGCGAAATGCTTGTGCTTCTAGTTCCGACCGTGCAGTAATATCTAACAAGTAATCTAACAATTTCACAACTACCTTATACACACAAGTGTAAAGGAATGAATAAGAATTTGTACATATAAATATATAGATGAGCGATGGCCGTGCGGCATAGGCAAGATGCAGTGGATGGTATAGAGTACAGTATACACATATGAGATGAGTAATGTAGGGTATGTAAACATTATATAAAGTGGCATTGTTTAAAGTGACTAGTGATACATTTATTACATCCAATTTTTTATTATTAAAGTGGCTAGAGATTTGAGTCAGTATGTTGGCAGCAGCTACTCAATGTTAGTGATGGCTGTTTAACAGTCTGATGGCCTTGAGATAGAAGCTGTTTTTCAGTCTCTCGGTCCCAGCTTTGATGGACCTGTACTGACCTCGCCTTCTGGATGATAGTGGGGTGAACAGGCAGTGGCTCGGGTGGTTGTTGTCCTTGATGATTTTTTTGGCCTTCCTGTGACATCGAGTGGTGTAGGTTTCCTGGAGGGCAGGTAGTTTGTCCCCGGTGATGCATTGTTGTCACGGCTGTTTAAATGATCGGACCAAAATGCAGCGTCTGTTTCATTCCACATATTTATTAGACCGTGAAACTTAATGCAATATCAAAAAAACTTAAGGACAAAACAACAAACCATGACACAGGAGGAACAAACACATTCACAAAATATAATCACCCACAAAACACAAGTGGGACAAACGTCAACTTAAATATGACCTCCAATTAGAGACAACGACAACCGGCTGTCTCTAATTGGAGGTCATGCCAAACAAAAACCAACCTAGAAATACAAAACTAGAAACTAAACATAGAAATACAAAAATGGACAAACACCCGCTGTCACGCCGTGACCTACTCTACCATAGAAAATAACAACTTACTATGGTCAGGACGTGACAGTTGTGCAGACCTCACTACCCTCTGGAGAGCATTACGGTTGTGGTCGGAGCAGTTGCCGTACCAGGCGGTGATACAGCCGGACAGGATGCTCTCGATTGTGCATCTGTAAAAGTTTGTGAGTGTTTTTGGTGACAAGCCAAATTTATTCAGCCTCCTGAGTTTGAAGAGGCGCCTCTGCGCCTTCTTCACCACGCTGTCAGTGTGGGTGGACCATTGCAGTTTGTCCGTGATGTGTACGCCGAGGAACTTAAAACGTAAAACTGTTTTTAATTTGCTGTTTTATGATTTTGTTATACTCTTCTGAATTCTATGGTTTTTACTAGATTACTTGTAGTTTTTCATGTTGGCTGTCTGTAACTGTGTAATGACTTGATGCTGCCGATCTTGGCCAAGACGCTCTTGAAAAAGAGATTTCAAATCTCAATGAGACCTTCCTGGTTAAATAAAGGTTAAATAAAAAAATATATATGTTTTTGAAAACTGCTTGCATCATGTCAACTGCTAATGAAACTGATTCCGTAGCTAGCTATCAAAAAAACTTTGCAGCAAAGCATAGAAGGCGCCAAGCTCTACGTAACTAAATCGTGCGCATGGGCGAAAATTTAAAAACTAGGCGCGAGCAAACAAAATAACGGTTTACTCTGTTTGCACTTTGCAGCACAAGCAAAATATCACCAAACATACAGTTGAAGTCGGAAGTTTACATACACCTTAGCCAAATACATTTAAACTCAGTTTTCACAATTCCTGACATTTATTCCTAGTAAAAATTCCCTGTCTTAGGTCAGTTAGGATCTCCACTTTATTTTAAGAATGTGAAATGTCAGAATAATAGAGAGAATGATTTATTTCAGCTTTTATTTCTTTCATCACATTCCCAGTGGGTCAGAGGTTTACATACACTCAATTAGTATTTGGTAGCATTGCCTTTAAATTGTTTAACTTGGGTCAAATGTTTCGAGTAGCCTTCCACAAGCTTCTCACAATAAGTTGGGTGAATTTTGGCCCATTCCTCCTGACAGAGCTGGTGTAACTGAGTCAGGTTTGTAGGCCTCCGACTTTGTTGTCCTTAAGCCATTTTGCCACAACTTTGGAAGTATGCTTGGGGTCATTGTCCATTTGGAAGAACCATTTGCGACCAAGCTTTAACTTCCTGACTGATGTCTTGAGATGTTGCTTCAATATATCCACATATTTTTCCTCTCTCATGATGCTATCTATTTTGTGAAGTGCACCAGTCCCTCCTGCAGAAAAGCAGTGAAGATGCTGAAGGAAACAGCAACCGTGCTTCACGATTGGGATGGTGTTCTTCGGCTCGCAAGCCTCCCCCTTTTTCCTCCAAACAGACCAGAGGACATTTCTCCAAAAAGTATGATCTTTGTCCCCATGTGCAGTTGCAAACAATAGTCTGTCTTTTTTATGGTGGTTTTGGAGCTGAGCGGCCTTTCAGGTTATGTCGATATAGGACTCGTTTTACTGTGGATATAGATACTTTTGTACCTGTTTCCTTCAGCATCTTCACAAGGTCCTTTTGCTGTTGTTCTGGGATTGATTAGCACTTTTCGCACCAAAGTAAGTTAATCTCTAGGAGACAGAACGCTTCTCCTTCCTGAGTGGTATGACGTCTGCGTGGTCCCATGGTGTTTATACTTGTGTACTATTGTTTGTACAGATGAACGTGGTACCTTCAGGCGTTTGGAAATTGCTCCCAAGGATGAACCAGACTTGTGGCGGTCTACTATTTTTTTCTGAGGTCTTGGCTGATTTCTTTTGATTTTCCCATGATGTCAAGCAAAGAGGAACTGAGTTTGAAGGTAGGCCTTGAAATACATCCACAGGTACACCTCCAATTGACTCAAATGATGTCAATTAGCCTGTCAGAAGCTTCTAAAGCCATGACATTTCCAAACTGTTTAAAGGCACAGTCAATTTAGTGTATGTAAACTTCTGACCCAATGGAATTGTGATACAGTGAATTATAAGTGAAATAATCTGTCTGTAAACAATTGTTGGAAAAATGACTTGTGTCATTCACCAAGTAGATGTCCTAACCGACTTGCCAAAACTATAGTTTGTTAAAACCTGTTAAGGACCCTTTCGAGATAGGATCCCGGTAACGGGATTGCTTGACAAGATAGCATTGCGCGAAATTCAAAACAGCAAAAATCTAATAATTTCAATTTCTCAAACAATCAACTATTTTACACCATTTGAAAGATAAACATCTCCTTAATCCAACCATATTGTTCGATTTCAAAGAGGCTTTACGGCGAAAGCATAATGTTAGATTATGTTAGGAGAGTACATATGTTACGCCCCTGAAAAAGGGGAGAAATAATCACGAGAGTGATACGGTATTGTTTCCTCAACGAGAACTTTTACTGTAATCATTTTACCAAAGTAACACATTTTACAAAAGTAACACATTTTACAAAACAACAGATCTACAGGAAAGAGCTAGTGTTGTAGGGTACAAGGCTTATTCAAGTCACAACAGTATACTCTGTAATTCACTGAAACATACACTCATTTCAATATAACTGTCAAGCACAAAGCTTTAACTCAGTAAACCATAACTCAATTTATCAACAGTCAATAAAGTGTTTGAAAAACCATTACACAAATAACACCGCAAAATCGTATTAGCAACGCACATGTTCATTCACGATCTACATAAAATGGCAGCTACTCTCAGAACGAAGCTAGCCTTAGCTGCAATCGAGCAGGGCTCATATTACTCTCTGCAAACTTAACTCTAACTTCCTCAAGATGTTACCAAGACACACCTTAAACACTCTTGACATGTTAGCGAGTTATTACATTTAAATGACTCTGTTTTATCATCAATAACATACCTGAAAAAGGGGGGAAATAATCACGAGAGTGATACGGTATTGTTTCCTCAATGAGAACTTTTACTGTAATGAGGAAAAGACCGCGATTTCCCCGCGAACTTGGGTGAAGACCAGAGCAATCGATCTCAGGCTCATGGATTAAAGAGCATTTAGTAGATCACAGATTAACACTTTTCCCCTTCAATTAGGCACCACAAAATAAAGTAATCAATATAACGTTTACACATTCCTTTTACAATTCTTACCTTTTGTACACTTGATGGATTTTAACTTTAACACAATTATATGAATGTTATCCATCTCTATCAACTAATACAGAATGCATGATCTTTTTAACCTTAGATGTTTTAAGATCCTCACATTCTATGAACTTACTAATACTTTTTAATGTATAACAGGCTATGAGTATTTCCTTTAACCTGTCACACATAGACAAAAAATTACACACAGCCATTTTCAATGCAAGGACAGGCGTCACCAAAAGCAGAAACCAGCTAAAATTATGCAATAACCTTTGACAATCTTCATCAGATGACACTCCTAGGACATTATGTTAGACAATACATGCATTTTGTGTTCTATCAAGTTCATATTTATATCCAAAAACAGCCTTTTACATTGGCGCGTGATGTTCAGAAAATGTATTTCCCCCAAAACCTACGGTGAATCAGCCCAACAATTTACAAAAATACTCATTATAAACGTTGATAAAATATTAAACTGTTATTCAAAGAATTATAGATTAACATCTCCTGAATGCAACCGCATTGACAGATTTCAAAATAACTTTACTGGGAAAGCACACACTGCAATAATCTGAGTACTGTGCTCAGAAAAATACACTAGGCAATACAGATACCCGCCATTTTGGAGTCATCTAAATGCATAAATAGCATTCGAAATATACACTTACCTTTAATAATCTTCATCAGAAGGCATTTCCAGGAATCCCAGGTCCACAATAAATGTTGTTTTGTTCGATAAAGTTCATAATTAATGTCCAAATAACTCCATGTTGTTAGCGCATTCAGTAAGCTACTCAAAATGTAGGATGCGCGAGGAAAATGTCACGACGAAAAGTCAAAAAGAAAATCTATTTATGTTCGTTCAAACATGTCAAACGTTGTATAGCATCAATCTTTAGGGCCTTTATAACATGAAACTTCAGTAATATTCCAACCGGACCCATGCATTGTCTTGAAAAACGTTTTGGAACACAGGTCCCTTCTCACGTGAAAGCGCGCAATGAACTGATGTGGCTTTCTGAGTCACCTGCTTCCCAGCCTTCTCGTTCGGTCTGTGTTTACCACAAAAGCCTCAAACAACGTTCTAAAGACTGTTGACATCTAGTGGAAGCCTTAGGAAGTGCAAAATGAACCCTTACTCACTGTGTGTCAGAAAGGCAAGGACTTGCAAAAACTACAGGCATCAGATTTTCATTTCCTGGTTGTATTTTTCTCAGGTTTTTGCCTGCCATATGAGTTCTGTTATACTCACAGACACCATTCAAACAGTTTTAGAAACTTCAGAGTGTTTTCTATCCAAATCTAATAATATGCATATTCTAGTTTCTGGGCCAGAGTAGTAACCTGTTCAAATTGGGTATGTTTTTCATCCGGCTGTGAAAATACTGCCCCCTAACCCAGAAAGGTTAACAAGAAATTTGTGGAGTGGTTGAAAACGAGTTTTAATGACTTCAATTTAAGTGTTTGTAAACTTCCGACTTCAACTGTATGCACTTGTGGGTTTTTTCGACATTTTGAAAGAATATATTGGTAATTGGCAGCGCACGGGGAAGAGATATCCCACCTATGTCATGGCTCTGGATGGTTAGCTAACTAGCTAGTTAACATTACCCAGCTAATGACACAGTATAGCGTAACTTGCTAACAAGATATGGTTAATGTTATCAATCGTTAAACTTAGTTTTAAAATATTAATACAGCCAAGACATTGGCTATAACAATAACAACTAATGTAGCAAACGTTAGCTAGCTAAGGAGCTGGTTATATCACTTACAGTAAGTTCACTAGTATGTGTAGGTAGCATGCTAACCACTGGCTAGTTTGCTGTTCGGCAGGCCTAACTAGCTGCTGGTTAGCACGAAAGCAAGCTAACACATACTGACTGGGTTGATTGCCAGGCCGTTGTTGTAAATAAGAATTTGTTCTTAACTGACTTGCCTGGTAAAATAAAGGTAAAATAAAAGATATAGCTAGCTAGTAAGCTAAGTTGAAAACACAGCTTATGATATTATGGATTTGAGGAGGGTATGCAAGATGGTGAGTGATGTGAGCCACTCCTAGCTATCGCCTAGCTAATAATGTTCATTTTAACTTTGTAGAATATCGCAAGAGACTAGTAGACATTTTTAAAAAAGGACCAGGTCAGAATGTGCAAGAGAAAAAAGGGAGAGGAATGAGGGTGGAAAAGAAAGAACACGCATTATGTGGAAGAACTGTAAAATACTACTCAAAAGGTCTGATTAGTTGTGAAATTGACTAGCTATATCTTTGCGCAAAACCTGTAATTTCCTTACTGTAGCTATGTTACTCTACCAGAGTGTATCACAGAAAAAGAAGAGGGCCGAGTCTGAAAAAAAACATCAGGCGGAATGAATTACCAGTGTGTCACGTCAAGTAAGTTTCTAACACTTTGTAGCATTAGTAGTGTAATCTAAATTGATGGATTAAAGGTGAATTTAACCCTGTCTCACCTACTTAATGTACTAATCACTAATATTAGCATAACACTTTGTGTCATAAAAATCCAATTTCACCTCAACACAACCAAATACCGTTAAAAAATTGTTGTGTGATTAATAATTATGTCTGAAACACCTCCAATCATCGAGACAAAAAAACCACCACAAATAGTGTCAATTGGTGGATTTTGTCTTTCAAAAATATGTCCCCTATTCATGTTTAAATTTGTAAGTTGTACAAAGAATCTTTGTCCTTCCAGGCCAGACCTCAGTGTGACACAGAGAGTGAGGAGGACCTCACCTTAGTGTCAAAACAGGAAATACAAATGCAGCTAACCACTGCAAACTTTCAGATAAGGGAGCTTAAAAGACAAAATGCAGCACTCAGACAATCTCTCTCCATGATTGAAGGTTAGCTTTCCTGTTTGTGGATGCTCCCACAACTAAGGTTTAGTTGTGTATATACCCATAGATACTGTGATTAGGTTCAGGTGTAGGTGTATCTGTTAGTAGGTGCAGTTGTATAGTGTCTACCAATCTATTAGTTGAATGCATATTGCATGCAAGTGTAATGATAGCACATTCTGTTCTATATGTATATGCTCCAGGAGGTGAAAAACCTAAAGCGGGAGAGAATGAGACACACAACTTCAAAGGGTGTCTGTGTGTTTGGTTTAAGCACGATGACCAGAATATGAGGAGTAGAGATTGAGAGTAGGAAAGATGACTAGAAGTTGGAAGGAGGTGGTTGAATGAATCTGTATTCACTTTCTCTAACTGTCTGTCATGCTGTGTGTTCCCAGACATGGCTGGTGGTTTGAGTCCATCCCCAAATCTCACAATGGTGAGAGAGTAAAAATAGTTTCTAATGGTGTGTGTGTCATAGATTGTTGTTAGGTTGATGATCAGAATATGAGGAGTAGAGCTTGAGAGTAGGAGGGATGATTAGAAGTTGTAAGGAGGTGGTTGAATAAATCTGTATTAAATCTCTTTAACTGTCTGTCATACTGTGTGTTCCCAGACATGGCTGGTGGATCCACACCCTTCCTCCAACCCCCAAAAGCAGCACTCCAAGACAAAGCCGTCACCAGCCTACCACACAGCATGGTAGGGTGACTTCAAACCTTGAGCTGTAAAACAGGGATGCAAACTAGTCACAATTTGAATACAAAAGCAGGTGTATTAACATTGTAACAATACAGCAAGCAGAAAAATACTGTATGCATGGACAGTTTTAATTAATTTAATGTAAATGTTTAATGCATATTGTAGTACAATTATAATTTGTCTTATATAAGTGTTTTAACTTATAAAGTTCCATATAGGATTATGCAAAACATATTCACGAAACTATTTCTCGTTAACTAATAAAACTATCTAACGGAGTACAGCAAGCAAACAACTTGAGTCATGGCAGGAAGGACTACGAGAATGGTTTTATAATTCAAATACATTTACTTATTTAAAGGGGTGGTTCATCGAAAAATACTTTTAACCTCATTAGAACATTTGCCTAAGCACTAACCTTCACCAGAGACAGTTTTTAGGTTAGTTGGTTCAGTAGCCAACAGGTAGCCTAGTGGTTAGAGCGTTGGACTAGTAACCGAAAGGTTGCAAGATCGAATCTCTGAGCTGACAAGGTAAAAATCTGTGGTTTTGCCCCTGAACAAGGCAGTTAACCCACTGTTCCTAGGCCATCATTGAAAATAAGAATTTGTTCTTAACTGACTTGCCTAGGTAAATTAAATAAATATTTAGACTTCTGCAATTTTATTTAAAAATGAGACATTTACGATTTTATCTAGAATGTATGAAAAACTACAGTATATGTATTTATCCTCACTTTATGCAAGAAATGTTGTCTCGTCATTGAATTGCCCAAAAACAATCTATTTTGCTTTCAAACATGTTACAAAAATCGACCTACTGGAGCTAATGTTTTCTCCAGTTTGTGTCATTTGGTTGATACTCTTCCTCTTGGTTCAAAGATTTGTAAGTAAATTCTGACTCTGACCCAGGTTTCTATGGGAGAGGGAGAAGTAGAATTCACTGATGAACTGAACTAAATACTGATACAACCAACCTAAAAACTCTCTGGCGAAGGCTAATGCCTAGGAAAATGTTCTAGTGAGATTAAATGTATTTTTCGATTAACCACCCCTTTAACATAGTTGATGAAAACATTAAACAAGGCAATACAACAGTTTACATTTCAAGATAATACTTCATGAACAAAGCATTTATCTAAACATGAATCTGAAAGGTAGGCAGAGAACATATGCTTGACTCAAATCTAATATACTGTACTTAGAAAGGGGGGGAGAAAGACAGAAGGGGAGAGTGAAAGCAAGGGAGACAGAGAGAGAAAGAAGGACATAAGAGTTGTATAGTTACCACTAGTGCTGGGGGATAGGACTACATCCATCATCAATGACGAATACATGACAATGTCAAAAACAATGTTTTTTTTTCATTTGTTGTCAACTCAAGAAATTCTGTTTTCAGAAACTTTTTACAATCACGGATAATGATGTCAATAATCTATTCATATTTGTGTTCTGCAAAGTCCTGATATCGGTAACAATAAGGGTTTGTCCAAATACTCAGCACACCCCTATTAATGATGATTGCGCTAACAAGGCAAGGGTTTTTTAGAACAGGTGCACACAAACTGTAAGTCAGAGCAAATCCTAATATTAAAATACTGTATTGATTTTGGAGATAATTTTTTAAAATATTCTAATATCATGCAAAAAAAACGAGTTTCTGTCCATCACAAAGGAAAGTTTGAATACATTGTTGATAACTACTACAGTGCTGTACAAAGTGGACATTTTGACCACAGCTTCTAAAGGCCGATGTTGTACAGGTGGTACTAGCAGAGGGTGTTAAACTCCTGGTGAACATTATCACTCGACTGAGCAAAGAACCATCAAAGTGCATTTCTGAGCTCATGACAGCTCTGTTTCCCAGAGAGGTGATGGCCATCTCTTCGTTGACAGGAAAAAATGTGAATGCATTCCGGGACCAGGAGGCAAAGAAACAGCTGTGCCCAACCAAAGTGTCTGCCATTTGCAGTAAGTTGCTTTGTCATTTTTTACTATAAATAATGTACAATAACATGTAGAATTATGAAAGATAAGACTTTTACTTCAAAATAAAGCACAACTACTAGTACTGTAAATGACCAAAAGGGGTTTTGTAGTTTATTTTATTATATATTTATTACAAGAGTGTGAATGTGTGTCTGTAACCTGATCTCAGGTCTAATCGTTTGTGCCAAGACTGTTGATTAATTTGGGGTTAGGCAGGCTATTCTGTACTCAAAGCAAATTTGTTATAACCCTATTTTCTTTTCTTTCAAATTTCTCAAACAATCAACTATTTTACACCATTTTAAAGATAAACTTCTCGTTAATCCAACCACATTGTCTGATTTCAAAAAGGCTTCACGTCGAAGCATACCATTAGATTATGTTAGGACATCACCTTGACAAGAAAAACCACATAGCCATTTTCCAAGCAAGGAGAGGCATCACAAAAACCAGAAATACAGCTAAAATGAATCACTAACCTTTGACGACCTTCATCAGATGACACTCCCAGGACTCAATGTTACACAATACATGTATGTTTTGTTCAATAAAGTTCATATTTATATCCAAAAACCCCATTTCACATTGGCGCGTCATGTTCAGAAAATGTATTGCCTCCAAAACATCCGGTAAATGAGCACATCAATTTACAAAAATACTCATCATAAACGTTGATAAAATTTACAACAGCTATTGAAAGAATTATAGATACACTTCTCCTTAATGCAACCGCTGTGTCAGATTTCAAAATAGCTTTACGGCGAAAGCATATTGTTCAATATTCTGAGTACAGAGCTCAGCCATCAAAGCAAGCTATACAGTTACCCGCCAAGTTCTGGAGTCAACAAAACTCAGAAATAGTATTATAAATCTTCACTTACCTTTGCTGATCTTCGTCGGAATGCACTCCCAGGACTCCCACTTCCACAAGAAATGTTTGTTTTGTTCGATAAACTCCATATTTATGTCCAAATACCTCCTTTTGTTCGCACGTTCAGATCACTATCCAAAGGCAAAATGCGCGAGTGCAAAACCAGAGACGAAAAGTCAAACATTTCCATTACCGTTCATAGAAACATGTCAAACGATATTTACAATCAATCCTTAGGGTCTTTTTATCATAAATATTAGATAATATTCCAACCGGACAATAGCGTATTCATTACAGAGGAACACGAATGAACGGCGCGCCTGTGTGAATGCGCAGTAAACAACTCATTGGTCTCAGGCTTGTCCACTAGTTGAATGGGCTCTTATTCTCTCCCCAGTAACAGTAGAAGCATGAAACAAGGTTCTAAAGACTGTTGACATCTAGTGGAAGCCTTAGGAAGTGCAAAATGACCCCACAGACACTGTAGTTTGGATAGGCAATCACTTGAAAAACTACAAACCTCAGATTTCCCACTTCCTGGTTGGATTTCTCTCAGGTTTTTGCCTGCCATATGAGTTCTGTTATACTCACAGACATCATTCAAACAGTTTTAGAAACTTCAGAGTGTTTTCTATGCAAATATTTGACTCTGGGCCCGAGTAGCAGGCAGTTTACTCTGGGCACGCTTTTCATCCGAACGTGAAAATACTGCCCCCTATCCCAAACAGGTTCCCTCCAGTCGTTTCAAAGACCCAAGCTCCCTACCTTTTTGCATATTGTACAGCCCAACTTTGAATTTTGCATGACAAGCCAGGGGCTACGCGTTTGCTTGTTCTTGAGCTGCAAATTGCACCTGCTCTGAGCAGTGCATCAGTGGATGCACTGCCCCGCATCTGCCCAGCTCCCCGTCTCCCTCTCCCGCTGAGTCTGTCTTGCTAGTAAGCCTACTAGCTAGTCAGGTGCCGGTGGTGATGCTGAACTGGCGGTATTGGTGTCGCCATCAGGAACAGTTTGCCGCTCACTCCTCTCCTCTGGAATGGACAGTTCTGTGGCTCGTTCTGGGTTCGATTTGCAATCTTTCCCTGGATTTTTGGACTTGAAAAATGTCAAACTCGATTGCCATTTCATATCTATTTTTTATTTGGCTTTCCTACGATTCAAATTCATTAGGGAGATGACTAGACTAGCCTATGCTACGTGACGTGATTACGTAGAGACTTCTTCACTAGCTGACCACCACTACCAAGACCTGTGTCAAGATCAGTTATGCACCCCACTGGCCCTCCCCATAACCTCTATGTACAAATAAGAGAGCAGGTCTGGAATCAGTGTGGCAGGATAGGATGATTACGTCGAAGGATCACCGTGGGAGAAATAACGAGGAGGCTTGATTTAATGCTGATCGCTTTTATTAAAATGTCTACAGTGCGAACAGTGAAATAATTATATTAAATAATAAATCATACAGGATCTGGGCAAATAGGTGTCGGAACAAACAAAGTCAAATCTGAGAGGTGCCGGCTCAAATTAAGCACTGGTGCTATGTAAATGGTACAGAAGTGTAATAGATATTTAACTGTAAATAAAACAAATCTGATATGTATGATACCTGTTTGTTTTGAGGGTTTTGACTTCACAAATAAATGTTTTTACTCAATGTTCCAATTTTATAATTGCGTACTATTGTTTGTACAGATGAACGTGTGTCACGTCCTGACCAGTAATAGGGGTTATTTGTTATTGTAGTTTGGTCAGGACGTGGCAGAGGGTATTTGTTTTATGTGGTTCGGGGTGGTGGTTTGTTTAGTAGGGTATTTGATTTATGTATTCCGGGGGTTTTTGGGCACTGTTCTATGTTAGTCTATTTCTATGTTCTGTCTAGTCTTTTGTATTTCTATGTTTTGTTAATTGGGGTTGGACTCTCAATTGGAGGCAGGTGTTTTCTAGTTGCCTCTGATTGAGAGTCCTTTATATAGGTATGTGTTTGTTGTGTGCTTTGTGGGAGATTGTTCTGTGTATAGCCTTGTGCCTTACCAGCCTGTGATTAGTCGTTGTGTTTTCTTTGTGTATGTATTTGTTTTGGTTCTCCTTCTTGTCCGATTATAATAAAGAAGATGAGTGCACATTTCCCCGCTGCATTTTGGTCTAAATCCGACGACAGCCATTACAGAATCTCCCACCAACCAAGGACCAAGCAGCGGGGTATGGAGCAACGGGAGAATAATATGGACTATCGGGAAAAGTGGACGTGGGAGGAGATTATGGCCGGAGAAGGTCCATGGAGAAAGTGGAGCGAAGACCAGGAACGCTACAGGGGAACACGACTGGCGTTTAAGCCGGAGAGGCACCCCCAATATTTTTTTTGGGGGGGGGCACACGGGTAGTTTGGCTGTGCCAGGCAGTAGACCTAAGCCAGCTCCCCGTGCTTGTTATGGGAAGCGTTTGGAGTGGAGAGCGCCGAGGTATGCGGAAGTGCGCACGATCTCGCCCATACGCACGCACAGTCCGGTGCGAGTGATCCCAGCCCCTCGCAAGTGCCGTGCTAGAGTGGGCATCCAGCCTGGTAGGAGGATGCCTGCGCAGCGCATCTGGTCACTGGTGCGCCTCCTAGGTCCAGGCTACCCTACGCCCGCTCTACGCACGGCAACCATCAGGCCCCTGCACAGCCCAATTCGCCCTGTACCAGCACTCCGCTCGTACAGGGCTACTAGTTACATCCAGCCAGGACGGGTTGTGCAGGAGGTGCGATCGAGACCGCCAGTGCTTCTCCACGGCCGGGTATATCCAGTACCAGTACCACGCACCAGGCCTCCAATACGTCAGCCCAGTCCAACTCAGCCCGTTCCTGCTCCCCGCACTAGCCATGAGGTGCGTGTTCCCAAACTGGCACTTCCAGTACCAATACCAGTTCCACTCGGCCGGTTCCTGCTTCCCGCACTAGCTCTGAGGTGCATGTCCCCAGGCTGGTACCTCCACTACCAGTCCCACGCATCAGGCCTCCAGTGCGTCAGCCCAGCCTTGAGTGTCCGGAAACAGTGCCCTGTCCAGAGTGTCCGGAAACAGTGCCCCGTCCAGAGTATCCGACGACAGTGCCCCGTCCAGAGTATTCGGAAACAGTGCCCCGTCCAGAGTATCCGACGACAGTGCCCCGTCTAGAGTATTCGGCAACAGTGCCCCGTCCAGAGTATCCGACAACAGTACCCCGTCATGAGTATCCGGTAAGAGTGTTAAGCCCGGAACCGAGTGAGACGGCCTACAGTTCGGAACCAAGGGAGACGGCCCACTGTGCAGAACCGAGTGAGACGGCCTACAGTTCGGAACCAAGGGAGACGGCCCACTGTGCAGAACCGAGTGAGACGGCCCACAGTTCGGAGAGGGGTGAATGGGTCTACAGTCCGGAACCGAGTGAGTCTGCCTGCGATCCGGAACCGAGTGAGTCTGCCTGCGGTCCGGAACCGAGTGAGTCTGCCTGCGATCCGGAACCGAGTGAGTCTGCCTGCGGTCCGGAACCGAGTGAGTCTGCCTGCGGTCCGGAACCGAGTGAGTCTGCCTGCGGTCCGGAACCGAGTGAGTCTGCCTGCGGTCTGGAACCGAGTGAGTCTGCATGCGGTCCGGAACCGAGTGATTCTGCATGCGGTCCGGAACCGACTGAGTCTGCCTGCGGTCCGGAACCGACTGAGTCTGCCTGCGGTCCGGAATCGAGTGAGTCTGCCTGCGGTCCGAAACCGAGCGAGTCTGACTATAACTCCGAACTGTGTGAGTCTGCCTACAGCTCGGAACCGAGTGAGTCTGCCTACGGCCCGGAACCGAGTGAGTCTGCCTACGGTCCGGAACCAAGCAAGTATGCTTACAGTCTGGGTGGCTGTAGACCAGAACCTGAGCCACCTCCAGTATAGGTGGGTTGGGGAGGGGGGGTGTAGCACAGGTGCCGACGGCAGCCACCCTCCCTTCCCTCCCTTTAGTTTAGGGGATTTATGTTTGTTTTGGGGTATATTGTTTTTTTGTGTGAGGTGCATCCGGGGTCTGCACCTTTGGGGGGGGGGGGGGGGGGGGGGTACTGTCACGTCCTGATCAGTAATAGAGGTTATTTGTTATTGTAGTTTGGTCAGGACGTGGCAGAGGGTATTTGTTTTATGTGGTTCGGGGTGGGTTTTTTTAATTAGGGTATTTGATTTATGTATTCCGGGGGTTTTTGGGCACTGTTCTATGTTAGTGTATTCTTTCTGTACGTATTTGTTTTGGTTCTCCTTCTTGTCCGTTTATAATAAAGAAGATGAGTGCACATTTCCCCGCTGCATTTTGGTCTAAATCCGACGACAACCGTTACAAGGTGGTACCTTCAGGCGTTTGGAAATTGTGTCCAAGGATGAACCAGACTTGTGGAGGTCTACAATTTTTTGGCTGATTTCTTTTGATTTTCCCATGATGAAGGTAGGACTTGAAATACATCCACAGGTACACCTCCAATTGACTCAAATGATGTCAATTAGCCTATCAGAAGCTTCTAAAGTCATGACATCATTTCCTGGAATTTTCCAAGTATGTTTAAAGGCACAGTCAACTTAGTGTATGTAAACTTCTGACCCACTGGAATTGTGATACAGTGAATTACAAGTGAAATAATCTGTTTGTAAACAATTGTTGGAAAAATTACTTGTGTCATGCACAAAGTAAATGTCCTGACCAACTTGCCAAAACCATAGTTTGTTAACCTCTTATGGCTAGGGGGCAGTATTTTCCCGGCCGGATAAAAAACGTACCTGATTTAATCTGATTATTACTCCTGCCCAGAAACTAGAATATGCATATAATTATTAGCTTTGGATAGAAAACACTCCAAAGTTTCTAAAACTGTCTGAATGGTGTCTGTGAGTATAACAGAACTCATTTGGCAGGCCAAAACCTGAGAAGATTCCAAACAGGAAGCGCCCTCTCTGACCATATCTTGTCCTTCGTGATCATCTCTAACCAAAACAGGGGATCTCTGGCATGACGTGACACTTCCTATGGCTCCCATAGGCTCTCAGAACCCAGGAAAAAGCTGAATGACGTAATTCCAGGCCCTGGCTGAAAAGCATTAGCGCATTTGCTAAGTGGTCTATCAGCGGACAATGGGACTGAGGCTCGTGCATGAGACGACCCCATGTTTTTATTCTTTCGTCTTTGAGCGGATACAACGACTCCCTGTCGGAATATTATCGCTTTTTTACGAGAAAAATAGCATAAAAATTGATTTTAAACAGCGGTTGACATGCTTCGAAGTACGGTAATGGAATATTTAGAACATTTTTGTCACGAAATGCGTCGTGCGCATAACCCTTCTTTACCATTCGGATAGTGTCTTGAACGCACGAACAAAACGCCGCTATTTGGATATAACTATGGATTATTTTGAACCAAACCAACATTTGTTATTGAAGTAGAAGTCCTGGGAGTGCATTCTGACGAAGACAGCAAAGGTAATAACATTTTTCTTATAGTAAATCTGACTTTGGTGAGTGCTAAACTTGGTGGGTGTCTAAATAGGCTAGCCCGTGATGGCTGGGCTATCTAGTCAGAATATTGCAAAATGTGCTTTCACCGAAAAGCTATTTTAAAATCGGACATGGCGAGTGCATAGAGGAGTTCTGTATCTATAATTCTTAAAATAATTGTTATGTTTTTTGTGAACGTTTATAGTGAGTAATTTAGTAAATTCACCGGAAATTTGCGGGGGGTATGCTAGTTCTGAACGTCACATGCTAATGTTAAAAAGCTGGTTTTTGATATAAATATGAACTTGATTGAACAAAACATGCATGTATTGTGTAACATAATGTCCTAGGAGTGTCATCTGATGAAGATCATCAAAGGTTAGTGCTGCATTTAGCTGTGGTTTTGTTTTTTGTGACATTATATGCTAGCTTGAAAAATGGGTGTCTGATTATTTCTGGCTGGGTACTCTGCTGACATAATCTAATGTTTTGCTTTCGCTGTAAAGCCTTTTTGAAATCGGACAGTGTGGTTAGATAAAGGAGAGTCTTGTCTTTAAAATGGTGTAAAATAGTCATATGTTTGAAAAATTGAAGTTTTCGGATTTTAGAGGAGTTTGTATTTCGCGCCACGCCCATCATTGGATATTGGAGCAGGTGTTCCGCTAGCGGAACGTCTAGATGTAAGAGGTTTTAACAAGAAATTTGTGGAGTGGTTGAAAAACGAGTTTTAATGACTCCAACCTAAGTGTATGTAAACTTCCGACTTCAACTGTATACCCAATAAACACATCTAAGTAAAGGAATGGCATTAGGAATATAGAAATATTTGAACAAGCAATGTCAGAGCAGCATAGACTAAGATACAGTAGAAAAGTATAGAATGCAGTATATACATATGAGATGAGTAGTGCAAGATATGTAAACATTATTAACCTCACTAGGGTAGGGGGCAGTATTTTCACGTCCGGATGAAAAGCGTGCCCAGAGTAAACTGCCTGCTACTCTGGCCCAGAAGCTAGGATATGCATATTATTAGTAGACTTGGATAGAAAAGACTCTGAAGTTTCTACAACTGTTTGAATGATGTCTGTGAGTATAACAGAACTCCTACGGCAGGCGAAAACCTGAGAAAAATCCAACCAGGAAGTGGAAAATGTGAGGTTTGTAGTTTTTCAAGTGATTGCCTATCCAATATACAGTGTCTGTGGGGTCATATTGCACTTCCTAAGGCTTTCACTAGATGTCAACAGTCTTTAGAACCTTGTTTCAGGCTTCTACTGTGAATGGGGAGAGAATAAGAGCTATTTGAACAAGGTGTCTGGCAGAATGGCATAAGCTCAGTCACGCATGGGGCTGTGAGAGCAAGCTGCGTTCCTTTTCATTTCTGAAGACAAAGGAATTGTCCGGTTGGAATATTATTGAAGATTTATGATAAAAGCATCCTAAAGATTGATTCTATACATCGTTTGACATGTTTCCATGAACTGTAATATAACTTTTTTGACTTTTCGTCTAAACTTAGTGCTCACGCATTTTGCGTTTGGAATAGTGAACTGAACGCACGAACAAAAAGGAGGTATTTGGACATAAATAGGGACTTTATCGAAACAAAACAAACATTTATTGTTGAACTGGGATTACTGGGAGTGCATTCCGATGAAGATCATCAATGGTAAGTGAACATTTATAATGCTATTTCTGACTTTTGCTGACTCCACAACATGACATTTGCTGACTCCACAACAGGGCTGTACTCAGATTATTGCAAGGTGTGCTTTCGCCGTAAAGCTTTTTTGAAATCTGACACAGCGGTTGCATTAAGGAGAAGTTTATCTTTAATTCTATGCATAACAGTTGTATATTTTATCAACGTTTATGATGAGTATTTCTGTAAATTGATGTGCTCATTCACCGGGTGTTTTGGAGGCAAAACATTTCTGAACATTACACGCCAATGTAAAATGGCGTTTTTGGATATAAATATGAACTTTATCGAGCAAAACATACATGTATTGTGTAACATTGAGTCCTGGGAGTGTCATCTGAAGAAGATTGCCAAAGGTTAGTGATTAATTTTAGCTGTATTTCTGGTTTTTGTGACGCCTCTCCTTGCTTGGAAAATGGCTGTGTGGTTTTTTCTTGTCTAGGTGCTGTCCTAACATAATCTAATGGTATGCTTTCGCCATAAAGCCTTTTTGAAATCGGACACTGTGATTGGATTAACGAGAAGTTTATCTTTAAAATGGTGTATAATACTTGTATGTTTGAGAAATTTGAATTATGAGATTTTTGTTGTTTTGAATTTGGAGCCCTGCTATTTCACTGGCTGTTGGCGAGTGGGACGCTAGTCCACATACCCCAGAGAGGCTAAAGTGACATTTTTAAAGTGGCCAATGATTTCAAGTCTGTGTGTAGGCAGCAGCCTCTCTGTGCTAGTGATGGCTATTTAACAGTCTGATGGCCGTGAGATACAAGCTGTTTTTCAGTCTTTCGGTCCCTGCTTTTGTAAATCTAATCAGTTTTCCACATCATCACAGATTTTTTTGAATGACTTGGAAACAATGTTGATTCAACCAGTTCTTGCCCAGTGGGATATGTTTTTTTTTAAACTTTATTCTTCTTACATGTTATCACGTTTCAAGGTAAGACCCAGATGCAGACAACATTGAATTACCAATAGTATATTAATCCAACAGGGTCAGGCAAGAGACAGGTCAAGGGCAGGGAGGGGTCAGTAATCCAGATGGTGGGGAAAAGGTACAGGATGGCAGGCAGGCTCGGGGTAGGCAGAGATCAGTAATCCAGATAGGTGGGGCAAAAGTACAGGACGGTAGGGCAGGCAGGCAGAAAAGGTAAAAACCGGGAAAACTAGAAAACATGAACAATCGCGAGACAGGAATAGAGGGAAAAACGCTGGTAGGCTTGACGAAACAAAACGAACTGGCAACAGACAAACAGAGAACACAGGTATAAATACACAGGGGATAATGGGGAAGATGGGCGACACCTGGAGGGGGGGTGGAGACAATCACAAAGACATGTGAAACAGGGTGTGACACATGTATAGCCCTACATTCATTTGATGTAAACATAAGGCTGAGAGAGAATTTCCTTATACCATGTTTTTTGCACCAGTCTCGACACTATTCCTTTCAAATCCAAATCACATTGAGATTGACTTTATAATTTTATCCTAACCCAGTGCTTCCCAAACTTGGTCCTCGGGACCCTAAGGGGTGCATGTTTGATTTTTGCCCTAACACTACACTAGTGTTATGGCAAAGCTTTATGATTAGTTGATTATTTGAATAAGCTGTGTAGTGCTAGGGCAAAAACCAAAACGTGCACCCCTTGGGAAACCCTGACCTAACCTGTGACCTGACCCATCACTTTATGTATCACTGCCCCCCAGTCGCAAGAAGCGACAAAAAAAAAACACCACAAAAAAACAATACAACAAAAACGGCTTCTAGCATCCTACGCATGCTTTCTGTCTCTAACACTAAAACTGAAACTAAATCATATAAAAATCAAATATAGTTTTCTACAACAACTCAAACTAAATAAAAACGAGGAAATCATGTTTGAAATCTAACTGAACCTAAACTGAATTTCTAATAAAATGACATTTAAAAAAATGTTAAAAAATGAATACAAAAATTCCAGCCTGGGTGCCGATCAGTTATGCCAAATTGGCCACTGGTAACCCTACCATACCAATCTACTGTAGTTTATACCAAGTAGCACACAGGTGTAGACAACACCGCTTGAACGGGCCTGCGAGTCATTTAAAAAAAAAATTATGATGGAGATAAGTCATTAGTTTAGACCTCATCTGTGGTTTTAAAAACTCTACTTCTCCTTACCGAAATAACATACACATGATAAGACACGCACTCAACACACACATACACAAGGATGTTGTATTGTAAATATGTGATTGTGTAGTAGTGACATGAGGGAACACACTAAATGTATTGGGTAAAGTGTTATGAAATGTAATGTCAGGTCATATTTTAAACTGTATATAAATGCCTTAATGTTGCTGGACCCCAGGAAGAGTAGCTGCTAATGTGGATCCTTAATAAATACAAATACAAATAGGCAAACTTGCTCACTGCCTCACAATTGTCACGCCCTGATCGGTTTCACCTTGATCTGTTTGTGTTTGTCTCCACCCCCCTCCAGGTGTCGCCCATCTTCCCTATTATCCCCTGTGTATTTATACCTGTGTTCTCTGTCTGTTTGTTGCCAGTTCGTCTTGTTCGTTCAAGCTAACCAGTGTTTTTCCTGTCAGCTCCTATCGTTTCCCAGCCTCTTTCCTCGTCCTCCTGGTTTTTGACCTTTGCCTGTCCTGACCATGTACCCTCCCGCCTGACTTCTCTGCCTGACCCTGAGCTTGCCTGCCGTCCTGTACCTTTGCTCCACCTCTGGATTACTGAACTCTGCGTACCCCTGACCCTGAGTCCGCCTGCCGTCCTGTACCTTTGCCTTACCCTGGATTATCGACCTCTGCCTGCCTTGACCTGCCCGTTGCCACAATAAACATTGTTACTTCGACAGTCTGCATCTTGGTCTTACCTTGATTCCTGATAACAATAGTGGATAGGCAAAATTAAGTTAATTTTCATTTGTAGCCAAAGGCACATTACATCTGTTAAATGTATTACATGTTTTTGAGTGCAGTGAGATATTTTTATTTCGGGAAATAGTGCTTTTGTCACAGAGACTTATTTTACTTATCTTCCAAATGTTAAAACAGGAGTAGCCAATCTTCCTCCTGGAGAGTTACTGGGTAACCTAGTACCCAATACATTTTTGTTCCAGCTCTGCTCTAACACACCTCTAACACATCTTGACATTGATTAGCCGAATCAGGTGTGTTAGAGCAGGGCTAGAACAAGACTACATAGGCTACCCAGTAGCTCTATAGGAGGATATTATAATTTGCAGATTATAAATAATTTGTAGATAAAATAATGTTAAAAGGTTCATTATATGTATAAATTTAAAACATACTGGTGATGATCTTAAAAGGAGTATATACCAAACACTTTCATACAAAATAACAGAAAATATGCTCCTCCCTTATTCCTCCATTGTGATTACAGTACAATTAATCAATCATCACAACTTCTCAGAGGCCTGGGAAGAGGTAGAAGTGCTTTGTTAGAGTGGCTCTGTCTTTGGTCGGCATCTGTCTGGGGAAATCTTCAAAGCGTCCCATGACCTGTATGGAAGAAAATACAAATATGTTATTGTGGCTCAAAGTAAATCAAAGTTGATCAATCATTCTATACAGTGCAATGAGGAAAGAACAATGTTAACTGTTCTGTTTCCAGATACTTGCCTTTCTGAACAATTCTTCTATATGATCATAACAGGCATTGGTATTGAATATCTCCATGATGCGTTGGACAAAAAAGGTGCCCAACTTTGGATCTCTGTAGGACACAGTATCTGAAAGCGGAGGGAATGTAATGAGGGTTTACTCACAGTGATTTACAAACAATATAATGCCTGAGAATGTGTTAATATGACACACTAACCTGGTGTGCAGGAGAGGAGGGAGATGAAGTCCTTCTCTTTGTGCTCCCTCCTGATTGAGTCACTCTCAAACCCCAGGTCAAGGCTGGACCCAGGCACTTCGTCACTAACCCAAACATACCCATCCTTGCCTGAAACAACATGCAAATCCTCTTTAATATGGAGGTGTTGCCTGTACAAAAGGTTAACTTTCATTTAGGAAATGTGTATTTTTATGAAAGAATCACCTCCCCTGCAGGCCTGAATGAGGATGACTTTGGGTTTGTTAATCAGTGCTTTGCAGTTCTCTGTGTTCAGGTGTGTGAAGATGTTGTTGATGTGGAAGATGTCACGATTAGGGTCCCCTTCCTTGTAATGGACACCCATGATGGCTCCCAGCACCCCGTGAGACATCATCACCACGAAGACGCTGTCCGACAATAAGTGCTCCTCACGTTTAGAGAACGCTTTCACAGCCTCGTCCATCTCCTGCAAGAGCATACTGTCAGTAACAGATGAGAAAAACCATAGACAAAGGAAACATGTAAACATTCTTCTAGAAGCAGGAGAGATGTTTCCTCCCTCTGTTTACCTGTCCAGACAGGTTTCTGTGTTTCACCACATCATATCCCAGATCCCTGAGAAGCCTCTCCACGTTCTCCTCGTCCTTCTCTGCCCCTCGTCTCAGCATGGTCTTATCATCAAACTCCACGTTGTTTATGAGCAGGGCCAGACGCTTTCGACCAGACTTATCCATTGGAGGGTAAATCTGATCGAGCAAAGCAATGACAGGTGCAAAGGTTATTTAAAAGTAATATAGCCTATCAACAATTCTACTCAGTCAAAATATGTGTGGAAATTGGTCCCAATTTACAAATCGTGCTAAAACCACTGTGTTATAACAGTGTAGGTACACATTGTTACACAGTTATTGCAGCTTGTGAAATTACAAGTTGAAACTTTGATGGTTTGTTTACACTACAGGACTATACTTTCACGTCTAGATTATTTTATTTTATTTTTTAAAGACTTTAGAGTAACTGTGTTTCCTAAACTGTGACACCGGTAACCCAAGGGGTTCATAAGCCAGCTTACTGGTCTAATAGGAGAACTATAAACTCAGAAGCTAATTCTATCGGGGCACTCAGAAAACCGATACATGTACACTGATCTATCCTTTGACAACCAAGTAGAGCTCGAACCTCGCTACCCTTCCTCTGAAGAATGTCCTTCTTAAAGTCCTTTGTGCTGGGGATGAGGTCAGAGGACACCTGGTGCTCCTCCTGCCGTGATAACTGGGGCGATGATGGACCTGCAGGGAAAATACAGCATGTTACATTACATTTACAGTATCTGTTAAGTTCTTACTAACTCTTATCAAGTCTAAGAGAAGTTTGGGACTGTGACAGACGTAACTGAATGGTGTATCAGTTTCACTCACTCATCTGGGCAGGCTGCCTGGGGGCCAGACCCATTTTGTGATAAACTCCAGGATCTCTCTCCTGAACTCTGGCAATCATCTTCTCACTGGCTTTGCTCCCTTTCTTCCGCACCATATCGATAATGCATCGTGCCTGCTCTGCCCTAGTGCTGTTCTCCTCCGTCACTGAGTCTGTCTCTTCATCGTTCAGCACCTTGTCCTCCAAAAGGTCGTCCAGGAGCTGCTTGATCACTGGCTTCGTCACACTGTCTATGAATGTCTTCCGAGCATTGGAGAGCACCTTGTCTGGTTAAAGTAAATAGGAGCTACAATTTAGTCATTGTTGGAGTGATGTCTAAGTCTTATGCATCTGCTTTGTAATTGAGCATACAGTGTATCCTAAATTTCAATTCATCCTTTAAAAGGACAATCTGCAGCTCGAACAATAACAAAGTGGACACCCCGCCACTGATTTGGTAAACAACTGAGGGATGGGGTTGGAGAAACGTAACCACTCTCAAACTCATGGACAGAGCTATGGATGCAAAGACTGACCATCCATGATATCAACATGATAGTTTAACCATGCTTTGAGGCTATACAGTGTTTGTTTACAAACAAATTAATAAACCAAGCTTATATTTTGATGAGCATGACGGTTGAACTAAGCTCATCTATATGTTAATTTTTTTCAAGAATCAATGTGTATATCATTAATTTAAAAGTCTAACAATTGATGTAGCAACTGCAGTTTGTCTCTTTAATTATGCATAATGTTTTTTATAATATTTTGGTTTGTGTCTGTAACGGCCGTCGTTAGAATTAGACCAAGGTGCAGCGGAGGATGTGTTCATCTTCAGGAATGTATTACAGAAAGAACACGTTAGACAAAAAACAAGAAACCGACAGCCAAACAGTCCTGTCAGGTGCAAACACTAAACAGAAACAATTACCCACAAAACCCAATCAGCAACAACGAGCTTCAGCTGTGCCTGATTGGGAGCCACACACGGCCCAAAACAAAGAAATACAAAAACATAGAGAAAGGAACATAGAACGCCCACCCAATGTAACACCCTGGCCTAACCAAAATAAAGAACAAAAAACCCCTCTCTATGGCCAGGGCGTTACAGTGTCTTACTTGGGGTGTGTTCGTAAATTCAATCTGGAGTGCCAGAGTGCGCTCAGACTGCGCTCGGGATGTTCGTTAATATCAGAGCGTTGTCAGATTGTCTGTTCATAAACTCAGAGCGTTTCGCTCTGGCCAAGGAGTAGTGTTGATCCGAGCGTTCTGATCTCACAATGGTAGTCGAGCACCTTAGCTAACTGGCTAAAGTTTGCTAGTTTGCTGACGTTTACTGACTCTCGCCATATTCAAAGCGTGTTGAGCGTTCATAAATTCGTCAGAGCGCTCTGAAATCGGAGTAGATGGCCAGAGCAAATTTACGAACACACACACAAAGAGAGAAATATAAACAATTTATCCCACATGCACACATTGTTATCAAATCAACTGCTCCAGATAGGAAAAAACGGGGGATCGACCGTGCCTTTTGCTTGCACCAGTCAGTCTTGAGTTTGACGTCTATAGCGAAAGTGAAAGTATGCATGCTGTCGAAGTGGAAAGAAATTGGCCAGAATTCCAACAAAAATATTGCAATATTCTTCATATTTATATTTGTCAGAGTAATACCATAAATACCATGTTTGTTAAAAACAAATTGTACCTAAGCAAAACAGCCGATAATGTTTGTACATATACGTTTTTATTATTTACCTGCCATTCCTTAGATGAGGTGGATGAAGCTATTCTCTTCTTTCTGCTAGCTATTTCGCATAGAATAAAGATATGCCTATTTCGCATAGAATAAAGATATGCCTAGGCGTTTTCTTGATGATTCTCGATCATCCCAAACGCTTTTCAACATAGGCTACTGGAGTCATAAAAAGTCTTAGCAACTTCCCGTATATTTTATACAGTAACCTGATTGGCTGGTTTGGTGCATATATTTACATAACAGGTTTGTTGGACTGTGATATGCATTGAAAAATATGTTGTATTTTTCTGATTTACAAGAAAGGAAATGTGCATTTCTATACTATAGCTTCCAAAATATTTTTTACAATTGAGGAGTGCCAGGATGGCTGCGCAGTGGCTTCAATACAGCGCCCCCTGTCAGTCATCCAGGGTTTATACACATAATTTGCCAGGACCCAGTGGTCAGGACAGCTGAATCCCTGCCCATCTTCCGAAAACGTCTGACATCAATACTTTATTATATAGCTACTTGCTATGAATGTGATATGTGGTTGTCCATATCTAGCTGCCTTAAGATTCATACATGTAAATCGCTCTGAATAAGAACCCCTTATAAAATGAATAACATGTTTATAATTTCCCATTTTAAAGAATATGGTGTTGCACAGGACTGTCTGTATACCTGAAATGGTCTCAAGAGCGCGCTATTGGATATCGACTAACGAGGAAGAAGGGTGACTACGTAAACAAACTGGTCTGTCAGACGGGTGGGTAGTAGATGGTGTCAATGGCTGCATAGAAAACGACATATCTACACTCAATAATCTTTCTGAAAAGGTAAGGAGTCGCAGAATGTTGTTAGCTAACGAAATTGTTGAATTGTTTGTCAATTTTGTTGGGTCTGGAATTACTGTCACCCTAGCTAGCTAACGTCAACTGCAAGTGCAAACTAGCTAGCTAGCTAATGTTAGCTTCTAGTAGTGTGAGCCAACCCCTAGTTCAATGTATCTCTACTCTGGTAAGGACCCAGTGGTCAGGTGCGTCCATTGTAGAATACTTAATTATGGTATTTTTGTAGCTAAGGACCCAGTGGTCAGGTGGGTCCATTGTGGAATACTTAATTATGGTATTTTTGTAGCTAAGTTTAATGTTAATATTTAGCTACCAGAAGAAGCCTAGCTAGCTTTGTTATGTCATTGTGTCGCGTTTTTCGTGAATTTAGAGCTAGCTAATGTTAGCAAGCTAGTTAGAGTTTTGCTAAGCCCATTGCATTGCTTGCAGCTATACAGTATAGTACAGAGTAGTAGGGTTAGTTATACAAATATTTGTTAGTAAAGTAGCTAACTAGCGTGTTTATAAATCAGGATGGTTAGCTACTAGTAACGTTGTAATGTGGCTTCAAACAAAGTCAAGTGTAGGGCAGCTACACTATTGGGATTTGACACAGCTAGAAGGCCATAAACATTTTACCAGTGTTTGTGGTCATCCATTAAATTCCTCCTGTGTTGATTTTCGTATCATGCATTCCCAATGTGAGTCGGTTGTCAAAATCATCAGAAATGGGCAGATTCTTAGGGGTTCAAACTCTTGTCAGATTTCCACTGTGTTGAACTTAATGTTATGTGGTAAAGGTGTAAACACTGCCATATGAAATCATATTTCGATACGCACAGGAATTCATTAAGATTTTCAGTGTGTGGATTGAAATGTCATTACGCTAGCTACCTCTATTAAACATACATTTTTATCAAATACCTCAACCTGAATGTGGCCCATAGTGTGTAGGCATTCAACTTTGTCAAAGTCCTGATAAATAAATAAATAGCCATCAAGTTTGATGTAGACCTTCTGACTGCGGATCTTTCTACCATTCACAGTCTTGTATTTTTCCTGTTATTCCCAGCCGTACCCACGCTAGCCGTGAGGAATGAGCCACCGGTCAGAACGTCGTGGGATCCATGTGGACCAGTCAGAGCTTCTGTGTACGAAGGGATGTGGTTTCTATGGCAACGCGGCCTGGCAGGGCCTCTGCTCCAAGTGCTGGCGGGAGGAGTACCAACAAACCAGACACAAACAGATCCAGGAGGACCATGCACTGGCAGAGAGGTGTGGTTGTCTATCTGAGCAAACTTGTTTTGCATCGACCCCCAGCTGTTGGGCGGAGGTAGCACTCGATTTTAAATCTAGGAGCCCGGTGGCAAACACTGAATGCCTCGCAAAAAATTGAGGGGTGCAGTCAAAAACAAAACAATAACAAAATGCAGCTGTAACTTTTGATCATTGGTCAAAAAATATTTTAACAGCCATTTTCACAGAAGCAAATGGAACAGTGTCATGTTGCTGTCTGTCATTAGTTGAAATGATTCTTGCCTTTTTGATCTCTGACATTTTTTCCGTCTCTGCCTGTCTGTCTGAAGTATTGATCATGTGGTAGTAACAACAATACCTGTTCTTTGTCCCAGGTTACAGAAGGAGGAGGAGGCAGCGTATGCTAACAACCACCAGGGGGCAGCCCAGCCCCAGCCTGCCATTGCACCCTTCAGCAAGTTTGAAGAGAGGAAAACCAAGGAGAAGTCACGTAAAGTCAACACAATGACTAAGTTTTTCACTCCCTCAGCAAAGACACCGCCCAAGAAAGGTAGGGTCCAAGTCTTTGAGATAGGGTTTATAGTGTTTTCTCTACCATTACTTGAGGTATGAGCAGATCCAAACCAAAACGACCTTCCCTCTGCATAATGTTGGTGTACAGTTCCTCTTTCCCCCGCTATTTCAGAATTCTGCTCCACTACCACTCTCTCCCCCCAGTCACTGTGGAGGAGGTCACATGGGGCATCCAGCTAGAATTCCTTAGATTTTCAACCTCTCCCTGACACAGTCTAATACCTACAGTGCCGTCAGAAATGATTCATACCCCTTGACTTATTCCACATTTTGCTGTGTTAGTCTGAATTCAAAATGTATTAAATATGTTTTTTCTTACCCATCTACACACAATACCCCATAATGATAAAATAAAAGGCATATTTTCAATGTATTGATAATGAAATACAGAAGTATCTCATTTACATAAGTATTCACACCCCTGAGTCAATACATTTTAGAATCACCTTTGGCAGCGATTACAGAGACTTTCTGGGTAAGTCTCTAAGAGCGTTGCACACCTAGATTCTACAATATTTGCCTATTATTTTATTTTTTCTTTGTTCTTCAAGCTCTGTCTAATTGGTTGTTGATCATCGCTAGACAACAATTTTCAAATCTTGCCATAGATTTTCAAGCAGATTTAAGTAAACTATAACTCGGCCACTCAGGAACATTCACTGTCTTCTTGGTGCGCATCTCCATTGTAGATTTGTCCTTGTGTTTTAGGTTATTGTCCTGCTGAAAGGTGAATTCATCTCCCAGTGTCTGGTGGAAAGCAGACTGAACTAGGTTCTCCAATTGGATTTTGCCTGTGCTTAGCTCCATTCCGTTTCTTTTTTTATTCTGAAAAACAACCCAGTCTTTAACGATTACAAGCATACCTATAACATGATGTAGCCACCACTATGCTTAAAAATATGGAGAGTGGGACTCGGTAATGTGTTGCATTGGATTTGCCCCTAACAGTTTTACTTCAGTGCCATGATGCAGACAGGATGCATGTTTTGGAATATTTTTATTCTGTACAGGCTTCCATCTTTTCACTCTGTCATTTAGGTTAGTATTGTGAAGTAACTACAATGTTGTTGAGCCATCTTCAGTTTTCTCCTGTCACAGCATTTAAATGGTGAAATCCCTGAACGGTTTACTTTGACTCCGGCAACTGAGGTAGGAAGGACGACTGTATCTTTGTAGTGACTGGGTGTATTGATACACCATCCAAAGTGTAATTAGTAACTTCACAATGCTCAAAGGTATATTCAATGTTTGTTTTTTTACCTAACTACCAGTAGGTGCCTTTCTTTGCGAGGCATTGGAAAACCTCCCTGGTCTTTGTGGTTGATTCTGTGTTTGAAATGCATTGCTCGACTGAGTGACCTACAAATAATTGGATGTTTGGGGTAAAATCATCTTTAACAGTATTATTGCACACAAAGTGAGTTCATGCAACTTATTATGTGACATGTTAAGCACATTTCTACTTATTTAAGTTTGTCATAACAAAGGGGTTGAATACTTGACTGAAATGACTCAAGACATTTCAGCTTTTCATTTTTAATTTGTAAAAGTTTCAAAAAACATAATTCCACTTTGAAATGATGGGTTATTGTGTGTAGGCCAGTGACAAAAGATCTCAATTTAATCCATTTTAAATTCAGGCTGTAACACAACAAAATGTGGAAAAACTCAAGGGGTGTGAATACTTTCTGAAGGCACTGTACATGTTTCAAGCAAACCACCATAGTCCCTGTGCCCAAGAACGCCATGGTAACCTGTATAAATGTATATCGCCCTGTAGATGAGAACGACTCACAATACCATCATTAAACCAGCATTAAGTTGGCAGATGACACAACGGTGGTAGGCCTGATCACTGACGACTGCTTGGCATCTGACCGCAAGGCGCTACAGAGTAGTGTGTCCAGCCCAGTACGTCACTGGGGCCGAGCTCCCTGCCATCTAGGACCTCTATACCAGGCGGTGTCAGAGGAAGGCCCAAAACATTGTCAGACTCCAGCCACAGGTCCCACAGTTGACCGTGCATGTCAGAGAAAAAAACAAGCTATGAGGTCAAAGGAATTGTCCGTAGAGCTCCGAGACAGGATTGTGTCGAGGCACAGATCTGGGGAAGGGTACCAAAACATTTCTGCAGCATTGAAGGTGCCCAAGAACACAGTGGCCTCCATGATTCTTACATGGAAGAAGTGTGGAACCACCAAGACTCTTCCTAGAGCTGGCCGCCCAGCCAAACTGAGCAATCGGTGAGAAGGGCCTTGGGAGGTGACCAAGAAGCCAATGGTCACTCTGACAGAACTCTATAGTTCCTCTGTGGAGATGGGAGAACCTTCCAGAAGGACAACCATCTCTGCAGCACTCCACCAATCAGGCCTTTATGGTAGAGTGGCCAGACGGAAGCCACTCCTCAGTAAAAGGCACATGGCAGCAAGGCACCTAAAGGGGACTGTCAGACCATGAGAAACAAGATTCTCTGGTCTGATGAAACCAAGATTGAACTATTTGGCCTGAATGCCAAGCGTCACGTTTGGAGGAAACCTGGCACCATCCCTTTGGTGAAGCATGGTGGTCGCAGCATCATGCTTTGGGGATGTTTTTCAGCGGCAGAGACTGGGAGACTAGTCAGGATTGAGGGAAAGATGAACGGAGCAAAGTACACAACCTAGTGCACTCAGGACCTCAGAGTAGGGCGAAGGTTCACCATTATTATAATTTTATTGTTGTTGCTTTGTCATTATGGGGTATTGTGTGTAGATTGAGGGGGGGGGGGAACGATTTAATACATTTTATATTAAGGCTGTAACGTAACAATGTAGAAAAAGTCAAGGGGTCTGTACTTTATACTGTTTTATTCGTTATTCGTCACTATTTACATTTTTTATTTTTTTTAAATAATTTTTTTTAACTGCGTTTTTGGAAAGGGACTCGTAAGTAAGCATTTCACTGTTAGTCTACACCTGTTGTCTATGTGACAACTAAAAATTGATTTGAAGACCGTATCCCAAGGCAAACCTAATTACATTAATCTGTGAGGTCATATAGAGGAGATAAAATCACCACACCTTAACCCTTAGCCTTCAATTTCCACGCCTCTGCGGAAATCTAATTAACATACAAAAAAAATCCCGTCTGTTTTAAGATAGAGATATATATTGGTGAATAGGTGGCAGAGCTAGAGCAGTGTTTGTCAGACATAAGACATCCTGAAAATTGGTCTTCTCACAAACGTCTGTAGCGTCCGAACGATGGCGTTCTCCATTTTGCTCTAGGACGCCCACAAGCGTCAAAATACTTGTCTGAAGTCGGTACAGCCGCTTCTGCCAACTTCTGTCTGTAGCGTCCGAATGGCTACACACTAATATGATCCCTCTGTGGAAAGCTGAGACTCTCACGAACATGATGATGATCTCTGTTTTTGCTCTAGGACACCCACAAGCCTCATAAGACTAATCTGAAGGTTCCCAATACCAGTTAACAAAATGAAAGTTTAATGCCTAAAATAAGGGGATAAGTATATGTAAAAAATAAATCTTATCTCTCAGATATATGGCAGACACTTCAGAATAAACTTCCTTTAGATTTTTTTGGGGGGAACTGTTGTTCCATGTAGTGAATCTGTTATTCAATGTGTTTCTATTGGCTAATAGCAGTAATGCCAAATTCAAAGTTGAATTATTATATATTTTTTTTGATACCTTAACTTACATCTAGGGGTTCCGCTAGCGGAACGCCTCGCCGATATCCAATGGAAGAACGTGGCGCGAAATACAAAAACCTCAAAAATGCTATAATTAAAATTGTTCAAACATACAACTATTTTTGTTAATCTAACCACATTGTCTGATTTCAAAAAGGCTTTACAGCGAAAGCAAAACATTAGATTATGTTAGGAGAGTACACAGCCAAAAATAATCACACAGCCATTTTCCAAGCAAGCATATATGTCACATAAACCCAAAACACAGCTAAATGAAGCACTAACCTTTGATGATCTTCATCAGATGACACTCCTAGGACATTATGTTATACAATACATGCATGTTTTGTTCAATCAAGTTCATATTTATATCAAAAAACAGCTTTTTACATTGGCATGTGATGTTCAGAACATGCATTCCCACCCAAAACTTCCGGTGAGTTTACTAAATAACTCATCATAAACGTTGACAAAATACATAACAATTATTTTAAGAATTATAGATACAGAACTCCTTTATGCAATCGCTGTGTCAGATTTTAAAATAGCTTTTCGGCGAAAGCACATTTTGCAATATTCTGAGTACATAGCTCAGCCATCACGGCTAGCTATTTTGACACCCGCCAAGTTCGAGCTCACTAAACTCAGAATTACTATTAGAAAAATTGTATTACCTTTGCTGATCTTCAGAATGCACTCCCAGGACTGCTACTTCCACAAGAAATGTTGTTTTTGTTTGAAATAATCCATAGTTATGTCCAAATACCTCCGTTTTGTTTGTGCGTTCAGGTCACTATCCAAAGGGTAACGCGCGAGCGCATTTTGAGACCAAAAAAATCGAAATGTTCCTTTACCGTACTTAGAAGCATGTCAAACGCTGTTTAAAATCACATTTTATGGTATTTTTCTCGTAAAATAGCGATAATATTCCAACCGGACAATCGTGTATTCATTCAAAGACGAAAAGAAAAAACAGCATGGTCGCGGGACCACACATATCCAATCTCTTAGTCACCAGGCAGACCACTGACAAATTGAGCTCCTCTACTCTGCCCAGAGACAGAAGACGCCTCATTCCGCTTTCTGAAGGCTTTAGAGAGCCAATGGAAGCCTTAGAAAGTGCTACATAAGAGCACAGATACTGTAGTTTTGAAAGGGACTAGAAAGAACTACAAATTCTCAGACAGGCCACTTCCTGCTTGGAATCTTCTCAGGTTTTTGCCTGCCATATGAGTTCTGTTATACTCAGACACCATTCAAACAGTTTTAGAAACTTCAGAGTGTTTTCTATCCAAATCTACTAATAAAATGCATATTCTCATTTCTGGGCAAGAGTACCGTAATTTCCAGACTATTGAGTGCACCTGAATATAAGCCGCACCCACTGAATTAAAAAAATATATTTTATTTTGAACATAAATAAGCCGCACATGTCTATAAGCCGCAGGTGCCTACCGGTACATTGAAACAAATGAACTTTACACAGGCTTTAACGAAACACGGCTTGTAACAAAAATAAATAGGCTTTAACGAAACACGGCTTGAAACAAAAATAAATAGGCTTTAACGAAACACGGCTTGTAACAAAAAACAAAAAAGAGCAGTAAGCTTTAGTTGTCTTTTTGCACTGAGTCAACTCCTCACGCTGCTGTTTCCAACATCTTATCATCGACTCATTAAGACCAAGCTCCCGTGCAGCAGCTCTATTTCCTTTTCCAACAGCCAGATCAATCGCCTTCAACTTGAAAGCTGCATCATATGCATTTCTCCGTGTCTTTGCCATGATGAGGGTGACAAAATGACTACCGTAATCAGAATGATGGGAAGTTTGAGAGCGCTCGATTTAATCTAAACAGTAAACAAAAAAGTTGTTTGACCTTAACCCGTTCGGCAATTTCATTGGTCTAATGAAAGCTTCATGCCGCCAAAAAACTGAGCACGTCATAGAATGTTTTTTTTAATTTTTTTTTATTGAAAGCGGGAAAAATCCATCTATTTGCCGCGTCATTGTTTAAGCCGCGAGGTTCAAAGCGTGGGACAAAAGTTGCGGCTTATAGTCCAGATATTACGGTAGTAACCAGTTTAAATCGGGTACGTTTTTTTCCATCCGGCCGTGAAAATACTGCCCCCTATCCCAAACAGGTTAAGGGTAAAATCAATAAGCTAAATAATTGGTATGACCATCTTAAAACAAGTCCACATGTTAGTTTAGAACCCTTCCCCTGGCTTAGACTCTAGAGGGTTTTAAGACAGAACTGTTCAGATAATACAGGACAAGCCATGGTTGATGTAATTCATGTTGAACCGTTTATTTGATGCGTAGCAAAAAGTAACTAGCTAAACATAAATTGCAGAAGGATGTTGTGTGAAATCACAACTCTGCAAGCTGTGCTGGTCAAGGATGAGATGAATAGAAAGCCCACCCTTATTTTTCTCTACTTTATATCAAGCACCTAAGGAATATTGTAAATACACAGGTATATCATTCCCTCCATTATAAACTCAGCAAAAAAAGAAATGTCCCTTTTTCAGGACCCTTTCTTTCAAAGATAATTCGTAAAAATCCAAATAACTTCACAGATCTTCATTGTAAAGGGTTTCAACACTGTTTCCCATGCTTGTTCAATGAACCATAAACAATTCATGAACATGCACATTCTGTGTGTGATTTCCTGCAAGACAGGAATGTCAGTGTTCTGCCATGGCCAGCGAAGAGCCCGGATCTCAATCCCATTGAGCACGTCTTGGACCTGTTGGATCGGAGGGTGAGGGCTAGGGCCATTCCCCCCAGAAATGTCCGGGAACTTGCAGGTGCCTTGGTGGAAGAGTGGGGTAACATCTCTCAGCAAGAACTGGCAAATCTGGTGCAGTCCACGAGGAGGAGATGCACTGCAGTACTTAATGCAGCTGGTGGCCACACCAAATACTGACTGTTACTTTTATTTTGACCCCTCCCCCACCCCCCTTTTGGTCAGGGACACATTATTCCATTTCTGTTAGTCACATGTGTGTGGAACTTGTTCAGTTTATGTCTCAGTTGTTGAATCTTGTTATGTTTATACTAATATTTACAAATGTTAGGTTGACAGTGAGAGGATGTTTCTTTTTTTGCTGAGTTTATGTATCCTCCCCCCTCCCAGAATCCGTTCCTGGCGAGGCCCTGACGACCCCCAGCCCCTCAGTGAGCCGCAAGCCCTTAGAGACGGACCGCACCACACGAGAGTTCATCGACTTCCTCAAGACACTGAAACCTGGCAGGGAGATCTTCAAACAGTGCCGAGCCTTCACAGAGAGCATGGCCTACAAGAGGGTGAGTAGTACCCCACAATACCACCAGGGGCTTCTGAATGTGGAGCGCCTGATGGGGGTTACCTCTATTCATTCACCCCTCCGGCTTTTGTTTGGACCATTTCACTTCCTCGTCGTAGAAGAAGGATGACAAAGACAAACGCTGAGGTTACTCTAGAGCATTGAGTGTATAACCAAATG
The DNA here is from genome assembly GCF_901001165.1 of Salmo trutta. NCBI lineage: Eukaryota > Metazoa > Chordata > Actinopteri > Salmoniformes > Salmonidae > Salmo > Salmo trutta. Next base: position 60,247,784 of record NC_042969.1, on the reverse strand, counting down.
AACTCGCCCTTGAAATTGAAATGAATGAAAAATGTACGACAATCCCTTCAAGCTTATAGTGAGCTTGTTCCCCAGGACCTGGGTGCTGATGAGCTGTCTGAGTGCGTTCAAGACTTCTACCAGAACCTTTCAGACCGCCTGCACACACACTTCAAAGGTACACCTCTTCTTTTCTCACCTCTACTACTCTAATACTGGAACATTAAGGATATCTTGAAGTAGGGGCTTGATGATAAAGTTGCTGGTGACAATGAAGAAGAAGGAACATACTTTTCTTTCAGAGAGCTCTCCTAAAGGTAGGCCTTGAATAACTCGCATTTGCTGTTTTCCCGTCTGTGTCCGTGTTGACCCCAGGGTCGTCGGAGCGCGTAGAGAGTGTGATGGACGAGGTAGAGAGGTACATGATGACACGTCTCTACGAGGAGGTCTTCTGTCCTGAGACCACAGACGATGAGAAGAAAGACCTGGCCATTCAAAAGAGAATCAGGTAAAGACATTGATACTGTGGTACTGAGTTTGAGTATTGAAGCTGCTGTATGCCTCCTTGTACATCTGTTCACTAAAGTGGGTGGGGGTGGGTGGGTTGCAGGGCCTTGCATTGGGTCACCATTGAGATGCTGTGTGTCCCTGTGGATGAGGAGATTCCAGAGGTGTCTGATAACGTGGTCAAAGCCATCACAGGTCAGACTTACAATGTATTAATTTGTTTTTAGTTTTTTTACAAAGAGACACAAACATTGAATGAACATGCATGTGATGTAGAATGTCATCATAGCACATTAACTACCACTCTGTTCCACCCTGACCTCCTGTAGACGTGATCGAGATGGACTCGAAGCGTGTGCCCAGGGACAAGCTGACCTGCATCACACGCTGCAGTAAGCACATCTTCAATGCCATCAATACCACCAAGAAGGAGGCGGCATCTGCTGATGACTTCCTGCCCACCCTCATCTACATCGTCCTGAAGGCCAACCCTCCGCGACTGCAGTCCAACATCCAGTACATCACCCGCTTCTGTAACCCTAGCCGCCTCATGAGCGGAGAAGACGGATACTACTTTACCAACCTGGTGAGAGGGCTGTGTCCACAAAGCAAACAGACAGACGAGCTGTACCAAACAAACTCAATTTACACATATTAAGAATGTCTTTTCTGATTCCCCTAATTCCCCTCTGTCTCTCTCCTCTCTCTCTCTCTCTGCAGTGCTGTGCGGTGGCCTTCATAGAGAAGCTGGATGGCCAGTCTCTGAACCTGAGCGTTGAGGAGTTTGATCTCTACATGTCAGGCCAGGCGTCTCCCCAGCGGCCCCAGGCTGTCCCCTCCCCGGCCTGTAGTGCTGCTTTCAGCCAGATGAACGAGAGTCTGGACCTACTGACGGGGCTGGGCGTGAGGCAGGAACGTGTCATGGAGGGGGCTCGCCGCCTGGAGAGTGACCTCATCGACTGGAGGGATGGGGTAGAGCACAAAGTGCAGGATGTGTTGGAGAGGTTCCCCCTGGAAATGCACCCCCCAGCGTCCCCCACCGCCTCTTCTGCCATAGATGCTGACAACGTGGAAAACGACCACCTGCCTTCTCCTCTCCAGCCCCAGTTGTTTGCCGGCTGACCCCCCCCCCCCCCCCCCCCCCCCTTGGACTTGTTACTCTCTCTCTCCACCCTGGAAAGTGTCTCCTGTCCTTATGCACATATAGGTTGCCTCTAATGGATCCAAGAAATATAACTTCAACCCTCCCCATTGTATGCACACTTAAAATAGATGCTTGCAGTCGCCTGAACCCCAGTACTCTTAAATAGTCAACTTTCTCGGTCTGTCTTCCCCACTGATTGGTAAGAGGACAAGATGGGTTGCAGGCATATTGCCTTCATCCATGGTCATGAAGGAAAGGAGATGAGGAAAGGAAGCTTTAAGAGTATTGGGACACAGTTCATTGATCTTGCCCTCCTTTGTCCCCTATATTACTCCTCCTGACTGAACCCAAGTCAGAGTACAGAAGCCCAAGCGAGAGGGATCTGTTGGGGTCGCGTGAGTGTATGTGACCACGACCAAATTTCCCCTGAAGATGTCTATAAATAAGTATATATATGTGTGTGTGTGTGTGTGTGTGTGTGTGTGTGTGTGTGTGCGTGTGTGTGTAGTTTCATTTCCCTGCCAAACCTGTTCAGTCATGCGCTCAGTTTGAGGAAGTTATTTTATTTTTCGATTATTCAGGCTATAGTCTTCTGAGAGGGGATAATGATCTTTAGCCTATTAAAATGGCTAGATTGATACTGTAGCTCAAAGTTTACATTTTGTCTGTAAGAAATACGTGATTTGCAATTCAGAGTATAGGAGATACTAACAGTCACTTCTCTCTTCTTTGGCCTTGTTTGACTGCTGAACAGCAGCTTCTTCAGAAGAACAGAGAAAGGGTGCATATTTAGAATGTTTATATCTAAGAAGAGTACTTTTTAAGTTCTTTATATTATTTTACAGTGGTGTATATTATTTGTACAAATGTTTTGGGGGTAAATGTTGCCAAACAGAATAGCCATAACAATGTTGATCTCAGCTCCATGTAGTAACCATTCATTCAGGGTCAGATGGATATATGAAGGAACAGTAGACATTGAGTTGAATGAGTAGTATCTTTGATGCAACAGAAAGGTCAATTTACATACTACCTATATATTTTCTGTTCTGTTATCATGTTTCATTTTATTACATTTGTAACTATCAGATCGGTGTACAAATGGCCAAATCCTGGTTGCCAAAATCCATTCAATTTAAACACTAACTGAAATAACTAGGCATTGGATAGCACACAGCAATCAATGATCAGGTATTTTTGAAAGCAATGTTAAAAAATATATATATAACACACACACACACACATCTGTACAACCTTGTAGGTTTGTTTTTGTATGTTGAAGGAGTAACTCAACATTGTCTTCTATTTTAATGTAACTTATTGAGACAGTTTTGTTTTATAGTGTCCATGGGTTATTTGTGTTGATGAATAAAATAACTCAAAAGCTGGTCTGTGTCTAGAAGGCTTTGTCACCACTGTAACATGACTACCTAGGGTAAGTAGAAAAAAAGTTGAGCAAGCAAAGGTGTGTTTGCAATGTACACAGTGTACAAAACATTAAGAACACCTGCTCTTTCCATGACTAAATGACCAGGTGAAAGCGATGATCCCTTGTTTATGTCACCTGTTAAATCCACTTCAATCGGTGTAGATGAAGGGGAGGAGATGGCTTAAAGAAAGATTTTTAAGCCTTAAGACATGGATTGTGTGTATGAATGGGCAAAACAAAAGATTTAAGTGCCTTTGAACTGGGTTTTTCATACTCAGCAGTTTCCCATGTGTATCAATGGTCCACCACTCAAAGAACATCCAGCTAACTTGACACAACTGTGGGAAGCATTGGAGTCAACATGGGCCAGAATCCCTGTGGAACGCTTTCCTCACATTGTGGAGTCCATGCCCTGATGAATTCTGTTTTGAGGGCAGAAGGGGGTGCAACGCAATATTAGGAAAGTGTTCCTAATGTTTTGTACACAGGCTATATTGATTTGAGTACTGTGACACAGCTTCAAAAGAATATACTTGCTGGGCTGGCTAACTTATTGATGTTAAAAAAACAGCACACATGAGGTTGCATCCCAGGGCTTTGGTAATTCCCTCATTCCTAAAAAGGAACTTCCCCAAAATTATTTGTGATGTCAGGAAGAGCATTATGCAATTATTTCATAAAAATTAGATGGTATTTTTTGCAATCGAAACTGAAAAGTAGTCTCATTTCCCCTGACAATATATAGAGATTGTAGCGTAATCATCCCCATCAGAAGCACAAGCAGAACACTCAACATGAAGCTGTTACTGGGCCTCCTTGGTGAGTTCCTTTCAGTCTACTTTAAGAGATTACAGACAATTATTTCTGTGTATAGATGATCATTGATTGATTGATTGATTGACACCGGATTTATTTTGGGTTATTTTAATGATTAATGGTTATTGTTTCAGTTGTTTCAACACTACCTAAATGGGCTGTATCACAAGGTATGTATTAAGTACACTACTCTCTGGCTGCATTTACACTTTTTGACCAATTATTGGCAAAAGATCTGATCTGATTGGTAAAAAATACCAAATAGTGGCAAAAGACCCGAATTGGGCTGCCTGTGTAAACTCAGCCTCTGAGATTCAAATCCTTCTCTTCAAACCTGTTTTGTCTTGTATAATGGAAACATGAAATACAGTATGTATTTCCCGAGTGGCGCAGCGGTCTAAGGCACTGCATCTCGGTGCTAGAGGCATCACTACAAACCCTGGTTTGATTCCAGGCTGTATTGCACCCGGCCGTGATTGGGAGTCCCATAAGGCGGCACACAATTAGTTTGGCTGGGGTAGGCCGTCATTGTAAATAAGAATTTGTTCTTAACTGACTAGCCTAGTTAAATAAATGTTAAATAAAAATACATGTAAATTGTCTATTTTTATGAGTTACGTAATAGTTATACACTACACTACACAATACACTGTCTTTTGTAATGTTAGGTGACCATGTAAATAAGACTTAAGTTACCATTTATGCTCAGAAATTATGCTTAAGTCTCTCTAGTAGGCTGTGTTTACACAGGTAGCCCAATTCTGATATTTATTTTCACGAATTGGTCTTTTGAGCAATCGGATCAGCTCTGAAAAAGATCTGATGTGAAAAGATCTTATGTGATTGGTCAAAAGACCAATTAGTGGAAAGAAATTTCAGAATTGGGCTGCCGGTGTAAATGCAGCCATAGTAATCTACTCAAAACGTCAGAAAGACTTACCTGTCAACATTTCTTCAAGTTCTCCCTATGAGGGCTCCGCTGACAGCCGTGGCTGAGCTAGTTAATGGGGGACCCTGGATCTTCTCAGGGGAGAGAGTACGTCTGAAGTGCAGTGTTCCTGGGAATGTGTCGGCCGAGTGGAGGTACCAGTGGTTCAGGGGGGGAGAGCAGCTCCAGGAGTCTGAGTACTTTGTCCTGTGGAAGGCCAGGCCACAGCAGAGTGGGAAGTACTACTGCCAGGGCCTGAGAACCACATGGATAAGCACACAACATACCCTCCACAGCCTGCCCATAGAAATAGAGGTGGACGGTAAGAGAACCCATATGAATATTAAGCCATGATGACATCTATACTGAACAAAAATATAAATGCAACATGAAACAATTTCAACAATTTTACTGAGTTACATATAAGAAAATCAGTCAATTGAAATAAATTCATTAGGCCCTAGTCTATGGATTTCACAGAACTGAAAGGGGGAGCAGCCATGGGTGGGCCTGGGAGGGCATAGGCCCACCCACTTGGGAGCCAGGCCCACCCAGTGGGGAGCCAGGCACAGGCCCAGCCAATCAGAATGTGTTTTTCCACACAAAAGGTCTTTAGACAGAAATACTCCTCAGTTTCATCATCTGTCTGGTTGGCTGGTCTCGACGATCCCACAGGTGAGGAAAACAAATGTGGAGGTCCTGGGTTGGCGAGGTCACATGTGGTCTGCGGTTGTAAGGCCAGTTGGACATACTGCCAAATTCTCTAAAACATTCAATTCTCTGGCAACAGCTCTGGTGGACATTCCTGCAGTCAGCATGTCAAAACTGCACATTTTAGATTGGCCTTTTATTGTCCCCAGCACAAGGTGCACATGTGTAGTGATTATGCTGTTTAATCAGCTTCTTGATATGCCACACCTGTCAGGTGGATGCATTGCAAAAGTAGAAATGCACAACATTTGAGAGAAATAAGCTTTATGTGCATATGGAACATTTCTGGAATTTTTTATTTAATCTCATGAAACACTTTATATGTTGCGTTTATATTTTTGTTCAGTGTAGTTTGGTTGACCTTCTGTTAGTAGTCTGTATTAGACAACTCCTTTCTTGTTGTCACACCAAACATGTGTGACAATAGCAAAAGAAGCAGAAACAGACTGACAACCAGGCTAAGTTATACCTGTAGCACACCAGACCATAGAGGGTACCTGTCAACAGGCCAGACAGGGACTACACCATCTCGTTAACTAAAATCACTTACTACTCTTTGCCCAGGTGGGTGGGCCATCCTGCAGGCCCCACCCCTGCCCATGCTGGTTGGAGAGACAATGACCCTGATGTGTCGTGTCCGTGGCAACCCCAGACTGACAGAGGTCATACTCTACAAGGACGGGGTGGAGCTTCAGAGACAGCCTGGACCAGAGCTGCGTGTCACCAACCTTACCCTGCAACACCACGGATCCTATTGGTGCAGAGCATCCTGGGATGGACGGAGGCAAACCAACTCTGTGATCTCAGTGGCTGCTTCGGTGTCCATCATAGGTGAGGTTGATAGACAGGTGTGATTTGTCATTTTGAGTTTGTGTAGGATGAGGAATCAGATTTCAAATGAGATTTGCCTTCATCATTTCATTATCATCACTATCATATCATATTTAATGGTAATTGAATACCAGTAGGTATGTGAGAAATATTTTTCAGTATTAATGCGCTGTATTCTCCCCTGCAGAGGTTCTGACAGAGCCCATGTTGGAGATTGTGCCCAATGACCCTCTGATCCATAAAGACCGTATGCTCCTGGTGTGTCACGTTCAACTGAACGCCCGTGAGCCCGTTTCACACATCCACTACTACTTCTACCAGGACGGGCTGAGTCTGGGGCCTGCCTCTTCCCAGGACAGAGTCACAGTACTGAGGGACTCAGGCCGGTACTGGTGCAAAGCCAGCATTCCTACTCTGGGGCTGAAGAGGCTCAGCGAGCCCGTACCTTATGGGCAAGTGACAGGTGAACACTCAGAACACATGAGAAACCAGAAACAAATTGTAGTGATGCAGTCTCTCTTTAGGATGATTCATAATGCTGACCAGTGGCGTCAGTTCAGCTGAACTTAGGGTATGGCAGGGAAGGGGGGGACAGCTTCTCTTTGAGCGACGCTCCTCATGGTCCTGAAGCCAGCCAACCAACACGCTAAACAGCTGTTGCATTTTAATTGGGTTTGGAATGATTTTAGTCGATTTTTTTGTAGCCAAGTTTAACATTTTTGGTCTTGAGCTAGGGTATGGCGCCAAAGGAGATGGCTGCCGTTTTACAATTGTGCTATTGTGTACGACCGAAATGAGCTTCTAGATATCAGGACAGCGATTACACACCCAGTACTGGAGGAATACTTTTTCTACAACGAGTTGGGCAGAAAAGTTTTACTTCAGGCGCCTGACAAGGCCCTCATCCCCGTCATTCGCAGGAGAAAGAGACGGAGGTATCGAGGACGAAGGTCCGGGTGCCTTGTAAGGATCCGTTGCCGAGAGGGTAATCTACCTTTACCGTCGATCCTATTAGCCAACGTACAATCAATCAATAATAAAATAGACGAATTACGACCACGTATATCCTACCAACGGAACATTAAAAACTGTAATATCTTGTGTTTCACCGAGTCGTGGCTGAATGACGACATGAATAACATACAGCTGGTGGGTTTTAAGCTTTTTCGGCAGGATAGAACAGCGGCATCTGGTAAGACAAGGGGTGGGGGGTCTATGTATATTTGTAAACAACAGCTGGTGCATGAAATCTAAGGAAGTCTCAAGGTTTTGTTCGCCTGAGTTAGAGTATCTCATGATAAGCTGAAGACCACACTATTTACCAAGAGAGTTTTCATCTGTATTTTTCATAGCTGTCTACATACCACAACAAACCGATGCTGGCACTAAGGCCGCACTCAATTAGCTGTATATGGCCAAAAGCAAACAGGAAAACGCTCATCCAGAGGCAACGCTCCTAGTGGCCGTGGACTTAAATGCACAGAATCTCAAATCCGTTTTACCTCATTTCTACCAGCATATTAAATGTGCAACCAGAGGGAAAAAAACTCTAGACCACCTTTATTCCATACACAGAGACGCGTACAAAGCTTTCCCTCGCCCTCCATTTGGCAAATCTGACCATAATTCTATCCTTCTGATTCCTGTTTACAAGCAAAAACTAAAGAAGGAAGCACCAGTGACTCGGTCAGTAAGAAAGTGGTCTGATGAAGCAGATGCTAAGCTACAGGAATGTTTTGCTAACACAGAATGGAATATGTTTCAGGATTCTTCCGATGGCATTGAGGAGTACACCACATCAGACACTGGCTTTATCAATAAGTGCATCGAGGATGTCATCCCCACAGTGACTGTACGTACATACATCAACCAGAAGCCATGGATTACAGGCAACATCCACACTGAACTAAAGGGTAGAGCTGCCGCTTTCAAGGTGCGGGACTCTAACTCGGAAGCTTATAAGAAATCCCGCTATGCCCTCCGACAAACCATCAAACAGGTAAAGCGTCATTACAGGACTAAGATTGAATCATACTACACCGGCTCTGATGCTCGTCAGATGTGGCAGGGCTTGCAAACTATTACAGACCACAAAGGGAAGCACAGCCGCAAGCTGCTCAGTGACACAAGCCAACCAGACGAGCTAAATTACTTCTATGCTCACTTTGAGGCAAGCAATACTGAAGCATGCATGAGAGCATCAGCTGTTCCGGACAACTGTGTGATCACGCTCTACGTAGCCGATGTGAGTAAGACTTTTAAACAAGTCAACATTCACAAGGCTGCAGGGCCAGATGGATTACCAGGATGTGTACTCCGAGCATGCGCTGACCAACTGGCAAGTGTCTTCACTGACATTTTCAACCTGTCCCTGACTGAGTCTGTAATACCAACATATTACAAGCAGACCACCATAGTTCCTGTGCCCAAGAACACTAAGGTAACCTGCCTAAATGACTACTGAACCGTAGCACTCATGTCTGTAGCCACGAAGTGTTTTGAATGTCTGGTCATGGCTCACATCAAAACCATTATCCCAGAAACCCTAGACCCACTCCTATTTGCATACTGCCCCAACAGATCCACAGATGATGCAATCTCTATTGCACTCCACACTGCCCTTTCCCACCTGGACAAAAGGAACACCTATGTGAGAATGCTATTCATTGACTACAGCTCAGCATTCAACACCATAGTGCCCTCAAAGCTCATCACTAAGCTAAGGACCCTGGGACTAAACACCTCCCTCTGCAACTGGATCCTGGACTTCCTGACGGGCCGCCCCCAGGTGGTAAGGGTAGGTAACAGCACATCCGCCATGCTGATCCTTAACATGGGGGCCCCTCAGGGGTGTGTGCTCAGTCCCCTCCTGTACTCCCTGTTCACTTATGACTGCATGGCCAGGCACAACTCCAACACGATCATTAAGTTTGCCGATGACACAACAGCAGTAGGCCTGATCACCAACAACGATGAGACAGCCTATAGGGAGGAGGTCAAAGACCTGGCCGTGTGGTGTCAGGACAAGAACCTCTCCCTCAATGCGATCAAAACATAGGAGATGATTCTGGACTATAGGAAAAGGAGGACCGAGCACGCCCCCATTCTTATTGGCGTGGCTGCTGTGGAGCAGGTTGAGAGTTTCAAGTTCCTTGGTGTCCACATCACCAACAAACTACCAACCTCAGGAGACTGAAAAGATTTGGCATGTGTCCTCAGATCCTCAAAAGGTTATACAGGTCCTGACTGGTTGCATCACTGCCTGGTATGGCAACTGCTCGGCCTCCGACCGACAAGGCACTACAGAGGGTAGTGCATACAGTCCAGTACATCACTGGGGCCAAGCTTCCTGCCCTCCAGGACCTCTATATCAGGCTGTGTCAGAGTAAGGCCCTAAAAATGGTCAAAGACTCCAGCCACCCTAGTCATAGACTGTTTTCTCTGCTACCACACTGCAAGCGGTCCAAAAGGCTTCTTAACAGCTTCTACCCCAAGCCATAAGACTCCTGAACAGCTAATCAAAGGGCTACCCAGACCCCTCTTTTACACTGCTGCTACTCTCTGTTTATTACCTATGCATAGTCACTTTAACTCTACCTACATGTACACTACTGTTCAAAAGTTTGGGGTCACTTAGAAATGTCCTTGTTTTTGAAAGAAAAGCAAAACATTTTGTCCATTAAAATAACATCAAATTGATCACAAATACAGTGTAGACATTGTTAATGTTGTAAATGGCTATTGTTGCTGGAAACTGAAGATTTTTTATGGAATATCTACATAGGCGTACAGAGGCCCATTATCAGTAACCATCACTCCTGTGTTCCAATGGCACGCTGTGTTAGCACAATTATGTTAGCATAGCTGAAAACTGTTGTTCTGATTAAAGAAGCAATAAAACTGGCCTTCTTTAGACCAGTTGAGTATTTGGAGCATCAGCATTTGTGGGTTCGGTTAAAGGCTCAAAATGGCCAGAAACAAATAACTTCCTTCTGAAACTCATCAGTCTATTCTTGTTCTGAGAAATGAAGGCTATTCCATGCGAGAAATTGCCAAGAAACTGAAGATCTCATACAACACTGTGTACTACTCCCTTCACAGAACAGCGCAAACTGGCTCTAACCAGAATAGAAAGAGGAGTGCAAGGCCCCGGTGCACAACTGAGCAAGAGGACAAGTACATTAGAGTGTCTAGTTTGAGAAACAGACACTTCACAAGTTCTCAACTGGCAGCTTAATTAAATAGTACCCGCAAAACACCAGTCTCAACGTTAACAGTGAAGAAGTAACTCAAGGATGCTGGCCTTCTAGGCAGAGTTGCAAAGAAAAAGCCATATCTCAAACTGGCCAATAAAAATAAAATATTAAGATGGGCAAAAGAACACAGACACTGGACAGAGGAAGATTGAAAAAAAGTGTTATGGATGGACAAATCTAAGTTTGAGGTGTTCGGATCACAAAGAGCATTCGTGAGAAAAAATGTAAAGATGCTGGAGGAATGCTTGACGCCATCTGTCAAGCATGGTGGAGGCAATGTGATGGTCTGGGGGTGCTTTGGTGGTGGTGAAGTGGGATATTTGTACAGGGTAAAAGCGATCTTGAAGAAGGTAGGCTATCACTCCATTTTGCAATGCCATGCCATACCCTGTGGACAGCTCTTATTAATTGGAGCCAATTTCCTCCTACAACAGGACAATGACCCAAAGCACAGGTCCAAACTACTGTATGCAATAACTATTTTGGGGAAAAGCATTCAGCTGGTATTCTGTCTATAATGGAGTGGCCAGCACAGTCACCGGATCTCAACCTTATTGAGCTGTTGTGGGAGCAGCTTGACCGTATGGTACGTAAGAAGTGCCCATCAAGCCAATCCAACTTGTGGGAGGTGCTTCAGGAAGCATGGGATGAAATCTCTTCAGATTACCTCAACAAATTGACGACTAGAATGCCAATGTGACGGTTTTCGTAAGTGCTCATGTTCTCAAGTGCTCATGTTCAATATTTATTATAACTCAGAACACTAAAGCAAAACAATGGAAAACGAACGTCACGTTCTGCAGGCTATACTGAGCTGTACAAAAACAAGATCCCACACTAAAGGAAGGAAAAGGGGCTGCCTAAGTATGATTCCCAATCAGAGACAACGATAGACAGCTGCCTCTGATTAGGAACCATACTGGCCAAACAACAAAGAAATACAACAACTAGATTGCCCACCCCACATCACACCCTGACCTAACCAACCTAGAGGAAATAAAACGTCTCTCTAAGGTCAGGGCGTGACAGCCAAAGGTCTGCAAGGCTGTAATTGCTGCAAATGGAGGATTCTATGACGAAAGCAAAGTTTGAAGGACACTATTATTTCAAATAAAAATCATTGTTTATAACCTTCTCATCGTCTTGACTATATTTCCTATTAATTTTGCAACTCATTTCATGTAAGTTTTTATGGAAAACAAGGACATTTCTAAGTGACCCCAAACTTTTGAACGGTAGTGTACATAAAATACCTCGACTAACCTTTGACCCCGTACATTGACTCTGTACCGGTACCCTCTGTATATTGCCTTGCTATTGTTATTTTACTGCTGCTGTTTAATTATTTGTTACTTTTATTTTCTATTATTTACGTAACACTTTTTTTTCTTAACTTCTTAAGCATTGTTGGTTAAAGGCTTGTAAGAAAGCATTTCACTGTAAGGTCTACCTACACCTGTTGTATTCATGTGACAAAATAAAATGTTATTTGCCATACTCTGACATACCCAACTGATGCCCCTGATGCTGACTCTGTGTTAACAGGGATACATCAGGGACCAGTTGTCTCACTCCAGCCCAGAGCTCCATCTCATCCAGATCCTATGAAAGGACCTCCCCAGACCACCACCTCTATCCAGCCTTCTGAGCCCCCTACCTTCCCCGATGTATCCGGTGATTCTCCAAACACACTGGCCCCTGGTGTTGGTTCAGATGATGGAACAGTGGTGTGGAAGGACTTCTAAATTCCTTAATAATTATTAATTAATATGTTATTTGTATTTTAGGTTGTGAATGAAACAATGAATTGTATTTGAACTGTCAGTTGTAAGTTCAATGCAAATTAATCCAGTCAAAGTCAAACATTTACATATTGATTTTATTTCAAAAGTGTACAAAAGCTCATTTTCAAAAAGCTCATAATACAGCGATACAATGTACTGATTCCTTAACCTAACCTGGGAAACATTATGTGATTAGTATTCCTCAAGTAATAAACATTAACTACTCCAGTGCTATCAGTCTTACTTGCATTATTTTTCATTCTACCAGATTGACAGTCTTGTAAAGATGTCTATATGTTGATGGGCCTATAGAGGGAGTATGAAGAGCGATGGGGTGAGTGCTGCCATTCATATCATATAGAGGTGTTTTACAGTCCCTGGTACTGTGGTGGTATAGTGGGCTCCATTGTCATAACTTGTCTGTGTAGAGCAGGAGCACAGAGGGGCTGGTCTGTGGGGTACAGTATGGGTGGTATGGAGGAGTGCCAGTAGAGATTGTTTAGGTACTGTGGAGGTACAGTAGAGTTACAGTGTAGATTGTATTAGATATCAGAGCGTTTGTCAGGGCTTGTCAGCGTAGAGCAGAAAGCCAGAGAAGGTGCTGTCGTCCTCACTACTGGCGTAGACACCGTTCCAGTCCCTCAGTGTCTCCAGCCATACCTGGTCCCCCACCACCAGCTGCAGCAGCACCAGGCTGGACGCCTGGTCGATGTCCTGGCCATACAGAGAGTCCCGTGTCCGCACCTTCCTCACCCCATTGACTACCAGGGCGGCACGCAGGGGCTTGTTCCGTACGGTTATGTGGTAGGAGAACACGTAGACCCCCCCGTGGACACAGGTGAAGCTGTTGGAGGAGGAGTTGTAATGGTTCTCTCCGTTGTAGAAGACCTTGTCGAAGCGGACGGGGAAGCCCGATGGAGGGAAGGACTTGCTGGGAGAGAGGCCCACACTGAAAGCTGAGCGTTTCTGAATCACCCCGTTACCCTTCGCCCCTCTGATCCCCCGAGGGCCCCTGTCCCCTCTCATCCCGGGGAGGCCTCTGTCACCCTTTGGCCCAAACATCCCCCTCCCTCCCTGGGGTCCAGGCAGCCCTCGCACCCCTGGCTCACCTTGAGCCCCTGGGGGTCCTGGATCCCCCTGGTCGCCCACCACACCAGGGGAGCCCTGCATGCCATCCACCCCAGGAAGGCCCACCTGTCCTTGAATACCTGGAGGCCCAGGGTTCCCTCTATCGCCCTTCAGTCCTCTCTCACCAAATGTCCCACACTCTCCTTTGTCCCCCTTGTCCCCCTTCTGGTCTTGCACTCCAGCCAGCCCTGGAGGACCTGTTGGGCCTTCCATTCCAGGTTCCCCTCTCTCACCCTTAGTCCCATTTTGGCTTTCACCCTTCTCCCCCTGGTCACCTTTGACACCAGGGGTCCCGCTGTCACCTTTTTCACCTTTGAAGCCAAATCCACCTGCAGGGCGCAGAGCACAGTGTAAGTGGACCGTTTCAGCATCAAGGCCCAGACAGAATTTATGAGGAAGATATGAATTCATTCTATGTTGATTTCATAATCAGTATATGGAGGCTTGAACAGGTACAGGTACCCTTGTTTCATGATTTTCTATGTTGTACCGATCACATGCCTATATGTGTTAAAAGGAATGGCTTGTTACCTCTCTCCCCTGGTTTCCCTGGGTTACCCGGAGTTCCTGCCATTCCACGGTATCCTAGGTCACCTTTAACTCCTGGAAAAGGGAGATAAAGAACTTTGAATAATCAATAAATCTACTGTTTGCTCACACGGCCAGTAAAATGTACATATTTCTAATTTTAAAAAATTGGGTTGTGTTCACCTCTGTCTCCTTTTGGCCCCATAGTTCCATTTGAACCAGCCAGTCCAGAAAAGCCTCTGGGTCCTCGCTCCCCCTCTTCTCCATGTGAACCTGTGAGAAAATTGTTTCAACAAGACATCGAAATCCATGGATCACCACTACAGCATACTGGTATTGTTAAATGTCCCTATGTTGTCATAGTGATTTCAATACCTGGTATTCCTCTGTCTCCTTTTGGCCCTCGAGGGCCCCTCTCTGGTGGACAGCACTCACAAAAATTGAAGTAGCACTCATTATAATCCATGGTGTAATTATCATGCCCAACACCAGGGGGCCCTGTGGTTTCAGTATAGTAATCCTGGTAGGCATCGCTGGGGTAGGTTGTAGTCTCTGTGGTAGCCAGAGGGTAGGGGTCCATGGGATCTGATTTCTCCACTGATTTCAGTGTCTTAGGGATGATGGTGGTTAGGGGCTGCATGGTAATCTGGGGCTGCTCGCGGTAAAGCATGGGCTTCTTGGTGTATTGGTACTTCGGCCGCTGAGTGGTCTTCGTCGATACACTGGTCACTGTGAGTGACATCACTGCCAAGAGTGCCGAGTGATAGGGGAGCATCCTGATGTTAGAGAAGGATCTAACGAGGGAGAAATTGAGAAATTGTCACTTCTTCTACACTGATGTAGCGTCATTGTATGTAAAAATACTACTTACTACAGCCTCTGCCAAGAGGTCTGGAGCTTTATGGCACAGGATATACTGAGCTTACCCTGCCACTGCATGGTTTTTGGTTCAAACCCAGCTGTGGTTGTTCTTCCTAAATCGCTACACTGCTCTGCATATGGGGAAATTACAATCGAGACTAAAATAGGATTGAGGGGAAACTTTGCTCCAATGACTTTAGTGAGGATCTCAGTAGCAGATTACTCAACCAAAGCCTTTTTCATGAGATGCTCACCTGTTCTGACCTGTAAAAAAATTATTTCAGAACTGATTATATTAGGTGTACATCCCACGTTAATATTTACAGTAGCTCAAAAGTAACGTTATTTCAACTCAGGGCAGTGGAAAATTTGAGACCTCATAGCAACAACAATCCTCCAAAAAACATCTATAAAACATATTTTATCAACTCTTCAGATAAATTAAGTTTGACACCTTCTCTTTTGCTCTCTTTTCCATCCATCTCCCTGTTCCTTCCTCTGTTTCTCTCTGTTGCAGACTGTTCTACTTTACAGTGGCAAGAAAAAGGTATGTGAACTCTGGAAATACCTGGATTTCTGCATAAATTGGTCATAAAATTTGATCTAATCTTCATCTAGGTCACAACAATAGACAAACACAGTCTGCTTAAACTAATAACACACAAACAATTATATGTTTTCATGTCTTTATTGAACACACCATGTAAACATTCACAATGCAGGGTGGAAAAAGTATGTGAACCCTTGATTTAATAACTGGTTGACCCTCCTTTGGCAGCAATAACCTCAACCAAACATTTTCTGTAGATCAGACCTGCACAACGGTCAGGAGGAATTTTGGACCATTCCTCTTTACAAAACTGTTTCAGTTCAGCAATATTCTTGGGGTGTCTGGTGTGAACCGCTCTCTTGAGGTCATGTCACAGCATCTGAATCGGGTTGAGGTCAGGACTCTGACTGGGCCACTCCAGAAGGCATATTTTCTTCTGTTGAAGCCATTCTGTTGATTTACTTCTGTGTTTTGGGTTGTCCTGTTGCGTCACCCAACTTCTGTTGAGCTTCAATTGGCGGACAGATAGCCTAACATTCTCCTGAAAAATGTCTTGATCGACAGAAAAATGAATTCCCAAGTCTATGATAGCAAGCTGTCCAGGCCCTGAGGCAGCAAAGCAGCCCAAACTATTATGCTCCCTCCACTATACTTTACAGTTGGGATGAGGTTTTGATGTTGGTGTGACTTTTTTTCTCCACACATAGTGTTGTGTGTTCCTTCCAAACAACTCAACTGTAGTTTCATCTGTTCACAGAATATTTTGCCAGTAGCGCTGTGGAACATCCAGGTGCACTTTTGCAAACTTCAGACGTGCAGCAATGTTTTCTTTGGACAGCAGTGGCTTCTTCCGTGGTGTCCTCCCATGAACACCATTCTTGTTTAGTGTTTTACGTATCGTAGACTCGTCAACAGAGATGTTAGTATGTTCCAGAGATTTCTGTAAGTCTTTAGCTGACACTAGGATTCTTCTTAACCTCATTGAGCATTCTGCGCTGTGCTATTGCAGTCATCTTTGCAGGATGGCCACTCCTAGGGAGAATAGCAATAGTGCTGAACTTTTTCCATTTATAGTCAATTTATCTTACCGTGGACTAATGAACATCAAGGCTTTTAGAGATACTTTTGTAACCCTTTCCAGCTTTATGCAAGTCAACAATTCTTAATCTTAGGTCTTCTGAGATCTCATTTTTGTTTGAGGCATGGTTCACATCAGGCAATGCTTCTTGTGAATTGCAAACGCACATTTTGTGAGTGTTTTTTATAGGGCAGGGCAGCTCTAAACAACATCTCTAATCTCGCCTCATTGATTGGACTCCAGGTTAGCTGACTCCTGACTCCAATTAGCTTTTGGAGATCATTAGCCTAGGTGTTCACATACTTTTTCCAACCTACAATGTGAATGTTTAAATTATGTATTCAATATAAACAATACAAATACAATAATTTGTGTTATTAATTTAAGCACACTGTCTATTGTTGTGAATTAGATGAAGATCAGATCAAATTTGATGACCAATTTATGCAGAAATCCAGGTAATTCCGAAGGGTTCACCTACTTTTTCTTGCCACTGTATATGAACCACTCAATATTTCACTGTCACAGCACAGCCAGACATGCCTTCATCACAAAGATGTTGATTGAGAACTTACAGACACTCAACCTATGTTACAGACACTCAACCTCACAATGGTTTGTCAAACAAAAAGGCCAAACAAAACAGAAACCGCTTATGGAACAGAGCTCAGTATAAAGCAATAAATCCAAATTGACACTTACCTAATTATGATGGGCCCGTCTAATCATTGATTCCCTGTCTAACAGTACAATGGAGACTGCAGCAGCAGCAACACCGGACCTCTTGATATCTCTTTAAGGCTTTGATGATGGACATCCCCACCAATGAGGAGTAGAGCTGTGAGCCCAGGGGGAGGTTTGAAACCCAACGACATGCTAATCTAGCTGAGCCTGGAGCTGGACCAAGCAGAACCACTGCACCGCACCGTGGCCCACTCTCTGTACCCGTTGTGTAAAATGTGCTTTTGTGACACTGGATACAGTGCCTGTGAGAAGCACTACCCCGGTGTGGGCCGGGCGAGGGGAGAGGGGCGACGGGTCACCTGATATAAGAGGAATTCCTCCAGCAGCCACCCTGTTGCCCCACTCTTACTGGGAGACAAAAGCCAAGCTGGGAGGCTTCCAGTAGCCCCATAGTGGGGTTCAGACACGTCCGTCTTACTACAGGTGGAGGGAATGCAGCGCAATACAAGAAGGTACATTTCTCCTGGACATATTGGTCAAGTCCTTGTGAGCTTGTGGAAAGGAGTATAGATGTGATAGTAATTACAGTTGTAAATCATTAGCTACAGGTGCCCTACTCACCCACCTACTGAGCCCAAATCCTCTCTCTATATCTACCGCAGGACAAGGATCTGTATCATTACTATCTACTTGGTGATTGTCCAAGAAAAGCTTTAGTCTAAAGAGCACTGATAATCTCACTGTCTCACTCAACAGTTACTAAACCTGAGCTGTCGTCAAAGGAAACTGCTTATCTCTCTAACCCTCTCTACAGGTGAAAACACAGCCACACTGCACAGTCAGTGGGACCAACTATCCACACAGCCAATTGCCAAAGACCATGTACATACATTATGGTATAGTAAGAGAAAAGGTTACATCTCCTCAGGATATGGGCTAGGGTTCGATTTCACACTTCTCTTGTTAGAAGAATGGTCATCCTTTCCATAAATGATATGAAACTCAATCTCCCAGTGGTAACAGGACAGCTTATGGCTGAAACAAATGAAACTACTACCACCAGAGGTCATGGTTCAGTAGTTAAAGACCTCCACCTGAGGGATCTATGACCAGCCAAAAACATTTGCAGGAAGAGGGGAAATGAAAGAGGGAAATAGAGAGGGGAGATGAGGGTGAGGTGGAGGGAGAGGAATCGAGAGAGCGAGGGGGGGGTGGATTCCAGGTGTAGTGAGAAAGAACTTTGTGTGTACTTATATATTCAAGTTGTTGAATATATAAGACTGTGCTTTGACCTCCCACAAAGACATACATTTGCATATATTCCATTTTCACCTGTTTCTTAACCTTTCTTTCTCTATCTTTCTCCTTCTTGCAGTCTCTTATTAGCCCCCTCCTGCCCCCTGCTCTCCCTCCGTACTCTCTCTCCCGTTGCTGTGGTCCGTCCCTGAGATGGCCCGTTGAGGTTCCACCCCTCAGTCTCACTCCTCTATTCAGTCCACACAACAGAACCGGTCAGTTTACTAACCTCGCCACAGGGAGCCAAGCGCCACTCACCTGCCCACTCACTTAACACTGGCACTGCCCGTGACCCCAGGCGCTCCCACAGCACCATGGAGAAAAACATATACAGCCAAGAGTTAAGCAGCAGCAGTGCAGCAGGGACAGAGGCAGGATGACTTGCATGGATACTTTACATTAACTAAGACTCTTAATGGAAAGAAGATCTTTAAGTGTCAGTATAGAGGATGTAGGAGTGCAGGTGGGAAGGTGTGTGAGGTGTAAGTGTGTGAGTGTGTGTGCATGTGTGAAAGACTAGACAGTTGTTTGCCTCCTGGGTGAACATCTCCTTTTAGCCCTAGTGAGAAGGATGACAGTTGTTTGCCTCCTGGGTGAACATTTCCTTTTAGCCCTAGTGAGAAAGATGACAGTTGTTTGCCTCCTGGGTGAACATTTCCTTTTAGCCCTAGTGAGAAGGATGACAGTTGTTTGCCTCCTGGGTGAACATTTCCTTTTAGCCCTAGTGAGAAGGATGACAGTTGTTTGCCTCCTGGGTGAACCTTTCCTTTTAGCCCTAGTGAGAAAGATGACAGTTGTTTGCCTCCTGGGTGAACATTTCCTTTTAGCCCTAGTGAGAAAGATGACAGTTGTTTGCCTCCTGGGTGAACATCTCCTTTTAGCCCTAGTGAGAAAGATGACAGTTAAAGTAAACTAGGATCAAAATGTCAGCATTAGTTTCTGATTGATTCAGAGAATGAAATTCCCACTACCAAAACACCAGATCATTTCCCTCTCAGTTTATCCCCTCGTACACTAACCTGGCCATAGACAGCTTCTTGTTCTGCAGCCCAGCCTGCCTTATCAAGTGAAATCTAGAGACCTTGGAATTAGCAACTAATGACTTTGGCACTTGAAGTCTTGGCAAAGAAATATAGTCCTCTTATGTAGTGAGACCCAGCAATACCTTCATATTATCTGTCACACTTTTCTAGAGTTGATCAATACTGAAATGGAAATATCAATCTAGAACAGGTACACCCTATTTTCTATGAGATCTTGGTTGTTGGTTTGCCATTGAGCGTTACTGAAGAAGCCAGTGTAAAAAAGTATTAGCTTTTTTTCACTCAAGCACAGAGCCTAATTGTCTTGTGAGATGGAAGCTGAAGCATTGCAAGGGTATCAGAGACCCAGGTGGACTCCCCAGAGACACAGAGGGGTGTCTGTGTGGAGAGAGACCCCAGGAGAGTGATCCCTGAGTAGGGGGTTGTGGGGGCTGAGAGATGGAGGGTGGGGAGCAAGGAGCCCAGGGCTACAGGGGGTGGGGCAGTGGGGGGAAACAGGGTCCGGGGATGGGTTACAGGGGAGAAAGAGAGAGAGGGGGGGTCATGGTCAGGTGAGTGCAAGGGAGATGGGGGTGGGGGCAGGTAAAGGGGGACAGGTGGAACAAGGTGAAAGTGCTCTGGTAACACCCACTTGTTTCCCCCCACCTCCGTTCTCCACCTGTCCCGTAGCCCCAGCTCCGACCCCGTCCCACGGTAGAGGTAGACTAGCCCAGACTGTGATCAGGTGTAGAGCGCCTAATGGACTTCTCTATGACCCCGTGGAGAAAGGACAGGCTTTAAGTCCTCAATGAACTATTAGAAAAGCTTTTAAAAACCACCTCACTTTCACTCTCTCTCTCCCTCCATCACACAGGGTTTGGTGTTCTATCCATTGCTTTTAGGCCTACATCTTACTAATAAAGAATAGCCACACACTCTTTCCAGAGAATATGCCAAAACTTCATATTTTACAGAAGTAAAAAAAAAACTTGGGCCAGGATTCAAGGCAAAGCACGTAGCCTACAGAATAGCTAATTCTGGCAAACGTTCTACAACTTATCAAATATCCATTACTTACATTAATAAATTGTTTTAAAAAGTTTGAAAAAGTTAGATTTCTTTATCATCAAAACAGGCAAATGTTTAGTTTAAAGGTCTAGTTCACCTAAAAATAAATGTAGACCTATTCCACTTTAACTTACTTACAAGCATGTTTTAACTATTTGCAAAAAATTGGGCTATAGTCAGATTTGCCTCAATATCTACAGAAGGACGGTAAGAATACACGTTTACCAGCATCAGGTGTTGGCCTTGTCTTGTGTCCAGACAGTCTGGCGGTCAGTATTCACTGTTGATGGAGAAAAGGAGAGAAGGAGAAATGGAGCAGACGAGAGGGCTGAAAAGAGTGGGAAAGAGAGAGTGACAGAGATTTTTCTAAACAGCACTGATGGTCAAATGATGCTTGTATATGTCACATTAGCAGTATGTCTTTGAGAACAGATTGACAGGGGGGGGCATTGCTTATGGTTGAGCGATCAGTTCTACCATCATCCGTAGTGGAACACAGTGATGTCAAGCCACACACTTTCTGATGGTAACCCTGACCTACAAACCTGACCCGTCCCCTGGGCTCCTCTGTGTTCAAAATCTGCTCCTTCTCTATCCCTCCCCCTCTCTCGCTGACATTAACACC
The DNA here is from genome assembly GCF_901001165.1 of Salmo trutta. Taxonomy (NCBI): domain Eukaryota; kingdom Metazoa; phylum Chordata; class Actinopteri; order Salmoniformes; family Salmonidae; genus Salmo; species Salmo trutta. The sequence goes on along the minus strand of NC_042969.1, from coordinate 60,226,559 downwards.
CTGTTCCTACTACATAGCCACTAGGTGACAGTGTTGTTTGATCAAATAAGTCACCGAGGTACACAACTTGGAACAACAGGACCCAAAGCTTGTCTGTCCTGAGCTACTCCTGTATGTTTACTCATCATAACATAGATAGTGTGAAAGTGTGCAGTGTGAAACACCATGATTCATATTGATTTATCTGCTGTCTTTTATCTATAGGAAGAGTACAATCTCATTATGTGATGATGCATGACAGAAAGACAAGAAGTGGAACTGGGGAGGCAGTTTTAACCCTAACCATCTCTCCACATGCATAACCATATACATGGTGACATGTCCACTTCATCACTATCTTGTACTTGCTTGACTAAACTACTCTAATGCAGCCTCATTTGCCTGATCTGTGTGTGGTGTCGTCATGTAAAGCTATAGGCAAGGGGCCTCCCGAGTGGCGCAGTGGTCTAAGGCATTGCATCACAATGCTAGCTGTGCCACTAGAGATCCTGGTTCGAGTCCAGGCTCTGTCGCAGCCGGCCATGACCGGGAGACCCATGGGGCGGCGCACAATTGGCCCAGCGTCGTCCAGGTTAGGGGAGGGTTTGGCCGGCAGGGATGTTCTTGTCCCATCGTGCTCTAGTGACTCCTGCGGCGGGCCGGGCATATGCACGCTGACACGGTCACCCAGTGTACCGTGTTTCCTCCGACACATTGGTGTGGCTGGTTTCTGGGTTAAGCGGGCATTGTGTCAAGAGGCATTGCGGCTTGGTTGGTTGTTTCGGAGGACACACGGCTCTCGACCTTCGCATCTCCTGAGTCCGTACGGGGGTTGCAGCGATGAGACAAGACTGTAACTACCAATTAGACGAATTACCAAGAAATTGGGGGAAAAAAGGGGGAAAAATATATATATTAAAAAAAACACCTATAGGCTACATACTGTACTGAAATTATTTTACTAGCCAAACCTTCTGGGGTGACTATCGGCAGTGATGAATATCCCTGGTCATCCCTACTGCCTCTGATATGGCAGACTCACTAAACACAAATGCTTCGTTTGTAAATTATGTCTGAGTGTGCCCTTGGCTATCTGTTTTTTTTTATATAAAATAAAATTGTGCCGTCTGGTTTGCTTAATTTAAAGAATTATACGTTTAAGTATATCTTAGCAATTCCATTTACTTTTGATACTTGTGTAAATTTAAAACCAAATACTTTTAGACTTTCACTCAAGTAGTATTTTACTGGGTGACTTTCATTTTTACTTGAGTCATTTTCTATTAAGGTATCTATCTTTACTTTTACTAAAGTATGACAATTGAGTACTTTTCCCACCACTGACTATTGGTCCCACTCTCCCATGCCTCCTTTTCTCTTTAGTTTGAAACCAGTATTTTTATTTTATTTATTTAACCTTATTTAACTAGGCAAGTCAGTTTTAAGAACAAATTCTTATTTACAATGACAGCCTAGCAAAAGGCAAAAGGCCTGCTGCGGGGACAGGGGATAATATATATATATATATATATATATATATATATACATTTATATAAATATAGGACAAAACACACATCACAGCAAGAGAGACAACACAACGCTACATAAAGAGAAACTTAAGACAACAACATAGCAAGGCAGCAACACATGACAACACAGCATGGTAGCAACACAACATGACAACCAACATGGTAGCAACACAACATGGTAGAAGCACAAAACCTTATTGGGCACAGACAACAGAACAAAGGGCAAGAAGGTAGAGACAACAATACATGAATACATCAGTAGTGATCATGTGAGGTTGAGTTTGCTCAGGGCGTAATGGAATTCTATAACTCCACGGTCAGTCTATTCACCTAGCTCACCTGATCTCTGGAGGGGACAGCAGGGGGGGCATCCAGCTGTCCACAGAAACAGGTGCTTACCTTGATCCCCTCCATCTTTGCATTGTAGAAGGGAGTTGTACACCTGTTCAACCATAGATGACCCTTTCTTCCTCTCTCCCACAAACACACAGGCACGCACGCATGTACACACACCAGTCTTGTGACTGACCTCAATGATCTCTCCATCCAACCTGGTAAAGCAAACACACTATCCTCAAAACAAACAGTAAAAATGGCGCTTTAATCTCCTGACATTAATGAAGCATAACCCAATCTGGTGGGAAGGTGAGGGACGGAGAGGAGAGGGTTCCCGTGCATTGTTTCACTTAATATGCTTCATTGGAATTAAGCTGCAGCAATGAGGTGGCATATCATTTTGATCAGGTAGTGTTTTTTCAAACTGTTTTTCTGTTCACTTACTTGCCTAGCTCTTATCAATAGCTCTTATCATATCAATTTATACATTACAGTGCATGGAGAATGCTGTTATTTCCATCGGAAAAAATATATGCTTTTTCCACCCTATTCATGGTTTCCTTGCATGTAAAGGGTGGTGGAATTATTAGGGAATTAAGTCCAGGTCAGACACGTCTGTAGACACACAAGAAAGCCCTCTACAACCTCCGATGAGACATCAAACCCGCAAAAGGACAATATAGGAGGAAGGTGGAATCCTATTACACTGGCTCCGACGCTCGTCGTATGTGGCAGGGCTTGCAGACGATAACGGATTACAAAGAGAAACCCAGCCATGAGTTGCTCAGCGATGCAGAATTCCCAAACGAGCTAAATTCCTTTTATCCTCGCTTCTAGGAATATAACACCGTGCCTTGCATGAAAGCCCCTGTTTTTCCGGATGACTGTGTGATCTCACTCTCTGTGGCCGATGTGAGCAAAACGTTTCAACAGGTTAACAATCACAAGGCAGACGGAATACCATGGCGCGTTCTCAAAGCATGCGCAGACCAGCTGGCAAGTGTCTTCGCAGACATTTTCAAACTCTCCTTGTCGCAGTCTGTAATCCCAACATGTTTCAAGCTGATCACCATAGTCCCTGTTCCCAAGAGCTCCAAGTTAACCTGCCTAAGTAGCACTCACATCTGTAATTATGAAGTGCTTTGAAAGGCTGGTCATGACACACATCAACACCATCATCCCAGACATCATTCATAGAGCCACTCCAATTCGCATACCATCCCAATAGATCCACAGATGAAACAATCTTAACTGCACTTCACACTGCCCTCTGCCACCTGGACAAGAGGGGAAATAACTATGTGAGAATGCTGTTCATAGACTACAGCTCAGCATTCAACACCATAGTCCGCTCCAAGTTGACCCTCAACACGGGGGCCCATCAAGGGCGTGTGCTTAGTCCCCTCCTGTTCTCCCAGTTCACCCACGACTGCGTGGTCATGCACGACTCCAACACCATCATCAAGTTTGTTGACGACACGACAGTGGTAGGCCCAATCACCGACGCCGATTAGTAAGACTCCAGGGAGGAGGTCAGAGACTTGGCAGTGTGGTTCCAGGACAACAACCTCTCCATCAACGTCAGTAAGACCAAGGAGCTGATCGTGGGCCACAGGAGAGGAGAGAGCACGCCCCCATCCACATCGACTGGAATGTTGTGGAACGGGTCGAGAGCTTTAAGTTCCTTGGCATCCACATCACTAAGGATTTAACATGGTCCACACACACCCTCATTGTCATGAAGAGGGCACAGCAGCGCCTCTTCCCCCTCAGGAGGCTGAAAAGATTTGGCATGGGCCCTCGGCAGTGGTGGAAAAAGTACCCAATTGTCATATTTGAGTAAAACTAAAGATACCTTAATGCAAAATGACTAATGTAAAAGTGAAAGTCACCCGGTAAAATACTACTTGAGTAAAAGTGTTAAAGTATCTGGTTTTAAATATACTTAAGTATACTTAAATATACTTAAGTAAGCTTAGGGAGGCCAGAGGAGGGGCCTTCGTGTGCACCATCTGTGGCCGCAGAGGTCACACTGCCGGCCGGTGTCGAGTTGGTTCCTCTGGGGGTCGAGGCAGCAGGCAGGCCACTCTCGCGTCACCCCAGGTGAGCCGGCACCATTCTTACCCAGAGCCCTCTGTTGCACACCTGTTTTTGCATGTCCTTTTTCCTGAGTTTTCCCCGCATTCCCAGCATAAGGCGCTCGTCGATTCAGGCGCGGCTGGGAATTTTATAGACAGAGCATTTGCTCATAGTTTAGGGATCCCCATTGTTCCAGTGGCTGTGCTCTTCCCAGTTTACGCTCTAGATAGCCGACCCTTAGGGTCCGGGTTTATTAGGGAGGCCACCGCTCCCCTGGGCATGGTGACGCAGGGAGGTCCCAAGGAGAGAATCAGTCTCTTCCTCATTGACTCTCCTGCGTTTCCCATGGTTCTAGGCCTTCCCTGGTTAGCCTGTCATGACCCCACTGTCTCATGGCAGCGGAGGGCTCTGACGGGGTGGTCGCGAGAGTGCTCGGGGAGGTGTTTAGGGGTTTCCGTTGGTGCTACTATGGTGGAAAGTCCAGACCAGGTCTCCACCGTGTGCATTCCCCCCGAATATTCTGATTTGGCTCTCGCCTTCTTCTTGGAAGTCGACCAAGTAATTGGCCACCACGGTAAAGGAGGTGCAGTGTTTTCTAGGGTTTGCCAATTACTACCGGAGGTTTATCTGTGGTTTTGGTCAGGTAGCGGCTCCCATTACCTCACTGCTGAAGGGGGGCCCGGTGCGTTTGCAGTGGTCGGCTGAGGCGGACAGGGCTTTTGGTCACCTAAGGGCTCTGTTTACCTCGGCTCCTGTGCTGGCGCATCCAGATCCCTCTTTGGCGTTCACGGTGGAGGTGGATGCGTCCGAAGCTGGGATAGGAGCCGTGCTCTCTCAGCGCTCGGGCACGCCACCGAAGGTCCGCCCATGTGCCGTCTTCTCGAAGAAGCTCAGCCCGGCGGAGCGAAACTATGATGTGGGGGACCGGGAGCTGTTGGCTGTCGTCAAAGCGTTGAAGGCGTGGAGACATTGGCTTGAGGGGGCTAAACACCCTTTTCTCATCTGGACTGACCACCGCAACCTGGAGTACATCCAGGCAGTGAGGAGACTGAATCCTCGCCAGGCAAGGTGGGCCATGGTTTTTACCCGTTTTGTTTTCACCCTATCTTACAGACCAGGTTCCCAGAATGTGAAGGCAGACGCACTGTCCTGGCTGTATGACACAGAGGAGCGGCCCATGGATACCACTCCCATACTCCCGGCTTCCTGCCTGGTGGCGCCGGTAGTGTGGGAGCTGGACGCGGACATTGAGCGGGCGTTACGTGCAGAGCCCTCTCCCCTCCAGTGTCCCGCTGGGCGTCTGTACGTTCCGTCTGCTGTCCGTGACCGGTTGATCTATTGAGTCCACACGTCACCCTCCTCTGGTCATCCCAGAATCGGTCGGACGGTGCGCTGTCTGAGTGGGAAGTACTGGTGGCCCACCTTGGCCAAGGACGTGAGGGTTTATGTTTCCTCCTGCTCGGTGTGCGCCCAGTGTAAGGCTCCTAGGCACCTGCCCAGAGGTAAGCTACACCCCTTACCCGTTCCACAATGGCCATGGTCGCACCTGTCGATCGATTTCCTACCGATCTCCCCCATCACAGGGTAACACCACGATCCTAGTTGTTGTGGATCATTTCTCTAAGTCTTGCCGTCTCCTACCTCTGCTCGGTTTCCCTACGGCCCTACAGACTGCGGAGACCTTGTTTGCGCACGTCTTCCGGCACTACGGGGTGCCTGAGGATATAGTGTCTGATCGGGGTTCCCAGTTCACTTCGAGGGTCTTGAGGGCGTTCATGGAACGTCTGGGGGTCTCGATCAGCCTTACCTCGGGTTTTCACCCCGAGAGTAATGGGCAGGTGGAGAGAGTGAACCAGGATGTGGGTAGGTTTCTGCGGTCTTATTGCCAGGACCGGCCGGGGGAGTGGGCGGCGTTCGTGCCCTGGGCCGAGATGGCTCAGAACTCGCTTCGCCACTCCTCCACTAACCTCACTCCATTTCAGTGCATACTGGGGTATCAGCCGGTTCTGGCGCCTTGGCATCAGAGTCAGACTGAGGCTCCTGCGGTGGACGACTGGTTCAGGCGCGCGGAGGAGACATGGGACGCCGCCCATGTTCCTCTCCAACGGGCCATGCTGCGCCAGAAAGCCAGCGCAGACCGTCACTGCAGTGAGGCAGTCTGGCTCTCGACCCGAAGCCTGCCCCTCCGCCTGCCCTGCCGGAAGCTGGGGCCGCGGTTTGTGGGGCCATTTAAAGTCCTGAGGAGACTGAACGAGGTGAGGTACAGGTTAAACCTTCCCCCCGATTACCGTATTAACCCCTCGTTCCATGTGTCTCTCCTCAGGCCGGTGGTGGCTGGCCCGCTCCAGGAGTCTGAGGTGCAGGAGGTTCCTCCGCCCCCTCTGGACATCGAGGGGGCTCCGGCGTACTCCGTTCGCTCCATACTGGATTCGAGGCGTTGGGCGAGGGGCCTTCAGTACCTCGTGGACTGGGAGGGGTACGGGCCGGAGGAGAGATGCTGGGTCCCGGTGGAGGACGTATTGGACCCTTCAATGCTGCGGGAGTTCCACCGTCTCAATCCGGATCGCCCTGTACCTCGCCCTCCGGGTCGACCCCGAGGCCGGTGTCACCGCGCTGCTGGAGCCGCGCGTCAAGGGGGGGTACTGTCACGACTTCCGCCGAAGTTGGTCCCTCTCCTTGTTTGGGTGGCGTTCGGCTGTTGACGTCACCGGTCTTCTAGCCATCGCTGCTCCACCTTTCATTTTCCATTTGTTTTGTCTTGTTTTCCGCACACCTGGTTTACATCTCCTCATGATTATTATGTGTATTTAGCCCTCTGTTCCCTCCATGTCTGTGTGGGGTATTGTTTATTGTCTAGGTTGGCACGCTTCCGGCTGGTTTGCGCCGGGTTTTATTTGTACCCGTGATTTGTGGCAGCCGGTACTTTGTACTTGGTTGTTGTACTTTGTGCTGCCTCACTTGTTCTTTGGGCATTTGTTTTTATGACTCGGTTGCGTTCTGTTCTCACAATTGCCTCAGTAAAGTGCTTCTTTGTTCACTCATCTCTGCTCTCCTGCGCCTGACTTCCATGCACCAGCTACACCCACCGCATGTCAGGGAGGGACATACATGTACAGTAGCCTCTTCTTCTAGGCTTTAGACCAGCCTAGTAGACTACTGTGGTAAGAAGTAAGAGTCTTAGGAGAATAATAATAAGCCTCCAGATAAAAGGATATGTCCCAGGTGTGTAAACCAAACCCCCTGGCCACTCATTCCTGTGCTTTGAGGGGAACCGATTGGGTGGCACAGCACTCTCAATGCCCTGGACCGACAGCTGTTCCTTATAAATGGAATGTGCCACCCAGGCTTTTGTTGTGATTATGATTTGTTTTCAGTCATAACCACTCTGCCCTCCATTTACATTATACAGTAGGTTAGAAGGCAATAATCTTTTCCTGTTATATAATAGACTGTACACAAAAATATTCATACAAAATGTACTGTGCAAGATCAAATCAATACACTTGACTCAAAACAGCTGCACTGAAATCAATACTACTCTGACCCTCTAGTTTAGGTCTTCAATGCAAATATAATTCAACGTAAACACCAAAAGATCCTTCTTTCATATTTGTAAAATTGCTTTATTTCTGAAGAATCCAGTCATAAATATAACATAGATATCAATAAATGTCTGAGGCAACACAGTGATCTATTGTCCTAAATCAACTCTGTGATCAAGCTATCATAAATGTCTCAACCGCTAACGATTAGGCTTACAGAAATTATATAAAAGCACTTTCATTTGAGGAAAAAAAATATGTATTGTATATGGCCACGAGAAACCATACAGTTTTGGTAATTGACATTGTAACCAGCCAAGCTTTACCAGAGCATATAAACATCAATATAAATATAGTTACAAATCATATACAGACTAAATCAGGAAGCCCTTAAGCATATAAACTCAGCAAAAAAAGAAACGTCCTCTCACTGTGTGGCCACCAGCTGCATTAAGCACTGCAGTCCATCTCCTCCTCATGGACTGCACCAGATTTGCCAGTTCTTGCTGTGAGATGTTACCCCACTCTTCCACCAAGGCACCTGCAAGTTCCCAGACATTTCTGGGGGGAATGGCCCTAACCTTCCCCCTCCGATCCAACAGGTCCCAAACGTGCTCAATGGGATTGAGATCCGGGGTCTTCGCTGGCCATGGCAGAACACTGACATTCCTGTCTTGCAGGAAATCAGGCACAGAAAGAGCAGTATGGCTGGTGGCATTGTCATGCTGGAGGGTCATGTCAGGATGAGCCTGCAGGAAGGGTACCACATGAGGGAGGAGGATGTCTTCCCTGTAACACACAGTGTTGAGCTTGCCTGCAATGACAACAAGCTCAGTCCGATGATGCTGTGACACACCACCCCAGACCATGACAGACCCTCCACCTCCAAATCGATCCCGCTCTAGAGTACAGGCCTCGGTGTAACGCTCATTCCTTCGACGATAAACGCAAATCCAACCATCACCCCTGGTGAGACAAAACCGCGACTTGTCAGTGAAGAGCACTTTTTGCCAGTCCTGTCTTGTCCAGCGACGGTGGGTTTTTGCCCATAGGCGACATTGTTGCCGGTGATGTCTGGTGAGGACCTGCCTTACAACAGGCCTACAAGCCCTCAGTCCAGCCTCTCAGCCTATTGCGGACAGCCTGAGCACTGATGAAGGGATTGTACGTTCCTGGTGTAACTCGGGCAGCTGTTGTTGCAGCTGGTGTTGCCATCCTGTACATGTCCCGCAGGTGTGATGTTCAGATGTACCGATCCTGTGCAGGTGTTGTTACACATGGTCTGCCACTGCGAGGACGATCAGCTGTCCGTCCTGTCTCCCTGTAGCCCGTCTTAGGTGTCTCACAGTACGGACATTGCAATTTATTGCCCTGGCCTGATCTGCGGTCCTTATGCCTTCTTGCAGCATGCCTAAGGCACATTCACGCAGATGAGCATGGACCTTGGGCATCTTTCTTTTGGTGTTTTTCAGAATCAGTAGAAAGGCCTCTTTAGTGTCCTACATTTTCATAACTGTGACCTTAATTGCTTACCGTCTTAACGACCATTCCACAGATGCATGTTCATTAATTGTTTATGGTTCATTGAACAAGCACGGGAAACAGTGTTTAAACCCTTTACAATGAAGATCTGTGAAGTTATTTGGATTTTTACAAATAATCTTTGAAAGACAGGGTCCTGAAAAAGGGACGTTTCTTTTTTTGCTGAGTTTATATGTGATCACCAAAACAAATACATGTTAACAGATCTTCTAGTCACGCAGTGATAAGTACTAGGCTTGTGTTTTCTTCTCTCAGAAGTTACAGTTCAACTGTGGGGTCACAAGAGAGATGAGAGTGGGTTGACCACTCTAAGACATCGCTTTTCATTCTGGCCAATTTGACTGTTTTTGATTCATATAATTCCATTCAGCTCTATGCATTCTGAAGAATGATGGTTGATCAAGCAAAGTCAATGACAAAGCAAAGCCTGAACCAGAGAGCTAATATTTCCTCTTGCTCATCATCAACCTTCGTGACATAGCAACAGTGAAAACACTGCAGATAGGGACAGGGCTGTGTACACAAGGATATGATTGTTTAGTTTGATCAATGTATGCATTGAATAATCACCGGTTAAATGTAGGGTTGGGAGGAAAATATCACAACCTTGTAATCTTTGCCAGGACTCAATATCTCTGATTAGATTGTATAGCAGGAGACTAGTCTTGGGAAATATTTGCTTAATGACTCAGTAATTTAAGTGCAAGATGCCAGCCATTGGTCAATGGTCATCATTAGCACTGTCCAGTGGGTTTAAGTGCATGTAAATGTGTTGGGATCAGTAATGTCTCCCTCTATATCAGACAGCCGTCAACAGCCAGTGATAAGTGTCATTACCTGCAGGCAAATGCAAAACACAGAGACTTGATCTGCACTCACACAGGATACCTGGGGCCTCATTTATAAAACTAACAATCAATTTTGATCTTAAGTATGACTTCATGCAGAAACCACGTATAAGTAGTCATTTATAAAACCTTACGTTGACGTGGAAATGATCTTATCTCCACTCAGAGTCTAGACTTGACGGAAGTGATTTTCCTGCTGGTTATGTACGGCTATTCTTTTTATCCCTTGCAGTTTAAGGTCAAACCATTTCTTTTTCACATCAGACAAAGTTCTGTCTTGCTGCCCCACCTCGTTCACTGCAGCGGCGACACACTCCCAAGCTACCTGTTTGGCTTTGTTTGTCAACCCACTATTTAGTCCATCAAATAATACGTGTTGCCTGTCTTCAATCTCCTCTACCATCGCCGTGATCTCGTCTTCCAAAAAGTTAGCTTTTCTCTTTTGGCCCATGGCTATTCCTGACTAAACCCTCATTTGTGCTAGCATTCTATAACGGGAAATCGCTGATTGTAAGGCACGTTCAGGTGCTGTCAATTTTAAGTTAATTTTAGATTTATAGATCACAGGTGCGTAAGTTCCAAATGGGCTTCTTAGAACCTGCGTAAGCAAGTTTTTTATGCTCAGTATCTTTTATGAATCGAACGTAAGCACACCGTCGGAAATTATCTTACGACTAAGTTCAAGTATAAATCTAAGAACATTTTTATAAATGAGGCCCCTGGACTGTTATAGAATGAGAAAAATGTAAAAGAACAAACAAGGCGTTTCACAGCAAAGGTGTACAGTATAATACCGTGGGTAATGGAGTAAAGGGAGGTATTCTCCCAGAATATTTAATGGAAACATCCTAAACTTAGCCTTCTTTTGCTGAGTAGGTAGTAGAGTATTGTGGTTCGGGAGAGTCGTGGGTGCCTGTGTGTGGGTAAGGGCGGTGAGAGAGACCTGAGAGGTAAGACGGCCATCGAATCAAGTGAGGTCAAGGTCAAAATCTTAGATAGGGGTCCTCCCTTCTCATTCCCAATCTCCCTCCCTCCCTCCCGCCATCCATCCATCCATCCATCCATCCATCCATCCATCCATCCATCTATCCATCCACTGCTTAGTTTATGAGTGCCATGGTGCTCTCTGGCTGTTCCTCGCAGATCCCGCAGAAGAACTTGACTGCCAGACACACGTGGACAGGCACAAAGACGTAGGAGGTGTAGATGACCATGGCCATGGATGAGAAGAGGACAGAGTTGAAGATGGACTGCTCCCAGGGCTCAAGCACATTATGCCTGTGATGAGCAGGTACTGGTAGTACAGCCAGCCCAGGTACTCCTTCAGGTATTTAAAATCCGCCCTCATACTGCTCCAGTGGTCAGGGTGAGGATGGGAGAGGGAGGGGCAGAGAAATTAACAGAGAGAAAGACAGAGAGAGGGAAGGGGGAGTGATAGGAAGATAGGAGACAGAAGACAGAGACAGAGAGGGAGAAAGAGAGAAAGGAGGATGGCAGTGATAATGGCAGCAGGGGACACATAATGGGCATAATCACACAAACAAACACACAAGACAGACGACACAACATCAATCATGTGGAAAGATATACAGTTAGTCGCTTCACCTGCACTACCTGATAGATAAACCTATTTTCCCAGGAGGAAACACCAATTGAAAAAGGGAAAACACTTAGTAGGTGAAAGATTAACTTACCATGTGTGTGGGTGTTTGTTGGAAAAAGTAGTTCAGTGGTAAAACCTCAAGTTTTTGTCGTAGTCTCATTTTAAACCCTAGTCTTCTTCAGCTTTCAATGCACCTGCTACTATGTAATTACCCATGTCATGTCTTACATACCTACCATATCCTTGGGGGAGCTAACAATGGAAAATGGTATTAGAAAGCACACTACATGTGGGTCTGTGTTTATTAATGAGAAGGTCCAGGGTCAATCACAGCCCATGGCCCCTGGGGTCTCTCTGGTAGGGAGGCACTGTAGAAATTAGCTCCTGCGAGCCCCAGACAAGGTAAATTAAATCTGCATACACTCATGCGTGCACAGTACACACACACACAGTATCCCACTCAAACAGCACACGTGGCACCTTTCTTTTTATTGTCAATGCTGTCAAAATGTCCACCACCGTACAGATGGTGGAAAGGAACAGACATCCATCATAACGAACGAGAACAGACATTTACTCTACTTCCACACAGGGTAGTTGACATTAAGTATCTAAGGGCATAATAGGAAAGCCTCTGTCTCAGAGTCAGTGCCTCAGTGTGCGTTGACAGCTGTCAGGTAATCTAAACTGACACCAATGCACACTTCTTCACCAGAGTAATAGCCTACTCATTAATAAACAGTTATGGACCAAATAGTTAATGACACACACTGTGGCATGTCAATAAATAAACCTAAAATATAATCCAAGCATATTTGCTTGTTTTCCAGGTCCTATCCTGTTACACAAATAATTATGGCTAAACTAATGCCGTAGAGACATTGTAACAATTGAATTGGCCTTCTCACATTAAGGTAGTCTACATGCCTATATGACACAATAATAATCTGTAATAATGTGTAGGACAACAAAAAACAATATGGATCATATGAAAGTGAGCTTACCTGTCTGATAACATGCCGCTGTCCGTGCTCCCCCGGTTCAGAGAGAATGGCCTGTGTCCCACTACTGTGGTGTGAACTGCACTACCAGTTCACAAATATAGACTACCTGTAGCAGGTCATACAGTCCACACCAGACCCACTACTCTTTACACTCACCCGGCGTTCATGTGAATGAGGCACGATTATTCACAAATAGGACTAATCCATAGTCGTTTAGTCAGTGGAATAGTCATCAAAACTCTGTCCTGCTTTATTGGATAGGAGACACCTGACGCGCGTGTCCGTGCAACTTTTGTATGGCATCCTCATAGAGATAGAGGACTCGTGTGTCCAAAAGCCTGTTTTAGCATGGGCAGCGCCCATTTTGAAGTAATCAACTGAGGGACTTCCTATGGGTTAAGGAAGGATCATATAATTAATTATACTTGTGAGCAAACATTCCATAACGGCAGGTGGCAGTAAATCACCAACCTTGGCTTCATACCTGTTCAAACAACACTCTCCAGGTGGCAGTATGCACCCTTCCAGTTTGTTTGAAAATTCATAGTAGAAGAAGAAAATGGACTACTTCAAAATGGAGATGGCCTTAATAGCACTGCCCATGCGCACAGACACCATAATGGGACAGATACAAAGAAGAGTCCTCTACAATTCTCTAAAGGCATCCCCCCTCTACTAGCCACACAGGGAATGAAATTCATAATCTCCACTGACTGCAAGTGGACTATGCACTGAATTATCCCAAAACATAATTAACCCATAACAGCGCAATGCGCACTCTGCAACTGACAGGGGATGCAAGAAGTCATAGTTGCTATAGAACTGGCAAAATTACTGAGATTGCTCCAAAATGTTGAGTGATTGGATAGCCTATTTAGCTGATAGCCTTTATTCTTTTATAAATCAAATGAAGAGGATATATTTTCAGCACATTGATATCCAAGTACTCTCTTTCATTGTCTGTCTTTGGGAATAAAATGTGTTTTTACAACTTCTCAGCTGCTTACATTATTGATGTGTAAAGACATGACTGAGCCGCTCTGTCCAGCTGACTGAACACAGTCTCCAAGCATACAGACTGTGCACCAGGTGGAAGTCTGGAAGCCAAACTCACTGCATGAAGGAGCATGTCACTGTCTGGGACCCAGAACAGTCAGGTAGCCCACTGCTCCTTCAATAGTATTCTTGGAAGGAGAGTGAAAAGTGGACATACGGGGTCAGAAAAAAGGGGATGATAAAATGAGGTGAGTGGGAGACAAGAACAGGTTGACAGAGACAGCATATACCGTAGGTGTGGAGGGGAAGTGGGTGACAATTACAGGTTGACAGACAGCATATACTGTAGGTGTGTGGAGGGGAGGTGGGTGAGAAAAGGGGGTCAGGGGGAGTGAGTGGAGGTAAGGTAGAGAACCCCCCGCTCTACCTTATTGTCCTCCTTTGACTCGAAGGGACCTAAAGTTATTTTCCCAAGGATCTGGTTACCCCTAACAACCTGTTTAAGTATCCAAAAAACAAGATCCCGCCTCCTCTCTCTTCAAGCAAGACTGTGAAGTGGCACATAACACACCTCTCTCCCCTAAAATATCTAAGCCCCCAAGATAACATTTCCTCTGAAGCACTCAACCTCCCCCTGCACCAACCTCTCCCCTTCAGCCCCTACTATAATTACAATGTCTACCCGGCAACAATAGAGCAGCTTGCATAGGATAACAGTCTAATAGTAGGGGACATGTGCCCACTGAGTCCGAGTCCCAAATTATTTTTTGAATTGATTAATTTCTGAAGTTCAGCGAACTCATTTTAGCTTGATGATGGGGAACCAATTTCACAAGACAGTAGCTCTGCATGTGAGTGGGTTTGGTTTTGTTAGGTAGAGAATCTAGATGCCCGTCTGCAGCCTATTACAAGCATACCCAATCCAGAATGCATACCCTGGGGTATCTACACAGAACTAGCTACTCATAGAAGGTGCCCATGCATTCCCAACTGGTACATTCTGCCACTTTCACCATTTGGCCAGTCTCTGCCTAAGTGTTAGGTACTCTATTGAGAGTGAGGCCCATGCTTATAATTCAGTAACATCTTCCCCACTTCTCCAGCTCCTTAGCGGATGCTGTGCTTCCCCGAATTAAAAAGTCATATTGTAACCAGGTTATATTTTATTTGATGTACATCACCACAAACCACTGCCTCTAATATGGAGACAGGGAAGGGTCAAACAAAGGGCAGGATCCACTCAATAACTCAGCAACCTCCGAAGTGACCCTTCTGCTGCATTCTGAGTGGCTGCTGTTGGGGGGGGGGAGACTGTAAGCAATGGTAGCTGACAGTGCGTGGCATTGCCATTCTTATTGGACTACTAATCACTCATGTTATTAGTAGGATTTTTATTGAACCTTTAACTAGGCAAGTCAGTTAATAACAAATTCTTATTTACAATGACGGCCAAACCTGGACGACGCAGGGCCAATTGTGCGCCGCCCTATGGGACTCCAAATCACAGCCGGTTGTGATACAGCCTGGACTAGAACACTGCACTGAGATGCAGTGCCTTAGACCGCTGTGCCACTCGGGAGCCCATTTGTCTAGTCAAACATCATGTTGATGTTATTAAGACCCCGATTGGTCTGAACAGTCATTATGTGGATGTAAGCAGGCCAGTGATTGGTCTATTCGGTCAGCATGTCGGCTCCCTCTCCCCCGGTGGCGTCTGTTAGGCTGAGGTCCTCCAGCATCTCCATCAGAGAGATCCGAGGGGCGCCCTCGTCATCCGTATCACTCTCCACTGGGATCTTGGACGCATCTGCAATATAAAACAAAACTTCATCATGAGGCTACAGCTAAAATGGATCAATAGAAAGCTATGGGTGACAATTGAGGAAAACATCCAGATTCTTGCAAGAAGAACTATAAAGAGTAGCAGAAAGCTGCGGTCTCACTCACCTCGGAAGATGTTGACGTTCTTTCTCAGGGCTTCGTCTTCCTCCAGGTCCTCTAGGAAGTCCTGGTATTGTCTGAAACAGGAAGACAGACACCTTTCACAACTTACAAAGTCATCACCTGGATATAGAGCATGTCCATCCTTCACTTTCTCTCTCCTCATCCCTTCCTGCTTCTCCCCCTCTACATTCCTCCTCTCTCATCAGCTCTTCCTCTCCTCCTTACCTCTCATCTTCAGGCGCCATGCCCTCTCTGTCTTTGTCCATCTCCTTCAGCTTCCAGTTCCTGCGCTTCACCCTCTTGCTGCGGTTGTAGCTCTTCTTGATCAGCACCTGCAAGTCCACAACAAACATGTCCAAATGGCTTCAATACATGCATTCATTTTGTTTTGATGTATTCTGTCCTTTGCAGTCATGTGCTGAAAGGTATGCAGTTCAGCTCTCATTTCAAAATGAAGTGAACAGTACGTGGTCAGGTGGCCAATTTTCCCATTAAGGGATTGACATTTCAACTCAATACAGCAAACAAAATCAAACCAATACCACAATGTCCACCAGGGGGCAATGTGATCTAATACAGACAGAGTGCAGTACATGGTAAAAGAGGTCTGTTTGAGGAGGGTTCTCCAACCTTTTCTAGCATGAGCTACTTTTTTTTTTTTTTTTAAATAAACATTGCGAGCTATAATTCATTTTATTGCTTTCCAATAGGCACATTGTTCTCTTTTACCTCATCCCAGGGTCCTTGGTGTACAAGATATGTGTTTTCTGTCAATATACCTGGTCAAATAATGGTTGATAAAACAGTATTTGGCATCACAGGCCCCATAAAATTATATTTTGTATTTTCCAGAATTTTATTTTTCCTGGTTTTGGATATTTTTTATGTTTTCCATTCTCAATATTATAAATATTCATAGAGAAACAACAAAAATGTATGTTCTGAGTCCATGTCCATATTTAAAATCACATCAGAATACATTTATGAGGTCTGGAAAAAGTGTGTAATTCCCCTTTAACTGAGCATCTAGCAAGAGTGGAATGTGTCTGTCTAGTGATGTTTCTGCTGATAAGCCTACTGCTGAAGCACATGCCATGGCAGAGTTTGAAAAACAATGGCCATCCAATTGAAACAAATAACCATGATTTATAGTTCTGTCAGGTAAGCCTACTTTGAGGTTAACATTTTAATAGAGAAAGTTTTTGGGGAAGTCTGTCCACCCTACTGTATTAAAATGTGCACAACGTACATTATGTGGGTTTGAACCTCAAACACACAAACCAATTGAAGAAAAAAAAAACGTTATCATTAGCGTCGCTAACTGGCTACATACGGAGTGAGACAAATGCACGTACAAAACACACAGACGGGCAACATTGCTGGAAATTAATTGGCAGATTTTGTGTTACTTTTGGCTTTTTAAGCCAATAGTGGCTAACCAGAGGTGGGAAAATGTCAATGTGACTGATTGAATAGTAGCTGGGAGCTTTATGTTTATGACAGTTTGTGATGGAAAACTGAATGTACTTTCAGAATTGATTGGCAGCTACTCATATGTGGCTGCGAGCTACAATCTACCTGTTGGAGATCCCTGTTTTGAAGGATACATGAGTGTGTCCACACAGTAGAATGTATTGGTTCTTACCACGTCAGGAATATGACTCTGGTTCATCTTGTTCAGAAACTCGTCATTAACGTTGGAATTGGCAAAGTCAAAGCTAGAGGGAAACAAAAGTGAAAAAACAGCATATTTTCTCTAACTTCACAATCAAAAGAGTAAGGTATTGTTTTGATTCTCTTATACAGCAAGAAGTTAGATGAACATTTAAGAGTTTAGTAGCTATATAGCAGCCCATGACAGTCACCTACCCCTGAACCAGGTCTCCTATGTTGAGCAGGTGGCCCAGGTGTGTACGACAGTGGTACTGCTGAGCCGTGTCCATCTCGGAGGTCTTCTGCACCCACACCTCAGCCAGGGTGTGCTGGAAACACACAAATCAGAACACACACCACACACAAGATTTAGCCTAGCACCACCATTACTTCTACTCCTTTCCACTAAACGGATGAAGGGTGTTTAGTTGTCCTTAGATGGGGGATGGGACATTATCGTACCGTAGCAAACCAATTTCCTGTTTCATTTTACAGAAACACTTCCATGTATTGTGGAGGGTTTTTCTCTAATCTGATGTGCAGCTTCAGGAATAATGTAATTATTACCCATTGACATTTCTTCCAAGAAAATATAAATATTCCCCATAATTCAATCTGCTTAAAAACACTGTCATTAAAGCCACAAACACACCAAAGCCCCGCAGTCAAGCGGTCTCGCCAACACACACATGGAGTGAGGGAAGTTGCACGCATGAATACACACAGTGGTGTAAAGTACTTGAGTAAAAATACTTTAAAGTACTACTTAATTAAGTCGCTTTTTGGGGTATCTGTACTTTGCTATTTATATTTTTGACAACATTTACTTCACTACATTCCTAAAGAAAATATTATACTTTTTACTCCATACATTTTCCCTGACACCCAAAAGTACTCATTACATTTTGAATGCTTAGGACGGGAAAATGGTCCAATTCACACACTAATCAAGAGAACATCCCTGGTCATCCCTACTGCCTCTGACCTGGCAGACTAACTAAACACAAATGCATCTTTTGTAAATAATGTGTTGGAGTGTGCCCCTGGCTATCCGTAAATGTTGAAAACAAGAAAATGGTGCTGTCTGCTTTGCTTAATATAAGGGACTTCAAGAGATTTATACTTTTACTTTTGATACTTAAGGATATTTAAAACCAAATACTTTTAGACTTTTAGTCAAGTAGTATTTTACTGGGTGACTTTCACTTTTATTTGAGTAAATTTCTATTAAAAAGATATGTATACTTTTATTCAAGTATGACAGGTGGGCCTCCTGAGTAGCGGAATGGTCTAAGGCTGTCATTAGAGAACCTGGTTCGAGTCCAGGCTCTGTCGCAGCCGGCCGCGACCGGGAGACCCATGGGGCGGCACACAACTGGCCCAGCGTCGTCCGGGTTAGGGAAGGGTTTGGCCGGCGCAGGGATGTTCCTGTCCCATCGCGCACTAGCGACGGGACAGTCCAATTCCAGATCACCGCCCATTTCCCTCAGAACTCCTACCTTATTTGACCTTATGCCTGCTCCCGCCCCCAGCTTCTGGTTCCTGATGATGTCAGTATCCATGACGATGAACTCCTCCAGTTGCCGTGGGCTAACGAGGCTGTTGAAAGGGTTGCGCCAGTATGTGCCCCCGTCCACCTCAGCGGCTGTTGGGTCAGACAGGAGAAATAGAATTAGATGTTTATCTCTATGGACAGTCCAGAGTTTCAATTTTCACTGCTCAAAACACCAATAATTTCCTACATTCACATGCTTGTGTGCGCACGCAAGATACATTGATTTATTTGAACTTCACTCCCTCTTGCAGGCGAGTGATTTGGCTAGCATGGATCATTGTTCTGCCCAGAGGCTGGGGTTGAGACAGGCTATTTTTGCTCCAGTCTTTGAACACTAATTAAAAACGTGTGCCCTGCCTTTCAAAATATCCAAATTAAACACAGTGGGAATTTTTTTTACACTCACAGCACACAGGCAGTAGTGACAACAAATGAGTGTGTCATGTGTGGAATGCCCTGATTAGACACAGAGGGAAGCTGTTGAAAGTGAGGGGAGGGTGATGAGCATGTGGTGAACAGACACTGTAAACGATACTGGGTTCAGTTCGGTACAAAAGACTTAAATCAAGTGGAATATAATCACATTCCATCAGTCTAATCAAAAACTGATGCAAAAAATTTGGAACAGATGGTAAACTGTTGATGCTTTATCACACAAGCACAAACTCATGCACACACACATCCAATCGCCTTGAAACATTGACTTGTCAACACATCAGCAATACATCAATCAAAGAAGCAAAGCATATCTGTAAAATAAATGTTTCAGTAGCCAGAAAATCATGTGTTGAAACAGCCTCTGTCCCCTGGCAGCTAGGGGCCGACAGTAAAGGTGGTGCTGGTGTGTACTGTACTCACTCTGCAGGGTGTTGGGGTTGATGAGGTGGATGGTGTGTACTGTACTCACTCTGCAGGGTGTTGGGGTTGATGAGGTGGATGGTGCTGGTGTGTACTGTACTCACTCTGCAGGGTGTTGGGGTTGATGAGGTGGATGGCGCTGGTGTGTACTGTACTCACTCTGCAGTGTTGGGGTTGATGAGGTGGATGGTGTGTACTGTACTCACTCTGCAGGGTGTTGGGGTTGATGAGGTGGATGGTGTGTACTGTACTCACTCTGCAGGGTGTTGGGGACGATGAGGTGGATGGTGTGTACTGTACACACTCTGCAGGGTGTTGGGGACGATGAGGTGGATGGTGTGTACTGTACACACTCTGCAGGGTGTTGGGGACGATGAGGTGGATGGTGCTGGTGTGTACTGTACTCACTCTGCAGGGTGTTGGGGTTGATGAGGTGGATGTGTGTACTGTACTCACTCTGCAGGGTGTTGGGGTTGATGAGGTGGATGTGTGTACTGTACTCACTCTGCAGTGTTGGGGACGATGAGGTGGATGGTGTGTACTGTACTCACTCTGCAGGGTGTTGGGGTTGATGAGGTGGATGGTGCTGGTGTGTGCTGTACTCACTCTGCAGGGTGTTGGGGTCGATGAGGTGGATGGTGCTGGTGTGTGCTGTACTCACTCTGCAGGGTGTTGGGGTCGATGAGGTGGATGGTGCTGGTGTGTGCTGTACTCACTCTGCAGGGTGTTGGGGTCGATGAGGTGGATGGTGCTGGTGACTCGGGCGCACACACACACCTGGCCCATGTTCCCCAGGCTCTGAGCCAGACGCGGTGACAGACACACCACGTTGTCCTGGGCAATGAGACAAAACATACCAGGGGTCAGACTGAGGTCAGGTCAGAGAGAACTTTGGAACCTCTACCCAATGCCAACCTTCCCACCGGATTATTCCCCAGAGAAACCCACAGTAAACTGTAGTACAGCAGAGATTAACATTCAACTCTGGATTAGGCTACACCTTCATGAACAATCTGAATAACAGAGGCTGTCATTGCCAGTTTGGTTATACAAGGGGTCGGCTATGTTCTCTTTGTTTCCTCAGCGTGATTACAATTTGTCTCACAATGCAAAAGAAAATAACATGCTGATTAGGAACGCATTTCATTGATCTTGAAAAAGTTAAGTCATATCTATTTACTGAATGAGTCAGTGCTGCAATGCTTCATTCAGTCATTGGATAGAAATGCATAAAAACACATGGATAGAATTGGATATGAACAAAATTCACTCTTCACATGTATGATCAGAAGCCAAGCATCGATACGTGTACTCAGTCTACATGTTAGAACCTATGAGTTGATGAATCTACTACATGAATCCAACAGAAGAGCATTAACAAGAAACATTCACTCAACAAAAACGTTTGAGTAAAGACTTAGACACACCCAGATTGATTCAAATGTAGTTTCCATTGGACGGCTCAAAAGCATCTTTTAAAACATCACAGTTCTATCCAAGGGAAGCTGTGTCTGTTATGACAAGAACGGGGATTCTGTATAGGTCTGCCCTGGCCTGTTTGGACCTGAGCATTTGAGTATAGGTGCGCTCTGTTCACCTATTCAACCAATGTTCAGCCCCTTGAGATACATGTAGAGCATTTGACCATCAATATTTTTGAGGAAGATGCTGTATACCTTGCAAACAGGAACAATCTCAATGGAGTAGGTGCTCTTGTAGTTGAATGTGTTAGAGTGGATGTCGTGGGAGATGAGGCGCTGGGAGGTCTTCGACCTAAACAAGACAGGGTGACAAAGAAACCATAAAGAATATATCTCGTCAGAGAGAAAATAAGCAACATTCTCAAGCATCTCCATGCAAAGCCAAAGATATATATACACAGTACCAGTCAAAAGTTTGGACACCTGCTCATTCAAGGGTTTTTCTTTATTTTTACTATTTTCTACAATGTAGAATAATAGTGAAAACATCAACACTATGAAATAACACACATGGAATCATGCTGTAATCAAAAAAAAGTGTTAAACAAATCAAAATATATTTTAGGTTCTTCAAAGTAGCCACCCTTTGCCTTGATGACAGCATTGCACACTCGGCATTCTCTCAACCAGCTTCATGAGGAATGCTTTTCCAACAGTCTTGAATAAACTGACAGTGTCACCACACCATCTCCTCCTCCATGCTTCACTGTGGAAACCACACATGCGGAGATCATCCGTTCACCTACTCTGCATCTCACAAAGTCATGGCGGTTGGAACCAAAAATCTCAAATTTGGACTCATCAGACCAAAGGACAGATTTCCACCGGTCTAATGTCCATGGCTCGTGTCTCTTGGCCCAAGCAAGTCTCTTCTTCTTATTGGTGTCCTTTAGCAGTGGTTTCTTTGCAGCAATTCGACCATGAAGGCCTGATCCACGCAGTCTCCTCTGAACAGTTGATGTTCAGATGTGTCTGTTACTTGAACTCTGTGAAGCATTTATTTGAGCTGCAATCTGAGGTGCAGTTAACTAATGAACTTATCCTCTGCAGCAGAAGTAAGTCTGGGTCTTCCTTTCCTGTGGCGGTCCTCATGAGAGCCAGTTTCATCATAGCGCTTGATGGTTTTTGCAACTGCACTTGAAGAAACTTTCAAAGTTCTTGACATTTTCCGCATTGACTGACCTTCATGTCACAAATTAACAAGGCACACCTGTTAATTGAAATGCATTCCAGGTGACTACCTCAGCTGGTTGAGAGAATGCCAAGAGTGTGCAAAGCTGTTATCAAGGTAAAGGGTGGCTACTTTGAAGAATCTTAAATATCAAATATATTTTGATTTGTTTATCACTTTTTTAGTTACTACATGTGTTATTTCATAGTTTTGATGTCTTCACTATTATTCTACAATATAGAAAATAGTAAAAAAATAAATAAAAAAAAACTGGAATGAGTAGGTGTGTCCAAACATAAGTCTATAGACATTGAATAATCGTAGCACTAGCCACACAGACTGCACTTACTGTGGTTAGTGTGGTCTAGCTCATCACTGTTCAATTCATCATTAACATGTTTCAACACCAAATGAACATTGCATGGGCATTATACAATAACCATGAAGGCGCCATCCAGAGTAGGATGATGTCACCCCTAGACACTGACCTCAGGTCAGATTGTTCTGTCACTACAGGGAAACCTCTACCTGTAGTGGAGGGACTCTGGTGAACTGGTTCCTACCTGCAGGGGACTGTGCACTGGAGGAAATCCACCATCTTCTGAGCATGCTGCTTGGTGGCATAGTAGAAATCAATACCCTCTGAAAGAGGAGAAAGATTAAAAACCAATCAGTCTTCAATCGATAAATCAATCACAGGCACACACACAGCACACGTAAGCTCCGTTATCCCCATTCCAACACTTAACAAGCCAGTCTCAGTAATATCGCCCAGATGGGCACCGCGGGGGGAAATATGGCCACCACATGTTGAAACCTCAAGGCTTTTAACTCCGGCTAGAGAGGGAGGTCATTTATATTGAACTGTCAAAGGGCAGCTTTTCCCTTACAATCTGGTCCAACCACACTGGGCGCTGGTTCTGAAATATCTCTCTCGACACATTGTGTGTGTGACTGAAAATAGGACCGAGTCCAAAAGCATTGTTGGCATGGTAAATGGAATGCTCAGTGCTATGATTCGACCACAGTGATTCTAAACACATGGCCATGTCGTTCTAAAGCACAGGATGGGAAAGCTTTTAGAAAATCATCAATATCAATGGTCTGGTGTCTCTTCCTGGATGAAACCCCCCACTTTAGAGCAGTATATTCTATCCCAAACCCACCATGGATCTCCTTGATGTTGAGTGCGTTCTGATGGAGTTTGTGCTTGAGAATGAGCTGCTCCAGGTAATAGAAGGTCTTCTTGTGAGAAGTCTAAAAAGGAACAGCCCAATATTAGGTTACCAACACATGTTAAAAATGATTGTTGTGGTGAGCAACATGAATAATATAATTCTAATCATCAGTGGTACCTTCTGTCTGACTTGTACCACAGAGTTCCAGAAGTCCTTGGCCTCGACACGGTGGCAGTCATCACACATCTGGCCCTGGATGACAAACTCCACCACAAACACCTGCTGCAGGATGGCTCCGTTCATCACCTGGACAGGACAGACCAAACTACCATCAACCACTATTCTCTTATATGACTGACTCAGAACATAGTTTACGACTAATGCGACACACCAGGTAAACACTTTTTTTTTAAAATACAGAACTGGGCTAGAAAGCTGTGACCCACCAGCGGATCATTACCCACCCATCATTTGGGAAACACTGAAGTGTAAGACTTTATTCATCAGGGTTTGGTTCTGCTATTTCTGGTGACTAAAGGGCATCTAGATACAAGATAACTGGTCACACAAAACCTCCTACACTCCAGACTAAGGCCTGGGCCCTGAGGAGCTCAGATTCCTCTGAAAGGTCATGAAGTTAAGATGACAGCCACTGGCTAATCTTCACCCAATCACTGTGCTCTGAAACTACAAAGTCAGCCCTTTACCCCTTTACTGTCACCTGGATTAAATAATGACAACATGGAAGTCAGCGGTGGGACACGTCCACCTGATCTGGATCCTAATCCACACTATTCTATCCTATTAAATATCCCACTCTGACACCTCTTATTTCTCCTCTCACCTCTTTCTGTATGGTCACCTTCAACTTGATCCGCTTGGAGTGGGGTTCCGTCCACAGGAATCCAGCATCGATCAGACGCACCTGGATTAGGAGGTCACATGAGTTTCTGAGGTGAATGGCTACAGCCCTGTTGAACATTTTGAACAAGTGCATGTTTGAATGTAAATAGAGCAGAGTAGGGAAGGGATACTCACTTTGGTCATGTTGCCCTTCAGTTTTTTAAGGCAGAGGGCGAGCAGTTCCCTGGACTCCAGAGCACACTGCACCCAGGAGGCTGGAGGCTGCAAGTACCTGCATGGAAGAGAAAGAGGTGCAATCAATCCATCTGAACTAATGTTGGAGCCTTGGTAAGATCCCACAGTTTACTGACTAATGAAGTTTTGGTCAGTAAGAGCACAAGACAGGGATTTAAACATCTTAGCTGTGGCACTAAATTTGACAGGCTTGTGATGGTGGTCTGGGCAGTACCGTTCACACTGCTTGCAGAAGTTCAGGTTGACTTGCTTGGGGATTCCCTCAGAGATGTCCACTGTGGTCCTGAGGCAGGACACACACATGTTGGCTGGGTTTGGGGGGATAGGGATGCCACAGGTGCAGCAGAGGCTAAGGAGAGGAGAGAAACCATTCCTTAATTAGTACTGTGTACCAGCTGATACCTTTGAAAAAGTTATGAATGTACACATTCACACTGACAGTAAAGGATAATTATTTGTAGCCTGTAGGAGGCTGATCATTATATATATATATATATATACTTACATGTTACCCTGGCTGCTTGTAGCAGGAGCTTGCATGTACTCCATTATAATTGGTGTGGGTGTTGTAGTGAGATCTAGATAAATGACAGATCAGATTGATGTTATGAATCAGATAAATCTTTACTTTTTAGATGATATACAAAAAAGTAATGATGTTAGCATACAACACATCCACATGGGTAATGTGTATTGATTATGGTCAATACATGGTAGCCAGCTAACGTTATCTAGTGCACTAACTTCCCTGGTAATGTTTTTCCCCCACACATGACACTTATCATAGAATTGTAGCTAAGTCTGGCTATCTCTCAGGTAGTTAACCATTTATCACAATGTCACAACTCATCTGACAAACCCCTTTTTGCTGCCAGTTGTCGTTAGCTATGTATACAATTGGATTAACTTCACCAAACGGCAACCAGTAACCGTTAGATAGAAAAAGGCAAATTTAAATGGCCGGTAACTTTACTTGCTAGCCAGCCTTAGCCTAGCTAACAGGGAACAGCTTTCCTTCTGACTAATTTGCGATGATCGTGACAGTTTTGTCATTACATAGGAGGCGCCGTGTTAAAAGGTTTCGGGGATGGGGGGGGCTTAGTGCCATTTAATGAGACAACTGATAAACAACACATACTTGCAGAATGTTTTTCCAAGCCACGTTGCGGACCTCCACGTTTCACCACCACAAACTGGAAAGGAGGAGCAGGGTGATGACGACACACCGCTTTCTCGTGGAAAAGAACCCAGTCCCCTCTCGTTTGCCTGAGTGCAGTAGCTTCAGAAACCATTCAAATTAAATACCGACAGAATAAACTACACTACCGGTATATTGACGTTATGATATGATTGACAAATGTTGCAATAATCAAATTCATTATTTTTGATATACATTGGGCAAGAAGGCATTTTAAAAATATAAGGTAAATGAATTTACCCAAAGATCGATTTATCGAACCAAAGGCATTATCATTATCTATACCTTCCTCCTATATCTTTCCTTGTCGCCATTATTAAAACAACAACAAACAAAAGTAGAATTTTACAAAGTACCTTATCCATAGAGTTTCTAAACCTTTGGCTTATCTGTTTTACAAGCGAACTGGGGTCATGTCTAGATGGGATACAGTTTTTGTCCAATTGACGTCAAAAATATATATTTTTGGTGCTTTTTAGCTTACTCGAACGCTTTTGCTGACCTTAACCCAATTCTCATAAAACCTGTCATATTCATTCTCCTAACCTGCTTCGACCGAAAAGTCCATTTTCACCACAGCTCTATCCCTTAGTAGACAAACCCCTGGTCTGGTCCTCGGGGCTTGCCGTAACATATATAAACAGGTGGGCTCAGATTAAAACAATCCGCCGTGGGGGGTGGGTGCATCCGTCAATAAATTACGTAGATCGAAAATTAATTTACCCAAATTCTATAAATGGTCTATTCAGCCAGTATAAAGATGCACATGACATTTAGTTTGCCCCTCCAGAAATATGATGTATGTTATCCTAAACAAGGTTGCATGGTGCACACCTCACGTGCTCCAATTGGTGCGGTCCTGAAAAAGAACACTTCCTCTGCTTCAAATTGAGTGCACTATTTACAACTCAATCGCAACCTCGCTGTCAAAGGTTGAGGGAGTCTGCGTTCAAGTTAGCGTTAAACGAGGTACTTCAAAGTGGGGTCTCTCCGACTGAGGTTTAATATAGCAACCATTCTCCTCCTTGCAACGGTTGTGATTCACTGCATCATATGGACAAGGGACAGTCGCTGGTTCACGGGGTTTTAGGCTAGAGTGAGCCAGCCAAGGCAGTCTTACACCCCGCAGTGTCTAACGTTACGGATTCTCCAATACATCAAGCCGCATTGCTACATGGAGCTATCCGTGTTGGGTTGAATTAATTCAGATTTTTACACCAGATGTGCTGTAGACTACGTTTGAATTTGGTTTCGCTGATTATTTACTGTAGCATCGATAATAATGGACTGAAAGTTGCGGGTAAACAATAACAACCTGCAGTGATTTGTTGTTTGTATAAATGATAGAGGATACGATGACACTGTTGTCTCTTTTGGGTCGGATCATGCGTTATTTTCTGCTCAGACCAGAGACCTTGTTCCTCCTATGCATAAGCCTGGCTCTATGGAGTTACTTCTTCCACACTGATGAGGTGAAAACCATCGTCAAGTCCAGCCGGGATGCTGTCAAAATGGTCAAGGGGAAAGTGGCGGAGATTATGCAGAATGACAAATTCGGGGGTCTCGACGTTCTGGACGCAGAGTTCTCCAAAACCTGGGAGTTCAAGAGCAACAATGTGGCGGTGTACTCCATCCAAGGCCGGAGAGATCACATGGAAGACCGCTTCGAGGTCGTCACTGACATCGTGAACAAGAGTCACCCTTCTATATTTGGGATTTTTGATGGCCATGGGGGAGAGGTAAGATAAATGGGCTGATATATTTCATTTGTTGAGAGGCTATACTTGTTTTGGTTTGGTCAACACTTGCACATGTACTTGCTATGCATCAAATCAAATGAATCCCTCTCCACGGGGACATGCAGAAGGCACTTTAGCACTTTGTGAAGTTGTGCCAAACATAAGAGACCATCATTCATGGTCTTACACTTTTAAAATACTTGTAGACATAACAAGATTGTGTAGTATGCTGCAGATAAAGTCTAAACGGATTATACAAGAGAGCTGATCATTTCCAACCCCATTGAGAGGTGCTTTCAGATATGGGTCATATTCTGGTCTGAATACAGTAAATCACTGGTGTCCTGTGCATGACCATAACTTGTCATCCGATGCCCATGCACCTGTCACCCTCTCCATGTTCTGGACACAGACAAAGTCCTGGCAGCTGTAGGTCTTTGACTCCATGACAAGCACTCAGTGGCCCAGATCGAGCAGCTTGTCTCACAGAAATACACTTCCTACTCTCATCAGCCAGATGTCCCTATAGAGGGGTGACGTGTGTGTGTGTGTGTGTGTGTGTGTGTGTGTGTGTGTGTGTGTGTGTGTGTGTGTGTGTGTGTGTGTGTGTGTGTGTGTGTGTGTGTGTGTGTTAGAGTGAGATAGGCAGTCAGTGAATGTAATGATCATACTCCATGCATAAGACAGAAAGTGGGATACTGGTCTTGTTACTCCTTGACCTGACCAGAAGTGAAAGAATGTGTTTTGTTGTTGTTGTTGTTGTTGTTGGGGGGTGGGGTTTATCTCCATCGTTGGCAGGGTAACAACACTGATTGATCATGATGGCCAGGCCTTCTTGAACAGCGACCTTGTCTCCGTGGGCTGCAGCTGTGGCCGCGCGGGCCTGACAGCCCAATATTGACTGACGCCACGGAGCTACGTGAAGAAACTCACTGGCAAATTCTTTCTGACAAGGTGCCCCTCTCTCCTCGCCCTCACACTGCCTCTCTCCCAGACCCAGTCTATGGGTGTTTTTCTAAGGAGCTCTACTGCTCAGGCCTGCTCTAGTCTGTTTAATACAGAAGTTGACTATTCTGGCCTGACCCATGCTGAAAGATAACATTCTAAAAAAAGACAGCGATGGAGGTGGAGGATAACCATTATTTTCAGGGTAGATTAAACTGTGGCCTCTAGTGCAGTAGCTCACTGCTTCCCTTTGACCAAAACTGGCCATTTGTCTGGTTTTCCCTGCAGCATGTTTGAGTTTGGGCCTTCATTCCTCCTTCCCTAGATTCCTTATAGAGAATGGTAAACCAGGCTATAAAAGCCATCCTCAGCTCTGTGTGGGAGAGCAGAGAAAGAGGGTGTTCACTTCAGATTTGCTCATGTAGGCGAGGGGATTTTCTTACACCTCTCTTTGGCCTTGGGTGACAATTTTGTGTGTTTTATTCCTTCACTCTTTTTTGAAGTGTTTGAAACTGTTGCCAGACACCAGCTTTTCAAATGGTTCTGGTGCTACAGTATGTTATTGTTTATGTATTCCTGGCCAGGGGCGGTGCGTCAGCAGAGAGCTGCAGTGTAGACCAGGGCTGGAGGAGGACTCAGCTCAGCCTATTGGTTAGTTCCCTCTACCTCTCTAAACAGGTCAATGATTTGTCGATCTTTTGGGCCAGATAGCCTCTTTCTCTCTCTCTCTCTCTCTCTCCTACTCAAAACAAAGTTGACATGATTCGCCAAGCCCTAGTGGCAGGAGAGGGGTTGAAGGCTGAGGTAGGTTGGGGGAGGTGGGTGAGAGGGTTGGTAGCCAGAGTTACCAGCCAGGATACCTTGTCCTAGCTCTGACACTGGCCTGGAACTAATCGATTTACCCACAGAAAGATACATCGCCTCTCAGAGAAGAATAGTAAGCGGGACACACACACACACTAAATGCAATACCTTGCAAGGATACCTTGCAAAGAATGAACATGTCTTTCCTTAATTGCTGGTTATTTGGTATGCATGTGGATGTCTCTGGAGATAGCAATTCATGACGTTTAAGTTTGTTCTGACTCCATGTAAAAAATAACCTGACTAAAATTCATCCCTTGTTGATATTCTGTAGGGAGAGATGCTCTCTACATGGGCGATGGTCTTTAAGATAATACCCTGGGGGTCTGGCTGAAGAGCCTGTCTGATGAATAGTCCTACTACTACTAGCTCCACACAATTACTGTACGTCCACAATAGAATACCAAGTGGAGACATTTAGAACTCCTTACTTTCCTAATATGTTATCTTTCCTTTTCTCTCAATGGAGAACGGCAGTTCTGATAATGAAGTCATCTTTTTCCTTTTGTGCTGATATTTCCTCTCCCTCACTCCCCCAACTCTGCCGTCTTCAAGTTCAGTTTAGAGGAGAGTGGTGTGGCTGTGTGTGCGTAAGCAGTTTCTGAACAGGAGAAGATGGAGAGAAATATTGTGTTAAGAGGGATGAGAGGAAAGAACACAAGGCTGACCTTTTTTAAGTGTTGTTTTTTTTTATTTTATTTTTTTAACTCGTTCCCTTTCTTTCTTACCTTGGCCCTCACCGGAGTTCACCTTCCTTTTACACTAACAATAAAGGCCTCTGTTAGTTGAAAGGGCACCGTTTGCATTTTAATCCTGGGGAGGGACAGAGTATGTGTGTAAGAGACTGAGTGTCTGAGACGATGTGTGAGTCGAGGGCATGCGTGAGAGACTCTTACAGAGGGAAGCCCTTTGCTTGCAGTTTGCTGAACCCTTGAATATTATAGTTGACCTGCTTTCATTCTCCTCCCTCTCTCTCTTTCCATTTCTCCTCTCTTTCATCCACTCAGGTTGTCAGTGTGATTACAGCTCAGTAACTGCAGTCTGATTACTGGAGCACTATTTGAGGAGCTTTCAATTGAACTCCTTTCATTCCCATCTCCCTACTGCCATTTTCTCTCACTTCATCTCCTCTATACTGTAGCCCTGGTGCAGAATGGCTCCAGTGTGTGTGTCTGCATCAGGCTCATGGTTCCCTCCCCATGGGAATAAACCCTCTTCACCTGTTATTCAGGGCTGGTGGGCTCATTTGGCTGGTCTCCAGGAGTGCGTCCATTTGTGATTGTGGACAGTTGTGTATGCGTGTGAGGTTGTTTAGATATTCAGCATCTTGGATCCCTCTTGAGCCCACTCACACTGGAGATGAAAGAAGCAGCATGACTAATTGTAGTGTCAGCATTCTAGAGGATTACTTGGTGTGTGTGTGTTTACCGTGAGTGTGTTCCCTCATGTGCAAATCTAAAGTAATGGATTTCCAGGGGACGTTAAATGAAGTGAACAACCAGCAGCAATGGCAGTGGCATTTCACGATAACATGCCAATCTGGGCTTCACACACCTGTTCCAGACGATGTCATTTCCTGCCGATTGTCCCCCGCAAGCCTCAGACCTCCGAAATCGAAGTGAAATGTATTCCTCCAGGAGCTGTAAAATAATAGAATTGATGAGAATAATATACAACACGAATACACCCTTCACTCTGGTTAACCAAAATAACTCTGCACCGCTCATGGTTGTTCTGCTCAAAACCACCCTTCACTCTGGTTAACCAAAATAACTCTGCACCGCTCATGGTTGTTCTGCTCAAAACCACCCTTCATTCTGGTTAACCAAAATAACTCTGCACCGCTCATGGTTGTTCTGCTCAAAACCACCCTTCACTCTGGTTAACCAAAATAACTCTGCACCGCTCATGGTTGTTCTGCTCAAAACCACCCTTCACTCTGGTTAACCAAAATAACTCTGCACCGCTCATGGTTGTTCTGCTCAAAACCACCCTTCATTCTGGAGGCAGATTCCTGGACACATTTTTATTGCTTTTGGCAAAAGCAGATGCTCAACATTTCTTTCAGCCTGCGTTGATGTTATGGAAAGAGCAGTGAGCAGGAAAGGTGATGTTTTGTTGGAAAAACACCCTGTAGAGATGGACTGGGAGCTTTTCTACAGTTTTGACCTTTTACTCATTCCGCACCAGTTGGGCATAAAAAAGTTGGTCTTCCATCCTAGATTGGGCGTAGAGTTAAGACCAGGATGGTGCAACTGGCCCCAGAAGACTGTCACGCATTGTTTGAGAAGCGGAACCCGACGAGTGGAACACTGTAAATACGGAACCCAAATGTCACAATTCCCCCATTTGCCATTTTAAGTCTTTTCTGACATGGGTAATTGTTTTGCACAGTATTAAACTCGTATTGAGTGTAACATTCTGTTTTTCCCACCATTCTTTTCCATTAAGCAAATACAGTGGCAAGAAAAAGTATGTGAACCCTTTGGAATTACCTGGATTTCTGCATAAATTGGTCATAAAATTTGATCTTATCTTCATCTAAGTCACAACAGTAGACACAGTCTGCTTAAACTAATAACACACAAACAATTATACATTTTCATGTCTTCATTGAACACACCGTGTAAACATTCACAGTGCAGGGTGGGAAAAGTATGTGAACCCTTGGATTTAATAACTACATCCTTTGGCAGGCAGCAATAACCTCAACCAAACATTTTCTGTATTTGCGGATCAGACCTGCACAACGGTCAGGAGGAATTTTGGACCATTCCTCTTTACAAAACTGTTTCAGTTCATCAATATTCTTGGGATGTCTGGTGTGAATAGGGATAGTGTGAATAGGGATGGGTATCATTAAGATTTTAACGGTATTGCTACTCTTACCGATACTGCTTATTGATCCGATACTTTTAACAGTATTCTTACCGGTTATAAAAAAAAAAATGAAACAAATTAAGAACCGAATTAACATCGCTTTATTTTCTGAAATGTAAAATAAACAATTATTTACAGCAATAGAAATTGCAGTGGTATAGAGCAACACGGGTGGGGCATGCAGGTAGGCTTTCTGGAGAAAGATCAACATATTTGCCTTCTCTGGCAGAAGTCGGTACCTCTCCTGGCTTATTGTGTTCCCTGCAGTAGAAAATACCCTCTCTCTAGGGGTGGAGGAGGCTTGAGCACAGAGGTAGCTTGTTGCAATGTTTGTGAGGAGGGGCAGAGGAGCTCTCTTCTCCCACCACCACATCACAGGATATTCAGCCATGGGGATGGGAGTCAGGCCTTTGTAGAGCTCGACCTCTAGGTCAACACGCTCGCTGAGGGTGAGGGACGATGTGTCCTGTTGGATCGTCAACCTCAACTCCTCTGAGAACAGCTCCTCTAAGGCACTCCTTGTTTTGTACAATGGAGGGACTGTCTCCTCCATTTCCTCTCCTTCAGACTCCTCCTCCTGTTGCTGGTGCTCTGTGTCTGTCTGCTCCAGCTCCTCTGACAGCCCTGGTGTTGCTCCTGTCACATTGGCCTCAACTGTTGTCTTCCTCAGCCTGTCCCAGGTGGCGTCACTCACCGGCCTCCCTTTAAATCTGGGGTCCATTGCTGTGGCCTCATGCAGGAAGGCTTGAATGTCCTCATCCTGATAACGCTCAGAGAGGTTCTCCCACACCTTCTCTTTGATGGTTGCCACAAATGTTGTATCTTCATGCTTCACAGTGAAGTGCTCTTCCAGTTTTTGGAGGATGGGTTTGATCTGTCCACAGGGGGCATTCTTTTCACATGACACACACAGTGTGGATGTATAGAGGATTCTGATGAGCTGGACAAACTCCTGAGCCTTATGGAAGTCCTCGTCCTTCAGACGGTCCAGGTTGTCCTTGGTCATTGCTTTTTGCAGTCGTGGGTCCAAGGCTGCTGCTTGGATCGCTGGATACTGCTCCCTGAATCTCTCTATCATTAGATGGAGCGAGTTCCATCTGGTCTTGACATCAAGGATGAGCGAGTGAGTGCGGCAGGCCTGAAACGACGACAACAACATACATTTAATTACCGCACACATGCATATTGAATTACATTTTTAAAATGTGGGAATTTGAAAATAATACTTTAATAGATTGAACTGGCTTCTTACCAAGGAGCTGCTGCTTTTCCTTCAAGACTGTTTTGGACATCGAGGATCTCTTGAACCACACGACCACTGCTCTGATTCAGGCTGGCCATTTATCAATAGAAGTCATTTTGTAGATTTTCTGAGCTGCCAGATTCAATGTGTGTGCAAAGCATCCTATTTTTAGGATGTGTAGCCTCTTGATGGCAACATCCATATTTTGCCAGCATTATCTACAGTCACAGCTACAGTCTTGCTTGGCTCTATCTCAAACTCTTCCAGAATGTCTGCGATCTCCTCTGCTACTGCTTTGCAAGTTGTACACTGCCCTGGTGTGGAGGACCTTCTGTTTTACACTGCCCTAGTGTGGAGGACCTTCTGTTTTACACTGCCCTGGTGTGGGGGACCTTCTGTTTTACACTGCCCTGGTGTGGGGGACCTTCTGCTTTACACTGCCCTGGTGTGGAGGACCCTCTGTTTTACACTGCCCTGGCTTGTGTAGTGCACTGTAGCAGTGAGATAGTGGTCCTGACAGAGGCTGGTCCACCCGTCTGATGTGATGGCCAGCTTTGGCACGTCCTTCAGCTCAGTGATCACATTGGCCTTTTCTACCCCATACCAGGTAGGAATGAATGTGTCACTGAGGTAACTCCTGGAGGGAGGGTATATTTGGGGTTGAGTGCCTTGCTCATCTCCCTACAGTAAAAAAGTTTTCATGTGTTGAATTATCATTATTGTGGTGTTGTGTATTGTGGAGGGATGGTACTAACAATACAACACTTTTTATACTATATTTTAAAAATGAATACAACTCAATATATACTGACTGTTACCTAAAGCCCTTGGACTCCACTGTTGCAAAGGGGTGTAGGCCTTTCACTATGAACTTGGTCACGGCTAGGTGGCACCCATTCACCCTCTCCTCAGTCATCCTCCCAGTAGCTGCCAGCGTGATGGGGCTTTGGGCTTGTCTTTGGCTTGGACCAGCTGTATTAGAGGGAGTGGGCTGGTTCATTGTAGCTGCAACTTTAACAAAAGAGTTGCAAAGTCTTTAAATGGGTGGTTGAATTTCTGAACGCACCCATAGCTAAACAATCAGCTGGCTAGTGGTTCCTTTTGATCAGGAACCTATGTTCTCATAATTGAGTTAACTCAGTGTGTGGGATCTAGGCTGCTAGCATACGTACCTAATGTAGATCAGGCAACGAGAGATGAACTACGAGCTAGCCAGTCAAACTGTTTCTCTGCCTGTACATGATGCACTTTCCATAGATGTTTGGACAGATTGTTCGTGTTTCCGTCCTTACAAGCAAAAGTCTTGTTGCACTTGTGGCAACGAGCATCGTCAGCATCGACTCTGAAGTGTAACCACACTTTTGAACGTTTAGTTCTCGCCGCCATTGTCGCTAATTTAAGAGCAGGGTCGTGTGCTGTAGCGTGTGAGAGATCGCTCTTCTGGATTGGGAATAGCGAAAATGCATCATAGACGAATGTCTTAATCTCATTGCAAATTAGAAACCATTGGTGAGAAAATGTGCAAGATGACGTTTATGTAGCAATAATAAATAGGAAATGTGTTTTCTTAATTTCTCCAGTATCGAAAGCATAACTGATATCGTCGGAGCTTATCGATACTACGGTCTTTCATAATTTAGCCCCAGGGCCCGTTTAATACTGGGTTTCAGTACCCATCCCTAGGTGTGAACCGCTCTTGAGGTCATGTCACAGCATCTCAATCAGGTTGAGTTCAGGACTCTGCCTGGGCCACTCCAGAAGGCATATTTTCTTCTGTTGAAGCTATTCTGTTGATTTACTTCTGTGTTTTGGGTGGTTTGTCTTGCTGCATCACCCAACTTCTGTTGAGCTTCAATTGGCGGACAGATGTGTCTTGATAAACTTGAATTAATTTTTCCATCGATCGTAGCAAGCTGTCCAGGCCCTGAGGCCCCAAACCATGATGCTCCCTCCACCATACTTTACAGTTGGAATGAGGTTTCGATGTTCACAGATAGAGTTGTGTGTTCCTTCCAAACAACTCAACTGTAGTTTCATCTGCTCAGAGTATTTTGCCAGTAGCGCTGTGGGACATCCAGGTGCGCTTTTGCGAACTTCAGACGTAAAGCAGTGGCTTCTTCCGTGGTCCTCCCATGAACACCATTCTTGTTTAGTGTTTTAGGTATCGTAGACTCATCAACAGAGATGTTAGCATGTTCCAGAGATTTCTGTAAGTCTTTAGCTGACACTAGGATTCTTCTTAACCTCATTGAGCATTCTGCGCTGTGCTCTTGCAGTCATCTTTGCAGGACGGCCACTCCTAGGGAGAGTAGCAACAGTGCTGAACTTTCTCCATTTATAGACAATTTGTCTTACTGTGGACTAATGAACATCAAGGCTTTTAGAGATACTTTTGTAACCCTTTCCAGCTTCATGCAAGTCAACAATTCTTAATCTTAGGTCTTCTGAGATCTCTTTTGTTCGCGGGATTGTTCACATCAGGCAATGCTTCATATGAATTGCAAACTCACATTTTCTGAGTGTTTCTTATAGGGCTCGGCAGCTCTAAACAACATCTCCAATCTCATCTAATTGATTGGACTCCAGGTTAGCTGACTCCAATTAGCTTTTGGAGAAGTCATTAGCCTAGGGGTTCACATACTTTTTCCAACCTACACTGAATGTTTACACGGTGTGTTCAATAAAGACATGAAAACGTATAATTGTTTGTTATTAGATTAAGCAGACTGTGTTTGTCTATAGTTGTGACTTAGAGGAAGATCAGATCAAAATGTATGACTTTTATGCAGAAATCCAGGTAATTCTGAAGGGTTCACCTACTTTTTCTCGTGTGTGTGTGTGTGTGTGCTGCATGTGGAGCCCCCCAAAAAGGTCCCAGCATGGTGTCCTTCCCGGTGGTTCAATAATTCAACACTCCCTCTGCCAGCTAAGTGCTTCTTCTGCTAAAAGCCCCCTATCTAAAAATCTGTAATGCTGACTATTGTCTGCTCCCTGTAGTGCTGTGTATGAGGCTTGTGGATGGGCTGAGGAGGGACAAGTTGGCCTTGTTTCTGATTTTGGACAGAGAGGAGGGAGATGTAGAATATGAGGGGTCTCCTCTCCACATCTCTCACACACACAGTCCTCTCCATGGCCTCTGATGTGGTTCTATAGAGGGCAGGGGTATATTCTGTGCTGTCAGGTCTCTCTGCTTTTTGCCTCTGTGGATGGTGGGCAAGACGCCTATTTGTCCTCCTCTCCATGTGGGCTTTGGGGAGGTGCTCTGTTTAACCTGTTCTTTCTCACTGTGTGAATAGGTTATGAATGAACAGGGCTAAATGGCCATGGTGACTTAAGGCTCCTGCTGAGTGGACTGGCGTCAGCTGCATTTTACAGGCAGAAAAATGTCTATTTTTGATTGGTGCTGTCTTGGCAGTGGGGAAAGTAGGCAGAGGAATGTTGACACGGGAATGAGAGGGTCACTCACAGTGTGTGTTTGTGATGGATATACAGGTAGGTGTGTGTGATGCTCACTGGTGTATGCATCTGTCCCAGCTGTCACTTCTACCGGACTCCTCTTTGGGTGAGCTGCTGACCAGTGGCTTGGCACGGATGGGGCAGGTGCATTCTTTTTGGGGGCAGTGTGTGTAGTTCACTGTGTATAGTGTGTGTGTGTGTATAGTTCACTCTGTACGCTATGGTGTGTGTGGTTCACTCTGTACACTATGGTGCGTGTGTGAGCATGCATGGGTCTGTGTTTAGGAGAGGTAATCTATAACACAAGACTATCTGCAGGACATGTGTGTTGGCTGGTCAGACAGGAGGAATGCAGTACATATGAG
The DNA here is from genome assembly GCF_901001165.1 of Salmo trutta. NCBI lineage: Eukaryota > Metazoa > Chordata > Actinopteri > Salmoniformes > Salmonidae > Salmo > Salmo trutta. The sequence goes on along the minus strand of NC_042969.1, from coordinate 60,189,473 downwards.
TGACTGATGTGAGCAGATGGTTTCTATCTACTACAGCATGGACCTGAACTCTCCTCTCCTTAGCGCAGAGACTGGGCTTCTCAAAGATATGAATACTCAATGTTCTATTCGAATCTGTCATATGAGTGTGTAAACTCCTCCTTTTAGTGGGAGGAGCAGTTGTATTCATTTTAGGGTTAACCTCTAGGGGCGCAAGCGTCCCACCCCTGGTACACCCCATCAACAACAGGTGAAATATCAAGAGCGCCAAATTTGAAAACAATTAAATGTCATAATTCAAATTTCTCAAACATACAACTATCTTACACCCTTTTAAAGATAAACATCTCCTTAATCTAACCACGTTGTCCGATTTCAAAAAGGCTTTACGGCGAAAGCATAAAGTTAGATTATGTTAGGAGAGTACATTGACAATAGCTGTGTGTAATGTTTTGTCAATTCAAAGACAGGCGTCACCAAAAGCAGAAAACCAGCTAAAATTATGCACTAACCTTTGACAATCTCCATCAGATGACACTCCTAGGACATTATGTTAGACAATACATGCATTTTTAGTTCTATCAAGTTCATATTTATATCCAAAAACAGCGTTTTACTATGGCGTTGATGTTCAGGAAATCGTTTCCCTCCAATAACCGCCAGTCAAGTCAGCACAACAAATTAAATAATTACTATTCGAAAACATTGGTAAAATATTATATTGTCATTCAAAGAATTATAGATTTACATCTCTTGAACGCAATCAGATTGCCAGATTTAAAAATAACCTTACTGGGAAATCACGCTTTGCAATAATCTGAGCACTGCGCCCAGAAAAATACGCTTTGCGATACAGACTAACCGCCATGTTGGAGAGATCTAAAATCGAAAATACTATGTAAATAATCCATTACCTTTGATTCTCTTCATCAGATGTCACTTCCAGGAATCCCAGGTCCATAACGAATGTAGTTTTGTTCAAAAAAGCTCATCATTTATGTCCAAAAAGCTCCGTGTTGTTAGCACATGATCTATGCCCGCCGGACTTCACTTCATGAACGAGGGGGGGAAAAATATTTACGTTCGTTCAAACATGTCAAACGTTGTATAGCATAAATCATTAGTGCCTTTTTTAACCAGAACATGAATAATATTCAAGGCGGACGATTGCATTCTCTTTTAAAACGTATTGGAACGAGAGTACCCAACATGAACTCGTGCGCCAGAGTCTAATCGGCCACCACCGTTCCATGGCTCTTGTTCGGTCAGATCTCACAGTATAAGACTCAAAACACTTTGTAAAGACTGGTGACATCTAGTGGAAGCCATAGGAAGTGCTCAACGATTAATAAGCCCCTGTGTGTTTCAATGGCATAGGCTTAAAGGTAATTCAACACATCAGGTATCCACTTTCTGTCAGAATTTGTCTCAGGGTTTTGACTGCCATATGAGTTCTGTTATACTTACAGACACCATTCAAACAGTTTTAGAAAATTCAGAGTGTTTTCTATCCAAACCTGAACAATAATATGCCTATTCTAGCTTCTGAGTTGGTGTAGGAGGCAGTTAAAAATGGTCACATATTTTTTTCAAAATTCTCAATACTGCCCCCTAGCCCTAAAGGTGCATGTGTCCCATACTGGTAGACCTGTTGGAACTCTGCTATGTACTTCTGATTATGTCTCTCTGAGATTTTTCATTCTCTTTTTTTGTATTCTTCTAAATGTGTTCAGATGGTTTGTGTGTGTGTGTGTGTGTGTGTGTGTGTGTGTGTGTGTGTGAGACCCCCAGTGCACTGAGGCCTGAGCTAAAAACTCACTCTGTTAGACCAGGCTGGGAGTTTAGAGAATAACCATGATGAAGTTATGGCTTAGCTAAATTGGCTTGGATACTTAGACATGCTTCTGAATCCATGCCCACTGAGTCTTCCATAGGCAAGCAGGCATTACTGTTTAGCTTGACTGACTGATTATTTTACTCTCTGTAGGTCACCTTACATGATCATCTGCCAGAGAGGAACTTACATTATAACCTAATGTCCTTTTTTTTCTTGGAATTTCCCTGGATATTTTCTATGCAGAGACCGGTGAAGGGTGGATTGTAGAGCTGAGGGTGATGGCTTATGAGTGATGGGCTGGTGGCTCAGGGCTGAGCTGCTAAATTGATTAGTGAAGTCGGGGGCTGCGTATGGCGACGGTGGCTAATGGTAACCGCTGTAGCCGCAGGGAAATCCTGCTTTCCTCCTCCTGACTTGTGACTGTCTCTCTAAATCCATGACAGAAGGGAGGAGAGGAGACTGCAGGGCGGATTAGAACTACACTAATCCCAGTTCAGAGATTGGAAATATGTTTATAACCTTTTACTTTTCTTACTCTTTTTTTTTCTTTTTTTTTTCTCCCTCTGGCCTGTCTCTGTCAGTGGAGGCTGGTGGGAGAAGCTATAGGAGGACGGGCTCATTGGAAAGGTATCAAACATATGGAAGCCACATGTTTGTTTCTGTTCCATTTATTCCATTCCAGCCTCCACTGGTCTCTCTCTCTTCATCTTTCTGACTATCTCTCCATCTCATTGTTGGCTCTGCTCTTCCTCTCTTCTCTACATCCCTCCTACAGGGAAGGCTGGTGGCTATAGGAGGCTGTGCGATGCATGTATAATGAGCTTAGCCAGCGGCAGAGCTGTCGGTGAGGTTTTCGAGCTGCTCTTAGCGGGCTTACACCATCCACAGGAGGAGGGGGTGAAGGATGGAGAGGAATGAGGGTGAAGGATGGAGAGGAAGGGGGAGGGTGAAGGATGGAGAGGAAGGGGGAGGGTGAAGAATGGGGAGGGTGAAGGATGGGGAGGGTGAAGGATGGAGAGGAATGGGGAGGGTGAAGGATGGAGAGGAATAAGCACAGGGGAGGGTGAAGGATGGGGAGGAAAGGGTGAAGGATGAGGAGTGGGGAGGGTGAAGGATGGAGAGGGTGAAGGATGGAGAGGGTGGACGATGGAGAAGAATGAGGAGGGGGGGTGAGGGTGAAGGATGGAGAGGAATGGGGAGGGTGAAGGATGGGGAGGGTGAAGGATGGAGAGGAATAAGCACAGGGGAGGGTGAAGGATGGGGAGGAAAGGGTGAAGGATGAGGAATGAGGAGTGGGGAGGGTGAAGGATGGAGAGGGTGAAGGATGGAGAAGAATGAGGAGGGGGGGTGAAGGAGGGAGAGGAATGAGGGGAGGGTGAAGGAGGGAGAGGAATGAGGAGATGGGATGGTGAAGGATGGAGAGGAATGAGGGGAGGGTGAAGGATGGAGAGGGGAGGGTGAGGGTGAAGGATGAAGCGGAATGGAGGGTGAAGGATGGAGAGGGTGAAGGATGGAGAGGAATGAGGAGAGGAGGGTGAAGGATGGAGTGGAGAGGGGAGGGTGAAGGGTGGAGGATGGAGAGGAATGAGGAGAGAGTGAAAGAGGGGGAGGATGGAGAGGAATGAGGAGAGGGTGAAAGATGGAGAGGAATGAGGAGAGGGGGAGGATGGAGAGGAATGAGGAGAGGGGAGGGTGAAGGATGGAGAGGAATGAGGGGAGGGTGAAGGATGGAGAGGAAGGGAGGTTGAAGGATGGAGAGGAGTGATGAGAGGAGGGTGAAGGATGGAGAGGAATGAGGAGAGGAGGGTGAAGGATGGAGAGGAATGAGGAGAGGAGGGTGAAGGATGGAGAGGAATAAGGGGAGGGTGAAGGATGGAGAGGAATGAGGAGAGGGTGAAAGATGGAGAGGAATGAGGATAGGGGGAGGATGGAGAGGAATGAGGATAGGGTGAAGGATGGAGAGGGAGAGGAGAGGGTGAAGGATGGAGAGGAATGAGGGGAGGATGGAGAGGGGAGGGTGAAGGATGGAGAGGAATGAGGAGAGGGCAGGGTGAAGGATGGAGAGAAATGAGGGTGAAGGATGGAGAGGAATGAAGAGAGGGTGAAGGATGGAGAGTAATGAGGAGAGGGGAGGGTGAAGGACGGAGAGGCATGAGGGGATGGAGAGGAGAGGGTGAAGGATGGAGAGGAGAGGGTGAAGGATGGAGAGGAGAGGAGAGGGTGAAGGATGGAGAGGAGAGGGTGAAGGATGGAGAGGAGAGGGTGAAGGATGGAGAGGAGAGGGTGAAGGAGGGAGAGGGTGAAGGAGGGAGAGGGTGAAGGATGGAGAGGGAGAGGGTGAAGGATGGAGAGGAGAGGGTGAAGGATGGAGAGGGTGAAGGATGGAGAGGGTGAAGGATGGAGAGGAGAGGGTGAAGGATGGAGAGGAGAGGGTGAAGGATGGAGAGGGAGAGGGTGAAGGATGGAGAGGGAGAGGGTGAAGGATGGAGAGGGAGAGGGTGAAGGAGGGAGAGGGTGAAGGATGGAGAGGAGAGGGTGAAGGATGGAGAGGGGAGGATGGAGAGGAATGAGGGGAGGGTGAAGGATGAAGAGGAATGATGGGAGGGTGAAGGATGGAGAGGTATGAGGGTAGGGTGAAGGATGGAGAGGAATGAGGAGAGGGGAGCGTGACGGATGGAGAGGAATGAGGAGAGGGGAAGGTGAAGGATGGAGAGGAATGAGGAGAGGGGAAGGTGAAGGATGGAGAGGAAAGGGTGAATGATGGAGAGGAATGAGGAGAGGGTGAAGCATGGAGAGGAATGAGGAGAGGAGGGTGAAGGATGGAGTGGAGGGTGAAGGGTGGAGGATGGAGAGGAATGAGGAGAGGAATGAGGAGAGGGGGAGGATGGAGAGGAATGAGGAGAGGGTGAAAGATGGAGGGGAATGAGGAGAGGGGGAATGATGGAGAGAATGAGGAGAGGGGAGGGTGAAGGATGGAGAGGAATGAGGGGAGGGTGAAGGATGGAGAGGGGAGGGTGAAGGATGGAGAGGAAGGGAGGTTGAAGGATGGAGAGGAGTGATGAGAGGAGGGTGAAGGGTGGAGAGGGGAGGGTGGAGAGGGGAGGGTGAAGGATGGAGAGGAATGAGGAGAGGGGAGGGTGAAGGATGGAGAGGAATGAGGGGAGGGTGAAGGATGGAGAGGGGAGGGTGAAGGGTGGAGAGGAAGGGAGGTTGAAATGTGGAGAGGAATGATGAGAGGAGGGTGAAGAATGGAGTGGAGAGGCGAGGGTGATGTATGGAGAGGGTGAAGGATGGAGAGGGGAGGGGAGGGTGAAGGATAGAGAGGAATGAGGAGAGGGGAGGGTGAAGGATGGAGAGGAAGGGAGGTTGAAGGATGGAGAGGAATGATGAGAGGAGAGTGAAGGATGGAGTGGATAGGCGAGGGTGATGGAGGGAGAGGGTGAAGGATGGAGAGGGGAGGGTGAAGGATGGAGAGGAATGATGAGAGGAGAGTGAAGTATGGAGTGGATAGGCGAGGGTGATGGATGGAGAGGTTGAAGGATGGAGAGGGGAGGGTGAAGTATGGAGAGGAATGAGGAGAGGGGAGGGTGAAGGATGGAGAGGAATGAGGGGAGGGTGAAGGATGGAGTGGGAGGTTGAAGGATGGAGAGGAAGGGAGGTTGAAGGATTGAGAGGAATGATGAGAGGAGGGTGAAGGATGGAGTGGAGAGGGGAGGATGATGGATGGAGAGGGTGAAGGATGAAGAGGGGAGGGTGAAGGATGGAGAGGAATGAGGGGAGGCTGAAGGATGGAGGGAAATTATGTCAGGGGAGGGTGAAAGATGGAGAGGAATGAGGGTGAAGGATGGAGAGGAATGGAGGGTGAAGGATGGAGAGGAATGATGAGAGGAGGGTGAAGGATGGAGAGGGGAGGGTGAAAGATGGAGAGGGGAGGGTGATGGATGGAGAGGGGAGGGTGAAGGATGGAGAGGGGAGGCTGAAGGATGGAGAGAAATGAGGTCAGGGGAGGGTGAAGGATGGAGAGGAATGAGGGTGAAGAATGGAGAGGAATGAGGAGAGGGGAGGGTGACAGATGGAGTGGAGAGGGGAGGGTGATGGATGGAGAGGGGAGGGTGATGGATGGAGAGGAGAGGGTGAAGGATGGAGAGGGGAGGCTGAAGGATGGAGAGAAATGAGGTCAGGGGAGGGTGAAGGATGGAGAGGAATGAGGGTGAAGAATGGAGAGGAATGAGGAGAGGGGAGGGTGACGGATGGAGTGGAGAGGGGAGGGTGATGGATGGAAAGGGGAGGGTGACTGATGGAGAAGGATGGAGAGGGGAGGGTGAAGGATGGAGAGGGGAGGGTGAAGGATGGAGAGGAATGAGGGGAGGCTGAAGGATGGAGAGGGGTCGGGTGATGGATGGAGAGGGTGAAGGATGGAGAGGGGAGGGTGAAGGATGGAGAGAAATGAGGTCAGGGGAGGGTGAAGGATGGAGAGGAATGAGGGTGAAGGATAGAGAGGAATGAGGGGAGGCTGAAGGATTGAGAGAAATGAGGTCAGGGGAGGGTGAAGGAGGGAGAGGAATGAGCGTGAAGGATGGAGTGGAATGAGGGGAGGATGGAGAGGGGAGGGTGAAGGATGGAGAGGAGAGGGGGAGGATGGAGAGGAATGAGGGGAGGCTGAAGGATGGAGAGGGTGAAGAATGGAGAGGGGAGGGTGAAGTATGGAGAGGAATGAGGGGAGGCTGAAATGGAGAGAAATTAGGTCAGGGGAGGGTGAAGGACGGAGAGGAGAGTGGGAGGATGGAGAGGAAAGGGTGAAGGATGGAGAGGGCTGAGGGGAGGGTGAAGGATGGAGAGGAATGAGGAGAGGGGATGGGGAGGATGGAGAGGATGGAGAGGAATGAGGGGATGGTGAAGGATGGAGCGGAATGAGGAGAGGGGATGGTGAAAGATGGAGTGGAATGAGGGGAGGGTGAAGGATGGAGAGGGGAAGGTGAAGGATGGAGAGGGCTGAGGGGAGGGTGAAGGATGGAGAGGAATGAGGAGAGGGCATGGTGAAGGATGGAGAGGATTGAGGGTGTAGGATGGAGAGGTATGAGGGTGACGGATGGAGAGGTATGAGGGGAGGATGGAGAGGTATGAGGGTGAAGGCTGGAGAGGTATGAGGGTGAAGGCTGGAGAGGAATGAGGGGAGGATGGAGAGGAATGAGGGGAGGGGAGGGTGAAGGATTGGGAGGAAAGGGTGAACGATGGAGAGGGATGAGGAGAGGGTGAAGGATGGAGAGGAATGAGGAGAGGAGAGGGGAGGGTGTAGGATGTAGATGAATGAGGGGAGGGTGAAGAATGGGGAGGAAAGGGTGAAGGATGGAGAGGAATGAGGAGAGGGTGAAGGATGGAGAGGAATGAGGAGAGGGTGAAGGATGGAGGGGGAGGGTGAAGGATGGACAGGAGAGGGGGAGGGTGATGGATGGAGAGGAATGAGGAGAGGGGATTGTGAAGGATGGAGAGGAATGAGGAAAGCAGATGGTGAAGGATGGAGTGGAATGAGGAGAGGGTGAAGGATGGAGAGGAATGAGGAGAGGGAGGGTGAAGAATGGAGAGGAATGAGGAGAGGGTGAAGGATGGAGAGGAATGAGGAGAGGGGATGGTGAAAGATGGAGAGGAATGAGGAGAGGGGAGGGTGTAGGATGGAGAGGAATGAGGAGAGGGTGAAGGATGGAGAGGGGAGGATGGAGGGGAATGAGGAGAGGGTGAAGAATTCAGGGTGAAAAATGGAGAGGAATGAGGGGAGGGTGAAGGATGGAGAGGAATGAGGGGAGGGTGACGATTGGAGAGAAATGAGGAGAGGGTGAAGGATAGAGGGGGAGGGTGAAGGATGGACAGGAGAGGGGGAGGGTGAAGGATGGAGAGGAATGAGGAGAGGGGATTGTGAAGGATGGAGAGGAATGAGGAAAGCGGATGGTGAAGGACGGAGTGGAATGAGGAGAGGGTGAAGGATGGAGAGGAATGAGGAGAGGGAGGGTGAAGAATGGAGAGGAATGAGGAGAGCAATGAGGGTGAAGGATGGAAAGGAATGAGGGTGAAGGATGGAGAGGAATGAGGAAAGGGGAGGGTGAAGGATGGAGAGGAAAATGAGAGGGGATGGTGAAGGATGGAGAGGTATGGGGAGGGTGAAGGATGGAGAGGAATGAGGAGAGGGTGAAGGATGGAGAGGAATGAGGAGAGGGTGAAGTATGGAGAGGAATGAGGAGAGGGTGAAGGATGGAGTGGAATGAGGGGAGGGTGAAAGATGGGGAGGGTGAAGGATGGAGAGGATTGAGGAGAGGGGAGGGTGAAGGATGGAGAGTAGTGGGGAGGGTGAATGATGGGGAGGGTGAAGGATGGAGAGGAATGTGGGGAGGGTGAAGGTAGGAGAGGGGAGGGTGAAAGATGGAGATGTGAGGGTGAAGGATGGTGAGGGGAGGGTGAAAGTCTGGGTGACTTTAATCTCCCTACGTCTACCTTTGACTCATTTCTCTCTGCCTCCTTCTTTCCTCTCCTCTTTTGGCCTCACCCTCTCACCGTCCCCCCCTACTCACAAGGCAGGCAATACGCTTGACCTCATCTTTACTAGATGCTGTTCTTCTACCAATCTCACTGCAACTCCCCTCCAAGTCTCCGACCACTACCTTGTATCCTTTTCTCTCTCGCTCTCCTCCAACACTACTCACTCTGCCCCTACTCAGATGGTATTGTGCCGTCGCAACCTTCACTCTCTCTCTCCTGCTACTCTCTCCTCTTCCATCCTATCATCTCTTCCCTCTGCTCAATCCTTCTCCAACCAATCTCCTGATTCTGCCTCCTCAACCCTCCTCTCCTCCCTTTCTGCATCATTTGACTCTCTATGTCCCCTATCCTCACGGCCGGCTCGGTCCTCCCCTCCGGCTCGGTCCTCCCCTCCTGCTCCGTGGCCTGACGACTCATTGCGAGCTCACAGAACAGAGCTCCGGGCAGCCGAGCGGAAATGGAGGAAAACTAGCCTCCCTACGGACCTGGCATCTTTTCACTCCCTCCTCTCCACATTTTCTTCCTCTGTTTCTGCTGCTAAACCCACTTTCTTCCACTCTAAATTCCAAGCATCTACCTCTAACCCTAGGAAGCTCTTTGCCACCTTCTCCTCCCTCCTGAATCCTCCTCCCCCCCTCCTCCCTCTCTGCGGACGACTTTGTCAACCATTTTGAAAAGAAGGTTGACGACATCTGATCCTCGTTTGTCAAACGACACCGCTGGTCCTGCTCACATTGCCCTACCCTATGCTTTGACCTCTTTCTCCCCTCTCTCTCCAGATGAAATCTTGCGACTTGTGACGGCCGGCCGCCCAACAATCTGCCCGCTTGAACCTATCCCCTCCTCTCTTCTCCAGACCATTTCTGGAGACCTTCTCCCTTACCTCACCTCGCTCATCAACTCATCCTTGACCACTGGCTACGTCCCTTCCGTCTTCAAGAGAGCGAGAGTTGCACCCCTTCTCAAAAAACCTACACTCGATCCCTCCGATGTCAACAACTACAGACCAGTAATCCCTTATTCTTTCCTCTCCAAAACTCTTGAGCGTGCTGTCCTTGGCCAGCTCTCTTGCTATCTCTCTCAGAATGACCTTCTTGATCCAAATCAGTCAGTTTCAAGACTGGTCATTCAACTGAGACTGCTCTTCTCTGTGTCACGGAGGCTCTCCGCACTGCTAAAGCTAACTCTCTCTCCTCTGCTCTCATCCTTCTAGACCTATCTGCTGCCTTTGATACTGTGAACCATCAGATCCTCCTCTCCACCCTCTCCGAGTTGGGCATCTCCGGCGCGGCTCACTCTTGGATTGCGTCCTACCTGACAGGTCGCTCCTACCAGGTGGCATGGCGAGAATCCGTCTCCGCACCACGTGCTCTCACCACTGGTGTCCCCCAGGGCTCAGTTCTAGGCCCTCTCCTATTCTCGCTATACACCAAGTCACTTGGCTCTGTCATATCCTCACATGGTCTCTCCTATCATTGCTACGCAGACGACACACAATTAATCTTCTCCTTTCCCCCTTCTGATAACCAGGTGGCGAATTGCATCTCTGCATGTCTGGCAGACATATCAGTGTGGATGACGGATCACCACCTCAAGCTGAGCCTCGGCAAGACGGAGCTGCTCTTCCTCCCGGGAAAGGACTGCCCGTTCCATGATCTCGCCATCACGGTTGACAACTCCATTGTGTCCTCCTCCCAGAGTGCTAAGAGCCTTGGCGTGACCCTGGACAACACCCTGTTGTTCTCTGCTAACATCAAGGCGGTGACCCGATCCTGTAGTTTCATGCTCTACAACATTCGCAGAGTACGACCCTGCCTCACACAGAGAGCGGCGCAGGTCCTAATCCAGGCACTTGTCATCTCCCGTCTGGATTACTGCAACTCGCTGTTGGCGGGGGCTCCCTGCCTGTGCCATCAAACCCCTACAACTCATCCAAAACGCCGCAGCCCGTCTGTTGTTCAACCTTCCCAAGTTCTCTCACGTCACCCCGCTCCTCCGCACACTCCACTGGCTTCCAGTTGAAGCTCGCATCTGCTACAAGACCATGGTGCTTGCCTACGGAGCTGTGAGGGGAACCTTCAGGCTCTGATCAGTCCCTACACCCAAATAAGGGCACTGCGTTCATCCACCTCTGGCCTGCTGGCCCCCCTACCTCTGAGGAGGCACAGTTCCCTATCAGCCCAGTCAAAACTGTTCGCTGCTCTGGCACCCCAAGGTAGAACAAGCTCCCTCACGACGCCAGGACAGCGGAGTCAATCACCACCTTCCGGAGACACCTGAAACCCCACCTCTTTAAGGAATACCTGGGATAGGATTAAGTAATCCTTCTAACCCCCCCCACCCCCCACCCCAAAAATATATAAATGTACTATTGTAAAGTGGTTGTTCCACTGGATATCATAAGGTGAATGCACCAATTTGTAAGTCGCTCTGGATAAGAGTGTCTGCTAAATGACGTAAATGTAAATGTGAAGAATGGGGAGGGTGAAGGATGGAGAAGAATGAGGAGAGGGTGAAGGATGGAGAGGAATGAGGAGAGGGTGAAGGATGGAGAAGAATGAGGAGAGGGTGAAGGATAGAGAGGAATGAGGAGGGTGAAGGATGGGGAGGGTGAAGGATGGAGAAGAATGAGGAGAGGGTGAAGGATAGAGAGGAATGAGGAGGGTGAAGGATGGGGAGGGTGAAGGATGGAGAAGAATGAGGAGAGGGTGAAGGATAGAGAGGAATGAGGAGGGTGAAGGATGGAGAGGGAGAAGGGATAATGAAGGACAACATTTGATTGATTGGAAAGTGGCTATAAGTTTACAGCTGCTCTTAACAGGCTTACACCATCCACAGGAGGAGAGTTGAAAGGGGATGTGTAGAATCGTCAAGTAAGAGGTAGAGGGGTAAGGGAAGGGAGAGAGTCCAGCTTTAGAACTTTTTTTTTGTGGACTTACAACCGCCGCAGGAGGGGAGAGATGGAAGAGAGCGAAGAAGAGAGAGCGGCAGGAAGACTATGTAAGATAAGAAAGGGATGAAGTGAACGGGTGGAGAGGAAGAGAGACTGAGCTGTGTATCTATATTTTTATATCTGGATGAGAAGACGCATGTCTGCAGGGTGTATTTATGTGCTAGCATGCAGAAGGCTGCATTAGCAGCATCAAAGCAGATGTAAAGAGTGAGTGTCAGTGGAACATGCAGCCAGTCAGGTGCTAGTCTAGTCTTTGATCTTCTGCTTGAGTGTGCAGGAGAACATTCCTACCTCAAAGGCTTAGCAGCCCAGGGACACCGATTCGCAACAACAACATTAGTGAGAAGTGGCAGCGACAATTTTCTTTATTTGTCTGTTTAGTGAGGGAGAAATCGTGTGTGTGTGTGAAAGAAGAGGCACTAGTGCTTTTCTCTTTGATCATGAGTCATTTCAACTGTGGGGCAGACTGACGAGCGTTCTTCTCTCTAGTGTCAGACAATATGAACATGGCATTCTCTCTCTTCTTTGTCTGTCTTTATATTCTCTTCCTGTCTGTTTTGAACTTTTGCTCTATTACTTTCTCATTTTTTCTCCATTCCCCACACTATCTTCCGTTCCATGTTTCCATCCCTCCCTTCTTCCAGAAATCAAACTGTTCTTCACCCTGAGTGTCTCTGGGAGACTAATGCCAGGGGAGTGCAAGCCGAGCCTCCTGCCTGCCTGCCTGTGTTGTGAGACAGGAAGTTAACAGGGTGAAGGACATAGACCGAGGTCTCCTACTGTACTCACTTCCCATTGCCCTGTTCAGACACCCAACATATAGTGCATTCGGAAAGTATTCGTACCCCTTTATTTTTTTGATCCACATTTTGTTATTTTTTTACCTCTATGTACACACAATACCCCATAATGACAAAGCGAAAACCGGTTTTTAGAAATGTTTGCAAATATAAAAAAATGGAAATACCTTACTTACATAAGTGTTCAGACCCTTTGCTATGAGACTCGAAATTGAGCTCCGGGGCATTCTGTTTCCAATGATCATCCTTGAACTGTTTCTACAACTTGATTGGAGTCCACTTGTGGTAAATTCAATTTATTGGACATGATTTGGTAAGGCACACACCTGTCTATATAGGGTCCCACCATTGACAGTGCATGTCAGAGCTAACACCATGCCATGAGGTCCAAGGAATTGTCTTTAGAGCTCCGCGACAGGATTTGTGTCGAGGCACAGATCTGGGGAAGGGTACAACAAAAATTCTGAAACATTGAAGGTTCCTAAGAACACGGTGACCTCCCTCATTCTTAAATGGAAAAACTTTGGAATCACCAAGACTTCCTAGAACTGGCCGCCCGGTCAAACTGAGCAATTAGGGGAGAAGGGCCTTGGTCAGGGAGGTGACCAAGAACCCGATGGTCACTCTGACAGAACTCCAGAATTCCTCTGTGGAGATGGGAGAACCTTCCAGAAGGGCAACCATCTCTGCAGCACTCCACCAATCAGGCCTTTATGGTCGAGTGACCAGATGGAAGCCACTCCTCAGTAAAAGGCACATGACAGCCTGCTTGGAGTTTGCCAAAAGGCACCTAAAGGACCATGAGAAACAAGATTCTCTTGAGTGGCCCAGCCAGAGCCCGGACTTGAACCTGATCGAACATCTCTGGAGAGACCTGAAAATAGCTGTGCAGCAACACTCCCCATCCAACCTGACCGAGCTTGAGAGGATCTGCAGAGAAGAATGGGAGAAACTCCCCAAATACAGGTGTGCCAAGCTTGTAGCATCATACCCAAGAAGACTCGAGGCTGTAATTGCTGCCAAAAGTGCTTCAACAAAGTACTGAGTAAGGGTATGACTACTTGTGTAAATATGTTTTTGTTTTCATAAATTTGCAAATTTTTCTAAAAACCTGTTTTTGCTTTGTCATTATGGGGTATTGTGTATAGATTAATAACTAATACATTTCAGAAAAAGGCTGTAACGTAAACAAAATGTGGGAAAAATGTAAGTGGTCTGAATACTTTTCGAGTGCACTGTATGCCCGTTATCTGCCTCGCTCTGCTTAGAAGTTGCAATTTACAACTTCTGGAACAATAAATCAGACCTTTTTATATCAGCATCATCCCACTCCAATTCGGCTCTCGTCACTGATTGGCTGCCTGGCCTTGGTCAATGTTATCTGAATCACCGCACCACTCCCAGAAAGGTGGTTGTGTGAAATCCGTGTGTGTGTGTGTGTGTGTGTGTGTGTGTGTAATATGCACTGCATTGTTAATCTCCGAGGCTTGCCATATTACAACCCCATCCATATTGTGTTCTGCTCTCCACGGGAGAGGAAATTAATGTTTGTTTGCTAATTAGTTTTCTTTTAGCTTTGTGTGTTTGTTCATGGTACATTGTTCATGGTACATCTGCATACTGAGGCTGAGATGAGTGTTTTCTAACCCCTGTAGTGAAAGAGATGCGTTTCTCTCTCTTCCTCTCCTCTCTGCGGAGTTACGTTATCTCCCTGCAGTCTCTGTTTTATCACTGCTCTGCAATATTGAAGAGTCTGCTGCCTACAACCCTGAGGGGTCCATGTCTACACACACGTATGCTGCCTGTCAGCTGCCCTTATCTTTTCCTGAAAACACACTCCCATATTGGTATGACATCACAGAAACACACACATTTATCCACAGATTTTCAGTTAGTGTATATTATCTTCACCGAGAATTCTTGTTTCTCTCCTCATTTGCTGTCTGTGGATGAGCATTTCCACATCTGCAGGTGTGTGTGTGCAGATGAGCGTGTGTGCAGATGAGCGTGTGTGTGTGTGTGTGTGTGTGTGTGGCGGCAATGCCAGGACTCTGCTGGTGGGTGTAATTGCTGTGCGTCTCTGTGCCTCAGTGAAGCTAGCCTGGGAATCCTGACTCATCTCTACTGGCAACACTGCCTGGGCCGTCGGCCTGCCGTCTGGACAGACTGATAATCACAATGCTGCTGCCTGCTTACTGCTATACTTAGAAAGAGCAGGCTTTCCTCTGGTTCTGGGTTAAAACTGGAAACAGTGAACAGGCCAAACTGGTTTCTGACCAGGCACCTGCTGTGGAAACAGGGCTTCAGATGGCAGTCAGCCTGGCCTGTACTACCTGGACCTGGGTGATTACTTCACTAGAGCCTAACTGGACCAACCGTTAGCAAGAGGAGTGTTCCTATTGGACAATCGATAGAATTGCTGCCTGTCGTCTGAAAGCTAAGGGTGGGCCTTAGCTAAGCGATGAGTAGATTTACTAATATTTATGTAATAGTAAATAAAATGGCAATTTGTTTGGAAAGGGAAATGGCGATACCTAGTCAATTGTACAACTGAAATGTAATTTAATCCAACCCCTCTGAATCAGAGAGGTGCGGGGTGGTGGACGTTGATGTGATTTGTAGGTTAGTGCTGCTCAGTGAGATTTGGACTGTACCTACCTCAGGCTTTGTTCAGGCTACCGCTTGGAGGCTTCTGAAAAATACTTATGGTATGGATTTGAGCCAAAATGGAGTCACTGGGGGATTGGCTCTGTGTAAGGAAACTGCGCTGCACTGTTGGTGTTTGGCTGTGCTCTCTTCCCTGATTTATTGGCTGGGGAAACTTGGCTATGGTCTGAGTTAAAGCCAATATGGAGTCAGTGTGTCGCTATGGGCCTCCCTGGTCAATGCTGTTCTCATCTATGTAGCCCTGGAGTTCACCTGCGCGCGCGCGCGCGCACACACACACACACACACACACACACACACACACACACACACACACACACACACACACACACACTGTTCATATAGATAGATGTTGTGGTGTCTCTCTCTTGCCCATGCATCATAAACGCCCACATTAACTTTCTGTAAGATTTTCATCATTTTTCACTAGCATTCCCAATCCTAGACACTTTCATACAGACACATTCTCTCGCATCTCTCATTCCCATACATCATGTACACCCTATCTTCTAAACAAAACGTTCAAACTCTGTCACTCACTTTCTCACACACACACACACACACACACACACACTCCCCTTCGAGTTGGAGAGGATCAAAGCACTGACCTGCTGAGAACAATCAATCCACACTTTCATGAACACACACACACACACACACACACTCACTTACCCCAGTGGCATGCGTTTTAATTCCTTCATCCTTTCTCCCAGTCCCCTAACAGCCACAGCGGCTGGAGGCCTGTGGATGAATATTGATTTTCATGAGTCTGAATGTTTATCAGCTAATAGCTGAGCTCTGCGTCGTGCGGCGCTTACCAGGGCTGCTGCATTGATCTCTGTTTTTCCTGCTTATTGATGAATGGGGATTCAATTCAGTGATGCAGTGATCAATGTCAGGAGGACCCAGTCTGATCAGAAGAGAGCCAGGTCAGGGGTTAAGTCTGCCACACTGGGTTGATGAGAGGGAACAGGTTAACATTATATTATATTATACAGACCTAGTATAGGAGGAGGACTGTATGTCTCTGAAGAAGTACTTGTCTTTGCCTCTGTCTTCATCACTGCTGTTCTTTCTCGGCTGTCAGCGCTCAGTGAGAGGAGGCAGTTTCTAATTAATGTGATAAATGCTGCATCCATCTCCAGAGGGAGGAATGGAGGGAGGGGTAAGGAGGGAAGACATGGAGAGGAAGACGGACTAGTAATATTGGTACAAAAGAGGCAGAAGATGGGTTATTTAGATGGAATGAGAGGGAAGAGTAAGGGAACATGAGACTTTGTTTTTAGTGTGTGGTGGTAAAGTGTTATTGAAATGAAGAGCCATCAATTTATTCATAATGTGCATCCCAGGAAAGCAAGTCATCACGGAAACCAGGCTTGCCTCAGTGTGAGACACATCTTCCCTACAGGATGATGCTTACTCTCCCTCTCCCTCACGCTCTCTCTTTAACAGTACCCCTCTCTCTCTCTCATTTATGTGCCCTTATTTTGGGGGCGCCTGTTCAACATGCATCATATATACACTGCTCAAAAAAATAAAGGGAACACTTAAACAACACAATGTAACTCCAAGTCAATCACACTTCTGTGAAATCAAACTGTCCACTTAGGAAGCAACACTGATTGAAAATAAATTTCACATGCTGTTGTGCAAATGGAATAGACAACAGGTGGAAATTATAGGCAATTAGCAAGACACCCCCAATAAAGGAGTGGTTCTGCAGGTGGTAACCACAGACCACTTCTCAGTTCCTATGCTTCCTGGCTGATGTTTTGGTCACTTTTGAATGCTGGCGGTGCTTTCACTCTAGTGGTAGCATGAGACGGAGTCTACAACCCACCCAAGTGGCTCAGGTAGTGCAGCTCATCCAGGATGGCACATCAATGCGAGCTGTGGCAAGAAGTTTTGCTGTGTCTGTCAGCGTAGTGTCCAGAGCATGGAGGCGCTACCAGGAGACAGGCCAGTACATCAGGAGACGTGGAGGAGGTCGTAGGAGGGCAACAACCCAGCAGCAGGACCGCTACCTCCGCCTTTGTGCAAGGAGGAGCAGGAGGAGCACTGCCAGAGCCCTGCAAAATGACCTCCAGCAGGCCACAAATGTGCATGTGTCTGCTCAAACGGTCAGAAACAGACTCCATGAGGGTGGTATGAGGGCCCGACGTACACAGGTGGGGGTTGTGCTTACAGCCCAACACCGTGCAGGACGTTTGGCATTTGCCAGAGAACACCAAGATTGGCAAATTCGCCACTGGCGCCCTGTGCTCTTCACAGATGAAAGCAGGTTCACACTGAGCACGTGAAGGGTACACTGCAACATCCTCCAGCATGACCGGTTTGGTGGTGGGTCAGTCATGGTGTGGGGTGGCATTTCTTTGGGGGGCCGCACAGCCCTCCATGTGCTCGCCAGAGGTAGCCTGACTGCCATTAGGTACCGAGATGAAATCCTCAGACCCCTTGTGAGACCATATGCTGGTGCGGTTTGCCCTGGGTTCCTCCTAATGCAAGACAATGCTAGACCTCATGTGGCTGGAGTGTGTCAGCAGTTCCTGCAAGAGGAAGGCATTGATGCTATGGACTGGCCCGCCCGTTCCCCAGACCTGAATCCAATTGAGCACATCTGGGACATCATGTCTCGCTCCATCCACCAACGCCACATTGCACCACAGACTGTCCAGGAGTTGGCGGATGCTTTAGTCCAGGTCTGGGAGGAGATCCCTCAGGAGACCATCCGCCACCTCCTGAGGAGCATGCCCAGGCATTGTAGGGAGGTCATACAGGCACGTGGAGGCCACACACACTACTGAGCCTCATTTTGACTTGTTTTAAGGACATTACATCAAAGTTGGATCAGCCTGTAGTGTGGTTTTCCACTTTAATTTTGAGTGTGACTCCAAATCCAGACCTCCATGGGTTGATAAATTGGATTTCCATTGATTATTTTTGTGTGATTTTGTTGTCAGCACATTCAACTATGTAAAGAAAAAAGTATTTAATAAGATTATTTAATTCATTCAGATCTAGGATGTGTTGTTTAAGTGATACCTTTATTTTTTTGAGCAGTATATATATATATATATATATATATGGAAATTAAACACACAAGCTGTGTGTGGGTGTGCATTTGCTTGTGTGTGACTAAGGTTGCAAGATACCAGGAATTTTCTATAAATCCTCAGGTTTTCCTGGCTGGCGGATACCTGGAATCAGGAGGGAATAAGCAGGAAATCCAGATTTTCTGGAAAACCCAGGGAATTTACTGAAATTTCCTGGAATTTTGCAAGTCTGGTCAAGTCTTACCTGTTCTCAAATGATCAGTCTTAGCTGTACCCAAATCCCACTGTTGAATGTGATCTAGGATACCATCAGGATGTAATGTGGTGTCCAGAGCTGGCAAGCTGAATGGAGATGAGAGCCTATGAATGGATGGTTAGAGGAAGGGGATAAATGGATGGAGGAACTCAGGAAGCTGGGAGAGAGGGACCGAATCGTAATGGGAATTAGAATGACATCTCCTGTCAGTGTGGCAGTGTGTTGCCTGGTATAGCGAGAGTAATTTGCCTGTTGATACTGATCTAGAATCAGCTTGCCTTCCCCAAATCCTTACCTTAACCCTGAGAAGGAACAAAACAACATTGACCATAGACCAGTGTCTAGGGACCACTTCATCCTACTCAGATCTCTGGGAATGCTTCCACATCTGACAGGAAGAGTAGAGGAGGAGGGAAAACTCAAGAACAGTGAAGCAGTGTGTTTGATTTAGAAGGCAAACAACTCCTTCCTTTTCTCTTCTCTCCCTCCTGGTACAGGCCCTGCT
The DNA here is from genome assembly GCF_901001165.1 of Salmo trutta. NCBI lineage: Eukaryota > Metazoa > Chordata > Actinopteri > Salmoniformes > Salmonidae > Salmo > Salmo trutta. The sequence goes on along the minus strand of NC_042969.1, from coordinate 60,170,895 downwards.
TTCATGAGCCTGATGGCAGGTGTAAACTCTGCTTGCTTCTCTCAAACTACACAGCTGACAACACAGGAGGTTGGTGGCACCTTAATTGGGGAGGACAGGCACGTGGTGATGGATGCAGTGGAAAGGTATCAACAACATCAAACACATGGTTTCCATGTGGTTGATGCCATTCCATTAGTGCCGTTCCAGCCATTATTATAAGCCATCCTCCCCTCACCAGCCTCCACTGGCTGACAACTGGGGGAGTAATTTCATGGTTAAATCTTTCGTCCTTTCCATTATTTGTTTTTGCAGTACAAATCACTCTTCTCCTAATATCGCTCTGTTGGGATTTTGGGAGCTCACTTTCTCTTTTCACCTTTTTCTGTAATTAAGAGCAGGGCAGGTTGGCTTCTCAAAGGAGAGTGAGAGAGAGAAACAGGCCTGCATTATTAATGATATATATTAGACCTTTATCAGGGCCTGAGCTGGAGAGACAATGAGATCGAGACAGACAGAATGAGAGGAAGGAGTGAGGTAGTGTGATGTCGCATTGTACCTACAGTGAAGTGGAGAAAAGCGCAAATAGACCTTTCAGATCTATAGAGTGCATCTAGGTGATTGCATTGGATTCTGTGAGTTTCTGCGTGTGTGAGGTACGGGACTTTTGCTGCGGAATGAGGCCGAAAAAACATAGTGGTAGAGGGGAGATGACTTCAGTGCAACGAGGGTCTTTAGTTCCTCCACAGCAGGCGAACCCTTGCTCTGTCACCCCCACAGCAGGCGAACCCTTGCCCTGTCACCCCCACAGCAGGCGAACCCTTGCCCTGTCACCCCCACAGCAGGCGAACCCTTGCCCTGTCACCCCCACAGCAGGCGAACCCTTGCCCTGTCACCCCCACAGCAGGCGAACCCTTGCCCTGTCACCCCCACAGCAGGCGAACCCTTGCCCTGTCACCTCCACAGCAGGCGAACCCTTGCCCGGCATGTAAGGGCAGGCTACTGATGAAGTGCACTAGAGTGTGCACTGTGCACGGTCAGTTTTTGGCTGCCTCAGTGAAGCGTCTAGGGCTGTCAGACAGACCATAAAGAAGCTTTCAGACATGAGCAATCAAACGGGAGATCATTCCAAGACAGATTAATCAAACATGAAATGATTGATCGGGGGCTTGAGATGCTTATGACTGCACTCGCTGCCCTTTGGACAATCATTTTTCTGTGTGAGCGATACAGTGGGTGAACAGGTAGTTTATCAGCCGGAGTAATCTCCCAGTTGACGGGGTCAGGTCCAGAGGAAAGCCCAGTCTCCCCTGCTACTGTTGAATCATCCATCCCTGGGGCTCCTCTCCTCTATCAGGACTCATTCCTCTGTCTAGCAGGAAGTGTGTGTGTGTGTCCAGCCAGGAATCTGAATTATGGGGTGGAGAGAGAACACTAAGATGTTTGTTGCTGACAGTTTTGTTCTACTGTGTGCTCCAGGAAAAAGAATCGTGCTATGTCTTCATCACACATCCCCACTGAAATGGTCACCTTGTGAAATCGAGACGTGTGTAACCACTAGTGTGAATGAGGTCAGTGGGCCAGGGGGATAACACAGGAGTAGTACCAGGGTTGGGTTGCTGCTGGACTATACCCAGTATCCAGGGTTGGGTTGCTGCTGGACTGTACCCAGTATCCAGGGTTGGGTTGCTGCTGGACTATACCCAGTATCCAGGGTTGGGTTGCTGCTGGACTATACCCAGTATCCATGGTTGGGTTGCTGCTGGACTATACACAGTATCCAGGGTTGGGTTGCTGCTGGACTATACCCAGTATCCAGGGTTGGGTTGCTGCTGGACTATACACAGTATCCAGGGTTGGGTTGCTGCTGGACTATACCCAGTATCCAGGGTTGGGTTGCTGCTGGACTATACACCAGGGGCGGAAATCCCGGGGGGACGGGGGGGACACGACCCCCCCATCCTGGGAAAAATATGATTTGTCCCCCCCAATATATCACTGAAACATAACTATGTAATTTAAATAATATTAATAATATGCAATGAAAGCAATTGTGCTGATTATAGACACTTAATAGCGCGTTTTTAAGTTTCAAAAGATTGCGACCCCCCCCCCACCCTTTGCCTCACAATGGTTTGATCCACTGCCAGTTCCTTAGTTGGCAGGTAACAGAGGGATCGTATCTACTGTAAGTTAGTGCTTCAAAGTCCCTGTGATAAGGTTAGCGATAAACTGAAGTCCAAACTGAACAGAACTACACTCTCTTCTACCATTGTCTTAAATATATTTAATGGTCTCGTTGCAAAAGCTAAATTGTCGCAAGGGAACTTTTATTTATTTATTTTATTTCACCTTTATTTAACCCGGGTAGCAAAGATTATAGCAAACACCACTGAAACTGAATTGGTGCTCGCTAGCTTTGCAAATTCAGCTATTGTTGGAAGCCAGCCAATATGAAACAAACTATTAAAATTACAAAAGGTTGCAGCATATGTTGTGTAATTGGTGAACTCATACAGCTGTCAACTCTTGTCATTTTAATCCGTTTCACATTTGCTAGCTACCTTTTAGATCGAAGCCCAAATAGAATGATAGAAGATGATAGAAGCCCATCTCCTACTGTAAATAACCTACACACTGTGTGTGTGTGTAGCCAGCCAGCCAGCCAGGTAGAAAAATGGCAGAAAAATAAAAGACGGACATCAGAGTATTTTTCAATACACCAAAACGCATAGTAAGAACCCTAGTAGCCTAATATCTGAAAGACTAGTTGATAAAATGTTCATAAGAAAGAAATGAAATTCTAATGGAAATGTTTCACAATGATGTCATTAGGCAGAGCAGGCAACAGATGGCACACAGACAGCAGAGTTGGGGACAGATATGCAGGGACAGACTGGCAGAGACAGGGAGTCTCAGGTAAGTTTGTTGAGTCTTTGTTTGGCAACATTATGAAAGGTTCTCAATTTTTTTGACTTGTAAAATAGGAACATAATTGGAAAATGCCATGGATACCCCCACTCTCAACTTAAACTGGTGACTGAACTAAGATTTGTTAAAGGCAATGGTATTGCTGTTGTGATTAGTTGTGTAGTTTTGGGTACCGGTAGTTAGGAGTACGGCAAACACCTTATTTCTTTGGTTCCTCAATATACATTTACCATATTACAATGTAGGCTATGTGTTACAGCACTACTTTTGGTGTCCCCCTCAGGAATTGCTCTTGAGAAAATGTCATGTAATTGTCCCCTCCAAAGTTGATATCAGATTTTCGCCCCTGCTATACACCTCTTTGCCATTCCGTGGAGGCATCCACCAAATGTGTTTCAGGGAACCTCAATGATTGTCCATCTCCTACTTCTTAAATATTGAGCACAGAGAGCCTGAAGGGGAGTAGAGGAAAATAAATGTCAGCATTCTCTCTCGTTCTCACACACACACACCTGCCACAGAGGTGTGTATAAAAATAGACTGGGGATCGGGTAAGGGGCGAGAGGACAAGTGAATGTATAATGGAGGTCTCAGGGCAGGCCTGTGGAGAGGAAACTGAACTTCTCACTCATCTATTCTGTCGCAAACCTCTCGCTCTCTCTGTTGGTCTGTCACTCTCCTGTTATACCTCTCTCTACCTGTTTTATAGGCCAGGTATTATCTTTAGGGTGCAGACAGGGACAGAAGCTGGGGGTTTATTGAGTAACCAGGTTTTTCGTGTGTGTGTGTGTGTGTGTGTGTGTGTGTGTGTGTGAGAGAGAGAGATGGAGCAGAGTACAACAATGGCTGTGAGTGGTAATGGCAGGATGGTATCAAGATGACTGGTAAGCCAAGTAGTTCACTGCTCTTTTAGTAGATATTGTACAGTGTTGTGCTCAGCCCAAGGACGTTTGTTGGGTGAGATACAGATCTCAGTGAACCCGTCTGTGTTCTAAAAGGAAATACTCAGAATTATCTTTCTCTGTTCATTTTGAATAATGGCTATTGTGCACAAGTTCAATCTGCTTCCTACAATAACCGTGTGTGTATAAGCATCAAGTTCACATTCTCTGTCTCTCATTGTCTCAGGCTCCACCCCGTTCTCTCTTCTCTCTCACTCCTTCCCTCTACTCTCTAACCTCTATTCTCTCTATCCCCCTCTCTCTGTCTTTCTCAACCCCTCTCTCCCTCTGTCACTTCTCTCTTCCTGTCCATCTCTCTGTTTCATGGTGAGGCTGTTCCCTCCCTTGCTCTCCTCCTCAGCAGGGTTCACAGCTAAAGTGTTTTTATAGCCAGTGTTGATTTGTCAATAGGAGTCTGTAATTACTAGCCCCAGAGCCATAGCGCCGAGGTGGGGAGCGCCCATGTGAGAGTAATGGCTGGTTTTACCTGATCCCTTAACGCCAGCGTTTCTGTGTTATTACACACTGCAGTACCAACACCATATAGATCACAGAAATTACAGGCCTGCAATACCTAACGAAAGGTATTCTGTAAAAAGGTGCAAGTCTTGGCATTTTGGCAGCTTTGTGTATGTGACTTTGAGAGATGGGAGTAAATCTTGCTTACATCCTTGCTGTAATGTTTGCATATCAGCACACCTCTGTGCATTACATGCTTTAACACACACACACACACACACACGCACGCACGCACGCACGCACGTGCACACACACACTGGAAAGCATGACAGACCTTGAATTCATTGCATGCTTCAGCAGTATGCATGTATTTCAGCACTCTTCAGTGAGTTTTCTGTTTTTCAAGCCTTAATCCTAATTGAAATAGTCTACAAAGACAATTTCCTCCTGTTGTCTAGTTTGTTTAATGTGCCTCACCTTCTGTAATTGTGTCCTCTGTCCTCACAGGGACACACTGATCATTCTGAAGGTGTGTATGAATGTGCACGCATGCTCGTGCGTGTGTTGCTTTCATAATTCCTATAATTTTATGGGTAAGGAGGGTGGGTGTGTGTGTGTGTGTGTGTGTGTGTGTGTGTGTGTGTGTGTGTGTATGTGTGTGTGTGTGTGTAGATGGATGGGGTCATACTGACAGATGTCTCCTTCCTTTCACTGAATGTGAATCACTTATCAGTGAACATTTTCCCATCCTTTTGAGTAAGCAGGGTGTGTGTTGCTGTCATAATAATTCCCATCTCTTTATGAGGAAGGAGGTACGTGTGTCGGTTTAGAAGTTGACTCCCCTGAATGTCATGATTTAAAGGTGGAGATGGTCACCTTGACTGTTTATTGGCATTCAAAAGAGCCAACCAGCTGTGCCACTGACCCCTGGGGGGGTGGGCTTTTGCACGTCAAAGAGCTTGATTGTGCCGAAGGGACCTGGAATGTCACAGCTGGCAAGGTCGGAAAGAACAGCCAATTGAAGAGGTTGCTCTGATGTCAACACCGTCTTCACACCTCGCCAAATCTCACGAAACAGTCAATACTGAGGCTTTACTTCACCACACACACCACTCATAAGAGGAAGAGCCTTTCATCTGTGGGCTTCATTCAGTAAGCTTCCTCTGTTAATGTCGTTAGTCACCTCTCCACTTTCACAGCCCAGCGGTTTATATCGCTAACCTCCATTCACTTTGCATTTACAGCATTTCACGCCCCCAGTCCACTCTGTCACAGAGACAGTGTAGGCTACCACATCCTCAGTCCTCCTTTTCTGAAGTATGAATATTACGTTTGAATCTGATTTGCTGGTGGAATGGTGTGTGTGTGTGTGTGTGTGTGTGTGTGTGTGTGTGTGTGTGTGTGTGTGTGCCTTATCAGCATCTGCCAGGAGTGCTCCCAGTCATGAATCCAGCTCCCTTCTGTCCTCATCTCCGGCTCTCTCCTCACTCAGACCCCCCCAGCTCTCTCTGCCCCTCACCTTCCTTCCTTTCACCCTCCTCAGCTCTCCACTCTTCTCCTCCCTCGCCTCCTTTTCCACTTTACTCTTATATTAAAGGGGCATCCCACCTAATTTCCACAACACGAACGGCAACTGAACGTAAACGTAAACGTTAAAGGGGTGTGTTTCAGTTTGGACCGAGACTTTGACAGGCAGAGGACACATACATTGGTGTTGGTAGTCATAAAGGAGAGATCAGAGGTTGATGGTAATCCCAGGTCCTACTGACAGATGGGTCTAGTCATAGTACTGTAGAAGTATTCTAGGCCTGAGGCCTCGTTCCCTGGATCCCTCAGCGGTGGGTCTGGATCAAAGACCCAGGATGAGGAGAGTTATTCCCAAAAGGTCAGACATAGCCAGCTGAACAACACCTAATGACTTCCAGTAACACTGGAGCTGGGATTGACTATAGACCTGCACCTACTGTGGTTTATTGGCTAAGCACTGGATCATGACCGCCCTGACTTGTGGTTAGGGTTCAGTCTCTGGCTTGTCTGTAGTCAGTCAGTCTGTTTGTACTGGGGTGCTTGCAGTGTTAGGGTGAACAGGGACAGAAATCAACAGAACAGTTTCACTCTTATTAAAACCTCAAACAGCAGCGGTTTGCTTTGACGATATGTTGGGAAATGCCAGACAATGCACTTTTCTTTTATTCTTCTGAAACTGCAGCCTGAAGAGAGAGTGTGTGTGTGTGTGTGTGTGTGTGTGTGTGTGTGCAGACCAGTAAACTCATGAGTGTGGTTCATGCAGTTCTAAGGGTACGGGGGGGAAAGAGTGTAGGGCACTTATTACATTGCCACGGATGTTGGTTTTGAATGGCTTCTATATTTGGCACAATGACACCCTCTTTCTCACATACGCACTCCCACACCCACTTAAAGCCTGTACTTGACGCAGTTTTGACACATAGCACATGATGCTAGCCGAATGAAATTAGCTCTCACCGCTAGGCTAGCACTCTCCACTGCTAAGGACAGACCTCTGCAATGTCACTGTAAGGATATAGTTACAGTACGTTACACCTCTGCAGCAAACCAACCTATAGAGCTGCAGTACATTGTCATGGAGCCAGATACATGTACGGGGGGAGTGGTAGTAAACATGGGCCTGTTGAGGTTAAACATCATGGCTTTTCCAGCCATGAAAATGTTTCCATCCAAAATAGATGATTCAAAATTAGAAATTAAACAAAATCTTAATCACTTGTTGTTTTGCCATGTTACAGTGCTTTCGGACAGTATTCAGACCCCTTCCCCTTTTACACATTTTGTTACATTACATCCTTATTATAAAATGTATTAAATAAAATGGTTTTCCTCATCAATCTACACACAATATCCCATAATGACAAAGTGAAAACAGGTTTTTAGAAATGTTTGCAAATTTCTTAAATAAAAAAACAGATACCTTATTTACCTAAGTATTCAGACCCTTCGCTAGACTTGAAATTGTGATCAGGTGCGTCCTGTTTCCATTGATCACCCTTGATGTTTCTACAACCTAATTGGAGTCCACTTGTGGTAAATTCAATTTCATATGATTTGGAAAGGCACACACCTGTCTATATAATGTCCCAGAGTAGACCGTACATCTCAGAGCAAAAACCAAGCCATGAGGTAGAAGGATTGTGTTGAAGCACAGATCTGGGGAAGGGTACCAAAAAATGTCTGCAGAATTGAAGGTCCCCAAGAACACAGTGGCCTCCATCATTCTTAAATGGAAGAAGTTTAGAGCTGGCCAAACTGAGCAATCTGTGAAGAAGGACCTTGGTCATGGAGGTGACCAAGAGCCCAATGGTCACTCTGACAGAGCTCCAGAGTTCCTCTGTTGAGATGGGAGAACCTCACAGAAGGATAACCATCTCTGCAGGCCTTTATGGTAGAGTAGCCAGACAGAAGCCACTCTTCAGTAAAAGGCACATGACGGCTTGCTTGGAATTTGTCAAAAAAGGACTCTCAGACCATGGGAAACAATTCTCTGGTCTGATGAAACCAAGATTGTACTCTTTGGTCTGAATGCCAAATGTCATGTCTGGAGGAAACCTGGCACCATCCTTACGGTGGTACCACGGCATGGTGGTGGCAGCATCATGCTGTGGGGATGTTTTTCAGCGGCAGGGACTGGGAGACTAGTCAGGATTGAGGGAAAGATAACCGGAGCAAAGTACAGACAGATCCTTGATGAAAACCTGTTCCAGAGCGCTCAGGACCTCAGACTGGGATGAAGGTTCACCTTCCAACAGGACAATGACCCTAAGCACACAGCCAAGACAACGCAGGAGTGGCTTCGGGACAAGTCTCTGAATGTCCTTAAGTGGCCCAACCAGAGCCTGGACGTGAGGTTGTAATCGCTGCCAAAGAGGCTTCAACAAGGTACTGAGTAAAGGGTCTAAATACTTATGTAAGTGTGATTTATAAATTTGCAAACATTTTAAATAGTTTTTGCATTGTCATTATGGGGTATTGTGTGTAGATTGAGGGGAAAAGACAATTTTTATCAATTTTAGAATAAGGCTGTAACGGAATGTGGAAAAAGTCAAGGTGTCTGGATACTTTCCGAATGCACTGTAAGTTTGACAGTAGTTTACAACAAAGTACAGCTGCCTTTCTGTGTTCCACTCCTTCATGTTGGACAACGTTGGCACTGGGTAGCTAAGAGGTGAGCTGAGACGAGTATCGCCCACATCTCTGTGTTCAATCAAAGATGGCCACAGACTCTTCCTCTGTAGCATTCTATCCTCATTGTCAGCCAGGCCTTTGACTCTTACTGATATCTAAATATCTCGCTCTCTGTCTCTCTCTCTTTGTACAAATGAAGAGTATTTTTTAATGATGTACTTCAGCAAAGCTAATCCACTGCCGTCCTCTCGCTCTGTACTCCTCTCGCTCCCTCTACTTCCCGCTCTCTCTTGTCCTCTCTTTGTACAAATGGAGAATGTATTTTAATGGTGTACTTCAGTTATGCTAGTTAACTGACCCCCCTCTCCCTTTCTCACTCTGTTGGAGAAACGGCAGTTAAAATCAGACAGACCCACTCCCCTCGTTATGAAAAAATAACTTTCCCCCTTCCTTATTCATCATTAAACCTGGCAGTAGAGAAGCTGTTCAGTCCTCTCCCTTGCGGTCATTCTGTTCAGTCCCCCTCTCTCTTCCTCCCTCAGTCAGCCTGAAGAGACGTACAGTACATAACTCTCCCTGGATCTAATAACCTCACTGTCTGATGGATGTCTATGGTAAAGAGATCTGGCTGTTATCATTGGATGAGGGTGGATGGGTTATGCATTTGGATTGGGCAAGGAATATGGTGATGGTATGGGGGGCAGAGGGGATTTCGAAAGTGTGCAGTTGGGGGTAGAGAAGGTCTTCAGAGTGTTTGGTTATATAAGGGGAGCTGTGTGTGTAGGGAGGGGGAATCTCCTTGTAGAACAAAGCTACAAGGCATACTCCCCTGTGTGAAGTGATAAATGTGTGCGTCTCATCAGGAGAGCATGTTTGCTGCCTTTCCATCTCTTTGCTGAAAGACGCCTCTCTCCTATGATCGGATCTGCTGCTTTGTTGTTGCCTTGGTGAAGCATCGTCTCAAGGCCAACTCCCAGTACATGGTCATTGTGCTCATTAGGATAGGCTGTTGAGCCTTCTGCTACTGCCATCCACGGCGTCTTTCAAAAAAATTATAGATTTGTTTTACATTCCAAAAACAAACGTATACATACGCACACAAACAACTACATCTCCTCTGCCCAGACCCGCATGCTCACACCCCCATCCCTAGTGCCTGCATTATTGTTTGCCACATGGCCTTAAATTGTACCAATAGTTTTTTCTCGGTCGAACATGCTATTTCAATAATTAAACATTAGATTTTTCAATTGTGTTAATGACTTCCAAGTTTTTCATATACATTTATTTTTAAGGTGAGTGATGTCATTCTAACTGACAGACATGTAGAATGTTAGGAACTAAATAATTAAGAATACATAAAGTTAGGAACTAAATAGTTAGGCAGTAAATTAGGAACTAAAGCTTGTTAAGCATAATGGAGAATACGTAGTCTGAAACCCAACTGCCATCGGACGGTGTGGTAGAATGATGTAGTTTGTGGCTATTGAAACCCTCCAGTCAGCACACACACACGGTAATGATTAAGATGTCCCTGCAGCAGCAGAACTGTCGGCTGCTGGGGTCGTGCGTGGCTGCTGGGGTCGTGCGTGGCTGCTGGGGTCGTGCGTGGCTGCTGGGGTCGTGCGTGGCTGCTGGGGTCGTGCGTGCCCACACAGCAGATAACACCTCTCTGATAACTCTGATCTTTCTCACACACACTCCTTTAGCATCCCTCCATCATCCCGCTCTCCATACTTCTGTCATCCCTTTATTCTTCTCTCTCCACAGTCCTCCGTTCCGCTCTCCATCACTGGACACAGCAAATAACACAGCTCAGATAAGTCTCTCTCACACACACACACACACACACACACACACACACACTCTCTGTCTGTCCAAACGGTGACTGCTGCCCCTTCATCTGTTTCCCCACCACCCTACTTTCTCCTCTCAGGCGTCTGATCATATCTGGGTAATCGTAGACACGTTGACATCCCAGTAGGTCTAAAGTAGTGTACTACATGTGGTGTTGATCAGTGTGTAGTGGGAGTAGGACAGGTCAGAGTAGAGCAGGGATCAGAGGCTGAGCTCTTAACAGGTGTCTGATCATCCACTCTGTTACTTAACAGGATAATTAAGATATATCCCTGTGTTGTTTCTTTTTTTGTTTGCTTATCCAAACTTTAATGGCTGTGTTCACTCACTCATATACACACACAGCTGCTCTTGGGATGTCTGAAAGGATGAATCGCCATTGTCAACCCAGACAGGCCTCGTAAGTCACAATAACAATGTTCCAAAGCAGCTATTAATGTGGTCATTACTGTCCCATGTAGTTCCTCCAGAAAGACTTATCTTTCTCTCTCTGACCTCTGTTTATGATCCCTGCGGTCACTATGGTAACCACAGAAGGGAAGGAATGTCTGAGACTACGTCAGATACGTCCCCATGCAGCTCCGAGAAAGGCCAGAGAAAGAGGCCTAGACGGATATTCCACCCGTAGGCCTCTGCACCAAAGAGAATACAGAGGACTGAGGGGTTGTGGGAACAGCAGACAGAGGGGAAGGGGTCAGACACTGAGAGCAAGGGACACTCAGAGGGAGAGAGTCGGAGAGAGATATGGTGAGGGAGAGTCGGAGAGAGATATGGTGAGGGAGAGTCGGAGAGAGATATGGTGAGGGAGAGTCGGAGAGAATGTGAAGTGAGTTGAAATGTTTGGCAGAGAAGGTTTCAGAATGATAAGGCACAAGCTCAGGCACTGTCTGCGGCCCTTGACCTTGTATACAACTCCAAGCCCCCTGATAATCAGCCAGGCCACAACATGGCTGAAACAAGGCTAGTGGATGGAAACATGGTGAGGCAATAGAACAGGCCAAAAACCCTCATTAGTTTACACTGCTATCTTTCTCTTTTGGTTTTGGCTCAGCTCGGCTTGGCTTGAATCTCTCTCTCTCTCTGGCCATGATTCAGGAAAGGAGTAGAGAAACGAGCCAATCTTTTTGCCGGGAAGCGTTGCATATTTGTCCGTAAAGGGGTGTGCAGTGCCGTTATCGCCTGGCTGAACTGGATAGGGGAGGATTGAGTTTCTCTTGCTCAGCTGTATTCCACAGGACGGCGGAGGGAGGGGAAGCGTGTTTGGCTAGTGGTGTAGTTTCTCCCCCTCATCTCTGGCTATTTATCTCCTGCTTTATCTGGGTTTCAGCAAGGAACGAAGGACAGCCAGGTCACCGCTACTGTAGCCTCGGTCTTCTCCCCCAAGTGTGTGTGTGTGTGTGTGTGTGTGTGTGTGTGTGTGTGTGTGTGTGTGTGTGTGTGTGTGTGTGTGTGTGTGTGTGTGTGTGTGTGTGTGTGTGTGTGTGTGCCCGCCTGCACTGTAGTCACACAAAAAGTTTGCTGCTGTGCAGCGAGGCAGAGCTGTGAACATCTCTTGGCTTACAATTTCTTACAGTTTACACCATACATAACTCTGACTTCAGTATAGCCAGCTCACTGTAGCCCTCTCTCCCCTCCCTCCTCTTCCTCCCAGGCGGCGGCTGACTTTGCCAAGGCCCATCTGTCGGAGGCGTTGCGTCAGCAGCTCCTGAGCTACGACCGAGAGAAGGAGAAAGAGAAGGATGAAAAGGAGCGCAGCGATGGTCTGTCCTATCCCTCCATTCTGGAGCAGCAGATCCTGGCACTGGACAGGGACATGTTGGACAAGCTGTCAGCCGTCTACAACGAAGCAGGTCAGAGTGCAGGGCAGCCAGGGGTTAAAGGTCACAGCCACACCTCTGTGGGCAGACAGCTGCCCCTAGCCACTAATCTAGCAACAGTTTATACCTTAATCCTGAACTTAACCATTCAAGGGAATTCTTTTAATTATTTCACACAAATTTCGCACGGAAATAGAATGAATAGGTTAGAATATGTAGAGCTGACTTAACTTTTAGTTGGATGCGTCAGTCTTGAGAAATGTGTTCTACAGTGACCGCAATTCTTTGTTTTGGATTGATTGCACTCATTTCTGCATGCTTTAACAGTGTTGTCTAACACGTAGGCTGTGAAAAAATGCACAAATTACGGCTATGGTATGTTTGGGGACAGGGCAGAGAATTTGTTGAAATAGCTATGGTGTTTATGTGACATTGAGAGCTAGCGGAAATGAAGCCTGTATAAATAGCTGTGGTTCAAGGGTGCTCGTGTGTGTGTGCATGTGCGTGCACGTAAGTGTATGCCTTAGTTTGTTTTGTGTACATGGGTGGGGTAGGGTAGGTGCCGCCATGGATTTCTCTTGGACTCTTCTAAGGAAGGAGCCCATTACTAGTGCAATGTTTTCTCACATGGGTTTGCCCATTCCTACTCTTGTTGTTTTTATAGGACCCCTAAATGTCTGCTTGCATAGTATTTCTGAGTTGTTCACGGTCGTTTACAGTGGGCTCAGGCTCCGGCCATGCTGCTTATTCAGCTATTAAAATACAGCTTTATCTTCATCAGACATGTAGCAATTATCTCTTCTGATTCCAAAGAGAAAAGAGGGAGAGAGAGAGTGCCCACGCTGTCTCTCCTCAGGGTGGCTTGACAGATACAGGGCCTTCAAAAAGTATTCAAATACCCTTGACTTATTCTATATTTTGTTACAGCCTGAATTTAAAATGGATTCAATTGATGTTTTTTCTCACCCATCTACACACAATACCCCATAATGACAAAGTGAAAACATTTTTTTTTATTGCAAATTTATTAGAAATGAAAGGGGAAAATATCTAATTTACATAAGTATTCACAACCCTGACTCAATACATTGTAGAAGCACATTGGCAGCGATTACAGCTGTGAGTCTTTCCAGGTAAGTCTCTAAGAGCTTTCTACACCTGGATTGTGCAATATTTGCCCATTTATTCTTTAAAAATCCTTCAAGCTGTGTCATTGGTTGTTGATCATTGCTAGACAACCATTTTCAGGTCTTGCCATAGATTTCCTAGTAGATTTAAGTCAAAACTGTAACTCGGCCACTCAGGAACATTCACTGTCTTCTTGGTAAGAAACTCCAGTGTAGATATGGCCTTGTGTTTTAGGTTATTGTGCCTTGTGTTTTAGGTTATTGTGCCTTGTGTTTTAGGTTATTGTCCTGCTCAAAGGTGAATTCATCTCCCAGTGTCTGGTGGAAAGCAGACAACCAGGTTTTCCTCTAAGATTTTGCTTGCGCTAAGCTCTATTCTGTTAATTTTATATCCTGAAAAACTCCCCAGTCCTTAGCGATTACAAGCATACCCATAACATGATGCAGCCACCACTATGCTTGAAAATATGGAGAGTGGTACTCAGGAATGTATTGGATTTGCCCCAAACAACTTTTTTTCTTGAATACAATGTTAATTGCTTTACCACATTTTTTGCAGTTTTACTTTAGTGTCTTATTGCCAACAGGATGTATGTTTTGGAATATTTTTATTCTGTACAGGCTTCCTTCTTTTCACTCTGTTATTTAGGTTAGTATTGCAGAGTAACAACAATGTTGTTGATCCATCCTCAATTTTCTCCTATCACAGCCATTCAACTCTAACTGTTTTAAAGTCACCATTGCCCTCATGGTGAAATTTCTGAGTGGTTTTCCTTCCTCACCTGCAACTGAGTTTGTAGTGACTGGGTGTGTTGATACGACATCCAAAGTGCAATTAATAACTTCACCATGCTCAACGGGATATTCAATGTCTTATTTTGTTATTAAAATTTTTTTTTACACCCATCTACCAATAAATAGGTGCCCTTCTTTGCAAAGAATTGGAAAGCCTCCCTGGTCTTTGTGGTTGAATCTGTTTAAAATTCACTGCTTGACTGAGGGACCTTACAATTATCTGTATGTGTGGGGTACAGCGATGAAGTAGTCATTCAAAAAGTCCATGCAACTTATTAAACAAATTTGTATTCCTGAACTTATTTAGGCTTACCATAAAGGGGTTGAATACTTATTGATTTGAGACATTTCAGCTTTTCCTTTTTTTATAATTTGTAAAAATGTCTAAAAACATAATTCCACATTGACATTATGGGGTATTTTGTGTGTGTGTGTGTGTGTGTGTGTGTGTGTGTGTGTGTGTGTGTGTGTGTGTGTGTGTGTGTGTGTGTGTGTGTGTGTGTGTGTGTGTGTGTGTGTGTGTGTGTGTGTGTGTAGGACAGGGACCCAAAAAATCGCAAATGTATCAATTTAAATTCAGGCTGAAACGACAAAATGTGGAAAAGTCAAGGGGTGCGAATATCTCTGAAGGCACTGTGTATAGGGTGAGAGGGTATAGTTACATAATAAAGGGAAAGAGGACAAAAAGAGAACAAAAGGCTGGACAGAGTGACAAAGGGCCAGTGTATGGAAAGGAGAGAAAAAGATGTGAGGGTGGGGGAGAAAGAGAGAGAAGAGGGTGAAGCCAAGGGACAAAAATAGGGATGAGACAGTGATATGATAAAGAGATGACAGAAGGTGATACTGAAAGGGGAAGGGTGTAGTCCTGAACTCCTAGGGAGGGAAGGAGAGAGAGATGGAGCTCCATCCGTCTTCACCTCCACCCACACTCATCTAGCACCTACAGGACCAAAGAGCAGTGGGAGGGAAAGCCTTGCGGGAGAGAAAGCGTGGGGGAGAGAGCGAGGTGGAGAGAAGTTGTCACCACAGATGCACTGATGGTTTATTCAGAATGTAGGGAAGAGAAAAGAGAGCTAAAATATTCATGATAAGCTGGCGGTAAAGACTCGCTTCACACTGCGATTTCAGGAATGCAGCACACGGAATGTCTCTGCCTCTCCACGTATTCCCGATCCTGACATTCTAACTTAATGTTCAGAGTGGGAGGTGGAGAAAGAGGGAGATTCCGAGAGAGAGGAAGAGAACAAACTAGTAAGACATCGAGACGGAGGGTGTCTACGGAATATTTACATAACAAAAATATAAACGCAAATATACAAAAATATAAACGCAACATGCAACAATTTCAAAGATTTTTACATGACTTGGAATACAAATATGCATCTGTTGGTCACAGATACCTTAAAACAAATGGGCCACACATTGGTCCTCAGGATATCATCCCAGTGTCTCTGTGCATTCAAATTGGCATTTACTAAAATGTGATTGTGTTCATTGTCCGTAGCTTATGCCTGCCCATACCATAACCCTACCGCCACCATGGGTTTGTCACAATGTTGGCAAACCACTCGCCCACATGATGATATACACATGGTCCGCGGTTGTGAGGCCGGTTGGACATACTGCCATATTCTCTAAAACAACGTTGGAGGCAGCTTATGGTAGAGAAATGAACATTCAATTCTCTGGAAACAGATCATGCTGTTAAATTAGCTTCTTGATATGCCACACCTGTCAGGTGGATGGATTATCTTGGCAAAGGAGAAATGCTCACTAACAGGGATGTAAACAAATTTGTGCACGACATTTGAGAAAAGCTTTTTGTGTGAAACATTTCTGTAATCTTTTATTTCAGCTCATGAAACATGGGAAGGACACTTTATATGTTGTGTTTTATATTTTTGTTCAGTGTAATTCCTTGCATGTTAACTTATTATGAGGTGGAGAGTGAGGGAGGGAGAGAGCGATGGAGTGCATCTTGTAGAGTGTACAGAACACTATAGTAGTTTATTCACAGCACAGAACCTCACATGACTCAGATGAGTGTGTAATTTACATGAGTGGCTGGTATAAAAGGGCCATTCAAGCTGTCAGTCACATTCTACCGGAGGTCATTTGACACCCTGATTGTAAAAGTAGAATGGACCGGTGTTGAACCCGAGACCATAAGTTAACTCCTGGTCTGGGGGCGGCAGTTGACTTTTTAAGGTACTCCCAGGCAAGGTTACTCCTCCTGCGACGTGCCCACTTTGCGAAGGCACTACCTCTGTTACACTCATTTAGATTTTAGTAATTTATCAAACGCTCTTATCCAGAGCAACTTACAGTAGTGTGTGCATTTTCATACTGGTCCCCCGTGGGAAACAAACCCACAACCTTGGCATTGCAAGCGCCGTGCTCTACCAACTGAGCTACACGGGACCACTCGCCTTCCTTTGACCTCCTACTCTCCGGAGCAACCCCAGCTGCTGATATAAATCTCTATTGTGTGATCTGCTTCAACCTCCAAGTCTAGTGGAAAAGAGTAAACTAGCCTGTCCACTGATCCAGTCCAATCTGCCTTCTTCTCTCACATCCCTCCCTCTTTCCCACCCCTCCGTCCCTCCAAAGCAACATGACCTGTTGATTCCCAGACAGGTTACAACCGTCCCCTCCTAGGCCCATTCTGTTCATTATCCTCCCATATTTCACTCCCCCCTTTGTTTGGATGACAGTAAGGATTAAGATTGAGCCCAAAGATAATCTTACCGTAAAGCTACACTACATTAAAAAAAAACTGCTTTTGTGTTTCAAAGCATTAGTCAGACGTATTGAATTGGCTCTGAGTTTTCTGCTAAACTACCTCCCTGAGTCTTGGGGGGGGGGGGGGGGGGGGGGTGTTGGACTGGTAATTGTTTTTGATTGTTGTCCTTGTATCTGATTTAGCGGGTACATCATTTGGGGACTGGAGCTCTGAGTTTTTGTTATAATCAGGACGAGCAGAGAGTCCCCAGGACAACCTCACATCAGATTTATCCCTCTCCTCTCATCCCTTCATCCATCCATCCATCCATTGTTTTATCTGGGAAGAATAGAAGGGAAAAGAGAAGTGAGTGAGAGGCCTCTGATGAAATGGCCAAGAGATAAATCTGTTTGAATAGTCTTTTAATACACTATTGAACCTTTCTTTGGCCTGGTATGTTCTAGAGGACAACTCCTCTTTTATAGTCGGGACCTGGGTTTAGTAGGGAAAAGCTGATACCTAGACCAGCTAGAGCACAAATCAAATCAAATGTTATTGGTCACATACACATGGTTAGCAGATGTTAATGCGAGTGTAGCGAAATGCTTGTGCTTCTAGTTCCGACCATGCAAGTAATACCTAACAAGTAATCTAACAATTTCACAACAACTACCTTATACACACGTGTAAAGGAATGAATAAGAATATGTACATATAAATATATGGATGAGCGATGGCCGAATGGCATAGGCAGGATGCAGTAGATGGTATAGAGTACAGTATATACATATGAGATGAGTAATGTAGGATATGTAAACATCAAAGTGGCATTGTTTAAAGTGACTAGTGATACATTTATTACATCCAATTTTTATTATTAAAGTGGCTAGAGATTTGAGTCAGTATGTTGGCAGCAGCCACTCAATGTTAGTGATGGCTGTTTAACAGTCTGATGGCCTTGAGATAGAAGCTGTTTTTCAGTCTCTCGGTCCCAGCTTTGATGCACCTGTACTGACCTCGCCTTCTGGATGATAGCGGGGTGAACAGGCAGTGGCTCGGGTGGTTGTTGTCCTTGATGATCTTTTTGGCCTTCCTGTGACATCGGGTGATGTAGGTGTCCTGGAGGGCAGGTAGTTTGCCACCGGTGATGCGTTGTGCAGACCTCACTACCCTCTGGAGAGCCTTGCGGTTGTGGGCGAAGCAGTTGCCGTACCAGGCAGTTATACAGCCCGACAGATTAGCCTTGTTAAAATCCCCAGCTACAATAAATGCAGCCTCAGAGGATGTAAGGGGAAGCCATTTTTTTTGGACTGAGTAGTAGATTATTTTTTTTTTAAATGTAAGCGGGTAGGCAATGTCATGGACACACACTAAAGTAGGCTAATTGGAGAAGTTGACGTGCCCAGGCCATGACTAATGCTCAGCAAAAAGAGATTGGAACATGGTAGAGCCTAACTAATTGAAGAAGAGAGCTAGCCTAGGTTTGTTAGGTTAATTGAAGACGTGAACTAGCGCAGATATGCTAGGCTAATTGGAGAAGTCAACCTGTGTAGGTATCCTTGGCTAATTGAAGAAGTGAACTAGCAAAGGTATGCTAGGCTAATTTGGAGAAGTCAGTCTGTGTAGATATGCTAGGTTTTAATTGGAGTTGTGGATGTGTACAGCGTAAAGTTTAGCTAATCAGAGAGTGGTATGTGTGTGCTAGGATGATGGTTTTAATGGAGAAGGGTAGGTGTGTGTCTGTGCGGCTCGTGAAGCTAATTGGGGAAGGGTGCGCTTGCAGGGCAGTGCAGCCCATTTTCTCCATCACCACGGGATCCCAATAAAAAGAATTCGCTGGACGGCATGGGACAGAGGTGCCAGCTGTAGACCTGAGCAGGAGAGGATTAGACACACACAGAGATGAAAAGATAAAATAGCTAACTTTTTGTCTCCCACCTTCCCTTCTTGTTTCCTCTCTCGATCAGGTTTCTCCGTTTGTTTTGTCATTTTTCCCTCACTCAAAGCTATACATGGGAATAATAAAATCACTGTCCTGCTGAGAAGTAATCTAATTTTCCTCTCACTTCCTCTCTCCTTCCCTTTTTATTCACCATCTCTCTCTCTGCATCTCTCACCCCATTTTTCTCTCTTCCCACATTATTTCTTGGTCAGCTTCAGGCGGCTCTGTGCATCTTTGCCTCTAAATGATTGAAGTGAATGAAAAAACACATCACCAGGGAGCTGGACCTGTTTAATTTCCTCACTAAGCCCTGAAACCGCAGAGTATAACCCAATTCCTACAATGGAAAATCACAATCATAAATGTGGACATGCAATGTAGGCGCAAGGTTGAAACTAAAGGCAGGTTCAGTTCATTCAATGAAATGGACCTCCCCTCACTCACTCTCCCTGCCATTCCCAAAGCCTCTCTCCTCCTTGGGGTAGTCCAGTCAGACATCCCGTCCCCCCCCCCCCCCTGTCCTGTTCTGAGTTGTGTGGTGTGCAAACAGACAGATGGTCAAACAGACTGGTCTGTTCTCACTGCAGGGCTTTGGATCTCAGACAATGGGCTTCAGTCTCAGCCCAGAGACTGGGAAACCAAACAAAGAAGGGAAAGGGAGAAGAAAACAACCCGAAGAGGACAAGCAGACACTATATAGATCACGTGTCAAACTCATTCCACGGAGGGCCGAGTGTCTGTGGGTTTTCGCTCCTCCCTTATACTTTGTTTGTTGAAGTAAGGTCACTGATTAGAGGAACTTCCCTCACCTGGTTGGAATGAGGTTGACGCCCCTGCTATAGTGTGTCTTTGACAATAGGATGTTCACGTTCTATTCTAGATTAACATGGATGTATTTTCTCTTTCTCTCCTCCCTCTTTCCTATTCTCCTTCTCTTCTATCCTGCCTCTCTCAGGTACCACATGTCTGGTGGCCCTGCTGTCTGATAAAGAGTTGACGGTGGCGAACGTTGGCGACTCGCGCGGAGTGCTCTGTGACAAAGATGGCAACGCCATCGCCCTGTCACATGATCACAAGCCCTACCAGCTCAAAGAACGCAAGAGGATCAAGAAAGCTGGTAAGCAAAATAACATGCCTTAATAACTGGTTTTGGATCAGTTCTCTCCACCACTAGCCCTGATCTTAAACATTATAGATGAAACTACACAACTATCCCTGGTTCAGCTGTTATATTGTAGCTATACTGAGGTGTAAAAACCAAGCCTCTCCCAAATTAAGATATTTTTTAAAATTATAATCAGGAGCAGTATCCATGACTATTCCCACGACCTTGATCTCAGATTATTATCTTAATGTTTCCTTGATTTCATTATAGCTCTAACCCCAGGTAGCCTAGTGGTTAGAGCGTTGGGCCAGTAACCGAAAGGTTGGTGGATCAAATCCCCGAGCTGACAAGGTAAAAATCTGTCATTCTGCCCCTGAACAAGTTAGTTAGCCCATTGTAAATAAGAACTTGTTCTTAACTGACTTGCCTAGTTAAATAAAGGTAAACATTTTTTATAAATATATATATATATATATAAAAAATGTACCTTTATTTAACTAGGCAAGTAAGTTAAGAACAAGTTCTTATTTACATATAGATATATATAGATCAGGGGGGCCAGTGAGTGAGGAATGCAATGCACTCCTCAAGAAAGCCCCAAAAATGTCTACAGATCCCATTGGCCTGTGATGTAATTATCATTTTAATACTGTTTCATATTCTCCTTTATGTGAATGTGATTTTGATGAAATTTAGCCTTCAGTCAAATGAGTAACAAATCAAGTAGGACACACTACTCTTATTGGTGGCTGTCCATAGCTCACCATCTACAGGTTGCTGTGGGTAGTGGAGCTGCAAATAAGTAATGACAGCAAATTACACACAAACTGGATAAGCTAGTTGGCTAGCGGTTTCCAGTAACTGACTTAAATAACTGTGTCAGTGGTCATAAGTTCACACCAGCTGCCATGACTGTCTACATCTGCTATTGCTAGCTATTATGATGCAGGGTTCAAGTTAAGGGTAACCCTGTTTCCCTCCCGTTGAGTATGGCTTCCGAGTAAAGCCTTTTATCCAGTGTGTTATTCTGATTCCTCTTCATGGGTAATTATCTGGTGCTCTGGCAGTGGGAGAGAATACAAACACAGAGACACACAGGCAGTGCTGCTGCGCAGACCTCTGTGTGTACTGTTTATTGTTCTGCTTTACCTTTGAACTTCAGTATGTGAACTGTCCAATATAAACCATTCTGTCAGTGAAAAGACGTTGAACCGAAGAAAGGTTTGGTGCGCGGATCCATAGATTATTTTTCACCCTTCACTTGAAAGGCTTGATACTGTTGATGAAGATTCATGGATCTGCTCATGGGCTTAGGAACACAATGTATTTTACCTCCGCATCCCGTCTGCTGTAACTAAAAGCCATCGGTTTCTCCTCTCTTGTCCTCTCGGTCATCCCTCTCTCTCCCCATCCTCCCCCCTCCAGGTGGCTTCATCAGTTTCAACGGTTCGTGGCGTGTTCAGGGCATCCTGGCCATGTCTCGCTCGCTGGGCGACTACCCTCTGAAGAACCTGAATGTGGTCATCCCTGACCCTGACATCATGACCTTTGACCTAGATAAGCTGCAGCCAGAGTTTATGATCCTGGCATCGGACGGGCTGTGGGATGCGTTCAGCAACGAGGAGGCCATACGCTTCATCAAAGAGCGCCTCGACGAACCCCACTTTGGTGCCAAGAGCATCGTCCTGCAGTCTTTCTACCGCGGGTGCCCAGACAACATAACCGTCATGGTGGTCAAGTTTAAAGGTGCTGGTGGCAAGGCCACAGAGCAGTAGACCTACTGATGCATCCAAACGAGAAATTTATATTATATATGTACTGTATGTATATGCATAGGTTTAAGAGAAAAGACAAAACAAGGCCGCAGTTTTTGGAGCGAGAACTGTTTGTATCAAAGATATTTACAGAAATGAGCTGTTCACCACATGATGCAAACACTAAAACGTACACTTACAAATTCACTCACTCTCTCCAACAGTCACTTGTTTAGTTTTTTTTCTTCAATCTACATAACATTTATGTTTTAGTTTTTTTAAGCAGTCATATCCTCCAGGCCCTACACTGAGTCACTGTTTTGCATAAGAGGTACACCGAGATATTGACATAATTTGAAGTCGAGGCAGTGATTTGTACATCTCTGAGAGAACCTTTATCAGCAGATGTCTCATCTTATTGGTGCTTACATACATCAGAGCACCTGTAACTGGGCACCTGTTTGGTTAGCCGGAGGGGCTAAATACTTTGTCTGTTTTAAAGAGAGCTGAGACTAGACAAACTTAACTGTGTTCTCTTCTGTTTTGTCTGGCATGGCCAATTTTTTTGGGGGGGGCAATAAAACAGACAATGTGACCGATTGGATTTAAATGGCATTAGGAGATACGTACATGCTCTGCAGTCCTAATCAATGGACTGTTGCATGCGTGAGTGCATCATATCAAATGAGTCTTATAGAAATCACATTCAGTTTGATGCTTCGCTGTCCCCCCTTGATTTCTAACATTGTTCTATCATTCTAAACATTCCATCTTGTCTGTCAGCTCACCAGTCAGCTCCTGATCTCCATGTTGATTTTTGACCTGCAGTTGAGTACCCCCCAAATGACTGCACTGAAAATTGCAACTGTATTTTGAAGTTCTGAAGTTTATTGGTACTAAATATAATATTCCTTTCCTCATTTATGCAAACTACTAATGATGTCATCTATGCCTGTCTGTCAACAACAATCTGTGTATAACCCTCTGCCCAGAATGCATTTCTATAACTCTAATCTCCAGTTAACCCTGATTTAGGAATGAGTGGCACTTTGACAATAGTTGCACAAATGTTTGCGCCATGCTGTTATTGTTATGTCAGTCTTTTTGAATTAAGTATACAAATAGATTTTCACAGGCGCGATGGCATTGTACTGTTTTAATAGTCTACACGTCTTTATTCTTATCATTGGCAGACGATTGTCTTTCTGAAGTTGGGTTTAGTTCTATGGTCTCATGCTCCCTCTACATCAGGGTTCTCTGGTGTGGGAGAGTACACAGTAAAAAGACCATCCCTGTCACTGCCTGTCATATTGTACAGTTAACTTTTAAAGTTTATTTCTGTCAACTGACGGACTCAAAACGTAATATGAAGCCTTTGAATGAAATATGTACTTGTTGCCTTATTTTTTTAAATATACATTTCCTCATTTGTTGCCAAAATGAACTCCTTGGTTTCTAATGTAACGTTTGACATGCCATTCACATCGCATGTAGATATCATATGTCACGTATATAATACCATCACAGAGGTCTCCATGAGACGAGGAAGTGTAACATGAATGTACATGCTGTTCCCATGTTATCCTCCCCCTCCACATCTGCAATGAAGAAAGCAATGCACCAACTCTTTGGTAGATGAACAAAAGCAGTATGTACTAGATTAGTATGTTTTTATGTGCTTTTTCAGTTGTACATTCTTCCAAAGTAATGTATGTTTGTGGATTTTGTATTTGTTTTCGTTGAATTTAAGAAACTGTAAAAAAAGAAATATGTGAATTTTAAGATAAAATCAAACGGATGATGACAATAAAAGGATTAATGATCATAACATTGTCTTTCGTCTTTATTCATGGAAGAAAAAAACTGATGTTGAGAAATTATATTTGGTTGATTTTGAGAGCGCTGCAATACAGTATTTCAATGACCAAGCTTGATAGTGCTGGTGAGTGGCCTAAAGAAGCCTGATCATGCCACCTGTTGGTTTGTCACTAGCACTTGTTTTGTATGGTATTTTTTATTTGATTTTGTACGGTAAATGGGATACATGGTGGTAGATGTTGACTGGGTAAATCCAGGTAACACTTTACATTAAGGTGTACTTTGAATTATTTATAATGGGCTTTATGTATTTTATAAATTTGTAATTATTTGTTTTATAAATCTACTGTTCATTGTGATTGTTTTTTGATCTGACAACTCATGTGCCCTGTTTTCAGCATTTTGAACTGCACTATCTATAATGAACAATAATTTAAATGCAACATACAACAATTTCCAAGATTTTGCTAAATTCTTAAAAGGAAATTGGTCAATTTAAATTCATTAGGCTCTAATCTATAGATTTTCCATGACTTGGCAGGAGTGCAGCCATGGGAGGGCATAGGCCCACCCACTGGGGAGCCAAGCCCAGCCAATCAGAATTAGTTTTTCTCCACAAAAGGGCTTTATTACAGACAGAAATATTCCTCCTCATCCTCCCTCCCTCTGAGGATCCCGCAGGTGAAGAAGCCAGATCTGGAAGTCCTGGGCTGGGGTAGTTACACGTGGTCTGCGGTTGTGAGGCCGGTTGGACGTACTGTGAGGTGGCTTATGGTAGAGACCTGAACATTCAATTATCTGGCAACAGCTCTGGTAGACATTCCTGCAGTCAGCATGCCAATTGCACACACCCTCATTATGACAAAACTGCACATTTTAGAGTGTCCTTTTGTTGTTCCCAGCACAATGTGCACCTGTGTAATGATCATGCCATTTAATCAGCTTCTTAATATTCCACAATTGTCAGGTAGATGGATTATCTTGACAAATGATAAAATGCTCACTAAACAGGGATTTAAACACATTTGTGCCAACATTTGAGAGAAATAAGCTATTTGCGCGTATTAAACATTTCTTGGATTTTATATTTCAGCTCATGAAACATGAGACCAACACTTTACATGTTGTTCATATTTTTGTTCAGTGTAGATAAATGGGTGTAGCCTTAGCCTATGATATACAATATATATGATTTACTATATGATTTATACTGGTGATCGTAATCATGACATTTATGTTTGAACAATAGACCAGCCTATTTATATGGAGGACTATGAAAGTTATCTCATGCTATGCTGCCTGGAATCAACACCCTCAGCCAACTTCGCTAAATGGTTTTGTTGTGACGGAGGGCTGGTCTGGCATGATGTGGCTTCAAAGATACTGTAATTATATGATGTAACCCATTAACCATACAGGCCAGATGAGTACCCATGACCTATTGGTCTAAAACTGTCACTCTGATGTAATTTCCAGGAGAAGGTCACTCAGGAAGGAACACAGACCCCTCTACGCCCTAAAAAGGACTTCCTGCTGAGTGTGATGATCTGAAGCAGGTGACTCTCAGCGATGCAATAGTAATAGAAGACACTGAGAGGCTCTAACCTGAACCATTACCAACTGAAAGCTGCGTAATGACTTGGGCATTTTCCTAAAATGGAGGGAGAGGTCTTGCTGCAACCCTCGGTGTACATAAGCCATTCATATTTGCACCTTGCCTTTATAAGAGGGGATTCATCACAGCCAGAGCTCAGAAACAACCAGAGCTTACAGAGCTGAGGCAGCAACAATAACACAAGCCAGCCTTCTTCTCCAGACAACAGGACCTGTGTTTGGGTTGAGCGTGGGACTGCATGGGTCTAAGCATGCTCAGCAGGCTCAGATTGTGATGCTGGACCTGGACGGCGCGGGGAAGTCCACCCTGCTCTACACGCTCAAGTACAGCGAGTAGAGATGCTGGAGACGGAGGCGAGGGGTCTGGGGTTGACCATGTGGGACGTGGTAGGCCAGCCGAGGATGAGGCCCCACCGGAAGCACCACTACCTGGGCACGGAGGTCCTGGTGTTTGTGGTGGACAGCTGGGACCGCAGGCGTCTGGAGGAGGCAAAGAGCTCCATCGGGTAATCATTTTTTATTCATAGTAAAACTTTATACAATTCAGCCAAATCCTGATGCATGAATGTAAATAAATTACAGGTCATATCCAGTTCTCTTTCTTGTCATATTGGGCCATGTTGTTATTGGGTATAATATACTGATCTTTTCACCCAACAGGTGCTGAGGAGCGGGAGTCTAAAGAGTGTTCCTCTGGTGGTGCTGGCCATTAAGCAGGACCTCAGCAAGCCCACAGGAGATCACCCAAAGGTTGGACCTGAGGAGGGTGTGGGCACAGGGACAGGTTTGTCCAGCCGTGCTCTGGGAGGACTGGTTTGGGCCTGGAAGGCTTCAGAAGGGTTGCCTATCTGTTGAAGACTTCGCTAAAGCAGACTGAGGCGGATATAAATATATATTATTTTTATTTAATCTTTATTTAATTAGGCAAGTCAGTTAAGAACAAATTCTTATTTACAATGACAGCCTATCCCGGGGCAAACTATAACCCGGACGACACTGGGCCAATTGTGCGCCATCCTATGGGACTCCCAATCACAGCCGGTTGTGATACAACCCAGAATCGAACCAGGGTCTGTAGTGCCGCCTCTAGCACTAAGATGCAGTGCCTTAGACCGCTGCGACACTCGGTAGGATATAAAGAACACAATAAAACAACTGAAACCCAAAGCCATAACGATGATGACCAAGAAAAGGACTGGGCTGCAGCTAGGACCAGTGACTATAAAACCCTGTGGATGGGTGTAATAATCTCCCTTGGATTATTTTGTATTCTTCTTCAGGATTATGTTGAGCAGAGTAGGAGAAGATTCAGAATGCCCAGTGTTGGTTCATTCTGATCCACTCATACTTGAATAAGGGAACAAGACTCTCCAGAACAAACTTGAGATCATAACGTATCTCACGCTGAAAGCTAGTATTTTGCACGTTTGCTGATTGTTCAAAAGTGTGAATTTCTGCATTTCCTTGTCATTTTTTAAGTATACGGCAGCAGCTACTCTGCCTGGGGTCCAGCAAAACTAAGGCAGTTTATACCATTTTAAAAACATTACAATACATTCACAGATTTCACAACATACTGTGTGCCCTCAGGCCCCTACTCCACCGATACCACATATCTACAGTACTAAATCCATGTGTATGTGTGTGTATGTTATCGTGTGTGTGTATGCATGTGTCTGTGCCTAAGTTTGTGTTGCTTCACAGTACCCGCTGTTCCATAAGGTGTTTTTTATCCGTTTTTTTTAAATCTAATTTTACTGCTTGCATCAGTTACCTGATGTGGAATAGAGTTCCACGTAGCCATGTAGTAATGTGCGCCTCCCATAGTCTGTTCTGGACTTGGGGACTGTGAAGAGTCCTCTTGTGGCATGTCTTGTGGGGTATGAATGGGTGTCCGAGCTGTGTCCGTAGTTTAGACAGATAGCTCGGTGCATTCAACATGTCAATACCTCTCATAAATACAAGTGATGAAGTCAATCTCTCCTCCACTTTGAGCCAGGAGAGATTGACATGCATATTATTAACATTAGCTCTCTGTGTATATCCAAGGGCCAGCCATGCTGCCCTGTTCTGGGCCAATTGCAATTTTCCTAAGTCCTTTTTTGTGGCACCTGACCACACAACTGAACAGTAGTCAAGATGCGACAAAACTAGGGCCTGTAGGACCTGCCTTGTTGATAGTGTTGTCAAGAAGGCAGAGCAGTGCTTTATTATGGACATACTTCTCCCCATTTTAGCTACTATTGTATCAATATGTTTTGACCATGACAGTTTACAATCCAGGGTTACTCGAAGCAGTTTAGTCATCTCAATTTGCTCAATTTCCACATTATTTATTACATGATTTAGTTGAGGTTTAGGGTTTAGTGAACGTTTTGTCCCAAATACAACGCTTTTAGTTTTAGAAATATTTAGGGCTAACTTATTCCTTGCCACCCACTCTGTAACTAACTTTAACTCTTTGTTAAGTGTCATTTCAGTCGCTGTGGTTTAGAAATTACAAGTTTAGTAAAAGTAGTAGTAGGCCTATACCAAATACACTGATTGAGAGATCATGCTGATTGAGAGATCTCAAAATAGTGTGTAGTATCTGTGGATTAGAATGATAAATATGTCCCAAAACAGTGCTTCCATAATGGTATGTCCCATACAGTTAAATTGGAATTGGCTCTGTAACATCCTATTTAGTTTTTGTTCCATGTTCAACATTCTAGAATATACATAAGTGTTTTTCTCTGGGACACAACATTATTTTGATAAAACTGGAGAACTTTGCACTTTAGACAACTGGTATTTCCCTGGAAATATTAATTGTGTTTAGCGAATGGACCTGCAGGTATGCATGCCTATACACTACGAAGCTCACTATAATGCACAACATAGTTGTTTTATGTTGAAAACAACATATTTGATGGTATATATATATTACTTTCGCTAATTATAAGTCATATCTAGCGTTAACGACTAACTTTAACTTACTGTTGTAATGTTACTAGCTATCTGCTTGTAGCCTATTCTGAATGTCCATTCACATTGTTAACGTTAATGTATTAATTGATATAGATATGCAGTGTAATTTAGTATATCGTATTTTGTCCTTGTGCGTAATATTCTAATTATAAAAGATTGTGAAGTTAAATAAAACTTGACATTGACATTGGCAGTTGGTGCCTAGCGACATTTATGATTGTTGCCATAGTGATTACTATTGATAGTTTCAGGGTCCAAAAGTCATTAAAACATAACTTGATATGTATTACTGATGGGCAGCGATATGGAAGAAGTCTATATCGATATCTATATATCAGTATAGAACTAGTAACTATTTAGGCCTAACGCTTTACCAGAAGGGACTCATTGACAGATCATAACGTTAACGTTACTCAATCATGAGACTATAGAATAACTTTCATGCCCACTATTTGTAGAATTTATTGCTGATAATAATCGGAGATACAGTGTGGTGGTCTGAACTACCACAGCGCAACCTAGTGAGGGTTTAATAGAATAATAACCTATTTCGCAAGACCAATGAGTGAGCAATAAGGGGAATTCCCCACCCTTCTACGCCAGAGCGAGGCTGTGCCTCTACCACCGGCATTCCCAGTATGCACCGCGGACAGACCAGCAAAAAATAGTCCGGTAACTGAAAGGCCTGAGAAAAAAAGAACTTGAAAGGGGTAGCTGCTAGCTAATTAATTTCTAACGGTGTTAAAACATAGCTAAAATTGCTAATATGGCTGACAACGAGAAACTAGACAACCAGCGGCTGAAGAATTTCAAGAACAAGGGTCGCGATTTGGAGGTAAAGTATTCTGATTCCGTCGAGGGGTCCTTTTTCGTATGCGCTATTTTGTGGTTTGGGGCTGCGCTGTGTGACGTCGTTTGTAATTTTCAGGATCTGGAACTTTGCACCCAGCCCAAACCAGGCCTTATCTGATCGTCAAATAGATCAAGTAACTTCTATCAATCCACCCGACTTTCTCAACCTGAATAAAAGTAACCATCAACACGTGAAACGTCCCATGCTAACCGAACTAGTAATGACTTCCAGTTCCATCTAAGCTAGCTAGCTAACTACAGGCCGTGATAGCAAACACGCTGTTCGATATAGCTAGATTTTCTATTCGACTGTCATCTGAAATGTAGTTAGGTACCTGTGTCAGACAGCCCATCCAATTTGGTGTTGAGGTTTGGAATTGACATACCTAACCACATCTTTTCGGGGGATAATTTGATTAACTAAACGAGATTCGTATCCCTTTCAAACAACAGCGCTCGTCAGCCGTCTCAGTGGTTTGGATTAGTTAACGTTAGCTAGCCAGCTATAGTACCACCCCTCCCCGACTAACGTTGTACTTTGCTAGTTAACTAATTTATACGCAATTATCAGATGGTATACATCGTTAGTTATATCAAAGTAGCCAATACAATGTTGAAACTAGTAGGTAACGTTGGCTAGATAACTAATGACCTCAAAGAGAAAATTACGCAGTAAGAACCTCAACTATACTAGCTAGCTGGTCAGCTAAGTTAGCCACCCTACTGCATTTGTCATTGAACTTTATATTCGTAGTTTGTAGTGTCAAATGTAATGGTAAATGTTTACCTTATACTAGTTAGCAGCGTCCTTAACGACAATTATTTAACTATTTGAATGGAGCAGGTCTCGAACCCTCGACCTTCTAGCCCGAAGTCCAGCCGCTATCGACTGTGCCCCAAAAGCATGCTCAAGCGGCAGAGCCGAAATCCGCGTTTATAAACCCAGGGTCGTTACGCTATATCTAGCTAGCCAGTACCCATTGACGGTAGCTAGGTTAGTATCTAACCTGCTAGCGTAGCTCATCAAAACAACGGCGGAATTTAGCTGGTCAGGCCCCCTTTACAGGCCTTGGCAGACCTATAACGTAAGTTATAACCATTGTGAGGTAGATGGATGGATGGATAGGCAACAAGTGTAGGAGAATTTAACATTAACGTTATATTATACTAACCAGTGTTTTCCCTAGTTTTGGAACACAACATCAGGAGTCAGTCTATTGGTTGGACTCCCTTAGTTGTAAATCGTTCTAGTGGGTGGCGACAAATGCATATGTATAATCTCTAGGAACTCTATTTATCAGATATATCGTGAAATGTTACCCTCGCTATCAAATAAAAATCTTAATCTAACTTTTGACCGAACTGCACAATATTCATGCTGTGTACTGTGGTAGGAAGTCTCGTGTGTGTGGTCTAATGGCAGCCCACTGTCTAACTGAACAGGAATATGGTGCTGTTCAGACGAAAGTTGGATTCAGACGTTTATTTGATAGCGAGGGACACATTTCACTTTTACATCTGGTATGTAGAGTTCCTAGAGATTATACACATGCATTTGTTGACAGGGAATGTTTTTTTTTTTGGTGAAGCAGGCTATATCGTGGTAGGGTTATTTTACACTCAGGCAGTCCAACCAATACAGACTCCTGATGATGTGTCCCAAAGCTAGTTTGCACCCCATCTGGAACAGTCTGGGGGAGAGGGCACCACACCAACACCCAAGGCTTCTTCAACTTAGCTACATTTTCAGTTCAAACTAGTGGAAGCAACATGATTATAGGCAAGGGAAATAGATGATAGAGGAACACCCATACCAGCTAGGCCTATGTGTTATGGTGTTTCAGGATAGATGGTCAGGAAATCATGTTGTCTTTGTATCCGGTTTAACAAGAAGTGCCTGCCTCTTTTTAATGAAGTAATATGGCTAGGTAACGGCAGGGGCATTGTTTGCGGCGGAAACAAGCATATTTCTTGAATAACAACTAGTGTGCATAACTAGGCTAAATCACACCAAGACATGATAGAAGTGCTGAACTGTCTCCCACTTCACTGTGGAGAGGGAATATAAGATTTTTTTTTAAGGAGGAAATGGGTAGTGCCCTTCTAGACCGAAGGAAGAATATAACTTCATCCGATCATGACAAATGGCCAAAGGCCAGTATGTTATGACAGCAAATTACTTAATAAGGCCTTATCAAAAATGTAATGTCTGTCAATCAGGTGCTTGAAAATGGTCCCTCGTATTACCACCCAATATTAACATGAACCATAACATACAAAACACCAGCCCTGGAGCAGTTGAGATCTGTGGTAAGTCAGTCTATATGGAAATCGTGTCAGTGTCATAATTTGAGTGAGTTGGTGATTTTAGGCATCGGTATAACAGGCTGCTTCAATCACTGTGCCATCCATGGCTGTGGATGGAAACGAATGAACAATTGGACTCTGAACAGCTCTAGGCATGAGTACACCGGATGTTGTTATCTCTTCATATTGGGAGGATAAACATCTCATTTATGTTTTGGGCTTGGTTTGTGGAAATATCAACAATCAGGAACGGTGTATATTTGGACTAGGCTAATGTATGCGTTTCCTCCCCTATAGACGATGAGAAGACAGAGGACGGAGGTGGTGGTGGAACTGCGCAAGGTAATCATTCGCTTTCCTTTAATCTGTCAGACAAGATACAAATGCATTTCAATCAGGTTATTGAAGATGAGTTTAAAGGGATACTTCGGGATTTTGTCATTGAGGCCCTTTAACTACTTCCCCAGAGTCCGATGAACTTGTGGATACCATTTTTATGTCTGTGTCCTGTCTGAAGGTAGTTTTGCGAGCCAATGCTAACTACCGTTACCCATAGCGCAATGACTGGAAGTCTATCTGCTAGCATCCCGAAGTATCCCCTTTAAAATTCCTGTTTAGTAGTTGAGCATGTTGCCATGCTGATACATGTATGTTAAGACAGCTGCCTTGCCCTGCTCTATGCAGAACAAAAGGGACGAGCACCTTCTGAAGAGGAGAAACGTGCCCCACGAGGACATCTGTGAGGACTCTGATGCCGACGGAGACTTCAGATCGGTACGTGGCTCTGTTCAAATACTTTGAAAAGGCATCTTTCTGTCCTTCCTTGAAGTAATGACTGATGGGAATTAATAGGGGATTGAGATCTATGGTAAGACTGAGTTCCTAGAACTGTTAGCTAAAAGATATCCACATGCAGTCCAAATCAAATGGGAGGGGACCTCTTGCTGTTGCAGTAAAAAAGATTAACTAAATAGGATGAATATCGACTGTACTGTTTTTTTTGTAATGATTTGTGGCATTCAAAGTTTTATCCATGTTGACGCTCCTCGGGGACTGGTTAGTGTCTCCATACATTCTGACTTATTTTTCCCAGTCAGGACTGCCTCTTAAGACCTGACTAATTACCCTGAGGTGTGGCCACAGTGCAAACAAACGCAGGATAATGCCTCTGGCCGTGTTTTACATTGGCAAAATAAAATTGTTCCCTAACCAAGTACCTACTTTTATCTTGCAGCAAAACACCTCTCTTGAAGCAATAGTACAAGTAAGTGCATCTCACTTCCATGTTTGAAAAATGTCTTCGACACTGATTTCCTTCCCATGTATGTGATCCCCTGTGTGCTATTGTGTTGCAGAATGCCACCAGTGATAACCAGGGAGTTCAGCTGAGTGCCGTGCAGGCTGCAAGGTAGGAACTCTCTCCTCCTACACCCGGCTCTGCTGGTTGCCATGGTGATGCACACTCAAACATGGTTCCAAAAAACGTCTCTAGAATGTTGTGCAGTTAATTGTTTCATGGTTTCCGGCGAGCATGCTGCGTCATTGTCACCGGTTTTGTGTAAGCGTTGTGCGATTGTATTTCGTGTCTGTACTCAACAGCACCGGTGTTGCGCAACAGCTCAATGTCTACATTTCACATTCCTTTATTTTGTGTCTGTGTTTCAGTGTGTTTTGACTATCTTAAGTGCAATCGTGTGAAATAATAACTTTTTCTTCTGCAGGAAGCTGTTGTCTAGTGACCGTAACCCTCCCATAGATGACTTGATCAAGTCTGGCATTCTCCCCATCCTGGTGCACTGTCTGGACAGAGATGACAAGTAAGCAGGGCTTTACTTTGTTATAGATATTCTGTCTTGAATAACACAACAGTGGTTGTGACCTAAGCATTGCTGTAGTGAATGTAAGCTAAGCATCATTGCACTGAGAACAGATCTTTTCAGATGATGATGAAAGTGCAAATGTCAGGATTTTCTGGAATCAGATGTGAGGATTGTCATAACCCTCGTATTACCATAACCTTTTCCATTTCTCATTTCATCACTCTTTGTTTCTTTATCCCTCTCTTTCTCTCTCTACCCTTTTTTCTTTCTACCTCATCTTACTCCTGCCTCCAGTCCATCTCTACAGTTTGAAGCTGCCTGGGCTTTGACCAACATTGCCTCAGGAACCTCAGAGCAGACCCAGGCAGTGGTTCAGTCCAGTAAGTACCAGCTCACAACCTCGGTGCTACCACTGCCAGCACTCTCTGGGGGCTAGGTGGGATTTTCGATCGTCATGCCTACCAAGTCTTGGATTTGTTGTTTATGTGACCCTGAAAAGTAGATTATTTGTGGTCTTTGGTGATTGAGTTAGCTATTGAATATTGAGAGTACTTCCTCTCCTGCAGATGCTGTGCCTCTGTTCCTGAGGCTGCTGCACTCTCCTCACCAGAACGTGTGTGAACAGGCGGTCTGGGCCCTGGGCAACATCATAGGTGAGTCTGGATCCTTCACTATGTGTCTGGGACACTAACAATGGAGGCTGATTTTTTTTTTTTTTGGAATGGCTCAGGGATTCTCTGATGTTTGTCTCGAGGCATTATCGGTGAGTGTTTGAAACCATCTGTTCGTAGGCGATGGCCCCCAGTGCAGGGACTATGTGATCAGTCTGGGCGTGGTGAAGCCCCTGCTGTCCTTCATCAGCCCCTCTATCCCCATCACCTTCCTCCGTAACGTCACCTGGGTCATGGTCAACCTCTGCCGCCACAAGGACCCACCGCCACCCATGGAGACCATCCAGGAGGTAAGAGAGGGAGTGTGTATGCCACCTGAGTTATGGTCACTGTCCTGGCAAAATGACCTGAGGACACTATCCAGGAGTTACTGGCTCTGTTAGTTTGTCTCTGAATCTCTCTCTGTCAGTGTGTTGTTGAATCTGAGCATTATTTACAGTAGTGTAAAGTGTGTGTGTGTGCCCCTGGGGTATATGTAACCATCTGTCTATCCTCCTAGCTCCTGCTGTACATTCCTGTTTCCTGCCAATGTCACTCTCCCCTCATGTGAGAGATGGAGGAATTGATCAGTAGTTGGCTGGTTGTCAGTGGGATGAATGGAGTGAGTGAGGGAGCGAGCAGGATTAGTCAGTACCCAGCAGGTGTGCTCCTAAGCTGGGGAAATGAGGGCTGATTTAG
Organism: Salmo trutta; assembly: GCF_901001165.1. Taxonomy (NCBI): domain Eukaryota; kingdom Metazoa; phylum Chordata; class Actinopteri; order Salmoniformes; family Salmonidae; genus Salmo; species Salmo trutta. The sequence continues at coordinate 60,136,578 of NC_042969.1, read as the reverse complement.
TGCTCAGAGCGGCATGTCTGTGGAAGAGGCACCACTGCTGGATAATACTGGACCATGTCTCTAAACTGCCACAAAAAGGCGTGGGAAATTTGGATCCTTATAGCTAAGAAGAATCCCTAATCGAAAACAATCGCAGTTCAGTTATCACAAAACATATTATTTTCAGTGTTCTAGCCTAACTAGATGATGGGCTATAAAGGCTCTCCCCTTGGACGCCCTCCTCCCTCCGCTGACCTCACTCAAGCCATGAACTTTCTCAACCTTCAGTCTCTTGTCCGTCGATCAACTCATGATGATTATGTTGTTTTTAATTTGCTTGTTTTGTTGTTGCTTTAAATCCGTTTCAGATTTCTGTATGTACTGAATCACGCTATATAAGTTTAATACATTTAAGTTGCGTAATTTGAAGGTAGACTCGGTGATATGAAGTAGATGCAGAAAGTAAACAGCATATAGTGGGTCCATTTTAGCTCAAGGCTCTCCACTGTTTTGGTGCCCTGGCTACCACCCTGTGAATGGCGTGAAGTGAACCCACGCTGTTACTGTGTGTGACCGTCAGAGAGCGAAGTGTTCCATCTCAATATCCTAACCTATTCAGTGATGATAGGCCCTGCTTTACTGAAGTTACGAGACATGGCAAGCCCCAAACATTGTGAGATACAGCTTGCTGATAGTTGGGCCTAGTGCATGGTTCTGACTCTGTCTGCCTGGTGGCCGACCTGCCTATACTGTGCCCCTCCCCTTTCTCTCCGTCCCTCGCTAGCTCGTGTTTGTGTTCTCGGAAGTACGGCAACTAATCCGTCTCCGCCGTTCCAAAAATAATGAATCTTAGGAGTCGATTTCCTAGTAGAATCTAATCTTGACAATCGGAAATGGGAGTCAACGTGCAAGGAGTTGGAATCAATTATTTTGGAGATGACTCGCCACCACTACGTACGTCATCATCGTTAACAGTTGGGAAAATGACAGGGAAAGGCAAGCAACAGCAGTTACAGATGAAGTCGGAAGTTTACATACACTTAGGTTGGAGTCATTAACTCGTTTTTCAACCACTCCACAAATTTCTTGTTAACAAACTATCATTTTGGCAAGTCGGTTAGGATATCTACTTTGCATGACATAAGTAATTTTTCCAACAATTGTTTACAGACAGATTATTTCACTTATAATTCACTGTATCACAATTCCAGTGGGTCAGAAGTTTACATACACTAAGTTGACTGTGCCGTTAAACAGCTTGGAAAATTCCAGAAAATGATATCATCGCTTTGATATCATCGCTTGAGAAGCTTCTGATAGGCTAATTGACATCATTTGATTCAATTGGAGGTGTACCTGTGGATGTATTTCAAGGCCTACTTTCAAACACAGAGAATCTTTGCTTGACATCGTGGGAAAATCAAAAGAAATCAGCCAAGACCTCATAAAAAAATTGTAGACCCCCACAAGTCTGGTTCATCCTTGGGAGCAATTTCCAGACGCCTGAAGGTACCACATTCATCTGTACAAACAATAGTATGCAAATATAAACACCATGGGACCACGCAGCCGTCATACCGCTCAGGAAGGAGACGCGTTCTGTCTCCTAGAGTTGAACGTACTTTGGTGCGAAAAGTGCAAATCAATCCCAGAACAACAGCAAAGGACCTTGTGAAGATGCTGGAGGAAACAGGTACAGAAGTATCTATGTCCACAGTAAAACAAGTCTTATATTTCAACATAACCTGAATGACCGCTCAGCAAGGAAGAAGCCACTGCTCCATAACGCCATAAAAAAAGCCAGACTACAGTTTGCAACTGCACATGGGGACAGAGATCGTACTTTTTGGAGAAATGTCCTCTGGTCTGATGAAACAAAAATAGAACTGTTTGTCCATAATGACCATCGTTATGTTTGGAGGAAAAAGGGTGTGGCTTGCAAGCCGAAGAACACCATCCCAACCGTGAAGCACGGGGGTGGCAGCATCATGTTTTGTGAGTGCTTTGCTGCAGGAGGGACTGGTGCACTTCACAAAATAGATGGCATCATGTGGATGGAAAATTATGTGGATATATTGAATCAACATCTCAATTCATCAGTCAGGAAGATAAAGCTTGGTCGCCAATGGGTCTTCCAAATGGACAAAGGCAATGCTACCAAATACTAATTGAGCGTATGTAAACTTCTGACCCACTGGGAATGTGATGAAAGAAATAAAAGCTGAAATAAATCATTCTCTACTATTATTCTGACATTTCACATTCTTAAAATGAAGTGGTGATCCTAACTGACCTAAGACAGGGAATTTTTACGAGGATTAAATGTCAGGAATTGTGAAACTGAGTTTACATACACCTTAGCGAAATACATTTAAACTTCCAACTTCAACTGTAAGTCCTGTATGGTAATACTTTGACAAGTTAAATGAGAAGTGAAGGCCAACTTTCTGAGAGGTACAGTAATGGTAGTACAGGTGCAATGCTAACCATATGATGGGGTCGCTCTGAAAACTGTTGCTGGCAGCAGCACACCCGCATTGAGAATTCACATGGAATTTTAAGAATATTTTTGTGTTAACAGAACCCCCGCCAAAAAGGCTGTTTTAAAAATTGTCCAGTTGTCACATCCATAGTGGGAATATCCTATTCCTGTAATTTTGTTGGCATCTCCCTCATTGACTATCTTGCTCTCTCCCTCCTTTTTTTCTCTCTCAGATTCTTCCAGCTCTCTGTGTGCTGATCCACCACACTGATGTTAATGTGAGTATTCCTGAATCTCCATGATGGTATCCAGAAAGAGACAACCCGAATAGTAAAAGTTGACATTGATAATATTGTTAGCGTTTTTTTTTATCCACATTTAATAAACACAAGCAGATATTGATGAATGAGAGTCAATATTTTGTTTTTGGGACCTTTGACCCCTGTAGATCCTGGTGGACACGGTGTGGGCTCTGTCCTACCTGACGGACGCCGGCAACGAGCAGATTCAGATGGTCATCGACTCGGGCATCGTGCCCAACCTGGTGCCCCTGCTTAGCCACCAGGAGGTCAAAGTCCAGGTACGGAGACACAGATGCTAGTGGGCCATGATCTAGGATCAGCTTAGCCTCCCCAAATCCCACCATTAACCACAAAACTGTCCGTAGATCAGCATCTAGGAGCAGCTTTATCCTACTCAGTGGGGCTCAGGAAGACCGCTTTTGTAAGGACTGAGCCCTTACCCTACCATAGCTGTTTTTACAGATGTGATGGAATCAGATGGGTGTGTAAGCAATATGGCGGTGGCTTCTCTATGCTCATTAGAAGGATAGGTAGAGCATCATCATATTACTTACCCCCTATCAGTTTCCTTCAGGTCTGCAAACACTGATGGGGGTGTGGCTAGGGGTGGTCAAGTACTTGGAGACCTGTGCACTGCGATGGCAAGATAAAGTTCGTTTGGGGGAGAAGCAAGTGTTTGGAAAAGAGCTCTTGTCCTGAGCTGCAGTGTTTTGACTGGAGACGGATTCCTCTCTGGGGGGGGGGGGGGTGCTTAGGACTTGAATGGATCTTACTCCTGATCCCCAGTCTGGTGCTTACTGTGCTGATATTCATACTCAAGTCATTCTTTGGGTGGTGGTTGCATTTATTGGTTGGTTTGCTTACTTTAGTTAGTTGCATGAATGTTCATTGATGCTTGGAGTTTTGTATTGACTGCTATGTGGAACTCGTGTGTGTGTGTGTGTTTTTCTCTAGACGGCTGCTCTGCGGGCAGTGGGCAACATAGTGACTGGAACAGATGAACAGACCCAGGTGGTGCTCAACTGTGACGCCCTGGGACACTTCCCCTCTCTCCTCACACACCCCAAGGAGAAGATCAACAAGGTAACACGCCGTGAAACACACTCCGCACCGCTTCACCTTGCCACAGCACAGCAGGTGTGTCAGTGGGACTGATCATGCTAGACGTGATGATATCAGAGACATGGTGCTAGTGTGAATGCGATATGAATCACAGTGAATGGGGATACAACTATTAGTTAGGTACTCACACCATGGAAGAGCTGGATCAAGAAGCTGATGGAAATTGCAGTTTAAGTAGATTTTTGGGGTGGTCTGGGACAGTGGGTAGTGTGTGTGGGTGGTATTTCTGGGTGGAGGATAGTGGGCGTTGAAGACCCATGGGTCTCTGCTGATATCGGAGTGCATCTGAGGCCTGTCTCTCCCTCAGTGACTGAGCCAATGATTAGGGCCTCACAACCGCCCCTGCCCAGCCTCAGCTCTGAGCAGGCCCCTGGAGTCTGATCTAGCTTGGTCCACACTCCTTTGAATTCCACATGGGAACTAATCACCATGTCTGCAGTCCTCCTGACATATGCACACACTGACTCCTTATTCAGTCTCTGTATCACACAACACTTGAAGGAGTAGTCAGACTGAGTACTGCTGTTCTCCCATCCTGCAGGAGGCAGTGTGGTTCCTGTCCAACATCACAGCAGGCAACCAGCAGCAGGTGCAGGCCGTCATCGACGCCAACCTGGTACCCATGATCATCCACCTTCTGGACAAGGTCTGTTTCATGAGTTTCACGGCTTCATTCATCACTTCATCAGCGCTTTCTGTCACACACAATGAAGCAGTACTGAGAATCTCATGTTGGTGAAATATTAATACAGATGATTTTGCAGGGAGACTTTGGAACACAGAAAGAAGCAGCCTGGGCCATCAGCAACCTGACAATTAGCGGGAGGAAGGACCAGGTGAGCTCAACTAAGGCCTACCCGCTTTACCACATACACCTCACCTGACATCCATACACTCAAATTGCCACGTTGTAAAAAATGTATTTTGTAAACACTAAAGCTGACCCTTCTCCTCCGGTCCTGTAGGTGGCGTACCTGATCCAGCAGCAGGTGATCCCTCCCTTCTGTAACCTGCTGACAGTGAAGGATGCTCAGGTGGTGCAGGTGGTCCTGGACGGACTCAGCAACATCCTCAAGATGGCCGACGACGAGGCCGAGACCATCGCCAACCTCATCGAGGAGTGTGGAGGTGAGCGCCCAGCCCACTGTGACCTCTCAAACATAATTGTTCCTACCTACTGTTTATGTTGAAGTATAGTGTTTATCTCAGTGGCTGTGTAGATTTGACTGCTGAGCCATCTCGCTCTCTTCCCTGCCCCTCAGGTCTGGAGAAGGTGGAGCAGCTCCAGAATCATGAGAATGAAGACATCTATAAACTGGCGTATGAAATTATTGATCAGTTCTTCTCATCTGATGATGTAAGTCAGTTCACTAATATGGTCATGTTTTGGTTGGGGAAGGTACTGCATACTACATTGTGGGGAATGTCTTATTGGTATAGATTATTAACTTGTTATTGTCTGATGTTCAGATTGATGAAGACTCCAGCCTGGTTCCGGAGGCGATCCAGGGGGGAACGTACGGCTTCAATTCCTCCACCAACGTGCCAACAGAGGGGTTCCAGTTCTAGAAGGCATCTCGGGAGTCTGGAGTTTTGTTCGCGATGCAGCACTCTGTTCAACATTAAACAAATTAGGAGAAAAAGAGAGCGAAAGAGTGTGAGAGAAATTAGATCCATTGTGCTTGGCTCGTGGGATCCGTGGCTGCATCTTATCTGAGAAAATGTGTGGATTTCGTTTGGCATTCCGGGGGAACCAGCCCAAATGAAGTTTGAGATGGCGAGTGGGTGTGAGTGAGTGGCTACATGTTGCAAAAAAACAAACATCTACATCGAATGCGTTGAGACATGCCAAGTAACTTCCATGTTATTGGAGCTGTCGACTAAAACGGAAAACTACTACAATGACAACAAAAATGCGGTGTCAGCCCGGGAGAACAAATACATCAAAATCAAGAAATTGAGGCAACAAATCACAAAAACACAAAAGGAAAACCAACAAAACAAGCATAAGATGAACCATATGACAATTCTGCGGTCCTCCGACCGGAGGGGGCGCCACTTGTGCGCCCATCCCCCAATCGGCCACGCCATCAGACGTGTGTGTGAATGGACCCATTGTGTATGAATGTCTGGACTCAGTGCTGAGGAGCCAGGTTCATCTCCTCCAACCAGAGGCCCTCGATGGGGCGTCTCCCCCCCGCGGCGGTGGGCAGGGCCAGAGTCCAGCTGCGCGTGTGCGAGAGAATGGACGAGTGGCGTGTGTGCGTGTCTGGAGAGTGCAAGAAGACTGGATGTGAACGCATGCAGAGAGAAAAAAATACATAAGAGTAACAAAACCGAGAAGCGCAAACGAAGGAAAATACAAGAAGAAATTCTGCCTTCTAAAGAGGCAGATACAAATCCCTGAAAGGAAGAACTTTGGAAATGAAAAAAAAAATAAGACAACATAAGGGTTTTGATTGTTAAGTTAGTATTAATTAACACTGGACAATGCTTTTGGCAGGTGGAGCAGTGGGTGCATTGTATTCAGATGCATTTGGCGGCTTTTCTTTTTGCATCCAGTGTACAATTTTTATTTTTTTCCCCCTGCTTTTACTTTCATTGCTTATGGTGATAAGGATCATATTCCACCTTCCCACAATAACCATACCTTTGCACCAGATATGGGTTTGATGCTGTGAAATTCTGACATGACTGTCAACCAAATGACTTATATACTCCCCTAGCATGATTTAATGTTTTTTCTTTCTCTTGAAGCAAAAATCACTGCTTTGCAGTATTGTTGCCATAGCTTTGAGCTTTGACTTATCATAAGGGGAAATGAAAAATGGCAGTTTTTATGTAACATCGATTCATAACCTTTGCATGTACTAAACTATAGCACAGTTAATTAAAACATTTTTTTTAGTTTCTTTAGGCTGTGTACACAGTAATTCTTATTTTTTTGTAAACTGTGCTGTTTTAAATGTTACATGTCTCCCCCTCCCCTACATTTCTGATTTGAAGATTAATCTGAACAGTTTTGCACATGTACTGCAGAGAGAGAGGCCTGAAGTCGTTCAAAAGGTGTGGTTAGACTCTCAAATCATACCTGCTAACACCAACAATATGCATCATCCAACCACAATGTTTTATATTCAGTTGTAGCCATGATCAACTCATGTTGAGCCATTTTAGTGAATTTGAGAAACATTTTTTTTTATTATTATTTTTTAAGGGGGGGGCAATAATTGTTCTGCCTCTGATGTTGAGGCACCCCCGAGTTGGGGAAAGGTAAGTATCGGGGATTGGACCCCCTAGCCTCGACAAGGTGTCTCAATTATACATGTGGAGCCTTATTCCTTAATCTAAAACTCATGAACAAGTTTGCAGTACCTCCCAACCCCTTGCTCCTTCCCCCTCTTTTCCATTTAGGTGCACAATCTTTCCCTTCTGTTGAACATAGGTTGTTGTTTTTTTTAGCAGCAGCAGCAGCATTCCTTGTTAGCAAAGATGTGGTTTCAAAAAAATAAATGGAATGGAAGAAGTTGGTTATCCTTTTGAGTTGGATCTACAGGCTAGGTTGTCTTCAAGAAAATAAATAGTGAAACCTACAGGTATGGTCTGTCTTTTTGTGTTGTTGCCTCGGAGGTTTCATTTAGGATCAGATCTGGCATTTGCAGCATTTCAATATCTTTGTCAAAAATAACGTCCTTGATGTAGTGCTATGGTGAAAGAAGTTAAGCCTAAGTGTATATATTTTTTTCTACATAAACATCTCATCTACCCAGACACGCATGCTCACGCCTGCATGATTTTGCCACTTGCCCATAAATTGTATCAATTCGTTTCTCGGTCGCTCAGGCTATTAAAAATAAATAAAATATTAGATTTTCCATTTTGTTAATGATGGCGGATTGATTGATTTCTAAGTTTAGTGTACGTTTTTTCAAGATTAGTATCGTCAAGCCATTGGGTATCTCACCTTTTTGGTTACTTTACCAGTGCACTTGATTTCAAGTTTCTTAGAGGCAGGCACATGATTGGAAATAGGCTGTTGTAATTCGCATGCGCACTGAGATACTATAGTCGGGGACCAAACCGAGGACGGATCGGGATCTTCCGCACTTATTAGCGAAGTCCGGGCATCGGTGAGTGTTTTAAAAATAACATACTGTACTTTGAAATTATCTATCCAAGTTTGAAACCGTTTTGAGTTTGATTAAAAATGCACAGTAACCTCGTTGAAATGCAGGCCAAATAACCAGCTGTGTCAGGGTGATACTGGTAGGCTGGACACTACATTTTTAACAATGCTTTTTTTCTGATAACTAGTTCTTTGCTTCCGCCGTGGAGCCCAGTTTCATAATATTACCATATGTCCCAGCTGCTTGCCGTAGTTGGAAGTAATCACGAAAAAACATGCATTATTTTAGGGCATTTTTCACAATGGCAGCTCCTATTAATTCTATTGAGCACCGTGGAACCTACTCTCATTCGGAACGTTCTATTCCCAGTTTGTTCCACGTCACAATGCCTGCTTTGCTATTGTTGGCGATGAGACCTGCCCACGTTGCTCGTAGTTCAAATGCAAACAACACATTTCCTCATGCAACTCTGAGATCCCATTGTTCACTATAGGGACATGTATGCATGTGTCTATTTAGCCAAATATCTCGCTTGGGGTTTTTTGAAGTCGGACACCATTTGTTAATCAGGATTATCTCTTTCTAATTAGAGTTTGGCAGCGTACTCTTGCTGTCATCGATCGCTAGACCAGAAATAGTCAAGTTGACATTTTTTCCCTACCTCGATATGCAGACATAAGCACACTTGGCACCATCAATGTGCGGATGTTGACTTTCTACATGAGTTATTTGTCTGTTAAGTCCAAAGAACAGATTGTAGTGGTAAAATAAAAAGTTATACATTATTTGGTATTTGCTATTTAGGCGAAATTCAGCGTCACTCCAGTCAAAACAGGCTCTGCGATCGTTCGATTCCACCATTTGCTATGAGCTCGCTAGTGTTCCAGCTTAGCCAACGTTCTTTTGCCATTTTTCAGCATTGGGCGAATTTTGACTCGGTTCTATTTTCCAGCCTATACTGGCATCACTGTTTTCTTCCAAAAGCAAAAACTTTCGGCAGCGTTTAGTGTCTCAATGCTTTTATTTTGGTAATTAAGATATTATTTATGCCAGAAATATTACGTGTGAACGATGTCCATGTTATAGGCTACTATGTTACAAGCTATGTCTATTGTTGTACATTGCCAACACTGCCGCACAAATAGGAAGTTAACACTTGTAGCCTAAATTTCGTGATAAATCCAAATTAATCAACACCTTTAAGCGAAATGTCATTCTAGACCTGGTCAGACCGCTAAACTATCATATTATTTCAACAAGAATAGTGTCACTCAGGTGTTGGGCAGCATCACGTGAGCTGTGCAATCTAACTTGAGGTGCCAATTGAACAAACTGCTCTTGTACAGTTAGTTTAGTGCAGCCTGCCACCAAAATGAGTAGGCTCTTCAAACCCCCACAGTATTAATGTAATACAGTACTAGTAGTCTTGATCTCTGGTAGCTGGAGCTTTCACTGTTTCCTACATTTCAGGCAATTGCACTACATTATACTGTAGTTGGAAAACCACTCTAGTCATTTTGTAACCAGGGCCAGTTTAAGGCATAATTTGTAGTAATCCTGTCCAAATACCGACTGGGCACGCAGGACACATGCCCAGGGGCCCTGACCTGCACGGGCCGCCATTGACTTAGTCAGGGCATAAGTCATGGCAAAATGTGTAGAATTGCAGGAAATTAGCTTTAAAACCGCAACATTAAAAAAAAAATCCCTCTGCCCCATGGCAAACCATGTAGAATTTCATGAAATGTGTTATAAAATTGCTACATTTTCTCTCCGACCCATGGCAAAATGTGTAGGACTGCAGGAAATTAACTTTAAAATGTAAATTCTGTTAGGAGGGACACTTGCCAATAATTGTAGTGCCCTACAAACCTATACATGGGTTAGACCGAGACAGTAGAAACTGCAGATCATCCGGTCAGTTTGAAAAAGCTTCTAGTGGTGAGGTGTGAAGTCGTCATCCACTGCTATCCAGGTTTGGTGGTACTGGTTTGACAGTCATTTTAATATGCTAGTAGGCCACAGAAGTACCAACCACAACTTTGCAGATTGTCATGAAACGACTCCACATTTTATTTAACTAGGCAGGTCAGTTAACAAAATATTTACAGTGGCGGCCTACCAAAAGGCCTCCTGCGGGGATTAAAAATACAAATATAGGACCAAACAAAGACAACACAGCATGACAGCAACACAAAACATGGTACAAATATTATTGGGCACAGACAACAGCACCAAGGGCAAGGTGGAGACAATGCATCACACGAAGCAGCCACAACTGTCAGTGTTCATGATTGCGTCTTAATGTCGAGATGGAGATAAAACTGTCCAGTTTGAGTGTTTTTTTGCAGCTTGTATACAGAGGAGTATAGAGTGCAGTGATGTGTCCTATAAGGAGCATTGGTGGCAAATCTAATGGCCGAATGGTTCTTTAGGTGTTGTTCTTTACCAAACACTCACTCAACAATTGGTTTACAAATAGCAAGCCAAGTGAGGTTGTAGTCTGTCACGACAACTCAAACCTTTGAAGTTCCGTCTTGATTTAGAATACGCAAGTGTTGTCTGCTTCTCCAATTTTCAGGCTAAACGATGCATTGAATTGCAAGGGAAGAAACAAGCCAGGTACGCAGAGCCTCATTGTCCCATCACCTCAGCATGGATAACCTAGAGGAGGACCTGACATGTTCAGTGTGCTATTCCCTCTTCGCTGATCCTCGGGGCCTGCCCTGCTCCCACACCTTCTGTAAGTCCTGCCTGGACAACGTACTCCAAGTCTCTGCCATCTACTCCATCTGGCGTCCGCTGCGGCTCCCACTGCCACAGTGTGGTAGAGCTACCACCAACGGGTGTTGACGCATTGCGTATAAATATCTCCCTCCACGCCATAATTGAGAAGGAAACCATTTGTTTAATACGTTTTTATTTGATCTTATGCCCCGATGGGACAATGACCTATCTTAATAGTGTACAGTATAATGAAGTGGTATATCATTTATTTTATTCCCATCCTTACCTGTCAGTTCCAGAAGGACAGCCACCCACGGCCCCCCTCCTGCCCTGAGCATCACCGACAGCCCCTCAATGTCTGTGTCCAGGACTGGTGTCAATTTAAATAGTCCTGGTGGCTATTTGATTAATTGTTCAGCAGTCTTATGGCTTCAGGGTAGAAGCTGTTAAGGAGCCTGTTGGTCCTAGACTTGGCACTCCGATACTACTTGCTGTGCGGTAGCAGAGAGAACAGTCTGACTTTGGTGACTGGAGTCTTTCACCATTTTTTGGGCCTTCCTCTGACACCGCCTAGTATATAGGTCCTGGATGTCAGGAAGCTTGGCCCCAGTGATGTACTGGCCCGTATGCACTACCCTCTGTAGCGCCTTACGGTCAGATGCCAAGCAGTTGCCATATCAGGCGGTGATGCAGCCGGTCAGGGTGCTCTCAATGGTGCAGCTGGGGACCCATGACAAATCTTTTCAGTCTCCTGAGGGGGGAAGTGTGTTGTTGTGCCCTTTTCACAACTGTCTTGGTGTGTTTGGACCATGATAGTTCATTGGTGATGTGGACACCAAGGAACTTGAAACTCTCGACCCGCTCCACTTCAGCCCCGTCGATGTTAATGGGGCCTGTTTGGCCCTCCTTTTCCTATAGTCCACGATCAGCTCATTTGTCTTGCTCACATTGAGGGAGAGGTGGTTGTCCTGGCACCACACTGCCAGGTCTCAGACCTCTTTCCTATAGGCGGTCTCATCGTTGTCGGTGATCAGGCCTACCACTGTTGTCGTCAGCAAACTTTATGGTGTTGGAGTTGTGCTTGGCACATGCACCCCTGAGGGGCCCCAGTTTTGAGGATCAGCATGGCAGATCTGTTGTTGCCTACCCTTACCACCCCGCAGTGGCCCGTCAGGAAGTCCAGGATCCAATTGCAAAGGGAGGTGTTTAGTCCCAGTGTACTTAGCTCCCACAAAGCTCATCACTAAGCTATGGTGTTGAATGCTGAGCTGTAGTCAATGAACAGCATTCTCATAGGTGTTCCTTTTGTCTAGGTGGGAAAGAGCAGTGTGGAGTGTGATTGAGATTGCGTCATCTGTGGATATGTTGTGGCGGTATGCGAATTGGAGTGGGTCTAGGGTTTCTGGCATGATGGTGTGAGCCATGACCAGCCTTTCAAAGCACTTCATGGCTACCAACGTGAGTGCTACGGAGCGGTAATCATTTAGGTAGGTTACCTTCGCTATCTTGGGCACAGGGTGATGGTCTGTGAGAAACATTAGGTATTACAGACTCAGTCAGGGACAGGTTAAAAATGTCAGTGAAGACTCTTGCCAGTTGGTCAGCGCATGCTCGGAGTACACATCCTGGTAATCCATCTGGCCCCATGGCTTTGTGAATGTTCACCTGTTTAAAGGTCTTGCTCACGTCGGCTACCGAGAGTGTGATCACAGTCGTCCGGAACAGCTGGTGCTCATGCATGCTTCAGTGTTGCTTGCCTTGAAGCGAGCAAAGCAGGCATTGAGCTCGTCTGGTAGGCTCGCATCACTGGGCAGCTCGCGGCTGGGGTTCTCTTTGTAGCCGATAATAGTTTAAGCCTTTACACATCCGACAAGCGTCAGAGCCGGTGTAGTAGGATTACATTTTAGGCCTGTATTGACACTGACTGTTTGATGGTTCGTCTGAGGGCATGGCGGGATTTCATATAAGCATCCAGATTAATGTCCCGCTCTTTGAAAGCGGCAGCTCTACCCTTTAGCTCAGTGCGGATGTTGCCTGTAATCCATGGCTTCTGGTTGGGATATGTACATACGGTCCCTGTGGGGACGACGTCGTTGATGCACTTATTGATGAAGTCGATGGCTGAGGTGGTATACTCCTCAATGCCATTGGATGAATCCCGGAACACATTCCAGTCTGTGCTAGCAAAACAGTCCTGTAGTGTAGCATCCACGTCACTGGTACTTCCTGCTTTAGTTTTTGCTTGTAAGCAGGAATCAGGATGATAGAATTGTGGTCAGATTTGCCAGATGGAGGGCGAGCTTTGTATCCGTCTGTGTGGATTAAAGGTGGTCTAGAGTTTGTTTTCCTCTAGTTGCACATGTGACATGCTGGTAGAAATGAGGTAAAACAGATTTAAGTTTGCATTAAAGTCCCCAGCCACTAGGAGTGCCACTTCTGGATGAGCATTTTCTTGTTTGCTTATAGCCTTTATACAGCTCATTGAGTGCAGTCATAGTGCCAGCATTGATTTGTGTTGGTAAATAGACGGCTACGAATAATATAGATGAGAACTCTTGGTAGATAGTGTGGTCTACAGCTTATCATGAGGTATTCTACCTCAGGCAAGCAATACCTCGAGACTTCATTAATGTTAGACATCGCACACCAGTAGATAGAGAAAGACACACCCCCGCCCCTCATCTTACCAGGCGTAGCTGCTCTGTCCTGCCGATGCACGGAGAAGCCAGCCAGCTTTATATTATGCGTGTCGTCGTTCAGCCACGTCTCGGTGAAACTTAAGATACAGTTAATGTCCCATTGGAAGGATAGCCTTAATCGTCCAGTTTGTTTTCAAATGATTGCACGTTGGCCAATAATACGGAGGGTAGTGGTGGTTTACGTACTCTCTGAATTCTTACAAGGCACCCCACCCTCCTTCCCCTTTTCCTCAATCTTTTCTTCACGTGGATGACAAGATTTGGGCCTTGTCGACAAAGCAGTTAATCCTTCGGGTCGGACACATTGAAGAAAAAAAAATCTTTCTCCAGGTCGAGGTGAGTAAATGCTGTTCTGATGTGCAGAAGCTCTTTTCGGTCATAGACGGTAGCAGCAACATTATGTACAAAATGAGTTGCAAAAAAAACTACCAAAATAATACAGTTGGTTAGGAACCCGTAAAAACAGCAGCCATCCCCTTTAGCACCATTATCACTTTTACCAGTATTTACCTGTGATAATGGATTTAATGCTTTTGACCAATTTACAATTTTGTAGTCTTTTGGATAGTTTACCTGAATGTGTGTTAGCAGCTGGAGCAGAAGGCCAGCTGTGAGGGCCTAATGAGGCAGGGCCGGCAGGCTGTGGAACAGTACTTCCATGGGCTGGAGCTGGTACTTGCCAGGAAAATAGAGGCTTTCATGGGGGCCCTGGACACCGCAAGCGTAGAGGTGTTTCTGGCCTACGATCCACTCGTCGAGGCTGGAGTTGCAGGTAAGTATAGCCTGGGTCAGTGTTATTGTCATGACATTACTTCCTCACCTTTGATTGTATATTATGCCACCCTTCCACACAGGAGGAGCAGCTGGACCTGTTGTCTCTGGGCTCGGCTGTGGAGGACGAAGACTCTCCCCTGGTCTTACTGGAGAAGTTCTACCTGTTCTGGGAGGTGGAGGCACTGGTAAATCCACCCTTGCCCAAAGTCCTATTACATTTACATTTAAGTCATTTAGCAGACGCTCTTATCCAGAGCGACTTACAAATTGGTGCATTCACCTATAATATCCAGTAGAACAAACACTTTACAATAGTGCATCTAAATCCTTTAAAGGGGGGGGGGGGGGGTTAGAAGGATTACTTTATCCTATCCCAGGTATTCCTTAAAGAGGTGGGGTTTCAGGTGTCTCCGGAAGGTGGTGATTGACTCCGCTGTCCTGGCATCGTGAGGGAGATTGTTCCACCATTGGGGTGCCAGAGCGGCGAACAGTTTTGACTGGGCTGAGCGGGAGCTGTGCTTCCTCAGAGGTAGGGAGGCGAGCAGGCCAGAGGTGGATGAACGCAGTGCCCTTGTTTGGGTGTAGGGCCTGATCAGAGCCTGAAGGTACGGAGGTGCCGTTCCCCTCAGAGCTCCGTAGGCGCCGTTCCCCTCACAGCTCCGTAGGCAAGCACCATGGTCTTGTAGCGGATGCGAGCTTCAACTGGAAGCCAGTGGAGAGAGCGGAGGAGCGGGGTGACGTGAGAGAACTTGGGAAGGTTGAACACCAGACGGGCTGCGGCGTTCTGGATGAGTTGTAGGGGTTTGATGGCACAGGCAGGGAGCCCAGCCAACAGCGAGTTGCAGTAATCCAGACGGGAGATGACAAGTGCCTGGATTAGGACCTGCGCCGCTTCCTGTGTGAGGCAGGGTCGTACTCTGCGAATGTTGTAGAGCATGAACCTACAGGATCGGGTCACCGCCTTGATGTTAGTGGAGAACGACAGGGTGTTGTCCAGGATCACGCCAAGGTTCTTAGCACTCTGGGAGGAGGACACAAGGGAGTTGTCAACCGTGATGGCGAGATCATGGAACGGGCAGTCCTTCCCCGGGAGGAAAAGCAGCTCCGTCTTGCCGAGGTTCAGCTTGAGGTGGTGATCCGTCATCCACACTGATATGTCTGCCAGACATGCAGAGATGCGATTCGCCACCTGGTTGTCAGAAGGGGGAAAGGAGAAGATTAATTGTGTGTCGTCTGCATAGCAATGATAGGAGAGACCGTGTGAGGATATGACAGAGCCAAGTGACTTGGTGTATAGCGAGAATAGGAGAGGGCCTAGAACAGAGCCCTGGGGGACACCAGTGGTGAGAGCACGTGGTGCGGAGACAGCTTCTCGCCACGCCACCTGGTAGGAGCGACCTGTCAGGTAGGACGCAATCCAAGCGTGGGCCGCGCCGGAGATGCCCAGCTCGGAGAGGGTGGATCTGATGGTTCACAGTATCAAAGGCAGCAGATAGGTCTAGAAGGATGAGAGCAGAGGAGAGAGAGTTAGCTTTAGCAGTGCGGAGAGCCTCCGTGACACAGAGAAGAGCAGTCTCAGTTGAATGCCCAGTCTTGAAACCTGACTGATTAGGATCAAGAAGGTCGTTCTGAGAGAGATAGCAGGAGAGCTGGCCAAGGACGGCACGTTCAAGAGTTTTGGAGAGAAAAGAAAGAAGGGATACTGGTCTGTAGTTGTTGACATCGGAGGGATCGAGTGTAGGTTTTTTCAGAAGGGGTGCAACTCTCGCTCTCTTGAAGACGGAAGGGACGTAGCCAGCGGTCAAGGATGAGTTGATGAGCGAGGTGAGGTAGGGGAGAAGGTCTCCGGAAATGGTCTGGAGAAGAGAGGAGGGGATAGGGTCAAGTGGGCAGGTTGTTGGGCGGCCGGCCGTCACAAGACGCGAGATTTCATCTGGAGAGAGAGGGGAGAAAGAGGTCAAAGCACAGGGTAGGGCAGTGTGAGCAGGACCAGCGGTGTCGCTTGACTTAGCAAACGAGGATCGGATGTCGTCAACCTTCTTTTCAAAATGGTTGACGAAGTCATCCGCAGTGAGGGAGGAGGGGGGGGGAGGGGGAGGAGGATTCAGGAGGGAGGAGAAGGTAGCAAAAAGCTTCCTAGGGTTAGAGGCAGATGCTTGGAATTTAGAGTGGTAGAAAGTGGCTTTAGCAGCAGAGACAGAAGAGGAAAATGTAGAGAGGAGGGAGTGAAAGGATGCGAGGTCCGCAGGGAGGCGAGTTTTCCTCCATTTCCGCTCGGCTGCCCGGAGCCCTGTTCTGTGAGCTCGCAGTGAGTCGTCGAGCCACGGAGCAGGAGGGGAGGACCGAGCCGGCCTGGAGGATAGGGGACAGAGAAAATCAAAGGATGCAGAGAGGGAGGAGAGGAGGGTTGAGGAGGCAAAATCAGGAGATAGGTTGGAGAAGGTTTGAGCAGAGGGAAGAGATGATAGGATGGAAGAGGAGAGAGTAGCAGGAGAGAGAGAGCGAAGGTTGGGACGGCGCAATACCATCCGAGTAGGGGCAGAGTGAGAAGTTTTTGATGAGAGCGAGAGGGAAAAGGATACAAGGTAGTGGTCGGAGACTTGGAGAGGAGTTGCAATGAGATTAGTGGAAGAACAGCATCTAGTAAAGATGAGGTCAAGCGTATTGCCTGCCTTGTGAGTAGGGGGGGAAGGTGAGAGGGTGAGGTCAAAAGAGGAGAGGAGTGGAAAGAAGGAGGCAGAGAGGAATGAGTCGAAGGTAGACGTGGGGAGGTTAAAGTCACCCAGAACTGTGAGAGGTGAGCCATCCTCAGGGAAGGAACTTATCAAGGCGTCAAGCTCATTGATGAACTCTCCAAGGGAACCTGGAGGGCGATAAATGATGAGGATGTTAAGCTTGAAAGGGCTGGTAACTGTGACAGCATGGAATTCAAATGAGGAGATAGACAGATGGGTCAGGGGAGAAAGAGAGAATGTCCACTTGGGAGAGATGAGGATTCCAGTGCCACCACCCCGCTGGCTCGATGCTCTAGGGGTATGCGAGAACACGTGGCCAGACGAGGAGAGAGCAGTAGGAGTAGCAGTGTTATCTGTGGTGAGCCATGTTTCCGTCAGCGCCAGGAAGTCTAGGGACTGGAGGGTAGCATAGGCTATCCCTCTCCATCATCCTTGTGCTGCTGAGTACCATCGAAGGGCTGGTGGAAGAGCCGGTGCCTCGGTTCTTCTGCTGTGCCAAGCCCACCATTCTGGTGACGGTTCTTGAGGCAGGGAGTCACCCTGGAGGCTGGGCCCATGATCTGTTGCTGCAGCTCCTGCTGGCCGTGTGGGTGAATCCTGTTGGGGGAGCATCTCTGGGCTTCTCCCTGCTGTCCAAGCTCAGTCAGATGTTACACGGCCTAAGAAGCGAACTTACCGCCTCACTATGGGAGACAGCAGGCTTCCTGTACGCACAGACAGTGGAGGTGCAGCTCTTCTCCACACTGGGGGAGAACACATTCCAACAGCTGGCATCCTTCAAGCTCATGACAGAAAGACACATGGGTCTTCACGTCAGGAAGGACCCAAGCACCTGGTGATGTAAGGTTATACTCCTTATGGTTTGGAATTAACCTCCCTGGGCAAGGTAGGACGTTTGCGTCCCACCTAGTCAACAGCCAGTGGAATCGCGTGGCGCGAAATACAAATACCTAAAAAATGCTATAACTTCAATTTCTCAAACATATGACTATTTTACACCATTTTAAAGACAAGACTCTCGTTAATCTAACCACATTGTCCGATTTCAAAAAGGCTTTACAGCGAAAGCAAAACATTAGATTGTGTCAGGAGAGTACCCTGCCAAAAATAATCACACAGCCATTTTCAAAGCAAGCATATATGTCACAAAAAACAAAACCACAGCTAAATGCAGCACTAACCTTTGATGATCTTCATCAGATGACACTCCTAGGACATTGTCATACAATACATGCATGTTTTGTTCAATCAAGTTCATATTTATATCAAAAAACAGCTTTTTACATTAGCATGTGATATTCAGAACTAGCATACCCACCGCAAACTTACTAAATTATTCACGATTAACGTTCAAAATACATAGATTATTTTAAGAATTGTAGATACAGAACTCATTTATGCAATCGCGGTGTCAGATTTTAAAATAGCTTTTTGGCGAAAGCACATTTTGCAATATTCTGAGTAGATAGCCCGGCTAGCTAATTTGACATCCACCAAGTTTGGCCCTCAAACTCAGATTTACTATAAGAAAAATTGGATTACCTTTGCCGTTCTTCGTCAGAATGCACTCCCAGGACAAATGTTGTTTTGGTTCGAAATAATCAATAGTTATAATGAAATAGCTCCGTTTTGTTCGTGCGTTGAGGTCCCTATCCGAAGGGTGACGCGCGGGCGCATTTTTGTAATGAATAATAATATATAACTGACATTTAACCTTCACCAGAAAAGCCTTCTGTTAAATCAAGTCAACTACAAAGTGTACTTCAAAATGTTTCTTACAATAATCTCGTGATACCTCTCAAATTAATGGGAAGACAGGACAAGTCTCCATCTCAGGATGAGTGGTTTGTGTGTTCCTCCAGATATATCCCAATTGTAGTGCACTTACAGTTGAAGTCGGAAGTTTACATACACCTTAGCCAAATACATTTAAACTCAGTTATTCACAATTCCTGACATTTAATCCTAAAATGGAATTTTTACTAGGTCAGTTAGGATCACCACTTTATTTTAAGAATGTGAAATGTCTGAATAATAGTAGAGTGATTTATTTCAGCTTTTATTTATTTCATCACATTCCCAGTGGCTCAGAAATGTACATGCACTCAATTACTAGTATTGCCTTTAACTTGGGTCAAACGTTTTGGGTAGCCTTCCACAAGCTTCCCACTAAGTTGGGTGAATTTTGGCCCATTCGTCCTGACAGAGCTGGTGTATCAGTCAGGTTTGTAGGCCTCCTTGCTCAGAAAATCTTTTTCAGTTCTGCCCACAAATGTTCTATAGGATTGAGGTCAGGGCTTTGTGATGGCTCTCCAATACCTTGACTTTGTTGTCCTTAAGCCATTTTGCCACAACTTTGGAAGTATGCTTGGGGTCATTGTCCATTTGCGACCAAGCTGTAACTTCCTGCCTGATGTCTTGAGATGTTGCTTCAATATATCCACAATTGTCCTTCCTCATGCCATTTATTTTGTGAAATGCACCAGTCCCTCCTGCAGCAAAGCACCCCCACAACATGATGCTGCCACACCCGTGCTTCACAGTTGGGATGGTGTTCTTCAGCTTGCAAGCCTCCCCATTTGTCCTCCAAACATAACAATGGTCATTATTGCCAAACAGTTATATTTTTGTTTCATCAGACCAGAGGACATTTCTCCAAAAAGTACAATCTTTGTCCCCATGTGCAGTTGCAAACTGTAGTCTGGCTTTTTTATGGCAGTTTTGGAGATCTGGCTTCTTCCTTGCTGTGCGGCCTTTCAGGTTATGTGGATATTGATACTTTTGTACCTTTTTTCCTCCAGCATCTTCACAAGGTCCTTTGCTGTTCTGGGATTGACTTGCACTTTTCGCACCAAAGTACGTTCATCTCTAGGAGACAGAACGCGTCTCCTTCCTGAGCGGTATGACGGCTGTGTGGTCCCATGGTGTTTGTACAGATGAACGTGGTACCTTCAGGCGTTTGGTTCATCCATGGGAACAATTTCCAGACTTGGAGGTCGTGGCTGATTTTCCCCATGATGTCAAGCAAAGAGGCACTGAGTTTGAAGGTAGGCCTTGAAATACATCCATAGGTACACCTCCAATTGACTCAAATGATGTCAATTAGCCTATCAGAAGCTTCTAAAGCCATGACATCATTTTCTGGAATTTTCCAAGCTTTTTAAAGGCACAGTCAACTTAGTGTATGTAAACTTCAGACCCACTGGAATTGTGATAGTGAATTATAAGTGAAATAATCTGTAAACAATTGTTGGAAAAATTACTTGTCATGCACAAAGTAGATGTCCTAACCGACTTGCCAAAACATTTGTGGAGTGGTTAAAAAACAAGTTAATGACGCCAACGTCACCTGTATCTTGTGAGGAAGTTGTTCAGTAGTTTTTTTTTTTGCATAAGCAGTGCCTGCTAGAATTGTCAGTGAGGCATGAAATCCATATGAATTATCACTCAGCTCCTCACTGATGAACATAGCCAGTCTTAAGGGTTTTTACCTAAATGATGGAAGACCAACAGCTCATTGTGATAGTACTTCCCCACAAGTTTCATTGCAACATGTCCAATTTAGGGCTATAGAAGATTTTACTAACGAGTTAAGTAATCAAAGTATTCAAAGACCGGTGATAAAATATTTATTAGCTTCATCAGTAAAAAAAAAAAAAAAAAAAAAAAGGTGTGATGACATAGGTTAAAGCCATGGTTTTATATACATGGTGTGAAAGAACAGTAAACTAAAAGAAACCTACATTAATATTTCTATGTCTTACTAGGAATGGCTAAGGGGGGAAACCAGAGTCACTGCTGTTCTAAACTGAGATTGTCTGTTTGAAGACAATGGTTTTAGGGTTGATTCCCACAATCTTGGTGGTGTTGTGGGTTTTGTAGACGCCGATCAGACAGTCAGCAATCTCAAACATGTTGTTCCTCAGGGAGATGAACTGAGCATTCTTGGTTTGCTCCTGTAGGGAAATAAATTAACATTCAATCATCAATGGGAAGACAAAGGCTGTAAATCTCAAGTATCCATTTTTTTTTTACGTGCTTATGTGAGTCAAGCTCTTTTAAACAGTGGCCTGGGAAGAATTAACCACCAACCACCGTGACAGGAGTAAACAATGGACCAACATGCTGCCAACAGAGGGCTTTGCAAAACGAGTGATTTCTCACAATAGGCTGTACACCTTACCATAGCACCTTCAATAAACTCCCATTATACAATACTAACGATTAACACAGATGAGCTGGCAGCATAGAATTAGGAGTAGAATGGCAAATACTATTCAAAGCTGTTTCACGTGGAATAGAGTTCCCATGAACTGCTGTGTGTGCATGTGAAACTCACATAAATGTAACAGGCCACAATGGAGACATGCTTGAAGTCCAGGGCTGCATCAGTCTCATCCATGAAGTAGAGTGGCGTGGGCTTGAAGTGGTGCAGAGCAAACACCAGGGCCAGTGAGCTCAGGGTCTTCTCTCCTCCAGACAGCTTGAAAATCTTCTTCCAGCTCTTCTTAGGGGGACGCAGACTGTGGCCATGGACAGAGAGAGGATGAGCAAGAGTCATTCATAGATTTAATGAATACAGCAATAAAACAATGAAATTAGGAGATACTGGGTTGGCGCTAGGTACGTTTTGATGATAAAATAAAAAATATATAAAATTCACACGATTGAAAGACCTATCCAGAGCTGTCTTCACAAATCATAGATGTCAAACAGCCGGTTGGGGTCAAAGTGTCTGCTGACCTGAACATGATGCCCTCAGATAAGGGGTCCAGGCTGTCGACTAGCTCCAGCTCAGCGTCACCCCCTAGTGTCAGCATCTGGTAGTTCTTCAGCTTGTTGGTGACATTGAAGCCAGCCATGAACTCGTTGAGCCTCTGCTTGCATCCACGCTTGAAGTTGTCTCTCTCTGTGATCTCATCCAGCTCAGCCACATGCTTCAGGTACAGTTCCTCCTACAGAGAGACATGACCCACAATGACTACCTTCTCTTAGAGGGAAATCAACTTGAGGGAGATCGCAGACAAGAAGAGTAAAAACAAGGTGTCAAGGTGCTTGATTAGACCTAGAGAGCTGGGTGTGTACCTTCTTGTACTCTGCGATGGCTCCCAGGTTGGGCTTCATCTGGGCACAGCGGGCCTCCATCAGGGAGACCTGGTTGACATCAGGCCCCTTGATGACCGCCAGGTCAGCACGGGCAGCGCCTCCACTCTGGATAAGAGTATCTGCTCAATGACTAAAATGTAAATAGCAGAGAAGAGGAAAAATGTAAGTCAGATGATGATACTGTTCCCCAGGTAATGCATAGAACACTGATGCACTAACTAGCTGAATGTTTGGTTGACCTCTAGGACACACCAAACCAACAGGGTAACAGTGAAGCATGCATGAATCTCACATGCACACAACACCCACCTCGCTCTGCCAGTGTTTGATCTTGTTGGTGTGTTCGGTAATGGAGGTGTCCATCTGCTCCACCCGAAGTCGGACGCTGAGGGACTCCACTCTACTTCCTGTAGAGTGTGCTCCTGCAGGGCCTTGATCTCCCTCACCACCCCCTGGTGCCGCTCCTGCACCTCCGGCAGTGCCGCCTAAGCCTCCTGGCAGGCCTTCATGATCTCCCCAGCCTCTTAAGATGATCCGTCAGCTCTCCCAGGCTCTTCTCATTCTCCTCCAGCTCTCCCTCTGGGCGACTCACACCGTCTTCAGGTTACTGTGGAGGAGAGCAGCAGCCATCAGCTGGGGCTTATCTGAGCTTTTCCCTAATAGCTTCACAACCAGAAGCCTTTTCCAGATGGGAGCTGTGTGTGTGTGAGAGAGCAGGTGTATAAACACTTACCGCCCTGCGGTCTTGATGGCTACCTGGGCCTTAGTGATGGCTGAGGAGCAGTCGTCCAGCTCCTTGTTGACCTTGTCCAGTTTGTCCTGCTGGGCCTTCAGCTTGTGGCTGTTGATGTCCACAATGAGGGTGTGGAGCCTCTTCACCTCAACCTTCCCTGCCCTACTAGAAGCTGCCTCAAAGTCTGAGAGCGTGAGAAAAGAGACCGGGGGGGAGGAGGAGACGAAGACGAAGTTACACACACATATATAAAAGAAAGGAGCAGGGTTAAGCCTCAAAGGTCAAGTATTAGGGGTGTGCCAAATACTTGGACAAAACCACTATCGTAACGATCTAGAGATCTCACCGTCACTTAAAGTGTGGAGAAGGGTGCAACTGCAGCCTGCAATTCGGTGCGTTCCGCCTCCACCCCCTAGCTAGCAGTGTCGCCCCAGCCTGCTGTGTCCTGGAGAAGCTAGCGCTAGGCTGTGTCCTGGAGAAGCTAGCGCTAGGCTGTGTCCTGGAGAAGCTAGCGCTAGGCTGTGTCCTGGAGAAGCTAGCGCTAGGCTGTGTCCTGGAGAAGCTAGCGCTAGGCTGTGTCCTGGAGAAGCTAGCGCTAGGCTGTGTCCTGGAGAAGCTAGCGCTAGGCTGTGTCCTTCACCCCCGCCTGTCGGCATAGTTTTTCTCTGCTACACAGCAGGTGACGCACGGTGTCGCTCCCGCCTGCTGTGCTAGCTGGAGGCGGGGGCGACCGGTAGGCAGTGTCCTTTGCAGACGGAGGAATGCCCACATGCAGGAACACCCAATTGCAGTTGCACACTGTTGAAAGTGTGAAGCGCTGGGCGCTCTAAATAACTAAATTGGCGGGGTGTAGGTTGAGCCGTAAGTGTCAGGAGAGAAAAGTTTTGCTCTTCTCGTAAGTGAAACAATATATGGGGCAAGCAATTTACCTAAATCTGTGTCTGGAATAAACACAGGCAGCAGTAGTCAGCCATGCATTATTTATTGTTAATTTAATAGGACTAAGTAAGTAAATCAACCATGTGCATTTTCAGCTGTTGGGCTCATTTCTTTGATTTGAACAATATGTGAGTGAGTGAGCATAGCGATGCGCTCTGTGATAGCGCACTTGAGGTATAGGCTTTACCGGCATTTTTACGAGTATCAAGTGTGACAAAACGGATACAATTACAAGTAGTACGAGATCGGCACACCCCTAGTTGTATGTACCAGTTGTCTCCGCAGCAAGTCCATGAGGGAGAATGCCTCGTGGAGTCAGACTGGGGTTCACTGTAGCAAAGCTCAAATTGAGTCAGATCATTGTCCTGAAGACTAGAACTGACACAGAGTGTAGCCTGCAATTTCTAAGTGACTTCACTTCATGTTACATTTGGGGTTCAAAGTTCTCACCTTTCTGCAAGTCCTTCAGGGTCTTCTCCAACTGTTTCTGTTTGTTCTTGTCGGGGGCAGCAGCCAGGACATTGGCCTCTAGCTCTTTAATTTGAGGCTTCAGGTGAGCCTCCTGCTCTGCCAAGCTCTGAGAAGAAACACAGTCAACCACAACCTCACCCGCAATCACCAGCCTCAAGTGTTGTAGTACTCTAATCTAGAACTCAGACTCAAGTCCTAATTTTCATTACTCGTGGCTCGACCATTGGTGACTCGGACTCACCTTCCCGTGACTTGTACTTGCACTCGATAAGCATAATATTAGCAACACTGGGTGCGCAGAGCAGTGAGGGTTTGGTTGTCTAGCAGTGGGAAGGATGCACGACACCGGCACACAGCCTACATCAGCTGGTGAACTGCAGAGGAGCAAACAATGAGTGTGGGCGACAAGCAGGCTCCACCTCCAATCTTAGGCTACACATTGCATGACTCTTGCTTCCCCGTAATCACCAGTCACCATTTAGCTTTGCCTGTTTAACAAACTGCTTTACAAAAATGAAAAGAGTAGTATAGAGTTTAAAAGTAAAAAGTCTTTCCCCCCTGCATGCCATGGCCAGGTTCTGACAAGTTTCCCTTTACTTTTCACTCTGCAATTAAAAAAACGTACCCGAGAGCCTGTTACAATGATTGCAAATAATAATCCGGTCAATCTGACAGGAGCAATAGCCAATTCAGTCGAGACCATTTATCCCATCAAATCATTACTGATGACATAACTATTGAATATTAGGCCTATATTAAAATAAAATGTGTGAGCCTGTGTATGAAGGACTTGTGCTTCGTAGGCTATTGCATATTGCAGGTAATTATGACCGTTGGGCAATAGTTGTTGCTGTGTAGATGGTAGACATAATCCAAATCAATAGAGGGGTGAATCTAGAAAGACGAGCATTGAGACAGCAAGCAGCATTACAAGCAAGCCAAAAAAATATATACACTCAGCTTTACCTGAACAAGTTTGATGAACAAGAATTACACCATCAAATACATTTCATATCTGTATACTGTGTGTGTTACCTGCATGCTGTATTTCTCCAGGGTGTTCTTCATGTTTCTGAGCTGCTGTCAGAGTCTCTAGACTTTCTCCTCCAGCTGCAGCTTCCTCTCCTGGCAGCCCTGCAGCTGCACCACCTTCTCATTCAGCTTGCTCTCCATACAGTCCAGCTGACACACAAAAAGAAGACAGGTCATTAACCACAGCAGAGCTTAAAGTGAGCCATAACAGTGATTGGAGGCCAGAGAAAGCTCTAGAAGAGTGTCCAGAAGATCTCTCACCTCCTGCTGGGTGACCTCAGTGCCGATGGAGGAGCCCATCCTGCCCCGCATCACTCTCCCTCCACCTCCACTCATGGTGCCTGAGACAGGACAGAAAATTGTGTCAGACATATCATCCATATAGACCATCTATAGAGACACAGAAGAGATGCGCTCCCTCTCAGTCTACCCACCAGCCATCTCTATGATCTGTCTGTGCATGGTGACCACTCTTCAGCATTTGTCCTTCTGGAAGGCGAGCCGTGTTGCCTACTCCAGGTCCTTGGCCACCAGGGTGACCCTCAGGGCAAAGTAGAAGGCTGGCTTCATACCATCATCCTGCACCCGCACCATGTCAAACAGGCAGAGGATGTTCTCTTGGGTGGAGATGGGCCCCATCTCATTCTCCCACACCTTCATCTGAGACAGGAAAAGAGTGGATGTCAGTGTTAGCTACAGTATGGGCATACAAAAAGGCTTGGGGCAATAACAAAAACTCTTGTAGGGTGTTACATTTGAGGTTAAAGGCTTTGTACCAGTTGTCTATTCAGAAAACCCATAAGACAGAAACGCTAGTAGAGTGAGGTATACTGTAACAAAGTTCAGATTGAGCCAGATCAATGTCCCGATGACTCAAACTGACAGAGTGTAACCTGCAACATAGTAATTTCTGCAAGCGAGGTTAAGCATGACCAGTGTTAATTAAACCTCATTTATCAATCATGCATAGGTACAAATGTGGGTTAACCAGTGTGGGATCATTTCCACGCAAAGTGTGAGATTTATAGGGCCTCCCGAGTGACGCAGCATCGCAGTGCTTGAGGCATCAATACAGCCCCGGGTCCGATCCCAGGCTGTATCACAGCCGGCCGGCCGTGACCGGGAGACCCATAAGGCGGCGCACAATTGGTTCAGTGTCGCCCGGGTTAGGGGAGGATTTGGCCAGCCGGGATGTCCTTGTTCCATCGCGCTCTAGAGACTCCTTGTGGCTGGCCGGGCGCCTGCAATCTGACTTTGGTCGCCAGTCGTACGGCGTTTCCTCTGACACATTGGTGCGGCTGGCTTCTGGGTTAAGCGTGCAGTGTGTCAAGAAGCAGTGCGGCTTGACAGGGTCATGTTTTAGAGGACGCATGGCTCTCGACCTTCGCCACTCCCCAGTCCATACGGGAGTTGCAGCAATGGGACAAGACTAACTACCAATTGAATACCATGAAATTGGGGAGAAAAGGGGGGGAAAAAGTAAAACAAAAATAAACAATTTAACTGAGATTTCTGAACATTTGTGGTGGAATAAGGGAACTGTTTGTCAAGTGTAGAATGGGGAAAATGTGAGCGATAATTAAATGTTTCAGTTTCATTGCATTTCCATTGTGAATTCATGCAACATATCTTGACAGGGTAGCTATATAAAATGACCACATCAGTGCATTTCTAACAATAATAATCCATATAAAGTACAGTAACTTTTTTAATTAGAGGCAGGTGTGAAACCATTGTTGAAATACTATAAGACAATGGGAAATCGAATGAGAGATGGTTGATGTTGCTCTGCTGGAAAATTAGGCACACACCGCATTCCTCAGAGAGTGCGTTTTTAAGAGACAGGTGGGACTTTAACAGATTGGCTCATCAGATATCATTTCCCAAAAACAATTTATAGGATTTTTTGCAAGGATATGAGACCTGCTTTCAAAAGGCAAACACACGCCATTCCGGTGCACATCCATGTACTATCTACCCGTAGGGTTTTGGCAACAGGCACTTTTCAACGGGAGCTTGCCAAATCGGGATCTCACAGCCCTCGATAAGCCAACGTTTAACGCATACAGTTTCTATACACCATCGCAAAAGAGGTTGAAGTCAAGAGGGGTTTCTTTGCCATGATGCCATCAATAGGTTCCCAAATATAGACGGCACCCACCGCCATTAAATAACTACCCCAAAATGATTTGAACTATGTGAACAGACAGTTTTCACTCTTAATGTGCAGGTGTGATGCGCAAAATACACTGCTGAATGTGTTGGCTACTAGCCAGGTGGAACACACAAAACCATTCATTCTACAGAACAGCAATGCTGGCCTAAACCTACAGGAGGGAGCTGTTGAGGATGGATGGTTGGCTAACTGGTGAGTGTTGCCTATATTTGCCATCGGTCCTCTCTTTGTAGCCATGTTTTTATTTTACACTGGTCAAGCCACAACTGAACGAGCCAAATAAAACCTTTTGGTTATGCCCTATCTCTGACACTAGCATCTCCATTTCAGTCCAATTCTTTTCCAAAGCTTTGTTTTGGTTGCTCCATTGTATTTCAAGGTACGGCATTGAATATTCCCCACAGGCTTTAAATGGATGATTTTGACCATATATGGTTAATTAGGGGCTTTTCGAAATGCAAATGGCTGAAGTCGTGTACAAGCACTGAGGCAGAGAACAATTGGTATTTATCAATGGTTCTCTTTTACCAGTGTGCGTATGAAGCTTGTAGGATTGTTTTATAAATCACACTTTCTATGCATACAAACATTCTAAACTCTGTTCGTAAGTAGTATTTTATAATAGTTCCTACACAATATTGATAAGAGGCCACAGGTGTTTGAGAGTTGTTCTCACCTTGTCCAGGCCAACGAAGGTGGCCACTCCAATATTCTGGGCCTTGAGGAAGTTGACACATTTCAGGGCTGTGTCGATACTGTCCACCAGGATGTTGTCCAGAGAGCCACAGCTGGATGAGATGGCGATGTCATACTTCTCATCGATGGCCCCAAGATCACCCTGTCAGGACAAGAACAGTCTCACTGAGTGTGTGTGCATCTCTCAGCTGCCACATGTCATCTGTGTAGCCCACGTGTCAAACTCATTCCACAGAGGGCCAAGTGTCTGCCCGTTTTTGCTCCTCCCTTGTACTTAATTGATGAATTAAGGTCACTGATTAGTAAGGTACTCCCCTCACTTGGTTCTCTAGGTCAGGGGTTCCCAAACTTTTTCACTCAGGCCTCCCTTCCAGCATTGGGGAAAATGTCTATTTCTACGAGCAGAATCACTGTTAATGTCAAACTGTTCACATCACTCTTGTTGACGAAGAGAACATCTTGCAGGTTCAAAGCTTATTTCCTGCAATTCTACACATTTTGTCACGTGGTGCAGAGAACATTTGTCAGTTTTAAAGCAAATTTTCTTCCAATTCTATAAATGTTGCCATTAGAGGTCGACCGATTAATCGGAATGGCTGATTAATTAGGGCCAATTTCAAGTTTTCATAATCGGAAATGGGTCTTTTTGGACGCCGATTTTTTTGTTTGTTTGTTTTTTAGACCTTTATTTAACAAGGCAAGTCAGTTAAGAACACATTCTTATTTTCAATGATGGCCTAGGAACGGTTGGTTAACTGCCTTGTTCAGGGGCAGAACGACAGATTTTTACCTTGTCAGCTCAGGGATTCAATCTTGCAACCTTACGGTTAACTAGTCCAACGATCTAACCACCTGATTACATTGCACTCCACGAGGAGCCTGCCTGTTACGCGAATGCAGTAAGAAGCCAAGGTAAGTTGCTAGCTAGCATTAAACTTATCTTATAAAAAACAATCATAATCACTAGTTAACTACACATGGTTGATGATATTACTAGTTTATCTAGCCTGTCCTGCGTTGCATATAATCGCTTAGGTACACGTTGCTCCAACCATAAACATCAATGCCTTTCTTAAAATCAATACACAAGTATATATTTTTAAACATGCATATTTAGTTAATATTGCCTGCTAACATGAATTTCTTTTAACTAGGGAAAATGTGTCACTTCTCTTGCAAACAGAGTCAGGGTATATGCAGCAGTTTGGGCCGCCTGGCTTGTTGCGAACTGTGAAGACTATTTCTTCCTAACAAAGACAGCCGACTTTGCCAAACGGGGGATGATTTAACAAAAGCGCATTTGCGAAAAAAGCACAATCGTTGCACGACTGTACCTAACCATAAACATCAATGCCTGCATATAAACCTGCATATTTAGCTAAAAGAAATCCAGGTTAGCAGGCAATATTAACCAGGTGAAATTGTCATTTTGCGTTAATTGCACCCAATCAGGGTATATGCAACAGTTTGGGCCGCCTGGCTCGTTGCGAACTAATTTGCCAGAATTTTACGTAATTATGACATAACATTGAAGGCTGTGCAATGTAACAGGAATAATGTTTTGTTTTCGAGATGATAGTTTCCGGATTCGACCATATTAATGACCTAAGGCTCATATTTCTGTGTGTTATTATGTTATAATTAAGTCTATGATTTGAAAGAGCAGTCTGACTGAGCGATAGTAGGCAAGTAAGCATTCATTCAAACAGCCCTTCGCAATGCATTGCGCTGTTTATGACTTCAAGCCTGTCAACTCCCAAGATTAGGCTGGTGTAACCGATGTGAAATGGCTAGCTAGTTAGCCGGGTGCGCGCTGAGACTTGGAGTAGTTTTTCCCCTTGCTCTACATGGGTAACGCTGCTTCGAGGGTGGCTGTTGTCAATGTGTTCCTGGTTCGAGCGAGGAGAGGGACGGAAGCTATACTGTTACACTGGCAATACTAACATTTTTACATTTTAGTCATTTAGCAGACGCTCTTATCCAGAGCGACTTATAGTAGTAATACATTTCATACATTTTTTATTTTTCTTCACGTACTGATCCCCCGTGGGAATCGAACCCACAACCCTGGTGTTGCAAACACCATGCTCTACCAACTGAGCCACACGGGAAAGTGCCTATAAGAACATCCAAGGTATATGAAATACAAATCGTATAGAGAGAAATAGTCCTATAATAACTACAACCTAAAACATCTTACCTGGGAATATTGAAGACTCATGTTAAAAGGAACCACCAGCTTTCATATGTTCTCATGTTCTGAGCAAGGAACTTAAACATTAGCTTTTTTACATGACTTTCTTCTCCAACACTTTGTTTTTGCATTATTTAAACTAAATTGAACATGTTTCATTATTTATTTGAGGCTAAATTGATTTTGGTTTGTTAAAATAAGTGTTCATTCAGTAGTGTTGTAATTGTCATTATTAAATGTTTTTGAATTTTAAAATTCAAAAAGTCGATTCCGATTTTAAGAAAGGCATTGACTTTTTAATTTAATTTTTAATAGGTCCTCCAATAATCGGTTTCGGCGTTGCAAAATCATAATCGGGCGACCTCTAGTTGCCATGTCTAATGTTTAGTCGTGATATTTGAGTGACAAACATTACAACTAAATCTATGGGCTAAAAAACGTTAACTGACATGGGCTAGTTGATCTGGACATTTCTGACCAGTTATATATAGCGCTAACATGACAAGAGGAAAACTGATGCTGCACCACCCAATTTCAAAATAGCACCTTGTGCATTCTACCATTATAACTTTCAAGAGTAGGTTGAAAGCCGGATCCCCTCACCGACCCTTCGCACCTCCCCTAGACGCCCCACAGTTTGGCAACCACTGGTCTAGGTCTTCATTGAAAAACAAAAACAAAGCCAGCAGACACTAGGCCCTCCATGGAATGAGGTTGATACCCCTGGTGTAGTCTATACATGGACATGGTCCTCACTCGTCATCCCAGGATGCCGGGGATCTTGCCGCTCCTCTTCTGCTGCATGAGGGCGTCCAGCACCTTCCCCCTGCTGCGGTTATAGGACAGGGAGCTCTTGGCCTCCTCATGTCCCCCACCAGCTCCCTGGTCTGATCATCTGCTTGCAGCAGCTGCTCCAGCTCCGCCTCATCCTAGAGCAGACAGCGATACATCTTAATGCCACAAATCACAGTCCACCCCTAACCTTAAGAACAGCTCGACACTTGAGACCCTCTCCCACACACACACACACACACTAACGTACCTTCCTGAGCTCCTGCTCACACTGGGGTATTTTGACCTGCAGCTCTTTGATGGCGGCGCGGCGGTCTCGCAGCGTGTCGGAGGCGGTCTGCAGGGACTGCGTGGCCATGTTGAGCTAGGTCAGAGCGGTGTTGTGGCGACTCAGGTAGATGTCCAGCTCAGACTGGGCCACGTCCTGACGGGAGCGTGTCGCGTTCACAGCCTTACTCAGCTCCATCAGCTCCTTCGTCTGGGGACGGAGTCATGGGAATAATAACCACACGATTATGTGATCAGAAAACATGGAATACCAGGGGGAAAAGGATACCGGTCAAATTCAATTAAATCAGGAATAGTGTTTCCTACTTCAAACGAATCAGCAATTCCTGATAATGAAAGACACCCACCTCCTCCTGCTGCAGGCCACTGGTCTCCTCCTTCAGACTCTCCATCACTTCCTTCAGTTTCTCCTCCTTCCCCCTCTGCTTCTCCAACTCCTCCCTGCGAGCGGACGCCTCAGAGATGGTCTTCTCACTGCTGGCCGGCACGTTACGCACCTCCTCCAGCTGACAGAGGAGAAAGGGGGGAAGAGAAAAGATGAGACTAAGGGAGGTACAACCTTAAAAAAAAAAACAGGAAAGACCAATATACTATTTTACAATCAACTAGCAGACAGAGTTAGGAGCACCGCCATCAGACTGGCAGGCAGTCTGTGTGAACTGCACCTCTCTCCAGTGTGCGGGGTGGTGAGAGGGAGTAGCAGAGGGAGTGGAGGAAGCCATGCTAGCAGGGTTAACTGTGGGTGAAGAGTGAATGTGGCTGCTGGTAGTGTTACACAAAGCCATACTTCACTACCACACTGCAGAACACGGCTCCCAGAGGACTGCTCTGCTCTACCCGGCCTTCACAACCCAACACTGCCAAATCACAGCCACTGGTGCTGTATCATACAGGCTGCAGAACAGGGGCAGAGAAAGGAAGGGAGACTTGGAGCATATTGAGTGTGGAGAGAAAAAAAAAGAGCCCATGGAGAGAGAAAAGAGCATGGGAGAAAGTGAGTGAGAGGCAGCAGAGCCAAGCAGTCATGCTTTGGAGGGTTTGCATTTAAGTTTTACCCCCTAGTGGCCAACTGGAGGAGTTTCTCTTATTAAATAAATTGGGTATACCAGCCACTTTAGTCTCAGCAATGTAACAATATAATTTTATCAAGAGGGACCTCATGACACAGAAAAATATATTAATATGTGGGATACACACCCATGCCCACCCAGAGCCAATCCCAAGCAAGTTAATGTAATAAAAATGAACACATTTGTTTATTTGTGACATTGATGCAAGTAATTATAAAATGTGTAATTACGCAATACAGCAATTACTAATAAGGTCATCTGTAAACCCCTGGGCAATGCCTTCTCCAGGGCCTCAGCACAACAGGCCTTGTGTTTGTATAGAGGGAAACTGTATTACGAGTGGCCGTGTTTCACTTTGGCCAGGGGACAAAATCAACAGAATAAAAGTGAAGTGTCAGGCCATTGGTGCTGGCCTGTCTTGAGAGGACAGAGCACCATTGTGTTTGTTTATGAGTATGACCTGTAAGTTATGTAGCACATTCGCCACAATCACAGCCTCCTAACATATAGATTTGGAGAGCCACCCATGTACACAGAGATTGGCCAATATAATAAATGGTCAAAGTTACAAAACCCCCCTGAAGTGGAATCACTGAAGCATTGATTATAGAGACCTGAATTATGTTCACAGGAAAAGGGACACATGCACACCTTCTCCTTCTCCAGTTCTTTCTGTAGTTTCTTGGTCTTACTCTTGGTGTGCTTCAGTTTCTCTCAGACCTCCACATCCTGCAGGTCCAGCTGGGTAAACTTCTCCTTCTGGAACTCAATGTACTTGGTCAGCTTGCCTTGTTTCCTGGGAGAAAAATCACAACATGGACATTATGAATGGCAATCAAACAAATTACTGCTAATTTTGCTTTTCTGTATCACTGGTTGCCAGCAGGTCCATGAACATTTTCCATTTCATAACATTATTGCACTGAACTGACATTCATTTTACATTAGGACTATATTTTGCTCATAAATGTGTCCCTTTGGTATCAATTTCCATGTAAGCAACAAAACCCATGAATAACATATAAAGGCCTACTTCTCCACATTTTTCAGACCTTGGTTCTTCTCCATCTCTTCAGCAATGGTGGTGTTTTTCTCTGTGAGTTCCTTGGTGTCGTCTTGGATCCTCTGCTTCTCCTCTTTGTTTGCCACTCTCTTCTGGAGGTTATGGCTAACAAAGAAACAATCACACGCTGGTCAACATGGATATATGAACTCTAAAAAGTGACCATCTGTGGTAATTACACCCAACTGCATCAACGCTTCCTCCCAGATTCTTTCAAACCTGATTTCCTGTTAGTAAAAGACACTAAATTTAGCAACACCCTGTGTGGTTATAATACTCACACAGTACTGGCAGAGCTGGCTCTTTTGTTTGAAAATATCATTCTCCAGAGTGAGGAAGTCAATGTTCTTCTCTCCCTCCAAAGCAGTCTTCTCCTTCTCCACCATTTTGACCCTGTTTAGCTGTAACACATGGTCCGCAAAATGATGAAACAGGAAAACAAAGTCTACAGCACCCCTGACTTAAACATTCATGCTGAATTGTCATAAGATCAAGCCCTGAATAAATGTTTGAATTTACTTTTGTTCCTTCTCAGGTGTGCTTAGAATTTTTTTTTTGCACTGTGATTGACCATGCCGGACATGTATTGATAAACTGAGCTTTCCCAAAAACTACAACTTTACTCCACAAGCTTGGGTTAATTTGGCTTCAATACCTAAATTATGCAATTTTTAGTCAGTCAAAAGGCATATGTGACTTAATCAAATAGACAAATGCAGAGTAAAGGGAAACGATAGAACTCAGATAAAGGCAGAAGTGTGATAGGATGCTACACTGCACAATGCCATAAGATCAACCCATAGTCTAATAACACGAGGATAGGCAAAACTGGTCATAACTCAAATAACACAGCATTTGACCCTGTGTATGTGGTATTGCTATATCTACTGCAGGCATTGCGTTAACACAGAAAAAATCTTACCGCGTCCACAAACAGATCTAAAATGCTCCTCATTGTAAATTCTGCTCTGCTTCAGTCAGGGTTTGTTCCAAATCATCAATGTAAAAGGACTAATTTTGTGCTTCGTTTACACTTCTCCACTTGGATGAAATAGCCCAATCAAATTCCACCACTCACAAACCGGCATTGGATCACCAGACAGCGCTCTGAGTGATGTGTACTTTTCTCTGGTAGTTTTAGCAAGTTAAAATGCAAGATTAACTAGGAAATGTAGCTGGCTACATTCTTCCTATGATAAACATCTGAAATATGATGGCTGTGTCGTTTTTGCAAAAAACTTGCTTTTTCCCCATTGTAAACTAATTTACTTGCGTCTGCTAGCTTTGCACTTCTCATTTGATGAAAACAAAGCTATTGTCTGCCTATTGTGTTGCACTAATGTATTTTGTGTAAAGAAATTAGTTGCATGCCCCTGATCACTATTGAAGAAAAAAAAAAACGTTCAATATAAAAACAGGTGAAATAGTTTGAAAATGCAGATTTGGTCTGCGTTATGAAAATGCAGATTTGGTCTGCGTTATGAAAGTGCAGATTTCTGAATACTAAATCTATTGACTACTGTAAAGCTGCATGAACCAAAAAGTCTAAATCATGTCACCCATATGAAAAGTCATAGATATGTTAAAGTAATAAATACATTACAGTACAGGGAGAAACTTTTTTTTCTTCTAAACAGGCCTAATTAGTGATGTTATATTAGTGTAGCCTGCAAGAGATTTACTGAACCGGCTGGCTTCACCAGACATCCAGTATTTCACCTCAAATGAAACACTACCCTGTTAACCTGGCTAGTACACTGCAACACCATACCCAAATAACAATATGTCACTAGTACTGCAATACAAAGAAATATATTAACAAAATCATGTAATTATCAGCCAAACTTCACCTCCTGCTCACATA
The DNA here is from genome assembly GCF_901001165.1 of Salmo trutta. Lineage (NCBI taxonomy): Eukaryota > Metazoa > Chordata > Actinopteri > Salmoniformes > Salmonidae > Salmo > Salmo trutta. The sequence goes on along the minus strand of NC_042969.1, from coordinate 60,101,207 downwards.
ATTACTAACACATTTCTAATAAAATCTGATCTAGGGCTGGTCATTAAATGTCTTCGATAAAAAATAAAAAAAATAACTTGCGCATCCCGTTCTTATTCCTTCCCTCAACCGCTCTTTAAAAATAATAATTAAATGACTGATTGCAAAGCAATTGTTTATGGCACAACAATAAAAATGTAACAAACAAGCAAGGGGATTAGCTTAGATACAGCGATCTCTGAGGTGTGTGTGTGGAGACAATTTGCTGCCTTGTAAGGAGAGGCAGGTGTCAGGCCAGGGGCAGTCATTCTGGCCAAGACACAACATACCTCACAGATTTCACAGCAAAACAGGCCCCCCAACACACCCCCACAGGGGAAACCATCATCATTTCAAAAAGGAAAAACATGTATAAATATATATTTTTTTAAATACAACAAATGGACCAATGTCTTGTTACTGGGGTTGTTTCTCACCTTCTCTCCCCTCTGCTCGTTGAGGAGCTCCACACGGCGCCTCAGGGTGTGGATGGGCTGCTTCAGGCGGCAGGAGCCAATGATGCCCTCTTCATGCTTCGTCTGCCCCTTGGGCTTCATCATGGCTATCTGCTCCACCTCACCCTGACCAATGCACAGGGAGGGAGAGACACAAGCAAGGACACACACGGTTATAGCAGCTTCTTACCAGAAACTCTACAAACACACACCTTGGATACATTTTGTGTTCGAAAACACCTGATTACCATCCCAGAATTGACATTGATGGGTGGGTTTATACTTATTTATTTATTTTTTTACTTTCTAAAGTCTGAAAAGCAACGAGGGAAAAAAATACCTGAAATATTTTTTGGGAATTTACCCTTTCGGAAGCAAGTTAAAATGCAATTCAAACTAACCTGGGCTAAAACCAGAAAGAGAGCAACTTCTGTGTGAATCTCAAACAGCAATTTAATTATTGATGATTTGAAATAAATTGGTTGCTCTGCTCACTAAAGTATTGAGGGAACTTTGCTGATGTTATGATAGCCCCTCATTAAAACACTTTAACCTCTCCTTTATGATATAACCCTACAGTTTATGGGCAGCCAGTCATATGGGCTATTTGCAGTACATTTGGGCATTTTAGTGTACTGTACTTCTCACACAACTTCCCAACTCTCACACCTGAGCCTCAAATAATAATTTACTGCACATAACTGTAACCATAACACAGAACATTTGTCCATATCCATGACAAAACAATGAAAGGTAAAACTATAATAATCACTTAAACATAGAACTAAACATCATCAATTGGAACCACTACAATAAAGGTTTTATATTTTATGAGGTCAAGAAATAAATACATAAACTAAAAGGGGCATCTGGCAAATGTAACTGGTGCCTGTGTTTTAATAAAATTATGAATTTCCTTTCTATGTCATAGACATGGGGTAATAGTCCTTGACTGAACAGTCCTTGAAACATTTATTAAACACAAGCCTGAATGATGGCCTATATAATTATCAGAATGGTCAATCTTGTTTTAATCCTCTCTCTCTGTGTGTGTGTGTGTGTGTGTGTGAGAGAAAAAAGCATTTTCCTGCTCTGCCTGACCAGTGCACTAAATAGAAACCTTCCCCTGAGCCGTAGGCCTGTAAAAGTGACTTGAGAACAAACTGAAGCTTCTTGCCTCAGTCAGAACAACCCTGTCATATTTAATGAGCTCTAAAATCACCTAAAATTCCAGAAAAGAGAGGATGAAGAAAATTGCACAAATTAGGACAGGAGAGAACCTACATCTTCTCCCAAAATAAATATTATAAAATGCAGCACAACATCTAATATTCACTAAAAGTGAGTCATCTCATTCATCCAAGAGTTGATAGGTACTAGAAAACCCCAAAAACTGTATTGTGCAACAAGTGGACTGGCTTGTTCTTCAAACAACCCCTGGAGGAGTCTACACACCAAGCTGAACACCACAGGGATGTTCCAAAACTGTATTAATAAAAATTAAAATTCTAAATGTATTCATTTGGACCGTGACTGGCAAAAAGCAGCAAATATGACCCAACGCAAACAAAATAATATGTCTTTGAACAACTACACACATTGACATTGGCATTACACTCCATGAAAGATAATTCCAACGAAACCCAAACTGAAGACAATTATGCACTCAAATGATAGAAATGAAGAGTGGATGCTTGATCCTGCCACACTGAAGCAGCACAGCTAATATTGGGGTCGGGGTCTGTATTCTCACGCCAATATTTACGTGCTGCTATAGCGTGGCAGGTAAAGGGGGGCCAAACGGACCTGCGTCTCCATTCACCCACTAGACAATTCCAGGAATGTTAGATTTTCCTTAAAATACTAAAGCAGCAAATGATGGTTCGCACCTTTCCAACATTGTTTCAAACCATGATGCGCTGCTATAGCAGTCCAAGTCCGTTTCACACTTAACAGGTCACCCACACAGGCATAATACTGGTTTTCCTCCGAGTGAAAGGGGTCAAGTCTGAGCAGCAAAGCTTTTACAGGATGGGATGTGTGACACAGGAAGGATCAAAGACAAACTGAAAGGAAAACTAAAAATGAATAACTATTTAATTACCTGTAAAATCAGAAATCTGTTGTGGTCCAGGTCAATGCCATGGCTACACAGCAGAGTCCCCACATCTTTAAAAGTGGCCTTCTTGCCATTGACGTGGAAGGACGAGGAATTGTCTTTGCTGGCAGTTCTGGAAACATAGAACTTGCTGTTGGGGATGACTTCGTAGTCATCTCCTTCCTGACTCAGAGGGGGAGGGGCACAAGAAACACACCAGCTTAGATCCAGTCTTCAGAACACACTCAGGACAAAAAATAAAAATGCTTAGCAATACAACCCTCCCAAATATAGGCAAGTAACCATCTAAACACACACCTACATATGAAAGTGAAGCCTCAACCACAGAAATGTTGCTGCAAACAGATATTGGTGTGATAACAAGTAAAATGTATTTAACTTGCACATTTATTAAAAAGTAAGATTCATATGGTTTATTGAATTCAACTAATTTTGAGACAACAGGAAATAAATGTTGTCAACACATTGTCAAGATATGAAGGGGGGCAAAAACAGAATAGCTATAACCTGTTCAACTTTTTTTATAGAGAAATATATATTGTGTGTAGGCTTAAAACTGCAGTGTTAGGAGATGGTTGTAGCGAATTGACAAAAAACAGCTTGGCTGCAAAGAGATTATTTTACATTAAATGTCAATTATGTTGTTAATTACCGTACTACACCCCCAGTGGTAGTACAATATGTTTTACAATTCTGGAAAAATATTTCTTACTCTGCATACAATTAATATATACAGGATTCTAGGTTTGCACAGAAAAGGAGAAACTATTGTCCACTAACATTCATTTAACCACCACTAAACTGAAGAAAAAAACTCCCCTGAGGTCTTAATCAATATAAAACCACAAAAATAAAGGAACAATGGCAAAGTTTGTAATTTACTTGATTGTCAGTTAACTTCAAATGGCTATTCTGAGTCTGTTGCAGTCATTGTAAAAAATAAAAATACTAAACCAAATGCATACAAGACAATTAAAGCTACACCCTAAAATAACATACATATATACAAAAAATATATAGGATTCTGCCGCTTTACCCAAATCTCTTATAAAATGTTAAATCGTTTTGTTACAGCTGAGCAAGTAAGTGTGTGTTACCTTGACAGTAATTTTCTGAAAATGCACTTCCACAATGCAGCTCTGCACATCCTTGTGCTGGTCAGAGCTGTGAATCAGCACAGAGTTTTTTGGTTCTGATTTTTTGAGCCCTATAGCCAAACACAAAGAGCATTGAATCTATCACATTGGACTTCCCACTGCCATTTGGACCAATGATACAAGAAAAACGCCAGGGAAGGGAGAGAAAAAAAGAGAAATGAAGTGGGTGGAAAATAAAAATGTACTTCCAATCTGTACTTCCAATCTGTTCAAATCAGACTAAATTAAATAGAAACCGTATTCACAATACAATTTTAGACCGCTTTGAATAACTAGAAAATTCTGCTGGATTAAAATGGTGGGCCTCTAACCTCAGTGGGTGTATTTAAGATATTTTATTGCACCTGTGTCCATGATGCAATAAAGAGAACTACTAAGAAAATTTGATAGGGGGAAAGTTAGTGGGAAACCCTATTTTGTATCTTTTTGAGGATAAGACACAGTTAGATCACCACTAGTGTGAAAAACACACACACACACAAAATGGAGGAGTATGATATGCTGCAAACTATGGAGACAACTTTATCCAGTAAAATAATCAACAATTAAATTACAACTATCCAAATGCTGCTGTCACTGAAGATACAAATATATATAAATAAAAGTTAAGGAAATGGTCAACACCCCATACTGAGACAATGATTAAAACACAAAACCACAATTCCTAGTGTCACAAAAGAGCCATAACGGGGAGTTATTATGCTTTTTCGTACCTTATGGAAAGGGCCCAGAATCTGCTCGCCAGCATAGGATTTGAAGTTCTGATTAACTATATGTGTAATCATCAAGCGAGGAGCGCCTGGTTCATTGGTCATTGCTGGGGGCGGGGGTGGAGGGATGCTACTAAGAATCTCCTCCAAACTTCGATTATCAACAGCCTCGGCACCCTCCCCGGGAGCCGGAGCTAGGGCAAAGAGTTTAACTTTTATTCCCCAGTGCGATTCATTTCAGGTGGGGACACTGGTGTATGGGGGAGGGGTGGTGAAACAAAAAACAAACAAACAAAACATAAGCATTATAGAGCAAGTCACAGTGGAGGAACAAAGACTCCAGAGGAAGATCGAATGTTAAGTCGCACATTTACTATATCTTTGGTCACAAAACTAAATTATAACAATATAAACTTAATCATAAACGAACGCTTGAAGTAACCCCTTTCACAAACGCTCACATTGCAAAGCAAATACACAATATGCACTCACCAACGACAACATAATTTATTATATTTCGAACATCTGATTCCACGTTGTTTCACCCACACCAAAACCTACTTTCCAATCAAAACAAATGAATAAAAATCGAGCCTTGCTGCAAATGCATACCGATTATGGTACCATATCACAATAACAAAACGCTTGGTCTCAAGTCTATTGTGCTCAGTAAAAAAAGAAAAATGACCCTGACAATAGTTTTCGGCCAACAAACGCTGCAACCATAATACTTTCTAAATCAAGAGTAGACAACATGTCAAATACGGTTTTGGTTTCAGACGAAGTTATCTTGACAAACCGTTGACCAACGTTAAATAAATCTTAAGATAGAAAATCATAACCATCCTTCTAGATGATCGAATCGTTTAAAACGCATTCATATCCAAACATAAATTACCTTGCTAGTTGCGCAGGCTGGAGACAAACGCGCACACGCCACCATTATAATCATCTCAAAAATCACAAGAGACATTTATTAATGCCTTGCTCACGTTTGAAAAACTAGCCAGCAAGCTACGTGTTATGAATCAAGACAACAACTACCACAACTGTGCCAGTTGGACTCAACCATCACGCACTTACATTCAACAAAACACGTTGCCATTGAGTAGACGCGCAACTTATTTAGATGCAGACACCAAAACACCCTTTGTTACTTACCATTTGTCGGCGGAGCCTCTTGGCCATTGGAGTTCGCTTCTTTATGGGGTACGTCCAACTCGTCTTCGGAGTCATCCCGAGGCTGCGATCCTTTCCCTCTAGGCTTGGACGTAGTTGTACTTTTCGACGTTTTGGCTGTCATGATTTAGAATCTAAAAGATATCATTCAATCACAGGCGTAAAAGTAAAATCCATGAGGTGCTTTCGCTTGTCAATAATTTCTTCACAATTGATAGTCAACGTGAAGCACCCCGTTACCCCCCTCCGTCATCTCCCATCACCAACGGGCATTTTATCCAAAGAGTTAACTTCACCTCGGGTCATAAATCGGTTCCCCAGTCAATTATAAAGCTGAAAATAAGTTGCCAGTCTGTGCTGTCTGATAAGACCACAGATCTAAAAGTGTTTTGTTTTAGTTTCTTTGCTAAATATGTTTCGTTTTAACTGTACCATAGGTGTATATAAGCGATATTCAGAGATGTAACCATAACCCAAAATAATAGAAAATACTTGACACGAAATTGCAATTTAACAAAACTTAATTAGCCGTCTAACTTAAATCTCCCCTTGTCAAATAGCGTGATTTTGTCTAACATAAGCTGACAACATGCATCGATTTTCACTCAATTATCAAGAAATTAACTGATACGTTTTCCGTCAAGTGCGTGTAACTAAAAGACGGACAAAAATTGTGACGTTACAGGCTGTCAGTAACGCCAAACTGAGCTCAAAAGTAAATCAACTGCTACCGAGAACTAGAAAAAGATGGGAGGTAAATGTGCAAAATAAAGTCATAGCACTGAAGTAGCCAATCAGAGTCACGTTATCATTAGTGCCATGTAGGCTGCACTCAGTAGTCCAAATTGACCAGCAACAGTTGAACGTGTAATGTTTATTTTACAGATCGAGAGTTCTAATCAATGGAATAATCTAAGATAATGTAGCTACAATATGGCTAACTAAATAGCTATATCACTAACGTTAACGTTACTGAGCGAATAAAAATGTCACTTGTGTATAGAAGATTTCACTGGTCTTGTTTTTTTAGGTAACAGTAACGTTAGTGTTACGCTTCAGTTGTCGTCTTGTAATCTAGTTAAACTAACGTTAATAATTTTCCTAAACTGAGAACACGTGGAAATTGCCATTTACACTATCTAGTTGCTGTAGAGTAGACTAATGTCTGGTAATTAGCTAGCTAACGTTAGTCAGGTAGGCCACATTGTGCTTTGTTAGGCACTATTCTCACGTCATCTGTTAGCCACGAACAAATTTAGATAACGTTAGCTAAAGTACGCTACCTGGCTAGCGAACACAACTAGAGCACAGATGAATAGGGGAAACCGGTACTTTGCTTACAAGTTAAGTTAACTTAACACTGGTTCGCCAAGGTAGATAGCTAATGTTACTAGGCAATTTTAGTTAGTTTGTGTTGCCGATAGACAAATGGGATGTAGCTAAATGTGAGCTGTCGTCTGATCATTCGAAGTTAACGTTAGCTAGTTTACTTTACCTAGCTCAAGAACCACATATAACCGACGAAAGGTGCCCACAAACTTGCTTGCTAGATAGCTAGTGTTTGATAGTTAGCTAGCGAGTTTTCTTTTAGCTAACGTTAACTAGCTCTTTCGTGTTCAGATAAAATGTCAGTTTTACCTTGCGGACGAAGTTATTTTGTTGTAAGAATTCCCTGTGTATTACTCTCTTTTCAAAGCCAACTGAAAACGATTTCTCGATATCCCAAAGCTAAAAAAATCAATAAAGTGCGTAAAAGTCAACCCTGTGTCATCTCAAATCGTTAGCTTGCTGCAAACTCACTTGTAAATGGCGCCTAAACTCTGTTGTCGAACCAAAATTCGTTACAAAGTGATGCAAGGCACCATGGAACCTCGACATTGGTATAAAAAAAAAAAAATTCAAAAAGAAGGCCGATGCCAGGCAACCATGAACATAAACGTATATATTTTTTTGCATTCAAGTTAACATTATAATGAATATAAATTATATTTTGGTAATGATTTGGGATATTTTCATAACATTTTTTAAAATAGAACGCGCCCCGTGAAGTACGGGCACTGTTACCTAGAGACGACGGAAGGGTGTTGTTTACAGTACGGATCAATTTATTATTTTGTATTTGGATTGTATTGGTTGAATAGTCGAAAATATGTAAGGGATAATCAACTACGGGCTATGTGTTCTCTGGAAAATAATGCTCAAGTTGGAAGGAGTGTGCCACGACGCACTAGTGGAGTGGCACTAGCCTTCCATAAAGTTACATTATTTTCTAGAGAGAATGCATAAGAGAGTTAAGAGTCCCAAGTTGATTATAGCCACTTGAGTAAAAGTAAACATACCTTAGTAGAAAATGACTCAAGTAAAAGTCATCCAGTAAAATACTACTTGAGTAAAAGTCTGAAAGTATTCGGTTTTAAATATACTTAAGTATCGAAAGTACATGTAAAAGTATAAATAATGTCAAATTCCTTATATTAAGCAAACCAGACAGCACCATTTTCTAGTTTTTTAATTTATTGATAGCCAGGGGGACACCAACACCTAGACATAATTTACAAACGAAGCATTTGTATTTAGTGAGTCTGCCAGATCAGAGGTAGTAGGGATGACCAGGGTTGTTCCTCTTGATAATGTTGTCTCTACCTTCTTGCCCTTTGTGCTGTTGTCTGTGCCCAATAATATTTGTACCCTGTTTTCTGCTGCCATGTTGTGCTGTGTTGTCATGTTGCTGCCATGCTATGTTGTTGTCTTAGGTCTCTTTATGTAGTGTTGTGTTGTCATGATGTGTGTTTTGTCCTATATTTTTATTTAAAAAAAACAGAGGTTCTCTTTCCAAGTTTGTTGACAAGGAACTCTCGCGATAGTTATTCACAAAGTCGAGGTACGTCACGCGATGTTGGAAAAGGAGTATCTCTGGGTACGTTCCAGAACAGAGCTAGCTTGTATAGAGATCAGTCTATTTGTCGATAAGTATAATTATTGAGGAATATATATCACCTTATATGCATGAACTATTAACGGTGGAGCTACTATGGCAACTGGACATGCTTAGTTGTCTGTTAGCAAGTGTGACAACAGTGAAGAAAACTCACCACGCGTTAGCTTAAATGCATGTCCCGTAGCAACGACTAACGCTTGTTTGACTAGATAGGTACTTACTGTAGCTAGCGTAGCAGCTACGGTTAGTCAGTAACTATCCGCTACTTATTATTTGCTATACACTAATGTTATTGCTAGCTATATGCAGGCTTAACTTAGCTAGCTAGACAACGGAATTTTATTTTTGACCAGACCAAGATCAGCAAGTGATACTTGCAAACCGAGTATCGTTAGCTATGAATAGCTAGCTATTTTGCTACTCTCTTTGCTAATTGTATAACAAGCTAATAGTCTGTTTTGTAGCTACTGTCACTATTATGTCCAATTTGAATGATCGATGGCACCCACTGTAAACAGAAGGGTTTTCAAGTACCTATTTTCCGGAATACTTCTTTCACATTAGAGATTAAAGACATCATTACTCAAGGAACCAGAACATATCCTTTTCAATTGTGTGAATGATAGAAAGATACTACAACAGTGCTTTGACTTGATTGTTGGTCTTTTCTGTTTAAAAAAATATGTACAGTCAGCAATCATGAATTAAAAATCTATTATGAAGTTGTGCCTCTAATAACATACTAGGCCTCCTTAGCTCTGGTCCAGGTGGTTAATACCCGTTGCTCTAACACCATGGACCAAAGCTGGGGCCGCCTGAGACATATGATATTAAGTACATCTTGCACCACCAGACCTGGGTTCAAATACTATTTGAAGACTTTGAAATATTTTTTGTGTTTGCTCTACCCTGCCCGGAGTGCCAGATGGGCAGGTTTGGGACTATTCTAATGGTTCATTAAGCCCACTAAGCTATATCAAGCACAGATGAAGACTAGATTTCAAATAGTGTTTGAACCCAAGTCTGACTGGAATCTTTTTACTATAAAGGCATGCTTTTTGCAACCTATATGGAGGTGAAAAGATTTTCTATGTGCTATTTGTGATCACATCTGTGTGTCGATCTCACCTACCTCAATACAAAGAAAGGTGAATACAGGATCTGTGTTTATTAATTCGGCTGAAAACAACCACTGTGTTTGTCTACTGCGGCCACCAACCCTGGACCCGAAGAGTTAGTCTACAGGGTGTGAAAACGTTTGTACCAGTTTAACTCGAATACACCTGGTTCAAGTAATTAAGATGAGATATTTTGCAGCAACCACTGATCTATTTCCACCTTACCATTGTCCTCCTTATCACCTGGACACACAAAGAGCATGTGAGCTGTGTGGGCTCGACCACTGCAAACGAATTGTACTCCTGCAGTGAGGATCACCAGATCCAAAGATAGAACCTGCTGACCAGTGAGATCAGCCTGGTGGTGAAGGTGCTGGAGGACCTCTTCCCTATTGACCTGCACTGGTTCCCCAAGACGGTGGGAGGCCAGAAGCAGGCCCAGGCCGAGATCTTTGTGCTCACCAGTACTGACGGCAAGTCACAGAAGGGTCCAATAATGATTTTCTCGTAAGAGACTTTGATAACCTTAAAGTGCTATCTTAAAGTGCACCGTTAACATAGAAAATAAATGTTGAAATTTAAAACAATGATACCTTCTCACATACAACAAGACAGATTGACATTGAATTTGGTAGGTGAAAGAGGATATGAGTCCCAAGGTACATAACTGCATGGTTTGTGTGAAATGTCTCTGGTTGACAAGCTCACAAGCTCTTTGTGTGTCCAGGTGTTTAGTGGTATACTACGAAGCAAGTTAGATCTACTCAGGCTTTTATAAAGCTAGCCATCTTCAGTTAGTTGCACATTCCAGGACAGGCTTCAGCCGTACTACGACGGTGGATATTGCTCGTCCGCCTTCCGCTGACTTGTCAAAAATGTTATAAATTGATTAGCATTTTAATGAGGGAAATAAGTATTTGACCCCCTCTCAATCAGAAAGATTTCTGGCTCCCAGGTGTCTTTTATACAGGTAACGAGCTGAGGTTAGGAGCACACTCTTAAAGGGAGTGCTCCTAACTGCAGCTTGTTACCTGTAAAAAAGACACCTGTCCACAGAAGCAATCAATCAATCAGATTCCAAACTCTCCACCATGGAAAAGACCAAAGAGCTCTCCAAGGATGTCAGGGACAAGATTGTAGACCTACACAAGGCTGGAATGGGCTACAAGACCATCGCCAAGCAGCCTGGTGAGAAGGTGACAACACTTGGTGTGATTATTCGCAAATGGAAGAAACACAAAAGAACTGTCAATATCCCTCGGCCTGGGGCTCCATGCAAGATCTCACCTCGTGGGGTTGCAATGATCATGAGAACGGTGAGGAATCAGCCCAGAACTACACGGGAGGATCTTGTCAATGATCTCAAGGCAGCTGGGACCATTGTCACCAACAAAACAATTGGTAAAACACTATGCCGTGAAGGACTGAAATCCTGCAGCGCCCGCAAGGTCCCCCTGCTCAAGAATACATATACATGCCCGTCTGAAGTTTGCCAATGAACATCTGAATGATTCAGAGGACAACTGGTGAAAGTGTTGTGGTCAGATGAGACCAAAAGGGAGCTCTTTGGCATCAACTCAACTCGCCGTGTATGGAGGAAGAGGAATGCTGCCTATGACCCCAAGAACACCATCTCCACTGTCAAATATGGAGGTGGAAACATTATCCTTCCCTCAGCCAGGGCATTGAAAATGGGTCGTGGATGGGTATTCCAGCATGACAATGGCCCAAAACACACGGCCAAGGCAACAAAGGAGTGGCTCAAGAAGAAGCACATTAAGGTCCTGGAGTGGCCTAGCCAGTCTCCAGACCTTAATCCCATAGAAAATCTGTGGAGGGAGCTGAAGGTTCGAGTTGCCAAACGTCAGCCTCGAAACCTTAATGACTTGGAGAAGATCTGCAAAGAGGAGTGGGACAAAATCCCTCCTGAGATGTGTGCAAACCTGGTGGCCAACTACAAGAAACGTCTGACCTCTGTGATTGCCAACAAGGGTTTTGCCACCAAGTACTAAGTCATGTTTTGCAGAGGGGTCAAAAACCTATTTCCCTCATTAAAATGGAAATCATTTTATAAAATTTTTGTCATGCGTTTTTCTGGATTTTTTTGTTGTTATTCTGTCTCTCACTGTTCAAATAAACCTACCATTAAAATTATAGACTGATCATTTCTTTGTATGTGGGCAAACGTACAAAATCAGCAGGGGATCAAATACTTTTCTCCCCCACTGTAGCTTTTTCGTAGTGCCATCTTTATTTTATTACTTATCGTTAATGTCGGCTTTGGTGTGCTTATCAATGCACAAGCACCTTTTTCTGAATCCTATCCATCCTTCTATCTGTGGAACAGCTTGTTGTGTTGTGGCCATATACAGTGCCTTTGGAAAGTATTCAGACCCCTTGACTTTCCACATTTTGTTAGGTTACAGTCTTATTCTGAAATTGCGGGGGAAAACGATTTAATCAATCTACACACAATACCCCATAATGACAAAGCAAAAACTGTTTTTTAGAAATGTTTGCTAATATTTTACATTTAAAACTGAAATATTATATTTAGTTGTGGCCAAAATTTTTGAGAATGACACACGTATTAATTTTCACAAAGTCTGCTGCCTCAGTTTGTATGATGCCAATTTGCATATACTCCAGAATGTTATGAAGAGTGATCAGATGAATTGCAATTAATTGCAAAGTCCCTCTTTGCCATGCAAATGAACTGGATCCCCCAAAAACATTTCCATTGCATTTCAGCCCTGCCACAAAAGGACCAGCTGACATCATGTCAGTGATTCTCTCGTTAACACAGGTGTGAGTGTTGACGAGGACAAGGCTGGAGATCACTCTGTCATGCTGATTGAGTTCGAATAACAGACTGGAAGCTTCAAAAGGAGGGTGGTGCTTGGAATCATTGTTCTTCCTCTGTCAACCATGGTTACCTGCAAGGAAACATGTGCTGTCATCATTGCTTTGCACAAAAAGGGCTTCACAGGCAAGGATATTGCTGCCAGTAAGATTGCACCTAAATCAACCATTTATCGGATCATCAAGAACTTCAGGGAGAGCGGTTCAATTGTTGTGAAGAAGGCTTTGGGGCGCCCAAGAAAGTCCAGCAAGCGCCAGGATCGTCTCTTAAAGTTGATTCAGCTGCGGGATCGGGGCACCACCAATACAGAGCTTGCTCAGGAATGGCAGCAGGCAGGTGTGAGTGCATCTGCACGCACAGTGAGGCGAAGACTTTGGAGGATGGCCTGGTGTCAAGAAGGGCAGCAAAGAAGCCACTTCTCTCCAGGAAAATCATCAGGGACAGACTGATATTCTGCAAAAGGTACAGGGATTGGACTGCTGAGGGCTGGGGTAAAGTCATTTTCTCTGATGAATCCCCTTTCCGATTGTTTGGGGCACCCGGAAAAAAGCTTGTCTGGAGAAGACAAGGTGAGCGCTACCATCAGTCCTGTGTCATGCCAACAGTAAAGCATCCTGAGACCATTCATGTGTGGGGTTGCTTCTCAGCCAAGAGTGTGGGCCCACTCACAATTTTGCTTAAGAACACAGCCATGAATAAAGAATGGTACCAACACATCCTCCGAGAGCAACTTTTCCCAACCATCCAGGAACAGTTTGGTGATGAACAATGCCTTTTCCAGCATGATGGAGCACCTTGCCATAAGGCAAAAGTGATAACTAAGTGGCTCGGGGAACAAAACATCGATATTTTGGGTCCATGGCCAGGAAACTCCCCAGACCTTAATCCCATTGAGAACTTGTGGTCAATCCTCAAGAGGCGGGTGAACAAACAAAAACCCACAAATTCTGACAATCTCCAACATTGATTATGCAAGAATGGGCTGCCATCAGTCAGGATGTGGCCCAGAAGTTAATTGACAGCATGCCAGGGCGGATTGCAGAGGTCTTGAAAAAGAAGGATCAACACTGCAAATATTGACTCTTTGCATCAACTTCATGTAATTGTCAATAAAAGCCTTTGACACTTATGAAATGCTTGTAATTATACTTCAGTATTCCATAGTAACATCTGACAAAAATATCTAAAGACACTGAAGCAGCAAACTTTGTGAAAATTAATATTTGTGTCATTCTCAAAACTTTTGGCCACAACTTTACAAAAGTATTCAGACCCTTTACTCAGTACTTTGTTGAAGCACCTTTGGCAGCGATTACAGCCTTGAGTCTTATTGGATATGATGCTATAAGCTTGGCACACCTGTATTTGGGGAGTTTCTCCCATTCTTCTCTGCAGATCCTCTTAAGCTCTGTCAGGTTGGATGGAGAGCGTTGCTGCACAGCTATTTTCAGGTCTCCCCAGAGATGTTCGATCGGGTTCAAGTCCAGGCTCTGGCTGGGCCACTCAAGGACATTCAGAGACTTGTACCGAAGCCACTCCTGCATTGTCTTGGAACCTTCGTCTGAGGTTCTGAGCACTCTGGAGCAGGTTTTCATCAAGGGTCTCTCTGTACTTTGCTCCGTTCATCTTTGCCTCGATCCTGACTAGTCTCCCAGTCCCTGCCGCTGAAAAACATCCCACAGCATGATGCTGCCACCAACTTGCTTCACCGTAAGGATGGTGCCAGTGACGCTTGGCATTCAGGCCAAAGAGTTCAGTCTTGGTTTTATCAGACCAGAGAATCTTGTTTCTCATGGTCAGAGTCTTTAGGTGCTTTTTGGCAAACTACAAGTGGGCTGTCATGTGCCTTTTACTGAGGAGCAGGTTCCGTCTGGCCACCCTAGCATAAAGTCCTGATTGGTGGAGTGCTGCAGAGATGGTTGACCTTCGGGAAGGTTCTCCCATCTCCACAGAGGAACTCTAGAGCTCTGCCAGAGTGACCATCGGCTTCTTGGTCACCTTACTGACAAGTCCCTTTTCCCCCGATTGCTCAGTTTGGCGTGGTGGCCAGCTCTAGGAAGAGTCCCCAGATCTGTGCCTCGACACAATCCTGTCTCGGAGTTCTACGGACAATTCCTTCGACCTCATTGCTCGGTTTTTGCTCTGACATGCACTGTCAACCGTGGGACCTTTATATAGACAGATGTGTGCCTTTCCAAATCATATCCAATCAATTGAATTTACCACAGGTGGACTAAATCAATTTGTAGAAACATCTCAAGGATGATCACTGGAAACAGGATGTGCCTGAGCTCAATTTCAAATCTCATAGCAAAGGGTCTGAATACTTATGTATTTAAGGTATTTCTGTTTTTTTTGTTTAAAAACATTTTGCTAACATTTCTAAAAACATGTTTTCGCTTTGTCATTATTGGGTATTGTGTATAGATTGATGAGGAAATAGTTTTATTTAATCAATTTTAGAATAAGGCTGTAACGTAACAAAATGTGGAAAAAGTAAAAGGGTCTGAATACTTTGTGAAGGCACTGTATTTATAATCCATAGAAGGGTTTTGAAGTCTCTAACCCTGGCAATTTGACTGTTAAACTCATGGGTACACTAACAATGGCTGCCTGTCTTGACTTGAATGGGAACTGCCATCTATGGATTATACTGTATGTCTATGGTTGGTTGCGGCTGTCGGTTTGCCTTCTTTCAATCACGTGAAAAACGTACAGTTTGAAAAGCAAATGCTGTTTACTAAATGTGTAATGCGATATATATTTTAGCATTACTGTTTTTTTACACGCAAAAAACATTTTAATAAAATATTTGATCTGCCGTCTTCCTCAGATGAAGAGGATGATGACACAATCTTTGCGAGAGGGATGGTATCTGATTTCATTGGTCCTCAACTCATGGCTCAGACACTTAATTCAGGATAAATGGAGTTAGCCCTGAGTTAGCCTGCCCGGATCAGGTTAGTTCTGAACGATTCATTGTCATAGAAATGTACCTGGCTAAATGGTGAGCCACCTTCGTGGTACCGGTTATCCCAAGTTAAACTCAGAGATGACAAATGTTACCTCGCTAAGTCCTCAAACCTGATTCATAGCAGAGGGCTCTGTCTATATCAGCTCTAAACACACAGAGTGGAGATGTGCGGCGATGGCAGGCGACGTGTGGTCACAATGTTAATGGCAGTGTAGGGTTGCATAAACACACCCACAAACTGAAGCAACAATTTTCCCTGGCAGACCATGTAGTCATGAAAATGTCTGTCTTTCTGGTACAGAATGATTATAGTCATCATATAGGTAATATTGTCACAATCGACTAATTTTTAGAGCAAGTCATCGGTCTCCTCTATGGAGAGGCAGTGTATATGTTTTTAGTGTACTAGTCCTATATCCTAATGCACAGCAACCTCAAAATGTTGGGGTGGATTGGCAAAATAGTCCACTGCAGCTTGTAACGGCATATTTTTCTGGTTTCTGTTTTTAATGTCAGTGAAACTTCACATGGCTATGAAATGGTTAAATAGAAACCACAGATGTATAGCTTTGGTGGGTGGGGAAAATCTATAGTAACTTTTGTGGCTTTCTCCAACCTCATTTGGTGCGTGGGCCTCTGTCTGAGTCGATATGTCAAAAATGGGTTTGGTTCATAGCACTGACAGACAGAGCAAATGCTGGGAGCAGTTTGAATGTGGTGTTTAACAGTCGGGTCTTTAATAGAATTGACATTTTTAAAAGGCTATTTTAATTCTAAGCGTCCTTTTAATACAGCATGGTCGTATACACACTACCTGTTTTTCTGGGTCGGCGACATTCACATTTGTTAGGACATCCAAATATAGAAACGGGAGAGAGCAGCATCATGCTGATTTGCAGTTTTAGGCAACCAGAAATTACATAGAACACTCTGTATTTTTTAATACACACCGCCACAAAGTATATGGTAGGCTAGTGTCTTTGATAACTGTCTCCATGCCTGATCGCTCCCCGTCTCTAGCAGATAGGAAACTGTTTAATTTAAGCAGCAGAGAGACTTTGCTTTCATTCTTCCGTTTTGTGTAAGAAACGTGTCTTTGGGAGGTTGCTACCTACCAGGACAGTGGAGCAAAAGGCAGTATGTATTGGAACCTGACTCCATGGGTTACAATTCTGTATGTTTATCTCAGTTTGTTTATGTGTGAGGCCGAGTGCCTATGTTCTTGGTCTTTTGTATTTATTAACTCTCCTCACATCATGCCATATGCTTTTTATCGTGCCTTTTGACTGTTTGTTGCCTCTCAAGTGAGATTTAGAAATGGAGAGACAGTTTAGACAGTATATTTCCTTTATATCTAATGGACTGTACCTGTCTTCTAACTGTTGGTTCTGTTGTCCGTCTGTAGGTAAGTTCCGCCTGGCCTCTAAGACGGGCCGTATTGAGAAGAGTGCAGAGGCCCACAAAGGAGCTGTATTAGCCGGGAGAACAACGACGGGACCGCACTCATCACAGGTGAGGGATACACAGGGTAATAAACACACAACACACACAACAAAAACACTAAAATGTAATACGCTGTTCAGTAACAAGTTTGTTATAATTGCCGTAGGTTGTAACTTAGATTGTTGATGTTGCTTCCTCAGCTGGGGAGGACTGGCACGTCAAGTTCTGGTCTAAGAGTGGCATGCTGAGGTCCACCTTGGCCAGGTAAGATTACTAGGAAAAAAAGTTTCAAACTATCCTTTCAAACATCCTTTCAAACATCCAAACTATCCTTTCAAGCTCAGAAATGACTGTATTTCAAAACAAATTTGGAGTGCAGCAGACTCGTAGTGCATAGCCACACTTTGTTTTGAAACAAATGCAGCCACCAATATTGTCCCTTTTAACAATTTCCTGTTTTGTCAGAATGGGGCCCTGTAGTTTTTGTGGTGCAGTTGCTCTACAGTGTAGAGCCAGCATTGCACTCTCTCTGTGTGAAGAGGTGTATGTGAGCATGTGTGTGTGTGTATGCTAATCTTCCAGCCCGGTGTTGTCAGCATGCTTCGGTTCGGCTGGCGCCTAGCTGAACTGAACAAGTGTGCTCGCATACTCCCTCAAAAGACCTTTGCGGCAATAGTTCTGTTTATCCTTCTTCATATGCCATAGCTAGTATACGCTTCCTCAAAATAGTCCGAATTAATCCCACGATAACTCAAGAAATCTGTAATTATTTTAATGTATATTCCAAGGACATTTTAGTCGCGCAATTTTACATCTAACAAAGATGTTTGTTGCAGTATTTCTCAAGTGAAAAAATGTGCATGAAAACGAATGACAACAAATACTTAATTGAAGAATCCCTACTGTTGACCAATCAACGGGGCATAGACTTCGTCTACCGACTTCGGCTTGGCTCAAGGAAAAAATGTTTTGTGCACGAACAGTCGAAAAAACCCGTGCTGAAGACCAAATCGAACTTAAATGTCCCAAAATGTCATCATAATATATGCACAAACTGTTTTGGATGGGAAGCATGTGGACCCCTGCTGGTGCTGTGTGGTTAGCACTAACATGTCAGGTCTTGTACTGTACCATTGCTGTACTCAGCCACGTCCCTGTCTGTAAAGTCACCTACAGGTGGTTCTGTTACTCTCTAACAGAACCAGTCCAAGTACTGAATGTGCTTTTACACACAACATGTATATTGATATTGGCTTTCACTGAATTAATCACTGTACTTATTGAATGAATCACTGAACTCATTTTGAAACCTCAATTTGGAACTAGGATGTTATTTCACTATCCATGTGTGAATGAGGATGCACAGTATTAATCATAGGGGCTGAGTGTGTCACCCTTGTGTTTTCTCAAGCCGTCGGTAGTTCTCTCACACTCTGGTGTGCCCAGTCAGAGGACCTGCTGCTGCTGTGGCTTGGGCCGGGCCTGGGACAGTTGTAATGAGGTCAAACCCATGAACACAGCCACGTGAGTTACAGAGAGAGAGACTGCACTGGTGGACATTTTGTAAACATAAGGCAACACACAGCCTCCAATTATATTCTCACACACAGACCGCAGTGTTCATTAAGGCCTCTTCTGCTTTTGAGGGCACCTCACTGGATGAAAGAGAGAGAGAGAGAAAGGGATCTGATGAAAAGGGAAAAGGCTTGTCACAGAGGGGTACAATACTGTTGATGTATATTCAGGGAGCCCTTCCCTCTGTGCCATGACACGAACGTTTCTCTGCTTAAACTGAGCTTTTGGTTGACGCTAAGTGGAGCATGATGCGCTGCCATTAGACAGCTCTGAGAACAGAGGTTATATAGTAACCTAGATAATGTCGTCACCGTACATATTGATAGACTAATACAGTTTGAAGCACTACAGGATATGCCTCATGTTCTTACAATTTTTTGACTTTCACATTTACTTCCACAGTCGGGATTTGTGTGTGTGTGCGTACAGTGCGTGTCTGAGTGTGTTTGAAACTGCTGTAAACTATGCCGGTGCGATGATCTGAAAGATGGCCTTTGTATTAACAGGGATTTAGTCCAGCCAGATTATTTAAGATGACAATCTGGCAGAGAGGTGTGTGTGTGTGTGTGTGTGTGTGTGTGTGTGTGTGTGTGTGTGTGTGTGTGTGTGTGTGTGTGTGTGTGTGTGTGTTGGACTATTAGGGTGTAATGCTGCTGGATACAGTTGAAAATGCAGCCAATCCTCCAGTTCCATTTTTTATTAAAAGCACCATAAAGTTTTAAAGGTTTATTGGAGTGGAGTTTTATTAAAATCTATAAAAACGACTCTTAATGATAAATCTCTCTATCCAGTACTCACATACAGATGGGTCTCTTATTAATTGATTCATTGTGCCATTTGAAATATCTTCAGTGTTCTCAACATTTCGGCGTTGATGTGGATGCATTGTGCTTAATGAACGTGCTCTATTTCTCCCTCAGTCCTCTGTTTAATGTGTCTGTCTGTGCTGTTGTGATTGTGAACCATGGCATTGACTGGATAGGCTTGAGAGGGAGTGAGCTGCACAACACAGCCGCTGTTGCACGTACAGATCTGTAGAGCGCATGGAGGAACTGGTGGTGTCTCCTAACAGGTGTAGACACCTCATCCACACTGCAGATGCATCTGTGCAGGTGCTGCTCCCCCTTATGCAGACACACACGTGCACACACACATACATACATACACACAGACACATACACACACACACACACACACACACACACACACACACACACACACACACACACACACACACACACACACACACACACACACACATACACACACTGCAGGAGTCACAGGTACAGCTGGGGGCCATTGTTGTGAGTCTTGAGTGCGATGATGTAACCGTGTCCCATTTGTGTGGGAGAGGGGGAGAAAGAGAGAGGGAGGAGAGGAGGGGGTGGATAGGGGGAGGAGGGGGAGCAGAGAGAACTCGTCTCAGCCGTCTCATTGTCAGCCCGCAATCATGTGACCTCTTGGCATTTGTGAGAAACCGCAAGCACCTGGAGCAGGGTTAAATGTCAGCCTGCCTGCCTCTCTCTCTCTCACACACACACACACACACACACACACACACACACACACACACACACACACACACACACACACACACACACACACACACAGAGTTTAGGCAGGTTTCTCTTAATGCTCAGCTGTCTTGCTGTGACACACAGCCAGGTCTGCAGGATTGAAGCAAGCTTTGCATGCTAAATCCCATTCCTACAGGCTGTACGAAGTGAACCCTCAGAGTAAATATGACACTGCTGTGGTGTAGAAATTAGAAATGCAATCTCCTCCAGCTACTGCAGTGTCTCTGTGTTTGTAAGGCATACCAAGCTCTTCTCCCTATTTGATAAGGACTGCCTCGAGGTAAACTGTGTGATAGCTAATCAATGCTCTGATGAAACCAGAGGCAACTAACTAGTGGATCTTCTACTGACAGAATTACTTTATTATATATTTTGCTGTTTGAGGAGGAGATGCAACTGTGAAATGGCCTTAAACAAGTTTCAGTTTTCATAATTTTCGTAATTTGTTATGGATGTGTTATGAAAATACTATTCTAAAAGTTATTGTTTAATTACACAAACATTGTTCAGCAGTGTGATTCCTCACCTCTCCTGCTGTGTGTGTGTGTGTGTGTGTGTGTGTGTGTGTGTGTGTGTGTGTGTGTGTGTGTGTGTGTGTGTGTGTGTGTCTCTCTCAGGGTCTCCTGTATACTCGGTGGCCTGGAGCCCGGACTCTGATAGGATCCTGTACACGTTAGGCAGACTGCTGATAATCAGGCCCCTGCAACCCAGCGCCAAGGTCCTACAGGTACTGTGTGTGTGTGTGTGTGTGTGTGTGTGTGTGTGTGGGGGGGGGGGGGAATTGAAGACCTCGCACTACAGTGAGTATTTTCCTTGTTCATGTACATTTGTTTATTGTTCTTTTTGGCACTGAATTGTGCCTGGGACCCTGAGTAAACACCAGAGGGTTTAGTGTTCCCCCCCTTCACCCCTCTCACCTCACCACCCCTTCACCCCCCCTCCCCCTGAGCAGAGCAGCAGCTGGCTGTGTATGGAGAAGCCCCCTGCACAACTCTGTGACCCTTGCAATCCCCCCCATCCCCCAACTCCTATAACCCCCTCACCTCATCCCCCTGCTCCCTCTGGGAGAGACTGACCCGTGGGAGGGAGAGGGGTTTGGGGAGGCAGGGGGGTGGAGATCAGGGGTTGTAGTGATAACCTTCACATGGCAGGAGGAGAAAGGAGCTAATGACTGAGTTGACTCCTCTTGTCCTCCTTTTATGGCACGTGCCTCTGGTTATCTGTTGGTCCATACATCTCATGAGTATTGACGTGTGTGACTGACCTTTTCTGACTTTTTTGAAGGGGAAACTATTCTGGAGATTTTTCCCAGTCCCATTCAGTATGCTGAACAATAAGCAACACATCAGGATTTGTCAGTAAGTCACTTGGCGAACGCTGGGGTGTGTGAGTTAGTTAGTGTGTGTGTTTAACAGAGATGTAATGGGGTCTCTGATGGGGTCGTGTGTGTGATCTCGTCCCCGTGGCGACCTGTGAAGGCTCTGCCCTGTTTCCAATTAGAGCCAAGTCCACACTATTACATTAACACAGAGCAGACTGGGAGGCTGTGAGAGAGAGCACCTCGCTCGACCTTCAGCTCTAGCTCTCTCTCTTCTTGTCCTCCTTCTTATAAGAACTCTCTCCTCTCCCCTGTATTTGCTTTATCATGTCTCCTGTGTGTGAACTCTCCCTGCAGTCTTCTCCTGCTTGTCCTTGACAACAAAAAACTCAGAGTCATATTAGCCTGCAGCCCAGAGGGTAGTATATTGATATGGACCTGGGCCCCCCTCTCTCATTCAACCTCTCTCCCCTTCTCCCCATCTACCCCCCCTTCCTCTCTCTCTCTCTCTCTCTCTCTCTCTCTCTCTCTCTCTCTCTCTTTCTTTTCCTCCCTCTGTCTCTCAGGTGTGGGACAGAGCCTGGGACTGGCTAACTGAGGTGCGATCCTGATTGTATTGGTTGTGTTTGGAGAATATCCTTGCTCTTGCATAAACATCTGCTCTCTCTCTGCTCTCTCCTCTCTCCCTTGTTCCTCGCTCCCTCCCTCCCTTCCTCTCCCCAGTGGAAGTCCCATGATGGGATCATTCTGAAGGTGGACTGGAACTCTGTGAATGACCTGATACTGTCAAGTGGAGAGGACTGTAAATACAAGGTCAAGTGTGTCACGTGATCCAAAAATGATTATCTATGTTATAACATGTGCATCACACAGTCGCAACGCTGTGTAACTGACCCTGTTCCTTCTCCCACTTCTCTTTCGCTCCCCCTCCTTCCGTCATCTCCCTCCTTCTCTCTCTCTCAGGTGTGGGACAGCTATGGTCGTCTGCTCTACACGTCCTCGTCACATGACTACCCTGTGACCTCCATGTCCTGGTCTCCAGATGGGGAGGTGTTCGCAAGTGGACTCCTTCAACAGCCTGCATCTCTGTAACAAGCCCGGGGTAAGGCCTCCCCTCACACCCCACCCCCCCTGTCCTCTGCCAATCCCCCACACACCTCTGTGTACTGTCACAGTGTGTGTGTCAGTGTGACAAACCTGGTTCTGTAAGAGGTCGTCCGTCTCTTCCCTGGTATGTGTGGAAATAGATGGTGTATGCATGGTGTGAGTTTCTCTGTATACCTCCCTCACTAGTCCCTGTAACATGTTTGTATTAATACCTGGTGCTGATAGTAAGTGGACTTGTAATAAGAGAGGCCTGAGGGGGTGTGGTATATGGCCAATATACCACGGCTAAGGGCTGTTCTTAGGCACGACGCAACGCAGAGGTATATTAGCCGTGGTATATTGACCATATTTCACAAACCCCCATTGTTCCTTATTGATATTATAAACTGGTTACCAACATAATTAGAGCAGTAAAAATAAATGTTTTGTTATACCCGTGGTATACGGTAAAATATACCATGGCTGTCAGCCAATCAGTATTCAGGGCTCAAATCGGCCAGTTTATGATTGTTGTTTTGTTATTCTTCAGCGTATGGCCAGAAACAACATGTGGAGTCTCAGCTGGGTTTATTGTTTAGTTAGAATAGAAATGTCAGTGTATTGTTCTATGAGATGTGGCCTAATGAAAGCAAACAGCACAGGGCTCTGGTCCTCTGTACTGATCACCACGTATTTCATGCTACACTGTACATTTTGATCTAATTAGGATCAAATTGCGTTTTTTTTGTTGCACCGAACAAATGGTCTGGAGAGAGACTCTGAGCCAATGCAGATGTCTACACAACACCGAGGTTATGAAAGAGTTTGTGTGTGTGTGTGTGTGCGTGTGTGTGCGTGTAAACACTGTGTGTTTAAGTTTGTGTGTGTATTCAAGGGTATTCTCTTTCACTTGTCTAGTTGTTACAGATCAGTGTGGATGAAGGAAAGTAGATGTGAAGAGGACAGAAGCCATCTTGGTCTTCTGAGTTGAACCCTCAGTAGGACACTATCCAGTCAAAGCCTGTTGCTAGCTTTTGGTGATTACAAGTCAGAAACAAGATTGCAGCAAGAGTACAGTAATAAGCACTATCTTCGTTTCACACTGTAAATATTGCTTGTTTTTTTGAGTACACAAATCCAAGAAGATTATTTGGACTACTGAGACCACAGAAACTCTCTGAGCGGGTGTAATTGTGTCGAATAAGGAACCTAAATCACCTTTCTTCACAATGACAATTGTGTCTCTGTGTTATGACTTTGTTGACGTTGCTAGTCTGTCTGTCATTGTGCAACTCTGTGTCTTGTGGTGGGGTTGACTGAGGCTCTCTCTCTCTCTCTCTCTCTCTCTCTCTCTCTTGCTCTCTGATGATGATGACGCGTACAGTAACTCTAACTAACTGGGGTAAGGGTCTGTTTACCTTCACCACCTCCTCAGCTCCTCCCAGGCCACAGAGAGAGAGTGTAGTGTATACTGTAGCCCGGCCCTGGCCCGCCGTGGGAGGGTTGCTCAACACCATGGAGAAGAAGACTGAGGAAGAAGAGAAACAAAGAGACAAGAGAAAAGGCCACTCAGAAGTCACTTCGTGAGTCCTCCTTGATGAGCTGATGAATCTGATCCCGTGTTCCGTCGGCCCAGCGGCCCTTGCTTTCAGTCTCATGCACATTTGTTGTGTATGTTGAGTTACAGTACATGCATGGTAACTGTTGCATCCCTGCCTGTATCTGGGTATAGTTGGGCTGCGGTGCAGGAGTTAAGCACAGTGAGGAATCTTTGCTGTTACTACCATGACTAATGTGCAGGAGTTTCATTCTGTATCTGGTACAATGAAACCTTGCACTTTACAGAGCGCTGCCTCAGCAGGAACGGCCCAGCGCGTTTAACCCCTAACCTCCAGCAAGACTCCCCCCCCCCCGGGACAGATGAAGCGCATTACCCCCCTCATTATCACAGGGCTGGGAGAAGGGGGAATACCCCATTACAAACGCACGCGCACTACACAGATACTGAGCCACACAGATGCACCGATACAGACACACATGTTGGGGCTAGTCTCAATGTCAGTCCTGGGCTGAACTTGATCACTTTTTCTCATGGGCTTTTTTTATGGATTGTTGATTATTTGGAAATATGGTGTTCTATTGGCTTGAATAAGGATCTTTAAGTTCCCACCCCCTCTCCTCTTTAGGCATGGCTGACGTTGGATTCTGACACTTTTACTGGATTTCAGCACAAGAAGTGAGTCTGTGTGTGTGTGTGTGTGTGTGTGTGTGTGTGTGTGTGTGTGTGTGTGTGTGTGTGTGTGTGTGTATCCGTACATGCACTCCAATGTGCCTGCGAGACAGCAGTCTATTTACGAGGCACTGCAGCTGGTGTCTAGCGTCTGGACTCTGTCACGATCCCTGACACTGTGACACTCACTAACAAGTGTGACTCATTGTGCCCTCTCTCCTTCCCTCCCCCTCTCTCTTTTTTTTACCTTCCCTCTCTCCCCCCTTTCTCCCCTCTCTCTCTCCCCTTTCTCCCCTCTCTCTCCCCCCTTTCTCCCCTCTCTCTCCCCTTTCTCCCCTCTCTCTCTCCCCTTTCTCCCCTCTCTCTCCCCTTTCTCCCCTCTCTCTCCCCTTTCTCCTACTCTCTCTCTCCCCTTTCTCCCCTCTCTCTCCCCCCTTTCTCCCCTCTCCCCTTTCTCCCTCACTTCTCTCTTCTTTTCTTCTCATCTGCAGATCGGTACTCAGACATTATCATAGACCCTGTTAGTGTGTGTGTGTGACTGTGCGAGTATGTGTGACTGTGCGTGTATGTGTGTGTGTTCGACTAATTTGTCAGAATAACTAATACAGACTGATGATGACGTTCCTGTGGATGCTATGACATGACGGTAAGATGGTAGACGGTAGACTCTTCCAAACCATCCAACCAGAATCCCCCACTCCAGCTTACTAAAAAACCGAACACACGCACGCCAGACTCCGTGTTCTGTCCCATGTTGGGTCTTGTTTCAGGCCTTAATTGAAATGGCCAGAACAATCATTGGGCTATTAATACCTGCTGTTCCCGCGATGTGGTTGGGACTGAAAACATGGCCCAGCTCTGGCCCAGTCCAGCAACCAGGAACCCTTCACTCCACTAATTAGCCAAAACCAATGGCTGGCCTGCTATAGAAAGCCTATACTTAATCAGGAGCGGCTGATGGCTTCTTAAAGCAGCTATTTGCCCATCTATTTGACCTCATCTGAAACAGCGCTGTTACATGTAATGACATGAAGTCAGAATGTATCCTAAATCTGTTTCCTACCACCTGACACACACACAACGCACACACACACTGGAAAAGGAAAGTCTGAGGCTCCCTCTCCACACCCATAACATCTGCCTGCCCCACTCACACAGCCATAGGAGATAAGTCGTCAAATGTATAGCTCACGATGGCAGCGTTGTTCTGAAGAGGAGGGGGTCATGATTTGGAGTGTAAAACCACTGGTATCTGGTGTAATGCAGATTATATTTTGTGCGACACGCAAAAGGTCCCAAATCAATGTAATCAATGATTTATTGATTTAATGTCTCCAGCTGTGATTTCTCTGCCTGATACAATTTCAGTGTGTTGGCTCACATAACTACACAGAAAACACTCCATACAATGCGTTCTGATAGCGTTTGAAAACGTTGTAGGAGGGTTTTTAGTGTAACATGGTGTGATGTGGAGAATCCTATGAGGTCAGGGTCAGTGTAGTCTGGTCTGACCTGTGTGTCCCATCCTGCTCTCTCTCTCATTCCTCTCCTCAGTTTCACAGTGTTTAATAGTCACATGTACAGGGTTGCAGGTCTGATTGCAGGGTACAGTGAATATCTTAGTCTCCGAGCTCCAACATGCAGGATTAAGTTAAATAAAATAATGAAAATGTTAATAAATAAATAAAAAAACTAATAGAAATAACACTATATACATCATAACTGTAGCATTGATGAAAGAAATGTCCATTAGGGTGAAAAGAGTGTTTAGGGGGTGGGGGGAGGGGTGGCCATAGGGGGAACAGCATGACCATTGAGGGTGTGTGGGGACCAAATGAAATAAAAACAATACCAATTATTATAATCAAAAATCTAGAATATACAGTACATATTAACAACTGCAACAGTGATGAATGTCGTTGGGGTGGGTTGCAGAGTAAAAGTCAGTTGGGGGGCGGGGGTATGCATGGGGGAGCAGCATTTAAGGTAAGTGACCGTTGATGGGGTGTGGGGGGGGAATGTCAATAGGGGGAGTAGCAGGGGGGAGGGGGGAGCAGGTGGTGGTTATTCAGCAGCCTGATGGTCTGGGGGTAGAAACTATAGAGGACAGGGCGTGGCTTGGGTCCCTGATGACCTTATTGGCCTTCCTGCGACACCTGGTGTTGTAGGTGTCCTGTAGGGCAGGCAGTGTGCCGCCAATGGTGCGTTTGGCTGCACGTATCACCCTCTGAAGCGCCTTGTGGTCTGCGGTGGTGAAGTTTCCGTACCAGGCTGTGAGTCACCCCGACAGTATGCTCTCGATGGTGCTCCTGTAGAACACTGTGAGGGCCCTTGGGGACAGACAGAATTTCTTCAGCATCCTGAGGTTGAAGATTTGCTGTCATGCCTTCTTCACCACGGTGTCCATGTGGTTAGAGCATTTCATCTTCTGAGATATGTACGCCGGGGAATTTGTCCGTCTCCACGGCGGCGCTGTTGATGAGGATGGGGGCATGTCCAGCCTGGTTCCTCCTGAAGTCCACAATCAGCTCCTTTTGTTTTGCTAATGTTGATGGAGAGGTTGTTTACCTGGCACCATGCCATCAGAGTGCCTGCCTACCTCCCTGTTATTGGTAAACAGGCCTACTACTATTGTGTCGTCAGCAAACTTGATGATGGCGTTGGAACTGTGTGAAGCCACTCAGTCGTGGGTATACAGGGAATACAGGAGGGGACTGAAGACGCACCCTTGCGGGGCCCCCATGTTGAGAATCAGTGTTGAGGAGGTAATGTTGTCTACCTTCACCACCTGGGGGCGGCCCGTCAGGAAGTCCAGGACCTAGTTGCATAGGGAGGAGTTCAGACCCAGGGCAGGTGTGATTGAGCTTTGTAATGAGCTTATAGGGCGCTATGGTATTGAAGGCCAAGCTGTAGTCGATGAACAGCATCCTCACATACAGTTGAAGTCGGACGTTTACATACACCTTAGCCAAATACATTTAAACTTAGCTTTTCACAATTCATGGCATTTAATCCTAGTAATAATTCCCTGTCTTAGTTAGTTAGGATCACCACTTTATTTTAAGAATGTGAAATGTCAGAATAATAGTAGAGAGAAGGATTTATTTCCACTTATATTTCTTTCATCACATTCCCAATGGGTCAGAAGTTTACATACACTCAATTAGTATTTGGTAGCGTTGCCTTTAAATTCTTTAACTTGGGTCAAACGTTTCGGGTAGCCTTCCACAAGCTTCCCACAATAAATTGGGTGAATTATGGCCCATTCCTCCTGACAGAGCTGGTGTAACTCTATCATCCAAGATGGCATAGCAGTCAGACGTCTTTGTCTCTGTCCTGTCGTGTCCCTTGTATATATCTTTTTACATCTTTTTCTTCACATATCTTTTAAAATATTTTCCTAAACCTCATCTTCTAAATACTCTCCTGCAACCTGCCTCACCCAATGTGGCGTGGATCTGTTTTTTTCCTAAAGTATTTCTATTTACTTCGGATCATGAATCCCTCAACTGAAGCTAGCCATCTAACTACCTACCAGCTATCAGTCAGCAAACCATTGCTAGCGGTCATCAGCTAACCTTTAGCTCGGAAAGCTCTCGCCAGTTCAAACAACGTGACTCAAACCAGACCATAACGGACCTTTTTTTTTCTCTCTCCATATCCCCGGATTCCTACCGCAAACTCTGAACATTTTCATCTGGATCTTCGCAACTAGCTAACCACAATCCCGAGTGACTACTCCTGGCTAGCGTTTCCATCCCGGAGCAAGCACCAATTAGCCTGAAGCAAGCCCGGCCAGGGCTCCTGTGCTACCACCGAAGCCCACTCCTGGGCTACAATACCCGGACCCCTTCTACTGCCGGTACGGGGCACGGATCCCCGCCGATCCTCTAAGACTGGAATACCGACATAGTCTTCCCAAGGATTCCAACAGGCCCCTCAGGTGCGATGTCCGCTGAAGGCCCATTCTGCTAACCGCGGCCTGCTAGCTACCTAGAGCTACTTGGAACCCTACTAATCCACGACTGGTCTATCGACGTCACAGCAAGAAGAGGCAAAAAAAGACTTACCTCCATCGCGACGTCCTCCAAAGGCCCTTCTGCTAACTTGCTAGCCCCAGTCTGCTAACTGCTAGCTTGCTTGCCCCGGTCTGCTAACTGCTAGCTTGTTTAGCCCCGGCCTACTAACTGTTAGCTTGTTAGCGTCGGCCTGCTAACTGTCTGAATCGCCGTGTCCCCAGTCAGCCCAACCACTCACTGGACCAATATGTTCACTTGGCTACGCATGCCTCTCACATGC
Organism: Salmo trutta; assembly: GCF_901001165.1. NCBI lineage: Eukaryota > Metazoa > Chordata > Actinopteri > Salmoniformes > Salmonidae > Salmo > Salmo trutta. Next base: position 60,072,148 of record NC_042969.1, on the reverse strand, counting down.
CTCTCGCATGCCTCTCTTTCAATAAGCATTTCTCTACAGCTGGCCATGCTTTCCACCTGGCTACCCCTACCCCGGTCAACTGCCCGGCACCCTCCACAGCAACCCGCCAAAGCCCCCACCGTTTCTCCTTCACCCAAATCCAGATAGCTGATGTTCTGAAAGAGCTGCAAAATCTGGACCCCTACAAATCAGCCGGGCTAGACAATCTGGACCCTCTCTTTCTAAAATGATCTGCCGAAATTGTTGTAACCCCTATTACTAGCCTGTTCAACCTCTCTTTCGTATCGTCTGAGATTCCCAAAGATTGGAAAGCTGCCGCGGTCATCCCCCTCTTCAAATGGTCATCCCCCTCTCCTACCCTGTCTTTCTAAGGTCTTCGAAAGCCAAATTAACAAACAGATTACCGACCATTTCGAATCCCGCCGTACCTTCTCCGCTATGCAATCTGGTTTCAGAGCTGGTCATGGGTGCACCTCAGCCACGCTCAAGGTCCTAAACAACATCATAACCACCATCGATAAGAGACATTACTGTGCAGCCGTATTCATCGACCTGGCCAAGGCTTTCGACTCTGTCAATCACCACATTCTTATTGGCAGACTCAACAGCCTTGGTTTCTGAAATGATTGCCTCGCCTGGTTTACCAACTACTTCTCTGATAGAGTTCAGTGTGTCAAATCTGAGGGCCTGTCCGGACCTCTGGCAGTCTCTATGGGGCTGCCACAGGGTTCAATTCTCGGGCCGACTCTCTTCTCTGTATACATCAATGATGTCGCTCTTGCTGCTGGTGATTCTCTGATCCACCTCTACGCAGACGACACCATTCTGTATACTTCTGGCCCCTCTTTGGACACTGTGTTAACTAACCTCCAGACGAGCTTCAATGCCATACAACTCTCCTTCCGTGGCCTCCAACTGCTCTTAAACGCAAGTAAAACTAAATGCATGCTATTCAATCGATCACTGCCCGCACCTGCTCGCCCGTCCAGCATCACTACTCTGGACGGCTCTGACTTAGAATACATGGACAACTACAGATACCTAGGTGGCTGGTTAGACTGTAAACTCTCCTTCCAGACTCACATTAAGCATCTCCAATCCAAAATTAAATCTAGAATCGGCTTCCTATATGGCAACAAAGCATCCTTCACTCATGCTGTCAAACATACCCTCGTAAAACTGACGATCCTACCAATCCTCGACTTCGGTGATGTCATCTATAAAATAGCCTCCAACACTCTTCTCAACAAATTGGATGCAGTCTATCACAGTGCCATCCGTTTTGTCACCAAAGCCCCATACACTACCCACCACTGCGACCTGTACGCTCTCGTTGGTTGGCCCTCGCTTCATACTCGTCGCCAAACCCACTGGCTACAGGTTATCTACAAGTCTCTGCTAGGTAAAGCCCCACCTTATCTCAGCTCACTGGTCACCATAGCAGCACCCACTCGTAGCATGCGCTCCAGCAGGTATATCTCACTGGTCACCCCCAAAGCCAATACCTCATTTGGTCGTCTTTCCTTCCAGTTCTCTGCTGCCAATGACTGGAACGAACTGCAAAAATCTCTGAAGCTGGAGACTCACATCTCCCTCACTAGCTTTAAGCACCAGCTGTCAGAGCAGCTCACAGATCACTGCACCTGTACATAACCCATCTATCTACCTACCTCATCCCCATACTGTATTTATTTATCTTGCTCCTTTGCACCCCAGTATCTCTACTTGCACATTCATCTTCTGCACATCTACCATTCCAGTTTTTAATTGCTATATTATAATTACTTCGCCACCATGGCCTATTTATTGCCTTAACTCCCTTATCTTACCTCATTTGCACTCACTGTATATAGACTTTTTGTTTTCTTTTGTTCTACTGTATTATTGACTGTATGTTTTGTTAATTCCATGTGTAACTCTGTGTTGTTGTATGTGTCGAATTGCTATGCTTTATCTTGGCCAGGTCGCAGTTGCAAATGAGAACTTGTTCTCAAGTAGCCTACTTGGTTAAATAAAGCTGAAATAAAAAATAAATAAATAAAAGAGCTGGTGTAACTGAGTCAGGTTTGTAGGCCTCCTTGCTCGCACACGCTTTTTCAGTTCTGTCCACAAATTTTCTATAGGATTGAGGTCAGGGCTTTGTGATGGCCACTCCAATACCGTGACTTTGTTGTCCTTGAGCCATTTTGCCAGAAGTTTTGAAGTATGCTTGGGGTCATTGTCCATTTGGAAGACCCATTTGCGACCAAGCTTTAACTTCCTGACTGATGTCTTGAGATGTTGCTTCAATATATCCACATAATTTTCCAGCCTCATGATGCCATCTATTTTGTGAAGTGCATCAGTCCCTCCTGCAGCAAAGCACCCCCACAACATGATGCTGCCACCCCCGTGCTTCACGGTTGGGATGGTGTTCTTGCAAGCCTCCCCCTTTTACCTCCAAACATAATGATGGTCATTATGGCCAAACAGTTCAAATCAAATCAAATCAAATGTATTTATATAGCCCTTCGTATATCAGCTGAAATCTCAAAGTGCTGTACAGAAACCCAGCCTAAAACCCCAAACAGCAAGCAATGCATGTGAAAGAAGCACGGTGGCTAGGAAAAACTCCCTAGAAAGGCCAAAAACCTAGGAAGAAACCTAGAGAGGAACCAGGCTATGAGGGGTGGCCAGTCCTCTTCTGGCTGTGCCGGGTGGATATTATAACAGAACATGGTCAAGATGTTAAAATGTTCATAAATGACCAGCATGGTCAAATAATAATAATCATAGTAGTTGTCGAGGGTGCAACAAGCACGTCCGGTGAACAGGTCAGGGTTCCGTAGCCGCAGGCAGAACAGTTGAAACTGGAGCAGCAGCATGGCCAGGTGGACTGGGGACAGCAAGGAGTCATCATGCCAGGTAGTCCCGAGGCATGGTCCTAGGGCTCAGGTCCTCAGAGAGAAAGAAAGAAAGAAAGAGAGAAAGAGAGAATTAGAGAGAGCATATTTAAATTCACACAGGACACCGGATAAGACAAGAGAATACTCCAGATGTAACAGACGGACCCTAGCCCCCGACACAAACTACTGCAGCATAAATACTGGAGGCTGAGACAGGAGGGATCAGAAGACACTGTGGCCCCATCCGATGATACCCCCGGACAGGGCCAAACAGGCAGGATATAACCCCACCCACTTTGCCAAAGCACAGCCCCCACACCACTAGAGGGATGTCTACAACCACCAACTTACCGTCCGAAGACAAGGCCGAGTATAGCCCACAAAGATCTCCGCCATGGCACAACCCAAGGGGGGGGGGCGCCAACCCAGACAGGAAGACCACGTCAGTGACTCAATCCACTCAATTGACGCATCCCTCCCATGGACGGCATGGAAGTACACCAGTAAGTCAGTGACTCAGCCCCTGTAATAGGGTTAGAGGCAGAGAATCCCAGTGGAAAGAGGGGAACCGGCAAGGCAGAGACAGCAAGGGCGGTTCGTTGCTCCAGCCTTTCCGTTCACCTTCACACTCCTGGGCCAGACTATACTTAATCATAGGACCTACAGAAGAGATAAGTCTTCAGTAAAGACTTAAAGGTTGAGACTGAGTCTGCGTCTCTCACATGGGTAGGCAGACCATTCCATAAAAATGGAGCTCTATAGGAGAAAGCCCTACCTCCAGCCGTTTGCTTAGAAATTATAGGGACAATTAGGAGGCCTGCGTCTTGTGACCGTAGCGTACGTGTAGGTATGTACGGCAGGACCAAATCGGAAAGATAGGTAGGAGCAAGCCCATGTAATGCTTTGTAGGTTAGCAGTAAAACCTTGAAATCAGCCCTTGCCTTAACAGGAAGCCAGTGTAGGGAGGCTAGCACTGGAGTAATATGATCAAATTTTTTGGTTCTAGTCAGGATTCTAGCAGCCGTATTTAGCACTAACTGAAGTTTGTTTAGTGCTTTATCCGGGTAGCCGGAAAGTAGAGCATTGCAGTAGTCCAGCCTAGAAGTAACAAAAGCATGGATTAATTTTTCTGCGTCATTTTTGGACAGAAAGTTTCTGATTTTTGCAATGTTACGTAGATGGAAAAAAGCTGTCCTTGAAACAGTCTTGATATGTTCTTCAAAAGAGAGATCAGGGTCCAGAGTAACGCCGAGGTCCTTCACAGTTTTATTTGAGACGACTGTACAACCATCCAGATTAATTGTCAGATTCAACAGAAGATCTCTTTGTTTCTTGGGACCTAGAACAAGCATCTCTGTTTTGTCCGAGTTTAAAAGTAGAAAGTTTGCAGCCATCCACTTCCTTATGTCTGAAACACAGGCTTCTAGCAAGGGCAATTTTGGGGTTTCACCATGTTTCATTGAAATGTACAGCTGTGTGTCGTCCGCATAGCAGTGAAATTTAACATTATGTTTTCGAATGACATCCCCAAGAGGTAAAATATATAGTGAAAACAATAGTGGTCCTAAAACGGAACCTTGAGGAACACCGAAATTTACAATTGATTTGTCAGAGGACAAACCATTCACAGAGACAAACTGATATCTTTCCGACAGATAAGATCTAAACCAGGCCAGAACTTGTCCATGTAGACCAATTTGGGTTTCCAATCTCTCCAAAAGAATGTGGTGATCGATGGTATCAAAAGCGGCACTAAGATCTAGGAGCACGAGGACAGATGCAGAGCCTCGGTCTGACGTCATTAAAAGGTCATTTACCACCTTCACAAGTGCAGTCTCAGTGCTATGATGGGGTCTAAAACCAGACTGAAGCGTTTCGTATACATTGTTTGTCTTCAGGAAGGCAGTGAGTTGCTGTGCAACAGCTTTTTCTAAAATTTTTGAGAGGAATGGAAGATTCGATATAGGCCGATAGTTTTTTAGAATTTCTGGGTCAAGATTCGGCTTTTTCAAGAGAGGCTTTATTACTGCCACTTTTAGTGAGCTTGGTACACATCCGGTGGATAGAGAGCCGTTTATTATGTTCAACATAGGAGGGCCAAGCACAGGAAGCAGCTCTTTCAGTAGTTTAGTTGGAATAGGGTCCAGTATGCAGCTTGAGGGTTTGGAAGCCATGATTATTTTCATCATTGTGTCAAGAGATATAGTACTAAAACACTTTAGTATCTCCCTTGATCCTAGGTCCTGGCAGAGTTGTGCAGACTCAGGACAATGGAGCTTTGGAGGAATACCCAGATTTAAAGAGGAGTCCGTAATTTGCTTTCTAATGATCATGATCTTTTCCTCAAAGAAGTTCATACATTTATTACTGCTGAAGTGAAAGCCATCCTCCATTTGTGAATGCTGCTTTTTAGTTAGCTTTGCGACAGTATCAAAAAGAAATTTCGGATTGTTCTTATTTTCCTCAATTAAGTTGGAAAAATAGGATGATCGAGCAGCAGTGAGGGCTCTTCGATACTGCACGGTACTGTCTTTCCAAGCTAGTCGGAAGACTTCCAGTTTGGTGTGGCGCCATTTCCGTTCCAATTTTCTGGAAGCTTGCTTCAGAGCTCGTGTATTTTCTGTGTACCAGGGAACTAGTTTCTTATGACAGATGTTTTTAATTTTTAGGGGTGCAACTGCATCTAGGGTATTGCGCAAGGTTAAATTGAGTTCCTTGGTTAGGTGGTTAACTGATTTTTGTCCTCTGACGTCCTTGGGTAGGCAGAGGGAGTCTGGAAGGGCATCAAGGAATCTTTGGGTTGTCTGAGAATTTATAGCACGACTTTTAATGCTCCTTGGTTGGGGTCTGAGCAGATTATTTGTTGCAATTGCAAACGCAATAAAATGGTGGTCCGATAATCCAGGATTATGAGGAAAAACATTAAGATCCACAACATTTATTCCATGGGACAAAACTAGGTCCAGAGTATGACTGTGGCAGTGAGTAGGTCCAGAGACATGTTGGACAAAACCCACTGAGTCGATGATGGCTCCGAAAGCCTTTTGGAGTGGGTCTGTGGACTTTTCCATGTGAATGTTAAAGTCACCAAAAATTAGAATATTATCTGCTATGACTACAAGATCCGATAGGAATTCAGGGAACTCAGTGAGGAACACTGCATATGGCCCAGGAGGCCTGTAACAGTAGCTATAAAAAGTGAGTGAAACAAAAACAGTTCTATTTTTGTTTCATCAGACCAGAGGACATTTCTCCAAAAATACGATCTTTGTTCCCATGTGTAGTTGCAAACCGTAGTCTGGCTTTTTTATGGTGGTTTTAGAGCAGTGGCTTCTTCCTTGCTGAGCAGCCTTTCAGGTTATGTCGATATAGGACTCCTTTTACTGTGGATATAGATACTTTTGTACCTGTTTCCTCCAGCCTCTTCACAAGGTCCTTTGCTGTTGTTCTGGGATTGATTTGCACTTTTCGCACCAAAGTACGTTCATCTCCAGGAGACAGAACGTGTCTCCTTCCTGAGCGTTATGATGGCTGCGTGGTCCCAGGGTGTTTATACTTGCGTACTATTGTTTGTATAGATGAACGTGGTACTTCAGGCGTCTGGAAATTGCTCCCAAGGATGAACCAGACTTGTGGAGGTCTACAATTTTTTTTCTGAGGTCTTGGCTGATTTCTTTTGAATTTCCCATGATGTCAAGCAAAGAGGCACTGAGTTTGAAGGTAGGTCTTGAAATACATCACAGGTACACCTCCAATTGACTCAAATTATGTCAATTAGCCTATCAGAAGCTTCTAAAGCGATGACATCATTTTCTGGAATTTTCAAAGCTGTTTAAAGGCACAGTCAACTTAGTGTATGTAAACTTCAGACCCACTGGAATTGTGATACAGTGAGTTATAAGTGAAATAATATGTCTGTAAACAATTGTTGGAAAAATGACTTGTGTCATGCACAAAGTAGATGACCTACTCGACTTGCCAAAACTATAGTTTGCTAACAAGAAATTTGTGGAGTGGTTGAAAAACACCTCCAACCTAACTTCTGACTTCAACTGTATGCATTCCTTTTGTCCAGGTGAGTAAGGGCAGTGTGCAGTGCAATGGTGATTGTGTCTTCGGTGGATCTGTCAGGGCGGTAGGCAAATTGAAGAGGGTCGAGTGTGTCAGGGAGGGAGGTGATATGGTCTTTGATCAGCCTCTCAAAGCACTTCATGATGATGGAAGAGAGTGCCACAGGTCGGTAGTCATTCAGTTCAGTTACTTTCCCTTTCTTGGGCACAGGGATGATAGTGGATATCTTGAAACAGGTGGGTATAGCGGCCTGAGCTAGATAGAGAACACAACAGCCAACTGGTCTGCACATGCTCTGAGAGCATGGCTAGGGATGCCGTCTGGCCCGGCAGCCTAATGAATTATTAATTAATTAGTTAGTGTTAACGAGGGTTAACACGTTTGAATGACTTACATACGTCCTCAGTAGAGATTGCGAGTGTGTAGCCCACATTGTCATCAGGGGCTCTCCTCAGCAGTTCAGGGTCATTGTGCTCGAATCGTGAGAAAAAGGTGTTTAGCTCCTCCAGTAGGGTGGCGTTGGTGACCGCGATGTGGCTGGCTTTCTTCTTTTAATCCGTGATCACTAGGAGCCTCTGCCACACACGCCTTGTATCCAACCTGCTGAATTTCTCCACTTTGTGTTGTGTTTCGGCATCTTGATCAATCTGCGTAGATCGTATTTGTACTGTTTAACCAAGCTATTGTTCCCAGTCACCTTGCCCTATTTATAAGCAGCATCTCTCTCTTCCAGTTTTTCTACAAGACTGCTATCAGTCCACGTTTTTTTATTCCTCATACCCACCCCTGGGTCGCTCTCTTTTCTCTCATCCATTTGCCCTGGCTTCTGTCTTTCTCCTAACTCACTTCTTATCCCACCACTCCTATTCCCTCAGTTTTATCATTCTCTCTGGGGAAGGTATGTGACTTTAGGTTCCCTCTGAGGCCCTGCCAGCTTAGACCCTGTAAGGCTGGCATCTGTGTTTCTCCCTCCCTCCCTTCCTATAAAGTATCAGTCTCTATTCTCCAGGCTGTACCACTCCAGTGTGCCCTGCCTGGCTGCCAATGGCTGGCCTGGAAACTCTCCCTGCTGCTGTAGCAATATAAAAAGCCTCTAAACTTAACGCTGGTTCGAGTCCTGAAGTGCTCTTAGTGGAGCATGAAAAGGGCAGGGAAAACTATTGTAGATGTTTTAGTATTTTCTGCTTTATCTGTTTTCATCACATGAGCTATGATGGTTAGCGGAATGCAGATGGCAAAAAATGTCACTGTAAAAGTGAGAGGGCAGGCTGCACGAGTGGGACAGGGGGAAAGAAAGAGAGAGAGGAGAGCTGCATGGAAAAACAGCAGATGTGGGGGGGTTACACACCAGAGGGAGAGAGTGGGAGAGAGAGATAGAGCGGGCGAGGGAGAGAGAGCGCAGTGAAACAAAGAGAGTCCTGAGTCAGCAACTGCAGAGCAGTTTTCTCCCCAGGCAACTGGGCTGGGCTCCTCCACTCTCTCTCTCTTTCTCTCGCTCTGCCTGACACACTCCACATGCTCCTACTTTGTCTCCTCGATCTCCTTCTCTCGCTCTCTCTCTCAAAAAGGTAAAATATGCTTTATTGCCATGCAGTTTACAGGTACAACAATCTTGTCATAGCAGTTAAAGACAGTTCATTAGATCAAAAGTATGAAGATAACTATCAAATGAACTCAATTTTTAAAAAAAGGTGGAGACTCAGTACACTCATTCTCCCTTTTTTCCACCTTTCTCCTCCCCTTATGAGCCAAACTCTCTACATGTTCTCTCTCTCGCTCACTCTCTGCCACCAGCTCCAGTTTAGAGGTAGAGAGTTTAAGCAGTGAAAAGGGCACTTTGGGGTCTATCTTACCACTTAAGTCAAGCCTCTCTTCCTTCACACATTTTCTCTGTTTTCTTTTAAATAATTTTTACTTCTCCTTTTAACACGTCTGGGTGAGGCTGCCTATGAAATGTTTTTGAACAAGTGGGCACATTCTGGTTTTAACAGCCTCTACTTCTCAGCCAGTTAAAACAGCCATCAAATGTATGTCTCTCCAGTTTGCATGGTAATAACACAGCCTGGCACTGCAGGCAGGTTCAAGTCCTGGTCTTAAATGGTCGTTGCAGGACAGTGGAATGCTACATCAACCTGCATCAAATAAAAAATAAAGTCCCTGTTAAAGCAGCCTCCTATTTTATAATAGTGTCTTCAGGTAAGGATGTGGAGGGACAGTTATTACCAGGTGTTGGTTTGCTGTGCTTGGACTTTTGTTGGCACGGCTGGTGGAAAAGTGTATGTGTTTCACAGCCTTTTTTCAGATGATTGACTGCACTTCCGTTGTGTGTGTGTGTGTGTGTGTGTGTGTGATATCGGTCAGAGTGAGAGGCACTTGTTGACATGGTATTATTTTTACACCTCTCTGGAGTTGGGCTTCAGGCTTGCCATGTTGGAAAGTGAATGGAGAGAGCGTGAAAAAGAGTAAAAATAAAAGGGGGAACGGCTGATGGTGGAGAAATGTAGTGTGGATCTGTCCAATATATCCTGTGAAGTTGGCTGGAGAGTGGGGCTGGGAGAATTGGTCTCCATAAACGATGGTGGTTACCCCCCACTTCTGTCCTCTCCAAACTCCTCACCCCTTCCCCTCACTTCCCCTCTCTGGTCTGGTGTAGGGTAAGATGTATGACAGTCTGAGACAGTGCCATGCCAGGCCCTCTGACAGTCATCACTCCCCACCCCACTAAATCACTATCTCCCCACCCCACTAAATCACTATCTCCACACACCACTAAATCACTATCTCCACACACCACTAAATCTCTATCTCCCCACCCCACTAAATCACTATCTCCACACACCACTAAATCACTATCTCCACACACAAGGAAAGAGAGCAAGGATGTAATGGGAGGCAAGATGTGGGTAATTCGAAGGAGTGAAATGTTTTAAAAGAGAAATGAGAAGGAGGTATAAAAAATAAGGATCAGAGATGCAAAGAGAAAGTGAGTGAGGTACTGTATATAGTGTTTGTTAAGAAGTGTTATTAATATCAATGTCAATAAAAGGTTCTACATTCAGCTAAAATATTAATTTGACCATGAAAGCACACAAGCAGCCTCCACATTTCTCCCAAAGTTTGGTGTTGTATGGCTGTGAGAGATGTTGTATTTGGTGTGTGTTATTGCTCTTGCGTTTGTGTGCATGCTTCCGTGTGTGTGTGTGGGGGGGGGGGGGGGGGGGGGGGGGGGGCTGAAGACGACTGTTTATTGGTGTTTCACTTAATTTTCACCGCTTATTTACATGGCCCAATCTCAGTGGCATAACAAGCAGGGCTGCCAAGTTCATTATGCTATTACTGGGGACCAGGGGAGAGGCCAGGGCGAGAGGGGAGAATGGGGGATGGAGGGGTGAGGTAAGGAAAGGCGTAGGGGGTAGGAGCAGGGGTCGAAGATTTTGGCTGGTCCCCAGAGTTTCTCTCTCCCCTCTTTGTTCCACATAGACAAGCTCTACTTCTTGACATTGACTAATTTATTGACTGCCTCCACAAATGGCATAATTTGATAGATCTGTTTGCGTCCACAAATAAGTGATGGTCTTGCCATAATGTTTTTGCGTTCATGTGTGTGTCTGCAGTGGTGTAAAGTACTTAAATAAAAATACAACTTAAGTAGTTTTTAGGGTGTCTGTACTTTACTACTATTTTTGACAACTTTTACCTTTACTTCATTCCTAAAGAAAATTATGTACTTTTTACTCCATACATTTTACCTGACACCAAAAAGTAACCATTACATTTTGAATGCTTAGCAGGACAGGGAAATTGTCTAAATCACACACATCCCTGGTCATCCCTACTGCCTCTCATCTGGCAGACTCACTAAACACAAATGCAGTTAGCAAATTATGAGTGTTGGAGAGTGCCCCTGGCTAACCGTAAATAAATAAAAATTGAAAATGATGCCTTCTGGTTTGCTTTATATAAGGAATTTGAAATGTATTTATACTTTATTTTTTACTTTTGATACATAAGTATATTTAAAACAAAATACTTTTAGGCTTTTACTCAAGTGGTATTTTACTGGGTGACATTCACTTGAGTCATTTTCGTTTAAGGTATCTTTACTTTTACTCAAGTATGAAAATTGGGTCATTTTTCCACCACTGTGTGTCTGATGATCGTAAGAGCATGCTGTAGGGGGATATGCTTCTTAATAAAACCTATTTGAAACAAGCCATTATACCTCGTTATTATCATTATTATTCAGGTTATTACTTATAAAAATGAATCAACAAATTAAGAAACGCCAGGTTGGAGAGGATCTGTCGCATTTTCGTATTGACACAACATTAACGGAGTCAAAGAAAGATATGTGCTACCTTGTCCTTTGGCTTTTGTGCATATAAAAAATGTAAATACATATACTATTTCGAAGCACAAAACAGTTCAAACAAAGTCCGATCGGATCTCACACTTTCCCCGAAATATTCGCGTAATATCACAAACCCTGCTGCTGCGGTCATTCGATGGCAGTGGCAAGCGAGGACGTCGTAATTAGATGAATAATGTAGACTAAGCTACTGAAAATGGGCCTTTTACATGATGAAATCATGACAGGAGCGTTTGAATCTTATTAAAGAGATTGAGTCCAGACAGGTTACTTTGGGACATTTTCTGAATAGACTATAAAGAATCAGCAAACTCACACACGCACACCCAGTAAAAGCACCCGTCAGTCAAAGCCACCAGCGTATGTCAGACACGAGCAAATATTTCTCCTTTCCTTAAAACGTTTTAGACTTTCCGAAAGTAGGCTAGAAGATAATGAATTGAAAAGGAAAGTATGAAGGGGACAGCTATTCTATAGTATGAAATTGACAGTCATTAAAATAGAAACAAATACACGCAACATGTCCATTGTCTGTTTATCAGCGACGCTGATTAGAGAAGAGTGTTGGAAATATTTTCAAGTACTGTGAGTAACTCTTTATAATCATTTGAATAGATAAAAAACGGACTAAGTTGACTTGCTGTGTGAGGTGAAGAAAAAATTACTCAGAAGCCCAACTGGGCACTTTCCTACATTTGACATTTGCGAGAAGTAGGCCATGTACTTCTATTCGTGCTCAGTCAACATTAGCAGGACAGAGAAACCAGACATGTTCATTGCTCACATGGAGCGCGTAAATTATGTTATGAAATAAACCAAACCGTGTTTCTCACAAGTGTAGCAGGTTGTGAACTTTGCTAACAACATTTCCACCCCGAAAATAAGAACGGTAAATGACTTTAATTAATATAAATGAATGGCTAGGACCCAGCTTGATTAGTCCACTCAATACTGCGCTTTCAGAAAGCATTCCCTTTTTCCACAGTTTAAGTTACAGCCTTATTCGAAAAAGTATTAAAGAAATGTATTTCCTCATCAATCTACACACAATACCCGATAATGACAAAGAGAAAACAGGTTTCTAGATTTTTTAGCAAATTTAAAAAACAGAAATACCATCACAGAACCTTTGCTATGAGACTTGAGCTCAGGTGCATCCAGTTTCCATTGATCATCCTTGAAATGTTTCTACAACTTGACTGGAGTCCACCTGTGGTAAATTCAATTGATTGGACATGATTTGGAAAGGCACACACCTGTCCATATCAGGTCCCACTTTTGACAGTACATTTCAGAGCAAAAACCAATCAATGAGGTCGAAGGAATTGTCCGTAGAGCTCCGAGACAGGATTGTGTCGAGGCACAGATCTGAGGAAGGGTACCAAAAAATGTCTGCAGCATTGAAGGTCCCCAAGAACACAGTGCCTCATTCTTCAATGGAAGAAGTTTGGAACCACCAAGACTCTTCCTAGAGCTGGCCGCCCGGCCAAACTGAGCAATCGGGGGAGAAGGGCCTTGATCTGGGAGGTGACCAAGAACCTGATGGTCACTCTGACAGAGCTCTAGAGTTCCTCTGTGGAGATGGGAGAACCTTCCAGAAGGTCAACCATCTCTGCAGCACTCCACCAATCAGTCCTTTATGGTAGAGTGGCCAGATGGAAGCCACTCCTCAGTAAAAGGCACATGACAGCCCACTTCGAGTTTGCCCAAAGGCACCTAAAGGACTCTCAGGCCATGATAAACAAGATTATCTGGTCTAGTTCAATCTTGGTTTCATTATTTGGCCTGAATGCCAAGCATCACGTCTGGAGGAAATCTGATACTATCCCTATGGTGAAGCGTGGTGGCAGCATCATGCTTTGGGGATGTTTTTCAGCGGCAGGGACTGGTAGACTAGTCGGGATCGAGGGAAAGATGAACGGAGCAAAGTACAGAGAGATCATTGATGAAAACCTGCTCCAGAGTGCTCAAGACCTCAGACTGGGGCGAAGGTTCACCTTCCAACAGGACAATGACCCTAAGCACACAGAAAAGACAACGCAGGAGTGAATATCCTTGAGTGGCCCAGCCAGAGCCAAGACTTGAACCCGACCGAACATCTCTGGAGAGACCTGAAAATAGCTGTGCAGCAACCCTCCCCATTCAACCTGACAGAGCTTGAGAGGATCTGCAGAGAAGAATGAGAGAAACTCCCCAAATACAGGTGTGCCAAGCTTGTAGCGTCATACCCAAGAAGACTTGAGGCTGTAAACGCTGCCAAATGTTCTTCAACAAAGTACTGAGTAAAAAGGGTCTGAATACTTACAGTACCAGTCAAAAGTTTGGACACACCTACTCATTCAAGGGTTTTTATTTATTTTTACTATTTTCTACATTGTAGAATAATAGTGAAGACATCAAACTATGAAATAACACATATGGAATCATGTAGTAACCAAAAGTGTTAAACAAATAAACATATTTTATATGTGAGATTCTTAGAAGTAGCCACCCTTTGCCTTGATGACAGCTTTGCACACTCTTGGCATTCTCTAAACCAGCTTCATGAGGTAGTCACCTGGAATGCATTTCAATTAGCTAGTGTGCCTTGTTCAAAGTTCATTTGTGGAATTTCTTTCCTTGTTAATGGTTTTGAGCCAATCAGTTGTGTTGTGACAAGGTAGGGGTGGTATACAGAAGATAGCCCTGTTTGGTAAAAGACCAAGTCCATATTATGGCAAGAACAGCTCAAATAAGCAAAGAGAAACGACAATCCATCATTACTTTAAGACATGAAGGTCAGTCAATGCAGAAGTTTCTTCAAGTGCAGTCGCAAAAACCATCAAGCGCTATGATGAAACTCTCTCTCATGAGGACCACCACAGAAAAGGAAGATCCAGAGTTAACTCTGCTGCAGAGGATAAGTTCATTAGAGTTAACTGCACCTCAGATTGCTGCTCAAATAAATGCATCACAGAGTTCAAGTAACAGACGCATCTCAACATCAACTGTTCAGAGGAGACTGCGTGAATCAGGCCTTCATGGTTGATTTGCTGCTGAGAAACCACTACTAAAGGACACCAATAAGAAGAAGAGACTTGATTGGGCAAAGAAACATGAGCAATTAGACCGGTGGAAAGCTGTCCTTTGGTCTGATGAGTCCAAATTTGAGATGTTTGGTTCCAACTGCCGTGTCTTTGTGAGACGCAGAGTAGGTGAACGGATGATCTTCGCATATGTGGTTCCTACCGTGAAGCATGGAGGAGGAGGTGTGATTGTGTGGGGGTGCTTTGCTGGTGACACGGTCTGTGATTTATTTAGAATTCAAGGCACACTTAACCAGCATGGCTATCACAGCATTCTGCAGTGATACGCCATTCCATTTGCGCTTAGTGGGACTATCATTTGTTTTTCAACAGGACAATGACCCAAAACACACCTCCAGGCTGTGTAAGGGCTATTTGACCAAGAAGGAGAGTGATGGTGTGCTGTATCAGATGACCTGGCCTCCACAATCACCCGACCTCAACCCAATTGAGATGGTTTGGGATGAGTTGGACCGCAGTGTAGGAAAAGCAGCCAACAGGTGCTCAGCATATGTGGGAACTCCTTCAATACTGTTGGAAAAAGCATTCCAGGTGAAGCTGGTTGAGAGAATGCCAAGAGTGTGGAAAGCTGTCATCAAGGCAAAGGATGGCTACTTTGAAGAATCTAAAATATATTTTGATTTATTTCACTTTTTTGGTTACTACTTGATTCCATATGTGTTAATTCATAGTTTTGATGTCTTCACTATTATTCTACAATGTAGAAAATAGTCAAAATAAAGCAAACCATTGAATGAGTAGCTGTGTCTAAACGTTTGACTGGTACTGTATGTAAATGCAATATATATATATATATATATATATATATATATATATATATATATATATATATATATATATATATATATATATTTTTTTTTATATATTTTTTTATATATATATATATATACGTTTGCAAAAATGTCTGCTTTTGATTTGTCTTTATTGGGTGTTGTGTGTAGATTGATGATGAAAAAAACCAAACAATTTAGACATTTTTGAATAAGGCTGTATCATAACAAAGTGTGGTAAAGTCAACGGGTCTGAATACTTTCCGAATGCACTGTAAATTAAGAAAAAATTCCTTATCAAATGAAACCATTCCAAGTTGGAGTGGATTGGTACATTGTCCATTTGAAATAACATTTGTGCATTATAGACCTCAGAGCCAGAACAACCTTATCGACTGCTGTTGAATAATTAATGAATAGTCAGATACAACCTTTTTTTTAAAGAAGCCTGACTCATTTATTTACTAGCAAGCAATGAAAACGTGCATTGTATAAAGAAAAGTCCACACATCAAAGATTTTTTTTTTTTTTTTTTTTACTGAAGTGCCATAGCCTATACCGCTCTATACCCCAAGCATCTAGCTTAGGTACTTAAGCATCAAAGCAAGGTTGGAAAGATGAGAAAGTTTAACAGACTAAGTTAGCAAAATAATTACTTATAATCATTTGTAATCACTCCCTGCTATTAGATAACGTTTATCTACATGAAATTAAAGTTAATACAACAAAAAAAATCCTAAAATGAATGTAGGGCTATTTAAAGGTTTTTTCTAGTTATTTTTTTCATGATGGTTTTTATCAGTTACACGGTTATTCAATTACGTAACAGCCCTATTTATTAGTGTGGATGCCTGTTTGTGTGTGCAGGAAAACTAAGGTATTATGTAAAAAAGTAAGAGTCAGACATTTTACCCTTTGACAGCAGTAAATATATGTGTTGTTAGTGCTTCTCCAGTCAGTCCTCTCCTGCCATGCTTACCAATATCAACAGTGTGTGTACTACACCAGGGTCAATTTGGGACTGAGTCCTATAGAGGGCTGCTATTAGCTTCTTTCTACACACACCTCAGTGTTACGGGGGTAACCTGGCCCCGCCTGTTGGCTCACATCTCTACCCAGAGATGGGTAATCTAATTAGAATCTGCCACGAGTGCCGCTGCTCAGGAGAATTAATAACCTCTCTCCCTCTCTCTCAACCCTCCCCCCAACACACACACGCATACACACACAAACACACTTTTCACACACTCATAGATGGAGTACAACACACACACTGTCTTTCACACACAAAAATAATACTCACACTCCACACTTATGGGAGATGTGTCACCACCTCACCCCCTGATCTTTGACCCCCCCAGTCCTCCGGTGGCTGGCCCTAACTCATTCTGCTGCTGTTACTGTTGGCCGCAGGAGACTCTCAGCTGAGTGCTGCTAAAGGTATAGTCAGTACTGCTCCCCCCAGCTGAGTAGTGCCCCCATCTGAGTAGTGCCCCCATCTGAGTTGTGCCCCCAACTGAGGAGTGCCCCCATCTGAGTAGTGCCCCCAACTGAGTGGTGCCCCCAACTGAGTGTAGGGTCCAACTGATTGGTGCCCCCAACTGAGTAGTGCCCCTAGCTGAGTAGTGCCCCTAGCTGAGTAGTGCCCCTAGCTGAGTAGTGCCCCTAGCTGAGTAGTGCCCCCAGCTGAGTAGTGCCCCCAGCTGAGTAGTGCCCCCAACTGATTGGTGCCCCCAGCTGAGTGGTGCCCCCTGCTGAGTAGTGCCCCCAGCTGAGTAGTGCCCCTAGCTGAGTAGTGCCCCTAGCTGAGTAGTGCCCCGAGCTGAGTAGTGCCCCTAGCTGAGTAGTGCCCCTAGCTGAGTAGTGCCCCTAGCTGAGTAGTGCCCCTAGCTGAGTAGTGCCCCCAACTGATTGGTGCCCCCAGCTGAGTGGTGCCCCCTGCTGAGTAGTGCCCCCAACTGAGTAGTGCCCCTAGCTGAGTAGTGCCCCTAGCTGAGTAGTGCCCCTAGCTGAGTAGTGCCCCTAGCTGAGTAGTGCCCCCAACTGATTGGTGCCCCCAGCTGAGTGGTGAGTGCTGAGTGCTGCTAAAGGTATAGTCAGTACTGCTCCCCCCAGCTGAGTAGTGCCCCCATCTGAGTAGTGCCCCCATCTGAGTTGTGCCCCCAACTGAGGAGTGCCCCCATCTGAGTAGTGCCCCCAACTGAGTGGTGCCCCCAACTGAGTGGTGCCCCCAACTGAGTGTAGGGTCCAACTGATTGGTGCCCCCAACTGAGTAGTGCCCCTAGCTGAGTAGTGCCCCTAGCTGAGTAGTGCCCCTAGCTGAGTAGTGCCCCTAGCTGAGTAGTGCCCCTAGCTGAGTAGTGCCCCCAGCTGAGTAGTGCCCCCAGCTGAGTAGTGCCCCCAACTGATTGGTGCCCCCAGCTGAGTGGTGCCCCCTGCTGAGTAGTGCCCCCAGCTGAGTAGTGCCCCTAGCTGAGTAGTGCCCCTAGCTGAGTAGTGCCCCGAGCTGAGTAGTGCCCCTAGCTGAGTAGTGCCCCTAGCTGAGTAGTGCCCCTAGCTGAGTAGTGCCCCTAGCTGAGTAGTGCCCCCAACTGATTGGTGCCCCCAGCTGAGTGGTGCCCCCTGCTGAGTAGTGCCCCCAACTGAGTAGTGCCCCTAGCTGAGTAGTGCCCCTAGCTGAGTAGTGCCCCTAGCTGAGTAGTGCCCCTAGCTGAGTAGTGCCCCCAACTGATTGGTGCCCCCAGCTGAGTGGTGCCCCCTGCTGAGTAGTGCCCCCAACTGAGTAGTGCCCCTAGCTGAGTAGTGCCCCTAGCTGAGTAGTGCCCCTAGCTGAGTAGTGCCCCTAGCTGAGTAGTGCCCCCAACTGATTGGTGCCCCCAGCTGAGTGGTGCCCCCTGCTGAGTAGTGCCCCCAACTGAGTAGTGCCCCTAGCTGAGTAGTGCCCCTAGCTGAGTAGTGCCCCCAGCTGAGTAGTGCCCCCAGCTGAGTAGTGCCCCCAGCTGAGTAGTGCCCCCAACTGATTGGTGCCCCCAACTGAGTGGTGCCTCCAACTGAGTAGGGTCCAACTGAGTAGTGCCCCCAACTGAGTGGTGCCCCCAACTGAGTGGTGCCCCAACTGAGTAGGGTCCCCAGCTGAGTAGTGCCCCCAGCTGAGTAGTGCCCCCAGCTGAGTAGTGCCCCCAGCTGAGTAGTGCCCCCAACTGATTGGTGCCCCCAACTGAGTGGTGCCTCCAACTGAGTAGGGTCCAACTGAGTAGTGCCCCCAACTGAGTGGTGCCCCCAACTGAGTGGTGCCCCAACTGAGTAGGGTCCCCAGCTGAGTAGTGCCCCCAACTGATTGGTGCCCCCAGCTGAGTGGTGCCCCCTGCTGAGTAGTGCCCCCAGCTGAGTAGTGCCCCTAGCTGAGTAGTGCCCCTAGCTGAGTAGTGCCCCGAGCTGAGTAGTGCCCCTAGCTGAGTAGTGCCCCTAGCTGAGTAGTGCCCCTAGCTGAGTAGTGCCCCTAGCTGAGTAGTGCCCCCAACTGATTGGTGCCCCCAACTGAGTGGTGCCCCCAACTGAGTGGTGCCCCAACTGAGTAGGGTCTCCAGCTGAGTAGTGCACGTAGCTGAGTAGTGCACGTAGCTGAGTAGTGCCCCTAGCTGAGTAGTGCCCCTAGCTGAGTAGTGCCCCCAGCTGAGTAGTGCCCCCAACTGATTGGTGAGTGCTGAGTGCTGCTAAAGGTATAGTCAGTACTGCTCCCCCCAGCTGAGTAGTGCCCCCATCTGAGTAGTGCCCCCATCTGAGTTGTGCCCCCAACTGAGGAGTGCCCCCATCTGAGTAGTGCCCCCAACTGAGTGGTGCCCCCAACTGAGTGGTGCCCCCAACTGAGTGTAGGGTCCAACTGATTGGTGCCCCCAACTGAGTAGTGCCCCTAGCTGAGTAGTGCCCCTAGCTGAGTAGTGCCCCTAGCTGAGTAGTGCCCCTAGCTGAGTAGTGCCCCCAGCTGAGTAGTGCCCCCAGCTGAGTAGTGCCCCCAACTGATTGGTGCCCCCAGCTGAGTGGTGCCCCCTGCTGAGTAGTGCCCCCAGCTGAGTAGTGCCCCTCACTGAGCAGTGCCCCTAGCCGAGTAGTGCCCCTAGCCGAATAGTGCCCCTAGCCGAGTAGTGCCCCTAGCCGAGTAGTGCCCCTAGCTGAGTCGTGCCCCTAGCTGATTAGTGCCCCTAGCTGAGTGGTGCCGCTAGCTGATTAGTGCCCCTAGCCGAGTAGTGCCCCCAGCTGAGTTGTGCCCCCAGCTGAGTGGTGCCCCTAGCCGAGTAGTGCCCCTAGCCGAGTGGTGCCCCTAGCTGAGTAGTGCCCTCACTGAGCAGTGCCCCAACTGAATAGTGCCCCTAGCCGAGTAGTGCCCCCAGCTGAGTTGTGCCCCCAGCTGAGTGGTGCCCCTAGCCGAGTAGTGCCCCTAGCCGAGTGGTGCCCCTAGCTGAGTAGTGCCCCTCACTGAGTAGTGCCCCTAGCCGAGTAGTGCCCCTAGCCGAGTAGTGCCCCTAGCTGAGTAGTGCCCCTAGCTGAGTCGTGCCCCTAGCCGAGTACTGCCCCTAGCCGAGTAGTGCCCCCAGCTGAGTTGTGCCCCTAGCCGAGTAGTGCCCCTAGCTGAGTCGTGCCCCTAGCTGAGTCGTGCCCCTAGCTGAGTAGTGCCCCCAACTGAGTAGTGTCCCCAACTGAGTAGTGTCCCCTAGCTGAGTAGTGCCCCTAGCTGAGTAGTGCCCCCAACTGAGTAGTGTCCCCAACTGAGTAGTGTCCCCTAGCTGAGTAATGTCCCTAGATGATTTGTGCCCCTCACTGAGTAGTGCCCCTAGCTGATTAGTGCCCCTAGCTGAGCAGTGCCCCTAGCCGAGTAGTGCCCCTAGCCGAGTAGTGCCCCTAGCTGAGTAGTGCCCCTCACTGAGTAGTGCCCCTCACTGAGCAGTGCCCCTAGCCGAGTAGTGCCCCTAGCCGAGTAGTGTCCCCTAGCTGAGTAATGTCCCTAGATTATTTGTGCCCCTCACTGAGTAGTGCCCCTAGCTGATTAGTGCCCCTAGCTGAGTAGTGCCCCTAGCTGAGTCGTGCCCCTAGCTGGGTAGTGCCCCAACTGAGTAGTGCCCCTAGCTGAGTAGTGCCCCTAGATGATTTGTGCCCTTAACTGAGTGTTGCCCCTTGCTGAGTAGTGCCCCTAGCTGGGTAGTGCCCCTAGCTGAGTAGTGCCCCTAGCTGAGTGGTGCCCCTAGCTGAGTGGAGTGCCCCTAGCTGAGTAGTGCCCCTAGCTGAGTAGTGCCCCTAGCTGAGTAGTGCCCCTAGCTGGGTAGTGCCCCAACTTAGTAGTGCCCCAACTGAGTGTTGCCCCTAGCTGGGTAGTGCCCCTAGCTGGGTAGTGCCCCAGCTGGGTAGTGCCCCAACTGAGTAGTGCCCCAACTGACTGGTGCCCCTAGCTGAGTAGTGCCCCTAGCTGAGTAGTGCCCCTAGCTGAGTAGTGCCCCTAGCTGGGTCGTGCCCCTAGCTGGGTCGTGCCCCTAGCTGGGTAGTGCCCCCAACTGAGTGTTGCCCCTTGCTGAGTAGTGCCCCAACTGAATAGTGTCCCTAGATGATTTGTGCCCCCAACTGAGTGTTGCCCCTTGCTGAGTAGTGACCCCAACTGAGTAGTGCCCCCTGCTGAGTAGTGCCCCCTGCTGAGTAGTGCCCCCTGCTGAGTAGTGCCCCCTGCTGAGTAGTGCCCCTAGCTGAGTAGTGCCCCCTGCTGAGTAGTGGCCCCTGCTGAGTAGTGCTCCTAGCTGAGTAGTGCCCCTAGCTGAGTAGTGCCCCTAGCTGAGTAGTGCCCCTAGCTGAGTGGTGCTCCTAGCTGAGTGGTGCTCCTAGCTGAGTGGTGCCCCAAGCTAAGTGGTGCCCCTAGCTAAGTGGTGCCCGTTGCTGAGTGGTGCCCGTAGCTGAGTGGTGCCCCAGCTGAGTGTTGCCCCTCGCTGAGTGTTGCCCCTCGCTGAGTTGTGCCCCTATCTGAGTAGTGCCCCCAACTGTGTAGTGCCCCCAACTGAGTGGTGCTAATTGAATTCTGCTGGCGGGCACACAGCTGTGTCCTGCTGATGATTCCCAGGAGGCCCCAGCATGTGTCTATGGTTACTGTGTTGAGGCTCCAGCATGAAGCCATGTGTATATCATTACCCTCTCCCTTCCTGCCAAATCTCTGACTTGTGCCACTCGATACAACCCCCAGGCCAAGGCTCTGTGTCTTTGGGAGCCAAGCCTATATTACAATGCAGAGAGATGGCCTGCTTTTCACCAGCCTATGTTTATCTCCAGCTTTTACTTCTATATACGGACTATTGTGTGTTATTATAGACAGTTTCTAAGAATGTCTTAATGTTTCACGTTTAGCGGAGACTGAAAGATGGTCTCTAGGTAGACGGGCGTTGGAGCCTTTATTGTGTCAATACTTTTGACAGACGGAAACGTAGTTGGGATGTGTTATGGATACAGTGTTATTAAGGCATTGAATTTCACTGAGGGGACGCAATCCTGGCTCCCTCTAGAATGCTCTGCATCACACACACTTGCTCTCTCTTTCGCTTTCTCTCTCGCTCTCTCTCACACACAAGCCGGGCTCCTGAATTTTTTAACTTCGGAATACCCTCACTTTGACAAAAAAGTGCCAAAGCAAAGAGAGGCAGAGAGAAAGTAATGTGAAAGAGATTCTGTGGAGACCTCTTCCAGTGCTGATGAACTAGGCCTTCCTGACTGCTAGTTTATTTTACAATCTTAAGTTCCTATTGCCGGGGTAAAAATACACAAGCTGCATCTTAAATTACACCCTATTCCTTATGTAGTGCACTAGTTTTGATCAGAGGCTGAGAATAGGGGGCCACTTGAGTTTTGCACACGGATATGCTCTCCTCACAGGTGACTGGTTACACAAAAAAACTGTGAAAAGTGGATAAGTGCACTTGTGTGTGTGTATTCATGCAAGTGTGTGTGTTTGTGTGTGTGTCTCTCTCTCTGAGACAGTGGGCAGACAGACAGAGGGTCTGAGCAGAGCGTGTGTGTGAGTCTCAGTGTGATTAAGGAAGCTCAGACTATGCGGTGCCATGGGACGTTTCAAAGCAGCTCTTTTATGGGCCTGAGTCTTGGTTCTGTTTGATAGCGTGTAATTTAATGCAGTGGGCCAGGCTTTATTAGAAAGAGATGCACATCATTTTGCTCCCAAAGAGCCCTTGACATTTTGCCTCTCTACTCCCTCTTAAAGACTTTTATCTGCAGATATAGTTTTAGGTCTGGCAGACGGTTGTATGTGTGTGTTTGGTATGATGGATTGCCCCTGGGGAGGGGTGGACAAGGTCAAGGGAGGGGTTGGTTTGTACGGGGTCAACGCCACCACCCCCTCCACCTTGGAGAGGTGTTCTAAACAGGGTCAGCTCGTCCCTACAGCTCCTCTCCCTAGCTGGGAGCTCCTCACCTCCAGCCCCCAGCACGACCCAGTACATCCCAGAACACGCCCAAGCCTTGCCATGCCAGTTCAGCACAGCCCAGCACAGGCCAAAGTACCAACCCAGATCACAAAGCACAACCCAACACAGCCCAGCTACTACAGCCCCAGCTCCATGGGCCTGTGAGGGGGGCCCGGGTCACTGCAGAGCGATGTTTACAACTCCTCCTAATCTGCTGAGAGATTGATGGGCCCCCCTCCACCTCCACCTCTCCCTCCTCCACCTCAACACATGGATTACTTTTAGCCTTTCTTACACTACTTACAAGAATAATGACACAGCTGTGACACTAGATACAGTAATAATAACAGTGGAAAATGTGAGCATTTATCTCCTTGTTTGTGGATGTCTGCAGAGAACAAGCCATGAGTGTTAGACTCCATGGATGTCTATGCCTTCACACACACACTGTTCTACTAGCAGCAGATTTATGCTCCCCTTTATTGGGCTTGCTGTTTGTTTGGTGCTTCTTGCAGCTGGCAGAGTTTGGGGAACAGAGAGAGAAAGATGGTGTGTGTGTGTGTGTGTGTGTGTGTGTGTGTGTGTACAGGAAATGCTCTATGAGTCTTCTAATGGTCCGACTCCCTCCCTCAGTGTGCATCAATCAGATGGAGATGCTATGCTGCTATTTATTAACCGCTCTCATCCACCCTGTCCAGCGGATCGACAAAATATTGAGTTATGAGTGCCATCAAGAGTGTGTGTGTGCGAGCTCGCACTTGCGTGCATACACACGTTCGTGTGTGTGCGCACGTGTGTGTCTGTCCATGCCTGCGTGGTAGTGTACATTAATGTGAGGGTTCGTGTAGGGATTTACACCCCATATCTGCCCTGCCAGGTCGTCTCTCAGGAACACTGAGGCTAACTGAGGCCAGCTGGGCTCTTCAAGCAGCCAGCTATCCAGTAGCCAAACTGATTTATCATGTTAACCAAGCTATAGGCTAGCCACACTGGTGTGCCTAATATAGAATTAGCCACACTGTCGATGATAGATCAGAGCTAGGCTAACTAACTTTATTAAGTTAAGCAAACGCTAGACTAGGTCTTCAGAGAGAGACAGTGGGTTTAAACAGTGATAAAGAGGAACCACACACACACACACACTTGCACTCTCCTTCTTTCTCACTCTGTCCCCCTCCTTTATTCTCTCCCTTTAGAGTAGGGAGGCCTTCAGGAGGGGGAGACCTGGGAGATGGGGGACATGCCACCCTGCCGATTAGCGTGCTGTGAGGAGAAGCAGACCTGTCTGCAGCGGTCAGTGCAGACATATTTAATGCGTCTGATGTAATGGGGCTGAATCAGCAGATAGCTCCGCTGGGAGCCATTAGCCCAAACATGTGTCATTAACCCCTTCCCTGCCCCAGACCAGACCAGCCCAGTCCCCTCTGCAGTCCCAGCCAAGTCCCCCCTCCAGCCCCCAGCCCAAAGTACTGCTCCAGGTGGAGAGAACTCAGGGCAGGGGTGAAGGGAGGACCGATCTGTTATTTAAAATCACTGTCTTTCTCTTTATCTCTCCCTCTCCTCCAACCTCCCAAAAAACCAAGAGGGAGGGAGGGAGGGAGGGAGGGAGGGAGGGAGGGAGGGAGAAGTTTGCCTCTCTGGCTGGTGCTGTAGTGAGGATGGGGAGTTTGAGGAGTTACCGCCTCCATGTCTTTGAGATCAGTTTGAAGTATTTTTCCCTGCAGCTCGCTGTGGCACGTTACAGCAGTCGGGAGAAGCGGCAGGCTCACAGCACCTGCCAATCTTAATGGCAAACGTATGTGCAGTGAAACGGAGGGAGGGAGCAAATGTTCCCTAAAGAGGGCGGCAATGTCTGACTGGTCTGTTGTCTGTGTGTGTAAGAGAGAGGGGGCTTGTGTTTGAGTGAGTGACTGAGTTTATCTTCTTGTGTGTGTACAAGTGTGTGTCTCTGTTGAAGTGTGTTTCTTTGTATGTATGCCTGCGTGTGTAGGTGGTTGCGTGCTGGAACCCATAGTCTGTGGAACATCGCTTGAGTTTGAACTTTAAAGAAAGAGGGATCCAGACAATGAAAAGACAAGGGGGAGAGGACAAAGTGCCACTTTCACAAATCATACTCTTTAGTAACATCATCCCATAGAGTCTATTCTCCTCAGCCACCGGGCTTATCACCACAGTGCAGCTAACGCATGATCATGTGAGGCTGAGGAGTGTGTGAGGGTTAGGAGTGTGTGAGGGTGAGGAGTGTGAGGGTGAGGAGTGTGGGAGGGTGGGGTGTGTGTGAGGCTGAGGAGTGTGTGAGGGTGGGGTGTGTGTGTGTGAGGGTGAGGAGTGTGTGAGGGTGAGGAGTGTGTGAGGGTGAGGAGTGTGTGAGGGTGAAGAGTGTGTGAGGCTGAGGAGTGTGTGAGGCTGAGGAGTGTTTGAGGCTGGGGTGTGTGTGAGGGTGAGGAGTGTGTGAGGGTGGGGTGTGTGTGAGGCTGAGGAGTGTGTGAGGCTGAGGAGTGTGTGAGGCTGAGGAGTGTGTGAGGGTGAGGAGTGTGTGTGAGGGTGAGGAGTGTGTGAGGGTGGGGTGTGTGTGAGGGTGGGGAGTGTGTGAGGGTGGGGTGTGAATCAGGTTAATACACCCATGTTAACTCTCTAGACAGGTGTGTGTATATCCTTTACTTCTCTGAATGATCATGTGAGGCTGAGGAGTGTGTGAGGGTGGGGTGTGTGTGAGGGTGGGGTGTGTGTGAGGAGTGTGTGAGGGTGGGGTGTGTGTGAGGGTGGGGTGTGTGTGAGGGGTGGGGTGTGTGTGAGGGTGAGGAGTGTGTGAGGGTGGGGTGTGTGTGAGGGTGGGGTGTGTGTGAGGGTGAGGAGTGTGTGAGGGTGGGGTGTGAATCAGGTTAATATCCTTTACTTCTCTGAATGATCATGTGAGCAGTATATGTTGTATAGTGTTATGCTGCAGTGTGTATATGTTCTATAGTGCTATGCTGCAGTGTGTATATGTTGTATAGTGTTATGCTGCAGTGTGTATATGTTGTATAGTGTTATGCTGCAGTGTGTATATGTTGTATAGTGCTATGCTGCAGTGTGTATATGTTGTATAGTGTTATGCTGCAGTGTGTACATGTTGTATAGTGTTATGCTGCAGTGTGTATATGTTGTATAGTGTTATGCTGCAGTGTGTACATGTTGTATAGTGTTATGCTGCAGTGTGTATATGTTGTATAGTGTTATGCTGCAGTGTGTATATGTTGTATAGTGCTATGCTGCAGTGTGTATATGTTGTATAGTGTTATGCTGCAGTGTGTATATGTTGTATAGTGCTATGCTGCAGTGTGTATATGTTGTATAGTGCTATGCTGCAGTGTGTATATGTTGTATAGTGTTATGCTGCAGTGTGTATATGTTGTATAGTGCTATGCTGCAGTGTGTACATGTTGTATAGTGTTATGCTGCAGTGTGTATATGTTGTATAGTGCTATGCTGCAGTGTGTACATGTTGTATAGTGTTATGCTGCTGTGTGTAGATGTTGTATAGTGTTATGCTGCTGTGTGTATATGTTGTATAGTGTTATGCTGCTGTGTGTATATGTTGTATAGTGCTATGCTGCAGTGTGTATATGTTGTATAGTGCTATGCTGCAGTGTGTATATGTTGTATAGTGTTATGCTGCAGTGTGTATATGTTGTATAGTGTTATGCTGCTGTGTGTATATGTTGTATAGTGCTATGCTGCAGTGTGTATATGTTGTATAGTGTTATGCTGCAGTGTGTATATGTTCTATAGTGTTATGCTGCAGTGTGTATATGTTGTATAGTGCTATGCTGCAGTGTGTATATGTTGTATAGTGCTATGCTGCTGTGTGTATATGTTGTATAGTGCTATGCTGCTGTGTGTATATGTTGTATAGTGCTATGCTGCAGTGTGTATATGTTCTATAGTGCTATGCTGCAGTGTGTATATGTTGTATAGTGTTATGCTGCAGTGTGTATATGTTGTATAGTGCTATGCTGCAGTGTGTACATGTTGTATAGTGTTATGCTGCAGTGTGTATATGTTGTATAGTGTTATGCTGCAGTGTGTATATGTTGTATAGTGTTATGCTGCAGTGTGTATATGTTGTATAGTGTTATGCTGCAGTGTGTATATGTTGTATAGTTTTATGCTGCAGTGTGTATATGTTGTATAGTGTTATGCTGCTGTGTGTATATGTTGTATAGTGTTATGCTGCTGTGTGCTGTCTGTGTGCATGAGATCATTGTAAGAGCCAAGGGTCTCTCTTTCTCTCCTCCCCCCGCTCTCTCCCACAGACCTCAGCAGAGCTCCACGTCATGTCTGTCACCTTCCCTCTGGCCACAAAGCTGCCCATTATAGACACGGCTCAGTGACCAGAGCAGACCCTTACCAGCACCCCTCCACCCTTCTTCTTCACAGGGCTCTCCCCTTCTCCTGCTGCTCCCCCCTCTCTCTCCCTCCCCAGTTTCCAGAGTGATTGTGAATATCCCCTAGCTAGTCCAGTGTTCTTGAGGAGAGAGCAGAGTGGTTGAAGCAGGGCCAGGATCATCCCTTTTGGCTCCAATCAAACTAGTCAGCAAATCTACTGCTGACTGATCCGCCTCCATCGCTCCTCTCATCCCCTTTCAGCCCTTATATCCCTCCTCTCATCCTTCTCTCCCCTTCCCTCGCTCCTCTCTTCCCTATTTCCCACTCTATCACTAATCTCCCTATGGTTGTCTATGGCTGAAGTTCTCTACGATTGCCTATGGCTGAAGCACTCTATGGCTGAAGCACTCTACGGTTGTCTATGGCTGAAGCACTCTATGGTTGTCTATGGCTGAAGCACTCTATGGTTGTCTATGTCTGAAGCTCTCTACGGTTGTCTATGGCTGAAGCTCTCTACGGTGGTCTATGGCTGAAGCTCTCTATGGTGGTCAATGGCTGAAGCTCTCTATGGTTGTCTATGGCTGAAGCACTCTACGGTTGTCTATGGCTGAAGCACTCTACGGTTGTCTATGGCTGAAGCTCTCTACGGTTGTCTATGGCTGAAGCTCTCTACGGTTGTCTATGGCTGAAGCTCTCTACGGTGGTCTATGGCTGAAGCTCTCTACGGTGGTCTATGGCTGAAGCTCTCTACGGTTGTCTATGGCTGAAGCTCTCTACGGTTGTCTATGGCTGAAGCTCTCTACGGTTGTCTATGGCTGAAGCTCTCTACGGTTGTCTATGGCTGAAGCTCTCTATGGTTGTCTATGGCTGAAGCTCTCTACGGTTGTCTATGGTTGAAGCTCTCTACGGTTGTCTATGGCTGAAGCTCTCTATGGTTGTCTATGGGTGAAGCTCTCTATGGTTGTCTATGGGTGAAGCTCTCTATGGTTGTCTATGGCTGAAGCTCTCTATGGTTGTCTATGGCTGAAGCTCTCTATGGTTGTCTATGGCTGAAGCTCTCTATGGTTGTCTATGGCTGAAGCTCTCTATTGTTGTCTATGGCTGAAGCTCTCTATGGTTGTCTATGGCTGAGACCTTCCTAATACTGAATTGTGGTTGAGAGCAGAGAGTCCTGGAGTGGAGCTCTGTGGCCCAGAGGTGAACCAGCACTGCTCCAGGTCCAGGCAGGTCCTGATTTACTCCTGCAGTCTGGAGACAGTCTATCGACAGATCTATGTTGTGGAGTGGACCCCCGGGATCTTAAAGAGGGCCATAATAGGACTCTGCACTTTTGGGAAACACTTGCTACAGTACTACCTAATGCTGACACCTTTTGTGAGAGGGAGTTACGAAAGAGAAATAGTGTGTGTGTGATAGGGGGGCTAGTCCTGGGGAAAGATAAAGGTAGAGAAAGGAGAGTAAAAGGAAGGTTATTCATGGGGGGAGGGGAGGGGGGGTAGAATGAGAAGGGAGCAGAAAGAGGTAGAGTAACCTCTTCTCTCACAAGAGCTACAGGACTCCCCCCAGTGTCCCAAACTCACTCACTACCTGACAACAAAAGTGCAACTGAGTCCGGGGATTCTCACCTTTTAGACACACACACACACACACACACACACACACACACACACACACACACACACACACACACACACACACCACACCACACACACACACACACACACTAACTCACACTGTGAATACATTACATTTGCACACCCCACCATCTGTCTTATACACATTTAATTCTACACACGTATTCTCTCTTTCTCATACACGCATAAACGTATGCTTGCTGCAGCAGGAGTCAAATGGCCCAATGTGTTAAAAGCATTAAGTAAGCACAAATCCAAAAATGCTTCTCAGGCCGATATCATGTGTATACATTCAGCTGCATCGCTGACCCCCTCTCCCCCCTCCGCCCCCTCCTCTCCCTCAGGGGAGCTCTAAAACGTAGCGGCTTGGATTTTTGCTGAAGAATAGATGGGGTATTATTATTTTAAGCGTGTATGCTCTCGTTGGCGGTGGAGCCTGTCCAAGCACAGCGCTGATGTTTGGACGAAAGGTATATAAAAGTACACTTCAAAGCCCTGCAGCGGCCTTTATGTGGCCGGACCCTGTTTATCTTTACAGCACACACATGCACGCGTACACAGAAAAATAAGGAAAGTAATTTCTATCGCAGGATTTATGAGGAAGGAGGGAGAGCGCGGTAGAGGTAAAAGGGGCAGGCCGTGCAGAAGCGAAATGACAGAAAACACCACCTTTGATATGAGTTTAACAAGAAATGTATTGTCCAGATTGGTAAAGAGGGTCTTTTTATATCATTTTTTTTGTGGCTATTTGGGGTCCTGATACAGTACTACACGGGAGGAAGCTGACCAAGGAAATCCTCTGCTTTGACCGTGGCCACCGGCCACTCTGAGAGAGAGAGTGCCCCAACCTGCTGGCTGAGACCGTATACAAAGCCACACCTCAGCACATGAAACCAACACAGACCTTTTCTGTGCAGCGCAGCACTTGGCGTCCCATCCAGTCTCTAACAGGCAGCGTTAGGGTAATGTTAGTGTTAGCAGTTTCTCCCTCTGTAAGCAGCCTCACCCTGCCAGCCACCTGCACACAGGAAAGAGCTGAGGCATAGAGGTCAGGGGTCACAGACTAGACCAGAGGAGAGGGGTGACACAGAAAAAAGGGATGGCTGGTAAAGCTGGTGAGCCCTGCCAGCCACCTGCACAATGGAAGGGGCTGAGGGGTCAGGGGTTAAAGGTCACCAAGGGAAGGTCATCACTGTCTTTGGGTGCACATGGAGGAATGTCCCTAATTTAGACTGTGGACAAAGAGAGGAGAGAGGGAAGGGGTGAAAGGAGGTAGGGAGGAGTAAAGGAGAGACAGAGGGGGGCTAGATAGGGGTACAGAGACAGGGTAGTGAGGGGTAAAGAGAGAGAGGGTGGAGAATGAGAGACATAGTTGAGAAAGAAGGGTAAAGAGCGACGGACGAGACTGAGTGGGGAAGCAGGAGAGTTCCCTTTCACACTACAGTCCTGGTTCTTGTGTAGCTAGCTGTTTAAGTTTGGCATTGCTAATCTGACCTCTCCATAAGTCAAGCCCCAAATATCATCCATCAACACTGAGATCTCTCTCTCACACGCACCCCAACAGGTTGAAAAAACACAACTGCAAGCTCAAACTATCTCATCTCAATCATAAGCCCTCTGACAGGCTGGATTTCTAAACCAGAAGCCAAATAACAGAATAGGCTTTGTGTGATACTCTGCAGAACGCTAAGAGAGAGGAGAGAGAGAGAGCAGTGAGAGAAGAAAAGAGTGCGAAGGAATATCTTGGAGGGGGGGGTGTTCTAGTGGCCTTAGTTAGTAACTGTGTTGTCGTGGTGGTGTGGTGTGTTCCAAACGGCATGCTGGGGAGTTGGTAGGAGTTGCTGCCTCGATGGGTGTCACTGACTCACACCAACACACCAAAATAACTCTGCTAACACCCCCGACACACACACACACACACACACACACACACACACACGTAAAATATACCTTTAAAAAGAAAGGAAAAGGTTTGGGTAATCACTGTTTGGCTCTTGATTGTGTGTGCACCCCCCCTACCCCCCCATAACTCTGGCTAGTTGTAATAGATGAGGATAGCAGAGTGCATGTTTACGAGCGTGAGTGCTGGACTTGGCAGGCCTGAACGCTCCTTCAGTGTCTCACAGTTCATCACAGCTCAGTGTCTGGGCCCTGACTCAACCCGTGTCTCTTACACACAGTTTACATGGGGGGGCTGTCATGCACCCAACCAAACCCCCCACTACCCCCATACTGCACCTATCCCTGTTCACCCCCACCCCTCTCTCTATCCCTAACCGCCCTGGCTTACTGTACCCCTTATAGCCCTTTGTGGCTGCACAGTATCTGTCTTATTGTTTGAAATTGTGCATTGATTAAGTAAGTACAGTACTACCAAATACATTTTTTTTGCCATTTACTCAACAATCTCTCTCTCTGTCTCTCTCTGACTTCCTCTTTCCTTCTCTCTCTGTCTCTCTGTCTGTCTCTCTCTTTCTTTTTCTCTCTCTTTCTTTCTTTCTTTCTTTCTTTGTCTCTTTCTTTCTTTGTCTGTCTCTCTCTCTTTCTTTGTCTCTTTTTCTTTGTCTGTCTCTCTCTTTCTTTGTCTGTATCTCTTTCTTTCTTTGTCTGTCTGTCTGTCTGTCTGTCTGTCTGTCTGTCTGTCTCTCTCTCTTTTTTGTCTGTCTGTCTGTCTCTCTCTCTTTCTTTCTTTGTCTGTCTCTCTCTTTCTTTGTCTGTATCTCTCTCTCTCTCTGTCTCTCTCTCTTTCTTTGTCTGTCTCTCTCTCACTTTGTCTGTCTCTCTCTCTGTCTCTCTCTAGTGGTTGTATGCGTTGGAGAAGCCTAACACTGGTCAGCAGACGGCACGCAGCTCACAAGGGCTTGTGGGAAAGGACACGTCATCTTCGCCTACGTGGTGGAGCAGCGCTGGAAGTGGAGGAGCTACGAGTTCATCCTCACCAAGAGGAGGACCATGCAGGTAGAACACACAGATCACCCTCACCAAGAGGAGGACCATGCAGGTAGAACACACAGATCACCCACACCAAGAGGAGGACCATGCAGGTAGAAAATAACACAGATCACCCTCACCAAGAGGAGGACCATACAGGTAGAAAATAACACAGATCAGCCTCACCAAGAGGAGGACCATGCAGTTAGAACACACAAATCACCCTCACCAAGAGGAGGGCCATACAGGTACAACACACAGATCACCCTCACCAAGAGGAGGACCATGCAGGTAGAACACACAGATCACCCTCACCAAGAGGAGGACCATGCAGGTAGAACACACAGATCACCCTCACCAAGAGGAGGTCCATGCAGGTAAAATACACAGATCACCCTCACCAAGAGGGGAACCATGCAGGTAGAACACACAGATCACCCTCACCAAGAGGAGGCCGATGCAGGTACAACACACAGATCACCCTCACCAAGAGGAGGACCATGCAGGTAGAACACACAGATCACCCTCACCAAGAGGAGGACCATGCAGGTAGAATACACAGATCACCCTCACCAAGAGGAGGACCATGCAGGTAGAACACACAGATCACCCTCACCAAGAGGAGGGCCATGCAGGTAGAACACAGATCACTCTCACCAAGAGGAGAACCATGCAGGTAGAACACACAGATCACCCTCACCAAGAGGAGGCCGATGCAGGTACAACACACAGATCACCCTCACCAAGAGGAGAACCATGCAGGTAGAACACACAGATCACCCTCAGCAAGAGGAGGACCATGCAGGTAGAACACACAGATCACCCTCACCAAGAGGAGGACCATGCAGGTAGAGGACACAGATCACCCTCACCAAGAGGAGGACCATGCAGGTAGAACACACACAGATCACCCTCACCAAGAGGAGGGCCATGCAGGTAGAACACACATATCACCCTCACCAAGAGGAGGACCATGCAGGTAGAACACACAGATCACCCTCACCAAGAGGAGGACCATGCAGGTAGAATACACAGATCACCCTCACCAAGAGGACCATGCAGGTAGAGAACACAGATCACCCTCACCAAGAGGAGGGCCATGCAGGTAGAACACACAGATCACCCTCACCAAGAGGAGGACCATGCAGGTAGAACACACAGATCACCCTCACCAAGAGGAGGACCATGCAGGTAGAACACACAGATCACCCTCACCAAGAGGAGGTCCATGCAGGTAAAATACACAGATCACCCTCACCAAGAGGAGAACCATGCAGGTAGAATACACAGATCACCCTCACCAAGAGGAGGACCATGCAGGTAGCACACACAGATCACCCTCACCAAGAGGAGGACCATGCAGGTAGAAAATAACACAGATCACCCTCACCAAGAGGAGAACCATGCAGGTAGAACACACAGATCACCCACACCAAGAGGAGGACCATGCAGGTAGAAAATAACACAGATCACCCTCACCAAGAGGAGGGCCATACAGGTAGAAAATAACACAGATCACCCTCACCAAGAGGAGGACCATGCAGGTAGAACACACAGATCACCCTCACCAAGAGGAGGACCATGCAGGTAGAACACACATATCACCCTCACCAAGAGGAGGGCCATGCAGGTAGAACACAGATCACTCTCACCAAGAGGAGAACCATGCAGGTAGAACACACAGATCACCCTCACCAAGAGGAGGGCCATGCAGGTAGAACACAGATCACTCTCACCAAGAGGAGAACCATGCAGGTATAACACACAGATCACCCTCACCAAGAGGAGGGAGATGCAGGTACAACACACAGATCACCCTCACCAAGAGGAGGACCATACAGGTAGAACACACAGATCACCCTCACCAAGAGGAGAACCATGCAGGTAGAACACACAGATCACCCTCACCAAGAGGAGGACCATGCAGGTAGAACACACAGATCACCCTCACCAAGAGGAGGACCATGCAGGTAGAACACACATATCACCCTCACCAAGAGGAGGACCATGCAGGTAGAACACACATATCACCCTCACCAAGAGGAGGGCCATGCAGGTAGAACACAGATCACTCTTACCAAGAGGAGAACCATGCAGGTAGAACACACAGATCACCCTCACCAAGAGGAGGACCATGCAGGTAGAACACACAGATCACCCTCACCAAGAGGAGGGCCATGCAGGTAGAACACAGATCACTCTCACCAAGAGGAGAACCATGCAGGTAGAACACACAGATCACCCTCACCAAGAGGAGGCCGATGCAGGTACAACACACAGATCACCCTCACCAAGAGGAGGGCCATACAGGTACAACACACAGATAACCCTCACCAAGAGGAGGACCATGCAGGTAGAACCCACAGATCACCCTCACCAAGAGGAGGACCATGCAGGTAGAACACACAGATCACCCTCACCAAGAGGAGGTCCATGCAGGTAAAATACACAGATCACCCTCACCAAGAGGGGAACCATGCAGGTAGAACACACAGATCACCCTCACCAAGAGGAGGCCGATGCAGGTACAACACACAGATCACCCTCACCAAGAGGAGGACCATGCAGGTAGAACACACAGATCACCCTCACCAAGAGGAGGACCATGCAGGTAGAATACACAGATCACCCTCACCAAGAGGAGGACCATGCAGGTAGAACACACAGATCACCCTCACCAAGAGGAGGGCCATGCAGGTAGAACACAGATCACTCTCACCAAGAGGAGAACCATGCAGGTAGAACACACAGATCACCCTCACCAAGAGGAGGCCGATGCAGGTACAACACACAGATCACCCTCACCAAGAGGAGAACCATGCAGGTAGAACACACAGATCACCCTCAGCAAGAGGAGGACCATGCAGGTAGAACACACAGATCACCCTCACCAAGAGGAGGACCATGCAGGTAGAGGACACAGATCACCCTCACCAAGAGGAGGACCATGCAGGTAGAACACACACAGATCACCCTCACCAAGAGGAGGACCATGCAGGTAGAACACACAGATCACCCTCACCAAGAGGAGGACCATGCAGGTAGAATACACAGATCACCCTCACCAAGAGGAGGACCATGCAGGTAGAACACACAGATCACCCTCACCAAGAGGAGGACCATGCAGGTAAAATACACAGATCACCCTCACCAAGAGGAGAACCATGCAGGTAGCACACACAGATCACCCTCACCAAGAGGAGGTCCATGCAGGTAAAATACACAGATCACCCTCACCAAGAGGAGAACCATGCAGGTAGAATACACAGATCACCCTCACCAAGAGGAGGACCATGCAGGTAGAAAATAACACAGATCACCCTCACCAAGAGGAGGACCATACAGGTAGAAAATAACACAGATCACCCTCACCAAGAGGAGGACC
Organism: Salmo trutta; assembly: GCF_901001165.1. Classification (NCBI taxonomy): domain Eukaryota; kingdom Metazoa; phylum Chordata; class Actinopteri; order Salmoniformes; family Salmonidae; genus Salmo; species Salmo trutta. Next base: position 60,037,204 of record NC_042969.1, on the reverse strand, counting down.
ATGCAGGTAGAACACACAGATCACCCTCACCAAGAGGAGGCCGATGCAGGTACAACACACAGATCACCCTCACCAAGAGGAGGACCATGCAGGTAGAACACACAGATCACCCTCACCAAGAGGAGGACCATGCAGGTAGAATACACAGATCACCCTCACCAAGAGGAGGACCATGCAGGTAGAACACACAGATCACCCTCACCAAGAGGAGGGCCATGCAGGTAGAACACAGATCACTCTCACCAAGAGGAGAACCATGCAGGTAGAACACACAGATCACCCTCACCAAGAGGAGGCCGATGCAGGTACAACACACAGATCACCCTCACCAAGAGGAGAACCATGCAGGTAGAACACACAGATCACCCTCAGCAAGAGGAGGACCATGCAGGTAGAACACACAGATCACCCTCACCAAGAGGAGGACCATGCAGGTAGCACACACAGATCACCCACACCAAGAGGAGGACCATGCAGGTAGAAAATAACACAGATCACCCTCACCAAGAGGAGGACCATACAGGTAGAAAATAACACAGATCACCCTCACCAAGAGGAGGACCATGCAGGTAGAACACACAGATCACCCTCACCAAGAGGAGGACCATGCAGGTAGAACACACATATCACCCTCACCAAGAGGAGGACCATGCAGGTAGAGAACACAGATCACCCTCACCAAGAGGAGGGCCATGCAGGTAGAACACAGATCACTCTTACCAAGAGGAGAACCATGCAGGTAGAACACACAGATCACCCTCACCAAGAGGAGGACCATGCAGGTAGAACACACAGATCACCCTCACCAAGAGGAGGGCCATGCAGGTAGAACACAGATCACTCTCACCAAGAGGAGAACCATGCAGGTAGAACACACAGATCACCCTCACCAAGAGGAGGCCGATGCAGGTACAACACACAGATCACCCTCACCAAGAGGAGGGCCATACAGGTACAACACACAGATCACCCTCACCAAGAGGAGGACCATGCAGGTAGAACACACAGATCACCCTCACCAAGAGGAGGACCATGCAGGTAGAACACACAGATCACCCTCACCAAGAGGAGGTCCATGCAGGTAAAATACACAGATCACCCTCACCAAGAGGGGAACCATGCAGGTAGAACACACAGATCACCCTCACCAAGAGGAGGCCGATGCAGGTACAACACACAGATCACCCTCACCAAGAGGAGGACCATGCAGGTAGAACACACAGATCACCCTCACCAAGAGGAGGACCATGCAGGTAGAATACACAGATCACCCTCACCAAGAGGAGGACCATGCAGGTAGAACACACAGATCACCCTCACCAAGAGGAGGGCCATGCAGGTAGAACACAGATCACTCTCACCAAGAGGAGAACCATGCAGGTAGAACACACAGATCACCCTCACCAAGAGGAGGCCGATGCAGGTACAACACACAGATCACCCTCACCAAGAGGAGAACCATGCAGGTAGAACACACAGATCACCCTCAGCAAGAGGAGGACCATGCAGGTAGAACACACAGATCACCCTCACCAAGAGGAGGACCATGCAGGTAGAGGACACAGATCACCCTCACCAAGAGGAGGACCATGCAGGTAGAACACACACAGATCACCCTCACCAAGAGGAGGACCATGCAGGTAGAACACACAGATCACCCTCACCAAGAGGAGGTCCATGCAGGTAAAATACACAGATCACCCTCACCAAGAGGAGAACCATGCAGGTAGAATACACAGATCACCCTCACCAAGAGGAGGACCATGCAGGTAGAACACACAGATCACCCTCACCAAGAGGAGGACCATGCAGGTAGAGGACACAGATCACCCTCACCAAGAGGAGGCCGATGCAGGTACAACACACAGATCACCCTCACCAAGAGGAGGGCCATACAGGTACAACACACAGATCACCCTCACCAAGAGGAGGACCATGCAGGTAGAACACACAGATCACCCTCACCAAGAGGAGGACCATGCAGGTAGAACACACAGATCACCCTCACCAAGAGGAGGTCCATGCAGGTAAAATACACAGATCACCCTCACCAAGAGGGGAACCATGCAGGTAGAACACACAGATCACCCTCACCAAGAGGAGGCCGATGCAGGTACAACACACAGATCACCCTCACCAAGAGGAGGACCATGCAGGTAGAACACACAGATCACCCTCACCAAGAGGAGGACCATGCAGGTAGAATACACAGATCACCCTCACCAAGAGGAGGACCATGCAGGTAGAACACACAGATCACCCTCACCAAGAGGAGGGCCATGCAGGTAGAACACAGATCACTCTCACCAAGAGGAGAACCATGCAGGTAGAACACACAGATCACCCTCACCAAGAGGAGGCCGATGCAGGTACAACACACAGATCACCCTCACCAAGAGGAGAACCATGCAGGTAGAACACACAGATCACCCTCAGCAAGAGGAGGACCATGCAGGTAGAACACACAGATCACCCTCACCAAGAGGAGGACCATGCAGGTAGAGGACACAGATCACCCTCACCAAGAGGAGGACCATGCAGGTAGAACACACACAGATCACCCTCACCAAGAGGAGGACCATGCAGGTAGAACACACAGATCACCCTCACCAAGAGGAGGTCCATGCAGGTAAAATACACAGATCACCCTCACCAAGAGGAGAACCATGCAGGTAGAACACACAGATCACCCTCACCAAGAGGAGGACCATGCAGGTAGAACACACAGATCACCCTCACCAAGAGGAGGACCATGCAGGTAGAGGACACAGATCACCCTCACCAAGAGGAGGCCGATGCAGGTACAACACACAGATCACCCTCACCAAGAGGAGGGCCATACAGGTACAACACACAGATCACCCTCACCAAGAGGAGGACCATGCAGGTAGAACACACAGATCACCCTCACCAAGAGGAGGACCATGCAGGTAGAACACACAGATCACCCTCACCAAGAGGAGGTCCATGCAGGTAAAATACACAGATCACCCTCACCAAGAGGGGAACCATGCAGGTAGAACACACAGATCACCCTCACCAAGAGGAGGCCGATGCAGGTACAACACACAGATCACCCTCACCAAGAGGAGGACCATGCAGGTAGAACACACAGATCACCCTCACCAAGAGGAGGACCATGCAGGTAGAATACACAGATCACCCTCACCAAGAGGAGGACCATGCAGGTAGAACACACAGATCACCCTCACCAAGAGGAGGGCCATGCAGGTAGAACACAGATCACTCTCACCAAGAGGAGAACCATGCAGGTAGAACACACAGATCACCCTCACCAAGAGGAGGCCGATGCAGGTACAACACACAGATCACCCTCACCAAGAGGAGAACCATGCAGGTAGAACACACAGATCACCCTCAGCAAGAGGAGGACCATGCAGGTAGAACACACAGATCACCCTCACCAAGAGGAGGACCATGCAGGTAGAGGACACAGATCACCCTCACCAAGAGGAGGACCATGCAGGTAGAACACACACAGATCACCCTCACCAAGAGGAGGACCATGCAGGTAGAACACACAGATCACCCTCACCAAGAGGAGGTCCATGCAGGTAAAATACACAGATCACCCTCACCAAGAGGAGAACCATGCAGGTAGAATACACAGATCACCCTCACCAAGAGGAGGACCATGCAGGTAGAACACACAGATCACCCTCACCAAGAGGAGGACCATGCAGGTAGAGGACACAGATCACCCTCACCAAGAGGAGGACCATGCAGGTAGAACACACAGATCACCCTCACCAAGAGGAGGACCATGCAGGTAGAACACACAGATCACCCTCACCAAGAGGAGGTCCATGCAGGTAAAATACACAGATCACCCTCACCAAGAGGAGAACCATGCAGGTAGAATACACAGATCACCCTCACCAAGAGGAGGACCATGCAGGTAGCACACACAGATCACCCTCACCAAGAGGAGGACCATGCAGGTAGAAAATAACACAGATCACCCTCACCAAGAGGAGAACCATGCAGGTAGAACACACAGATCACCCTCACCAAGAGGAGGACCATGCAGGTAGAACACACATATCACCCTCACCAAGAGGAGGACCATGCAGGTAGAGAACACAGATCACCCTCACCAAGAGGAGGGCCATGCAGGTAGAACACAGATCACTCTCACCAAGAGGAGAACCATGCAGGTAGAACACACAGCTCACCCTCACCAAGAGGAGGGCCATGCAGGTAGAACACAGATCACTCTCACCAAGAGGAGAACCATGCAGGTATAACACACAGATCACCCTCACCAAGAGGAGGGAGATGCAGGTACAACACACAGATCACCCTCACCAAGAGGAGGACCATGCAGGTAGAACACACAGATCACCCTCACCAAGAGGAGGACCATGCAGGTAGAACACACAGATCACCCTCACCAAGAGGACCATGCAGGTAGAATACACAGATCACCCTCACCAAGAGGAGGACCATGCAGGTAGAATACACAGATCACCCTCACCAAGAAGAGAACCATGCAGGTAGAATACACAGATCACCCTCATCAAGAGGTGGACCATGCAGGTAGATTTTCACAGATCACCCTCACCAAGAGGAGGACCATGCAGGTAGAACACACAGATCACCCTCACCAAGAGGAGGACCATGCAGGTACAACACACAGATCACCCTCACCAAGAGGAGGACCATGCAGGTAGAACACACAGATCACCCTCACCAAGAGGAGGACCATGCAGGTAGAACACACAGATCACCCTCACCAAGAGGAGAACCATGCAGGTAGAATACACAGATCACCCTCACCAAGAGGAGGACCATGCAGGTAGAACACACAGATCACCCTCAGCAAGAGGAGGACCATGCAGGTAGAATACACAGATCACCCTCACCAAGAGGAGGACCATGCAGGTAGAACACACAGATCACCCTCACCAAGAGGAGGGTCCATGCAGGTAGAATACACAGATCACCCTCACCAAGAGGAGGACCATGCAGGTAGAACACACAGATCACCCTCACCAAGAGGAGGACCATGCAGGTAGAACACACAGATCACCCTCACCAAGAGGAGGACCATGCTGGTAGAACACACAGATCACCCTCACCAAGAGGAGGGTCCATGCAGGTAGAACACACAGATCACCCTCACCAAGAGGAGAACCATGCAGGTAGAACACACAGATCACCCTCACCAAGAGGAGGACCATGCAGGTGTTTCAGGTTCCTTATGCCATATGATTGGTTAAACCTCCAGAAAAAAGTCTTAATCTTTACTTCACCTAAGAAGCCAAACAGTCCCCGAGCCTAAATGAATTAATGAGACAGCTAACTGAGGGTGAATGGGCCGGTGTGAGAGGCAGACGCTGGTGAGGTGTAGTTAACAGGCTATTTAAAGGGCCAGACTATTCCCCAGGCCTGGGTACTTGTGGCTATACATTATGCTATAAGCCTCCCAGTGTGGACCAGTGACAATGGCCAGCCTGTATAGCAGCCTCCATCACCGAGTGTGTTTAAACTTCAGAAACCACAAGGTAGAGTTTACACGCGGTCCACACACCCCCGCGCACACACACACTGTAACGGACACACACACGTGGATAAACGCATACGCACACACATGTGCACTCTCACCATAGACAGCCCTCACTGAGCACTGTTTGCGTTAACCAAACAAACCTGGGTCTTCAGCCATTTATTTTCAGCCTTGCAGGGTTTTTTCTCTCCCTCTCTTTTTTAAAAGTGCACATCTGCCAATGGTTTGTGAATCAGGCGGCTAAATTTACCACTTCGCGGTTAAACATTTTTATTCCTGGTTGTTTGGTGAGTAAATTTGGGTTGTTAGTGGGGGTTAAAGAAGGATGATGCTTAAACCGTTAAATAAATACCCACCACACCTTTTACCTGCTGGTGGAAAACCACATTTCATTCATTCATTCATTCATTCATTCATTCACAGGGGAAATGTGGAAGAAAATGTTTATCCCAACGGGGGAAAAAAGTAGAAACACACACGCGGACGTACGTATACACACCAGGCATTTCTGTCCCCTCCTGTCCTATGCTTAGACATGGACTGTTTCCTGTATATATCAACAGTTAATCCACTCTGGAGTTTACGTGAGTGCCTCCATACCGACTATACATCTATGAGTGTCTCAGAAAATATGTCCTGTGTGTGTATGCTGTAGTCTGTTTGTTACAATTAGTTTGTTAGTATTTCAGATTATTTGTTACTCAATGTGTTTATGTGTGTCAAGATCTGAGGAGCTACGTGTGTGTGTGTGTGTGTGTGTTCCTAAACTGTCCCTCTCTCTCTCACCTATCCATCACCCAGGTGAGGAACGTGGTGAATGATGCGGGGATGTTCTGGAGTTCAGGGACCAGGTCATCAAAGCCTCTCTGGCCCACGGTCACCTGGTGGTCACCACCGCTCTGCAGTGCTAAGAACTGGAACCATCCTCTCATCTTTGACCTGAAGGAGGGAACCATCAGCCTCATTGTACAGGCTGAGAAGTAAGTCTCTCTTTAGCCTTGTATCTCATTCTGTCCCTCCTCCATTTCTTAGTCTTTCCCGTCTCGTCTATCCCTGTTGCGCCGATCTCTGGACCCCCTCTCCTTTTCTTTCCCTCCCCCTCTCTCCTGCCAAATACACTCTGTGTGTGTGCGTCTGTGTGTGTGTGTGAGTGTTTGTGAGAACTGTGTGTGAGAGTGTGTGTGTGCCATTAGCAGAGCAGGTCTTGCTGTGGAAGCCTGACTGCAGTGGGGAACAAAGAGATGGACATTTATCATTCTCTCCTCTGGGTCATTCCACCATTTAAAGCACCAGAAAGAGAATTTCAACTCCCACCATCTCAGATTGTTCTGAAATTGTTTCTGTTGATAGAAACAGATAAGATGAGCATTCCTGCAACATTACTTTGTTGAAATATAATTTGATCTCTGAAAAATTACGATAATTCACTGCACCCAAATTGGCCATTTTAATTTATAGGATTCATAATATATTAAATAAATATAGTACCTAACATCTGATTTGGACCAAACTTTTTTATAACAATGAGTAAGACACGAGGATCCGAAGAAATGTTCAAAAGCCCACTCGGACCCCCCACACCCCACGCCAATCCCACCCCAACAAGGAGGTTATAGCATCAGCTCTCTGACAAGTAGTATGGAGCTGTGGCTCAGAGTATTGTTTGTTCATCCTATGTAATGTATTCCCAGTGAATATGAAATAGTTTTTTTCCTTGTTCAGAGAAATTAGTCATTGAAATTGTTAAGTCCCATCATCCTACATTCTGATATTACCAGGTCCTGACCACTAGATGGTGAATTTACAAAATTATATATTGGTTTCCATAACCTGTAAGCAGTCTATGGACAAGGTATGACAGCAATCCAAATCATCCTAAAGCAACAAAACAAAATGCATTGTGTAACTCAATGATGTTACTTATAGATGATTTGGATATGAAGCGCAAAAATGCTAATATAGATTCCATTGACTTACTTTGGATTTATGCCACTAATGCTAAAAGTTAGCATTTGAAACAGTTGCCAGGTAAACAAAACCAAAGCATGGGTTGATGTCATTCCTTGTCCATAGACTGCTTACAGGGTAAGTCTAACAGTATAGCTTCCGTCCCTCTCCTCGCCCCGAACCAGGGACCCTCTGCACAGATCAACAACCTCCCACGAAGCATCGTTACCCATCGCACCATAAAAGCCGCGGCTCTTGCAGAGCAAAGGGAACAACTACTTAAAGGTCTCAGAGCAAGTGACGTCACCGATTGAAACGCTATTAGCACGTACCCCGCTAACTAGCTAGCCATTTCACATCGGTTACACTCACCCCCCTTTTGACTTCACTGAACGGAGAAAAAAACGTCACCAAATTCACTGAGAATACATTACATAGGATGAAGAAACAATACTCTGAGTCACAGCTCCGTACTGCTTGTCAGACACAGAACTGATTCTATATACAGGTTGATGGGATTGGCGTGTGGGGTGTGTGTGGGGCTTTTGACAATTTCATGTCTTACTCCATGTTAAAAAAATGTTGGTCCAAATCGGATGTTAAGTACTTTATTTATTGAATACTATATGAATCCTAGAAATTAAAATGGCCAATTTGGGTCCAATCAATTAGCTTAAATTATATTTAAACAAAATAATGTTGCAGGAATGCTAATATTTTCTGTTTCTAACTATAGAAAAGATATCAGAAGAATCTGAGATGGTGTGTGTCATGGCTTGCAGAAATGACATGGAACGACCCTAATGTTCCATTTCTCCTCAGTGTTTGTTCACCAAGCCGCCTGTGAAATAGAAACTATTTAGATTTCTGGCATCCCCTCTTCGCTCTGTTATGAAATTTGATTGAGAACGAGACAGTAGATGGAAATGAACTTGATAGGCCTCTGACAAATACACTGAATGAATATATCAATAAAATAAACACTCTCCCTCTTATTTATTTGGTGAGATCTTTGTAATATCTTGGCTCCATCTTGCGGTTTGTTATTCTCTTCTCTTCTCCTTTCTACCACTCCCACTCTCCTCTTTGTTGCTCCCTCCTTTCTCTCACTCGTTCTCTTCTCCATCTCTCTGTCCCTAACCCTGCTTTCTATCACTCGTTCTCTTCTCTGTTCTCCATCTCTCTGTCCCTAACCCTGCTTTCTATCACTCCCCCCATCTTTATCTCTCTGTCTTTCCCTTTCTCCTCTTTGTTTTGGCTCCTCTCTGTCTCAGACACTTCCTGTTGGTGGATGGGACGGGGGTCTATGTGTTCTCCTACGAGGGCCGTCTCATCTCCACGCCCAGATTCCCTGGCATGAGAACGGACATCCTCAATGCCCAGTCAGTCTCCCTTAGCAATGACACCATCGCCACCCGGGACAAGAGCGATGAGAAGGGTGAGTGGAAGGCCAGCCGAGCTGTTCCTTCACTACTACAATACTAAACTTTGTTGTCCACAGAGCAGGGCGAGATTTGCCTTAGGCTTCTTCACTCAATGACATTTACATCAGGAGCACTTTGCCAACAAGAGGATTACACTTCACCAGGAGATAAAACGCTGGAGAAATGACTTAAGCAGGACTGGAACACTGACCGTTTGCCATCATTATCCTGCTCTCTCTCTCTCCGTCCTCTCCTCTCTTCTCTTCTTTTCCTCCAGTCATCTTTCTGTTTGATGCCCTGACGGGGAAACCCCTGGGTGAAGGGAAGCCCCTGACTGACAAGGTGGGTGATTCACCAACCAACACACACCAACAGTCAGTCACAGCACACATTACACTCTCCTGTTAGTGTGCACACACTGACATGAGAAGACTGTGCATGTCTCCACATGCCTACATCTTAATCCATACTGTTACATTGAGCAACCTGTTAGGATTGGGGGAGGGTAAGCTGATCCTAGATCTGATCCTAGATCTGTGCCTCAGGGTAGCTGTGGGTTCGAGTGCCCCCAACGGCCAGGGTGAAAAGGTCAGGGAGCCATGGAGAGAAGACAGAGAGAAGAATTAGTGGTGTTGAGGGAAAAGAAGAAACTTGATAGTTAAGAGGGAGACATACAGCCTGTGTGGAAACTGGAGTGAGTGCATGTGTGTGAGAAAGAGATGGAGAGAAAAGGGGAGGGTTATGGAGTAAGAACAGGACTGAAAGGGATAAAGAGAGAAGGAGTGAATTAGAGAGGGAGAAAAGGAGGAGAAGTAGCCAGGATCAGTAGTTACTGTCTCTGCCAGCACTCCACAGCTCCAAGACAGAGGAGCACTGCACTGAAGCCAGCTGGCTCTGACACACACACACACACACACACACACTCCTGTTGGGGAGTATGGGCCAGGAGCTGTGGGGTCAGACTGCTGGCACCCCCTTCCACTCTCTTGCCTCCCCCATTTCTCCCTCGTCTCTCCTTTCCTCCACCTCTTCCCTCTGAGTTGAGTATCTTCCCTCTGATCTGGGCTCAGTTGTTCCCTCCTAGTCCTCCTGTGGCTGTGTACTCAGGGCAGTACTGGGGAATAGAGAGTGTGGAGGGGGAGAGGAGAGGGCTTGTGATATGGGTGATCATGTGTTGAGAAGAGATGTGTATCAAAAGACAATATTGTATGTGTTATGGGGACTGGTGGGGTTTGCCACTGGTGGTTCAGTTTGCCCTGCTCATGTGAACCAGGCCTCTCTCACACAACTTTCTGCCTCCCATTTCACTGTGTGTGTGTGTGTGTGTGTGTGTGTGTGTGTGTGTGTGTGTGTGTGTGTGTGTGTGTGTGTGTGTGTGTATGTTTGCATGTGTCCGTGCATGTGTTCCAGATGGAGGTGGTGGAGATAGCTCTGGACCAGTGTGGCCCGTCCAGCGAGAGGAAGATTGCAGTCATAGACAAGAACCGTGACCTGTACCTGACCGCTGTCCATCGCCTCAACAAAGAACACAACATCTGCAAGATAGGTAGGAGAGAGGGAAGGAGAGAGGGAAGGAGAGAAAGGGAGGGGGAGATAGATTTCAAACTGCTTTGTGTTGTTAAGCACCTAAAGCCTACCAGATAGATTTTTCTAACCATAACCCACATGCACTATGGTCTACACACCATGTGGTAGAGGTTATAGTTAGTTATTCTGAGTGTTGTCTGTCTCTATCCTGCTCAATAGGTACTGTGGTCCACACTATGTCCTGGAACGACTCCTCTAACATCCTGTGTGGTATTCAGGACACACAGTTCACTGTGTGGCACTATCCCAGTGCGGTCTTCACTGGACCTGCTGGCTAAAACACTCTACATGAAAGACGCCAGGTAACACGTGCACGCACACACACACAGAAAACAGTTCCCCATTATCCGAAATAAAAGGTACTGCTTCATCTGAAATGTTTTCATGTTGTGTAAAAGCTGTTTAAAAGAGATTCCTGAGTGGCTGCCCTTAGGCTAAGTGGCTGTGTACAGAATGTATTTTTATATCTGTCGGTCTGTCCCCCTCCACAGTGAGTTCAGCCGTGCGGCCCACATCCAGAACTACGTCGGGACCCAGGTGACGGCTCGTTGGTGTACAGCAGCGTGTCTCCTACCCCACCGTGCTGCACGAGTACAGCGCCTCCTCTCGCTGGGAGGACGCACTGCGCCTCTGCCGCTTTGCCAAGGTAACACACACCTGACAGGAGAGGGGACATTCTCATGGAGACATTCTCTGGTGACTCCCTGGTCCGCTGCAGAATGAGTCTGATCTGTATAGAGCAGAGCACACATCATATTCAACACCAAATACTGTACAAAACACATCTTAAAAAAACTCTTCACAATATGTTGAAAATAGAATAATGGTGTGAAATAATCCAGTGCCAAATGTCTAACACCAGGCCTGCTGTCTCCCTGGCCCTGCCCCTACTCTACCCAGGAGAGGAGGGCTGCTCTGAGCCATGAGCTCTGAGCCCTCTCTTAAAGCCAGTTATTTAGGATAAATGGTGTAATTAGCGGCCTGTAATTGCTAGCACATTGTGGGTTGCAGCAGAGCAAAGCAGGGCCAAAGGGACCAGAGAACCAGAGCCCTGGCCCCAGGGGAAACACTCAGCCCCCGAGAGGGGCCACGCGGGCTGGGGGGCCACAGATCAGTGAATGGGATTTCTCCAGGGTTCTAGTGTTGTGTTCTGATAGACCTTATGGGTTCCCCCCACCATAGTGTGGGAACAACAGGCAGCGTGGGAACTCACTGTCACTCTTTGGAAGTGGGGTGTGTATCTCAATGTCTTGTCTAAGGTCTCAGTGTGTCAAATTTCTTTCCTCATTTCTCTGTGGTTGTCTCATGTCTGTTCGATTGTCTCATGTCGGTCTTGTTGTCTCGTGTCTATCCGGTTGTTTATTCAAATCAAAATTTTATTTGTCACATGCGCCGAATACAACAGGTGTAGTATACCTTACAGTGAAATGCTTACTTACAAGCCCCTAACCAACAATGCAGTTTTAAGAAAGTACTTTAAAAAACGTAAGAGATAAGAATAACAAATAAATAAAGAGCAGCAGTAAATAACAATAGCGGGGCTATATACAAGGGGTACCGGTACAGAATCAATGTGTGGAGGCACCGGTGTCGAGGTAATTATGTACATGTAGGTAGAGTTATTAAAGTGACTATGCATAGATAATAACAGAGAGTAGCAGCAGCGTAGAAGGGGGGGCAATGAGTCTGGGTAGCCATTTGATTAGCTGTTCAGGAGTCTTATGGCTTGCGGGTTGAAGCTGTTTAGAAGCCTCTTGGACCAAGACTTGGCGCTCCGGTACAGCTTGCCGTGCGGTAGCAGAGAGAACAGTCTATGACTAGGGTGGCTGGAGTCTTTGACAATTTTTAGGGCGTTCCTCTTACACCGCTTGGTATAGAGGTCCTGGATGGCAGGAAGCTTGGCCCCGGTGATGTACTGGGCCCTACGCACTACCTTCTGTAGTGCCTTGCGGTTGGAGGCCGAGCAGTTGCCATACCAGGCAGTAAAGCAACCCGTCAGGATGCTCTTGAGGGTGCAGCTTTTAAACCTTTTGAGGATCTGAGGACCCATGCCCAATCTTTTCAGTCTCCTGAGGGGGAATACGTTTTGTCGTGCCCTCTTCATGACTGTCTTGGTGGGCTTGGCCCATGTTAGTTTGTTGGTGATGTGGACACCAAGGAACTTGAAGCTCTCAACCTGCTCCACTACAGCCCCGTCGATGAGAATGGGGGCGTGCTCGGCCCTCCTTTTCCTGTAGTCCACTATCATCTCCTTCGTCTTGATCACTGCTTCATCTGATCACTTTTTTATAGACCGAGTCACTGGTGCTTCCTGCTTTAATTTTGCTTGTAAGCAGGAATCAGGAGGATAGAATTATGGTCAGATTTGCCGAATGGAGGGCGAGGGAGAGCTTTGTAAGCGTCTCTGTGTGTGGAGTAAAGGTGGTCTAGAGTTTTTTCCCCTCTGGTTGCACATTTAACATGCTGATATAAAAATTTGGTCAAACTGATTTAAGTTTCCCTGCATTAAAGTCCCTGGCAACTAGGAGCGTTGCCTCTGGATGAGCATTTTCCTGTTTGCTTATGGCGGTATACAGCTGACTGAGTGCAGTTTTAGTCCCAGCATCGGTTTGTGGTGGTATATAGACAGCTACGGAAAATACAGAAACACTCTAGGTAGATAGTGTGGTCTACAGCTTATCATGAGATACTCTACCTCAGGTGAGCAAAACCTTGAGACTTCTTTAGATATCGTGCACCAGCTATCGTTTAAATATATGCATCGGCCCCCGCCCCGTGTCTTATCAGAGGCTGCTGTTCTATCCTGCTGATAGGGTGCATGTTATTAATGTCGTCGTTCAGCCACAACTCAGTGAAACATAAGATATTGCAGTTTTTAATGTCCCGTTGGTAGGACATACGTGCTTTCAGTTCGTCCCATTTATTTTCTAGTGATTGAACGTTAGCTAGCAGGACGGATGGCAAAGGCAGATTAGCCACTCGTCGCCTGATCCTCACAAGGCACCCTGATCTGTTTCCATGAAATCTTTGTTTCCTTCTCGAGCGAATGACGTGGATAAGGGCCTGTTCGGGTGTTTGTAGTATATCCTTCCCAGCTGATTCATTAAAGAAAAACTCTTTGTCCAATTCGAGGTGAGTAATCGCTGTTCTGATGTCCAGAAGCTCTTTTTGGTCATAAGAGACGGTAGCAGCAACATTATGGACCGGCAGGTAGTCTAGTGGTTAGAGCGTTGGGCCAGTAACCGAAAGGTTGATAGATCGAATCCCTGAGCTGACATGGTACAAATCTGTCGTTCTGCTCCTGAACAAGGCAGTTAACCCACTGTTCCTAGGCCGTCATTGTAAATAATAATTTGTTCTTAATAACTTCTGATGGCTCAAATCCCGTTAACGGGATCGATGTGACAACAGCCAGTGAAACTGCAGGGCGCCAAATTCAAACAACAGAAATCTCATAATTAAAATTCCTCAAACATACAAGTATTATAAACCATTTTAAAGATAAACTTCTTTAAAAGGCTTTACTGCGCAAGCATACCATGCGATTATGTTAGGTCAGTGCCTAGTCACAAAAAAAAAACATACAGCCATTTTCCAGCCAGAGAGGAGTCACAAAAAGCAGAAATAGAGATAGAATTAAACACTAACCTTTGATGATCAGTTCTATAAGTCAGTTCTATTTGTGACGCAGATCGCGATGCATGTCCTGCCTCTCCCATCTCCTCATTGGTTTATAGAAGCAGATACCCATGTGCCATCTCCTCATTGGTTATACCCACGTGGGTGATTGAAAGACAAACTGTGTTTTACCCCCACCATATACAGTGGGGGTAAAAAGTATTTGATCCCCTGCTGATTTTGTACGTTTGCCCAGTTACAAAGAAATGATCAGTCTATAATTTTAATGGTAGGTTTATATGAACAGTGAGAGACAGAATAACAACCAAAAAATCCAGAAAAACGCATGTCAAAAATGTTATAAAATGATTTCCATTTTAATGAGGGAAATAAGTATTTGACCCCTCTGCAAAACATGACTTAGTACTTGGTGGCAAAACCCTTGTTGGCAATCACAGAGGTCAGATGTTTCTTGTAGTTGGCCACCAGGTTTGCACACATCTCAGGAGGGATTTTGTCCCACTCCTCTTTGCAGATCTTCTCCAAGTCATTAAGGTTTTGAGGCTGACGTTTGGCAACTCGAACCTTCAGCTCCCTCCACAGATTTTCTATGGGATTAAGGTCTGGAGACTGGCTAGGCCACTCCAGGACCTTAATGTGCTTCTTCTTGAGCTACTCCTTTGTTGCCTTGGTCGTGTGTTTTGGGTCATTGTCATGCTGGAATACCCATCCACGACCCATTTTCAATGCCCTGGCTGAGGGAAGGAGGTTCTCACCCAAGACTTGACAGTACATGGCCCCGTCAAATGGTGCGGTGAAGTTGTCCTGTCCCCTTAGCAGAAAAATACCCCCAAAGCATAATGTTTCCACCTCCATGTTTGATGGTGGAGATGGTGTTCTTGGGGTCATAGGCAGCATTCCTCCTGCTCCAAACACGGCGAGTTGAGTTGATGCCAAAGAGCTCCATTTTGCTCTCATCTAACCACAACACTTTCACCAGTTGTCCTCTGAGTCATTCAGATGTTCATTGGCAAACTTCAGACGGGCATGTATATGTATTCTTGAGCAGGGGGACCTTGCGGATGCTACAGGATTTCAGTCCTTCACGGCGTAGTGTGTTACCAATTGTTTTCTTGGTGACAATGGTCCCAGCTGCCTTGAGATCATTGACAAGATCCTCCTGTGTAGTTCTGGGCTGATTCCTCACCGTTCTCATGATCATTGCAACCCCACGAGGTGAGATCTTGCATGGAGCGCCAAGGTAGATTGACAGTTCTTTTGTGTTTCTTCCATTTGCGAATAATCGCACCAACTGTTGTCACCTTCTCACCAAGCTGCTTGGCGATGGTCTTGTAGCCCATTCCAGCCTTGTGTAGGTCTACAATCTTGTCCCTGACATCCTTGGAGAGCTCTTTGGTCTTTGCCATGGTGGAGAGTTTGGAATCTGATTGATTGATTGCTTCTGTGGATATGTGTCTTTTTTACAGGTAACAAGCTGCGGTTAGCAGCACTCCCTTTAAGAGTGTGCTCCTAATCTCAGCTCGTTACCTGTATAAAAGACGCCTGGGAGCCAGAAATCTTTCTGATTGAGAGGGGGTCAAATACTTATTTCCCTCATTAAAATGCAAATCAATTTATAACATTTTTGACATGCGTTTTTCTGGATATTTTTGTTGTTATTGTGTCTCTCACTGTTCAAATAAACCTACCATTCAAATTATAAACTGATCCTTTCTTTATCAGTGGGCAAACGTACAAAATCAGCAGGGGATCAAATACTTTTTTGCCCCACTGTAAGTTCAAAGAAGAAAAATCCTGGAAGAAGGAGAGATGACTAAAATTCGGGTTGACCGTTTTATATGTGGATTAATTGTCAGAGTAGAGAACCTTGTGCATTTCAGGTAAAATAACATCTCAATGTTTATATCCCAGGACAAATTAGCTAGCAACAGCAAGCTAGCTAAATAGGACAAATTAGCTAGCAAGTGCAAGCTAGCTGGCTAAATTGCCATAAATGTTTAATGCTTTTCGACCTGCCCCCAATTTAATGTAATTGGTTCAGACTTTGTTTTGATATTTTTACCTGTGTGTCGTGATCGCGTTTGGTGTGGGGGGACAAAATAAATGTATGCACGATGGCGTACGCGCGCTGCCGGTTTGGGTTCCATGTCATCAAGGGAGAGCGGACAGTGCATTATAAACAAAGAGCCGCATATATTGGCCAAAATAAACAGTAACACGGAATCCAAACTGGCTGCGCGTTTTAGAACTGACTTCTATTTTAGCCCTTGCAATGCAGACGCTCGTTGGCGTGTGCGAGCAGTGTGGGTGCAATAATTGAATAATATAGATTTCTAAATGTATTTTGCAACTATCGCAGACTCGACGTGAGCGGTGTAGTCAGCCTGTAATTCAACTTTGTCTGGCCTAATGAGTAAAAAAAAAGCTCATTGATTGAAAATGTATTCACACCTCTGAGTCAATACATGTTAGAATCACCTTTGGCTGCGATTACAGCTGTGAGTCTTTCTGGATAAGTTCTAAGAGCTTTGCACACCTGGATAGTACAATATTTTAAAATCTTTTTTTTTTTATTCTTCAAGTTGGTTGTTGATCACTGCTAAACAGCCATTTTCAAGTATTGCCATATATTTTCAAGCCAATTTAGGTAAAAAACTTTAACTAGGCCACTCAGGAACATTGTTTTGTCTTGGTAAGCAACTCCAGTGTATATTTGGCCATGTGTTTTAGGTTATTGTCCTGCTGAAAGGTGAATTTGTCTCCCAGTGTCTTTTGGAAAGCAGACTGAAGCAGGTTTTCAACTAGGATTTTGCCTGTGCTTAACTCTATTGTTTATTGTTATCCTAAAATAACTCCCTAGTCCTTGCCGATGACTAGCATACTCATAACATGATACAGTCACCACCATGCTTAAAAATATGAAGAGTGGTACTCAGTGATGTGTTGTGTTGAATTTTCCCCAAACAACACTTTGTATTCAGGACATAAAGTTCATTTCTTTGCCACATTTTTTGCAGTTTACTTTAGTACCTTGTTGCAAACAGGATACATGTTTTGCATATTCTGTACATGCTTCCTTCTTTTCACTCTGTCAATTAGTTTAGTATTGTGGAGTAACAACAATGTTGTTGATCCATCCTCAGTTTTCTCCTATCACAGCCATTAAACTCTGTAACTGTTTAAAAGTCACCATTGGCCTCATGGTGAAATCCCTGAGCGGTTTCCTTCCTCTCCGGCAACTGTTAGGAAGGATACCTGTATATTTGTGATGACTGTGTGTATTACTACACCATCCAAAGTGTAATTAATAACTTCACCATGCTCAAAGGGATATTCAATGTCTGCTTTTTTAAATATATTTTTAATAGGTGCCCTTCTTTGCAAAGCATTGGAAAACCTCCCTGGTCTTTGTGGTTAAATATTTGTTTACAATTCACTGCTCGACCTGAGGGACCTTACAGATGTTTGTATGTGTGGGAGATGAGGTAGTCATTCAAAAATCATGTTAAACACTATTATTGCACACAGAGTGAGTCCATGCAACTCATTGTGACGTGTTAAACACATTTTTACTCCTGAACTTATTTTGGCTTGCCATAACAAAGGGGTTGAATACTTATTGGGTAAAGACATTTCAGCTTTAAATGTTTTATTAATTTGCACATAATTCCACTTTGACATTATGGGGTATTGTGTGTAGGCCAGTGACACACACTATCAATTTAATCCATTTTAAATTCAGGCTGTATCACAACAAAATGTGGAAAAAGTCAAGGGGTGTGAATACTTCCTGAATGCACTGTATGGAAGAAGGAGCGTCACCACTTTCAACAGCCACCCCTCCTCCTTCCTCCCCCCATTTCTGGTAAGGGTTTGGTCTTTCGTGGCCGTTTGGTGTGGTTTTTCCCGGAGTGGGAGGAGTGTTGTGGGGAAGCCCTGTCAGCCAGGTATGGAGGATTAGCCCCTTGTGGATACTTTCATGGCACTGATTGTTGGTAACAGACACGCACACGCACGCACACACACACACACACACACATAGACACACACATGCTGATAGGCCTGTACACAAACAACCATACTGTACACAGTCACACAAACATGGGCAGCCCAGCAGTGTGACTAAATCCCAAGCCAGGCTCTAACAGTGAGCCAACACCACAATCTCTCCTCTGATTGGAGGAAACTGGCCCATCTCTCTCTGACTCTCTGACCAGCATTTAGTGGCTTTAGAAAAGGATGATTTTGTTGTTGTCTTCACAGTTTTATGGCCAATGTTGTTTGTCTTAATGAAGGATTCAGATGAGATGACAGGATGCATGAGGATGTTGTTCTGGGCTTTGCTTTCAACGATACTGTTGAGTGGCGTAGTTTGAGTGTGACTGTAAGAGTGAATGGGAGTGACATTATGTCTGTGTGCGTGTGGGCCTGCATGTTTGTCTAAGTACGTCTGCGTGTCCTGAATGAGTATGATATCAGAATCACACACACGGAAGTCAGATTACAGGGTGTGTGTGAGTGTGTGTGCCCTGCAGAGTGACACTAACGAGGCCTGTGTTGTGAGGATGAGCAGACTGGTAATGGGAAGAGTGTCCCTGTAGAGACGCCAGTGTAATGGACCTCCCATCCCTCTAATAACACACAGCCCTCCTCTCTCTCAGTGCCCCGTCCCTTTAATGACCCAGGCGAGCAGGGCTAGGCTAGCCCCCCTGTGCAGGGCCTTGTGGTCAGGGCTGGGCCACGCACTGTGCCCCGGTGCCACCACCAGCCTGTCAGGCTGAGCAGCAGTTCCACCCCCTGACAAATAGCCCCATACCCCGGCTCCCTGTCCCCTGGCACTCATGCCTGCTCCCTATCATGTGTGGATGTGTGTGTTTGTTTGTGCGTGCGTGTGTGTGTGTGTGCTTATGTGGTGTGTGCGTTTATTTATGCTAAGACAATGTGTGCATGGCAAATTTCATTTCCTATTTGCTTAATGTCTGTCTCTGTTTCTATAGGACTAGTTGCTGTGGGCGTGTCTCGCTGGCATGGCAATGGCCAATAGGGAGATGACGACAGTGGAGGTGGCCTACGCTGCCATTGGAGAGGTAAGACCCTCCATCAATCTCTCTCTCTTTCTCTCTTTCTCTCTTTCTCTCTCTCTCCAGGTGGATAAGGTGCAGTATATTAACTCTATCAAGGATCTGCCATCTAAGGAATCTTTAGTGGCCCACATGTTACTGTCCACTCGGCTACAGGCTGGCCTGGTCTACCAAGCCATACAGGTCCACATCAACCTCTACAACGGGGACAGGTGTGGGGGTGTGTGTCTGTCTCTAAATGTCTGTCTGCCTGTGAATCTGAATATTTCTGTCTCTATGACATGTCTTTCTGTTTGTCTGTCTGTGTATACTTACATATGCATCTGTGATTGGGACTGAAAGCTTCATGTGTCCTCAGGGTGTTGGAGCTGGCAGTAAAACATAAGACCCATGTGGACACAGTGCTGGCCTACAGACTCCAAGTTCTTGCAGGACTTTAGAGACCAACAAGAGGTTCATGCAGTACGTTGACAGGGTAGGATATGTCATTGCTTTTGACTGTCATATAGTGAACACTAACCAGCTGTAGTAGTAAAGACTTCTTCTCTTCGAAACTAGACAGTATTTTGTTATAAGAGGCACTGTGCCCTTTCTATCACACTATTTCCCATTAGACTGACCCACTTCTCTAATCTTTCTCTCTCTCTTTTTCTCTTCTCTTTCTCTTTCTCCCCACCCCATCAGGTAGAGGTGAACTGGGAAAAGATCCAGGCGAAGGTTAAGGAGAGAGAGAAGGCTGCCATCACCTCTGTCAGGAGCAGCTTGGCCTCTCGATGCTGACCCTTGACCCCACACCTTTGACCTCATCCAGGGACCAAATGTACATCATATTTTCAAGTGGTCATTTATCAAACATGGTTAGTGTTATTTTTGTGTTTTTTATAAAATTATATATATTTTTACAATTAACTTAAATGCCTTAATCTCTGAGAATGTACATATGTAGATGTTTAATAAATACATATTTATCAGATCGATCAACTGACTTATTTTTATCTCCTCAACTGCTATTTCAATTCAATGCAGTCAGCCCCAGCCCAGTCCGTTTTAACTAGTAATCATAGGCCACCCGAGGGACGGAGTGGTCTAAGGCACTGCATTGCAGTGCTAGAGGCGTCACTACAGATCCGGGGTCGATCCCAGGCTGTGTCGCAGCCGGCTGCGACTGGAAGACCCATGAGGCGGTGCACAATTGGCCCAGCGTCGTCCGGGTTAGGGGAGGGTTTGGCCGACCGGGATGTCCTTGTCTCATCACGCTCTAGCTACTCCTTGTGGCGGGCCGGGCGCATGCACGGTGACTTCAGTTGTACAGTGTTTCCTCCGACACATTGGTGGGTCTGGCTTCCAGGTTAAGCGAGCAGTGTGTCAAGAAGCAGTGTGTCTTGGCCTGGTCGTGTTTTGGAGGATGCATGGCTCTTGACCTTCGCCTTTCCCGAGTCCGTACGGGAGTTACAGCGATGAGACAAGACTGTTACTACTACCAATTGGATATCACGAAAAGGGTTAAAGAAAACGTAAAAAAAATTGTAATCATAGATATTTGTGTTTATATTAAGTATTAAGGCTTTGACGTGTATTCTCTGTGGTGGTGGGAAACAGCTTCCTCCCCTGACAGAGGTCCAGCCCATAATTTGCCATTACACCCTATCGATCTCCACTCCCAACACACACACTCAAACACAGCCCCAGCATGGAAGCCAGGAGCAGCAGGATGGATCCCTGTCATTCTGGTCTGGCCACCGGCGCTCCTGGGTTCCTGATGGATACAGGATGATGGCTAACGGGCGCAGTAGAGGAGCAGTCTAGGGCTGCTTGTCATACACTTTTACAGAGCAAGACTGAATCATTAAGTTCAGCCTCTCTCACACCCCCTTCTTTTCATGTCCTCTCTTTTTCTTTCTCTGTTTTTGTATCCTATCGATCCCTGTTCACTCAGGTATTGTCCTAAGTGCAGGCTAGAATGAACTACCTCCATCTTTCCCCAGCTAACTACAGTCAGGCCGTTCTTGTCTAGAGTAAAGTTAGAGAGAGGGGGACGGGTAGCTATGATGCCAGTGGTAGTGTGGAAGCTCTCCAGTCATCTCTGACCCAAGAGGAGCAGCACTCTGTATCAGCCAGGAGTCAGGTTTCACATGTCTTACCCCCGGAATACACACATCTCAAAGCACGTGTTCCCTGAACTGTTACACAAGTATGTTCAAACACACAGCACACAGATAACACTCAGACACACACACTGAATTGAATACGCCTTATCCAAACCATGCTGCTACTACCAAAGCTCAGACCCTGACGGGGCATAATGGAGGATTTATGAGGAGCTTAATGCACATTGATCTGGCCTTGGTTTCTTTGCTGTTTTTCCCACTAATGCATTGAATAACTGCTCCATTGGCATAATCAGTTGTTAGATACACAGAATTACCGTATATTGTCTATTTTTCTCACACTGGGGTTGGGCTGTTACACACCCCATAAAAATGGCCTGGGTTTCCAAAACATCTCAATACTTATGAGTTGTCTTGTCATGATTGTAGACACAGCTTGGGAGTTAAGCCAGGATACCTGGGTTAACACTCCTACAATAAGTTACATGAGATCTTTAGGTATCACAGAGAGTCAGAACACAAGTTCAACATCTCATCCATAAGACAGCACCCTACACAGGGCAATCATTGCCCTGGGGCTTTGGGATATTATTTTTTTAGACGAGAAGAAAGGGTGCCTCCTACTGGCTCTCCAACACCACTTCCAGAAGCATCTAGTCTTCCATCCAGGGACCAACCCTGCTTAGCTTCAGAAGCAAGCCAGCAGTGGGATGAAGGGTGGTATGCTGGTGGCAGCAAGTCATGTCAGCAGTCTGTCTCATTATTGAATTCAGATCTCCTTCGAGTGACTCCTCAAAGCGCAGAATAGCAGAGTTTTACCCCATCTGATGAAATATTAATGCTGTGGATTCTATAGGATTGGATCGTGCCCTAGGCCCCTGAACTCACAGCCTGAGTGCAGAGGACTTGTAGAGGCTGTCTCCACTGCAGAGAGAGAGAGTGAGAGAGCCTCAGAGCCTCAGATGCAAAAATGTGATCTCTACTGTTAAATCACAAATTCCAGTAATACCATATCTGTATTCTGTCACTAAAACGTACTGTGATGTGTAATGTGTCTGCATCTTGTCTCATTCCCTCCATTCATCCATCAGTGGATTTAATGCTTTTTTGTGTAAACTCCTCTTATCCACCAATTTCCTCTGTGGAGGAAATCCATCAGTGTCCAACACAACAGACCGGCCCTGGCTGGACGGTATAGGATTACCCTCCAGTCAGACAGACTAGCTGTCCCATTATCGTGATCCATAACGGCCATGGTCAGAATCCCTATTGAAGATGATGGTATCATTGAGACTAGGAAGCCTGGCTAAAGCACATACAGTATTTATCTGACATTACTCCAATAACCCAAACTCCTAATGAGTATCCTTTAGTTTCTCATTGCTTATCCACTCTTATGCACTTCAGATAAACCAGTTCTTGGAGAGTTGGTGCATCTCAACGTTCCACTGTTCCACAGAAAGATTGATGACTTTTCTTTCCCAGCCTACTGTGGAGAGGATGTGGCTGTACCCTAGGCTGTGCACAGAGTGTAGAAATCTATTGCCCAATTCCAAATAGAACCCTACTCCCTGTGTCATTTTCTGTGTAGATCTGAGAAGAGTGGATAGGTAAGGTTTAAAAAGTATGGCCAAAAATGCCACCTAGTCTATCATAAGCTTAGCTGGACACAGCTACAGTTGAAGTCGGAAGTTTACATACACCTTAGCCAAATACGTGTAAACTCAGTTTTTCACAATTCTTGACATTTAATCTTAGTAAAAATTCCCTGTCTTAGGTCAGTTAGGATCACCACTTTATTTTAAGAACGTGAAATGTCAGAATAATAGTAGAGATAATGATTTATTTCAGCTTTTATTTCTTTCATCACATTCTCAGTGGGTCAGAAGTTTACATACACTCAAGTATTTGGTAGCATTACCTTGACATTTTTTTACTTGGGTCAAACGTTTTAGGTAGCCTTCCACAAGCTTCCCACAATAAGTTGAAGTTTGGCCCATTCCTCCTGACAGAGCTGGTGTAACTGAGTAAGGTTTTTTCGGCCTTCTTGCGCACACATGCTTTTTCAGTTCTGCCCACAAATTTTCTATAGGATTTAGGTCAGGGCTTTGTGATGGCCACTTCAATACCTTGACTTTGTTGTCCTTAAGTCATTTTGCCACAACATTGGAAGTATGCTTGGGGTCATTGTCCATTTGGAAGACCCATTTGTGACCAAGCTTTAACTTCCTGACTGATGTCTTGAGATGTTGCTTCAATATAGCCACAGTTGTCCTTCCTCATGATGCCATCTATTTTGTGAAGTGCACCAGTCCCTCCTGCAGCAAAACACCCCCACAATCTGATGCTGCCACCCCCGTGCTTCACGGTTGGAATGGTGTTCTTCGGCTTGCAAGCCTCCCCCTTTTTCCTCCAAACATAACGATGGTCATTATGGCCAAACAGTTCTATTTTTGTTTCATCAGACCAGAGGACATGATCTTTGTATGATCTTTGTCCCCATGTGTCCCCAAAGTATGATCTTTGTCCCCATGTGCAATTGCAAACCGTAGTCTAGCTTTTTTATGGCGGTTTTGGAGCAGTGGCTTCTTCCTTGCTGAGCGGCCTTTCAGGTTATGTTGATATAGGATTCGTTTTACTTTGGATATAGATACTTTTGTACCTGTTTCCTCCAACATCTTCACAAGGTCCTTTGCTGTTGTTCTTGGATTGATTTCCACTATTCGCACCAAAGTACGTTCATCTCTAGGAGACGGAACGCGTCTCCTTCCTGAGAGATATGACGGCTGCGTGGTCCCATGGTGTTTATACTTGCTTACTATTGTTTGTACAGATGAACGTAGTACCTTCAGGCGTTTGGAAATTGCTCCCAAGGATGAACCAGACTTGTGGAGGTCTACAATTTTTTTTCTGAGGTCTTGGCTGATTTCTTTAGATTTGCCCATGATGTTAAGCAAAGAGGCACTGAGTTTGAAGATTGGCCTTGAAATACATCCACAGGTACACCTCCAATTGACAACAATTATGTAAATTAGCCTATCAGAAGCTTCTAAAGCCATGACATCATTTTCTGGAATTTTCCAAGCTGTTTAAAGGCACAGTCAACTTAATGTATGTAAACTTCTGACACACTGGAATTGTGATACAGTGAATTATAAGTGAAATCTGTCTGCAAACAATTGTTGGAAAAATGACTTGTGTCATGCACAAAGTAGATGTCCTAACCGACTTACCAAAACTATAGTTTGTTAACAAGAAATATGTGGAGTGGTTGAAAAACGAGTTTTAATGATTCCAACCTAAGTGTATGTAAACTTCCGACTTCAACTGTATATTATTTCTGGTTCCTGGGCTACAAATCGATTTAGAATTGAGCATTAAGATATTGAAATGTACCAGCCTGCTAACTGGTCTGCTGTTTGCCAGCGACACAGACAGACAGACAGACAGACAGACAGACAGACAGACAGACAGACAGACAGACAGACAGACAGACAGACAGACAGATCAATAAACAGACAAGGGTGTAATCTCTGTTCACTGATCTCTCCTGTATACCAGCTATCTCAGTCTGCAGCTCCAGCTTTATGTCTGCCAGCTTAGCTCTTTATTTACTGCTGTCTATTCTATACTTCTGTCTTTATGACTGTCTGTATTGTCTATCAGTCATCTTCCTGCCTTTTTCCATGCAAGGCATGTCTGTAATCAAGTGCTCTAATGCTGATGATGGTGAATGTTTTGTCATTCAACTATGGTCACTACGTCAAAGATAAACTATCAGAGGTGGTCTGCTCACTCACATGGTAACTAGACCTTGGATCAGTATTTAGGATCATCATCATCTCTCATTGAGGAGGGAGGGAGGAGATATTGTGTTCGTGATGCAGTATGTGTGAGCTGAGCTCTCTGATACATTGGATAAAATAACTTTCTGATGTAACAAAATGTCAGGCATAGCTTATGTAGATGTGTTGGAGAGAGTATTTGTATTCATTTCATGGACTAGGTGATTCTCATAGACCCAGCCTGTGACCGGGAGAGTTGTGATATGAAGAAAAAAACAAAAACATTTCCAATTGTCTCATGCATATTAATACACAGTTGTACATGTGTGAAAAACGACAAATACTATTATATGACATGATTTCTAGGATATAGATATAAGAATGAATTGACGTATTTCAGGCCCAGCAGACTCAAAAACTCATTCTCAGCCTGTTCATCTCATAAAAGAAAAATATGGAGAAAGCCAACTGTCTCACGGTGCCTTTGGAAATTGAACCGTTAAGCAAAACATAATGTGATTGTACCGGCGCCAAATTAGCTGCCTGTCAATACACAAAAGAGCGTCAATCATAGCAACCATATCTCTTTTATTGTCTCCTTTTCTCATACCAAGTCTTAATTTGCATACAAAAGGGGAATCATCCGCCCAATCATATAAAACTCACGTCATTGACCAAATTGCCAGTTCATATTATTTTCAACATTCATTGCAACAGATTGTAATTGCACTTAAGTTATTATATATAAAGCCTGTAAGTCTCTCCTTTAGTTCATAATAAAATAACAATTCTTAAATTAGATAGTCCATCACATTTAGTCAGACAGAATTCCGTGACGCGCGTGTGTTGTGTCCTGAAGTGTCCTGTCCCTCTTCTCTGGGTATCGGTCCTCCCCTCGTCCCTCGGTCCGCAGCAGGCTCCTCCGACCGGACCAGTAAGTTATCATCCGACTGGTCTCTGTGCACCTCCTGCATGGTCTCTTCGTAGGTTGGCAGGTACTTCACCTCGTCATATGCGGGTAGCAGCACTGGCGAGGTGAAGTCCCCAAAACTGTATTCGGGGTACCGGTCCAGTAGGGAGTCCTGGGACGCGGTGGCGTGTCCGTGGAAGAGAGAGGGCTCCTCGGGGTGTTCGGGGTGTCGGCGCGGCCGCGGGCAGATGATGCGCTGGATGAAGTAGCCCATTGCGAAGAGGAGCAGCAGGATCAGGATGCCCGATAGTTTGCGCGTCACCCAGCCCACGTTGTCGAAGAATATATGCAGCGGGAGCTTGCAGCAGCGCACCGTGGAACTCGCGCTACCGTTGCCGGTAACGGTAGGGGGGCAGCACTGCTGGCCCTCAACGCACTGGACGTCCCCACAGCGGCGGAGCGCGTGGCAGGAGGAAATCACGACCGCGGACAGAAAGGTGATGCTGTATATGCACGTTCTGCTGCCGGTGGATAGATTAAACATTATGTCCATTTACTAGTCGGTTCGTCCGGTTAGGATAGACTTGTGCGTCCGTGCCTGCCTGCCGTCTGGTTCCTCTTTTGGTGAGAAAGAGTCCACAGCAGTTTTAGCTACTATGTTTGCTGCCTGTTTGTGCCAATCCTCTTCCTTCATTCGCTCTCCGGAGACAGCTACTGCAGAATAATATAGCCACCAGCTCCTCCGGTTCTGCGAGTGAGACGAGTAGCCTCTTCTACAGGGTGTGAGTGCGCGGGACAAGACCCCCAGTAAGCAAAATGACGTATTTTCCAGACGTTGAAGTCAGGTGCATTCTAGGTGCCGAGTGAAAGGTGAAAATACGTATTTTCCGGTTGTCGAAAATATGTATTTTCTAGACGTTAAATAAGTATTTTGGGGGTGTTGAAATCCACTGTATTTTAAGTGCTGAAACAAAAGTGAAAATACGTATTTTTGGTATTTTCCAGATGTAAAAAAAATATGTATGTTCCAGATGTTGAAAATACAACATTAGCAGCAGTAAATTCGATGGACAAATTTCAACTGCACATACAGTGCATTCGGGAAGTTTTCAGACCCCTGACTTTTCCCACATTTTGTTGTACAGCCTTATTCTAAAATGTATTAAATTGATTTCCCCCTCATTAATCTACACACAATACCCCATAATGAAAGCTCGAAAACAGGTTTGTAGACATTTTTGCAAAATGTATTAAAAATTAAAACAAATACCTTATTTACATAAGAATTCAGATCCTTTGCTATGAGATTCGAAATTGAGCCCAGGTGCATCCTGTTTCCATCGATCATCCTTGAGATGTTTCTACAATTTGATTGGAGTCCACCTGTGGTAAATTCAATTGATTGGACATGATTTGGAAAGGCACACACCTGTCTATATAAGGTCCCACTGTTGACAGTGCATGTCAGAGCAAAAACCAAGCCATGAGGTCGAAGGAATGGTCTGTAGAGCTCTGAGACAGGATTGTGTCGAGGCACAGGTCTGTGGAAGGGTACCAAAAAATGTCTGCAACATTGAAGGTCCCCAAGAACACAGTGGCCTCCCTCATTCTTAAATGGAAGAAGTTTGTAAAAACCAAGTCTCTTCCTAGAGCTGGCTGCCCAGCCAAACTGAGCAATCAGGAGAGAAGGGCCTTGCTCAGGGAGGTGACCAAGAACCCGATGGTCACTCTGACAGAGCTCCAGAGTTTCTCTGTGGAGATGGGAGAACATCACAGAAGGACAACCATCTCTGCAGCACTCCACCAATCAAGCCTTTATGGTAGAGTGGCCAGACGGAAGCCACTCCTCAGTAAAAGGCACATGACAGCCTGCTTGTAGTTTGCCAAAAGGCACCTAAAGGACTCTCGGACCATGAGAAACAAGATTCTCTGGTCTGATGAAACCAAGATTGAACTTTTTGGCCTGAATGCCAAGCGTCACGTCTGGTGGAAATCTGGCACCATCCCTATAGTGAACTAGTCATAGATGTCTAGGCTATGTTTCACAAGTTTGAACATCACAGTACAGTACGGCACAGTTCACTACAGTAGAGCACAGTACAGTATGGTATGGTACAGGATTGTAGAGCTTTATTCAGTAGACTACAGTAGAGTACAGTATGGTACAGAATAGTTTACAGTAGTGTACAGTACAGTATGGTTTAATTCATTAGAGTATAGTACAGTATAGTTTAATTCAGTAGAGTACATTAGAGTAAAGTAGGATACAATAGAGTACACTATACTTTACTATTATTTACTTCACTGTACTCTATATTCTACTGTATTGTACTGTACTCTACTGTACTATACTATGTAATGTAGGCCTACTGTACTCTGCTGTGCTCTACTGTTCTGCATTGTGCTGTACTGTTCTGTCCAAACTTGTGAAACATAGATGTTTATGATTGGCTCAGATTTGGACCGGACCAAATCTGAACCAATTATAGACATCTATGTTTGGGCCAAATATAGGCCGGTCCAGACCGGACGACTGTGGACATTGAAATCAAGGCCGGTCCAGACCGGACAAAATCTGAATGAAGCATAGATGTGTGGGGTAAGATTAGCTCAATCATTGCAGGTTCTGTAGAGCAAGAGCGTGTAAAGGGTTTTGTCCCAGCCCAGCTCTAACGCCTGACTTAAATAGTCAACATACTGAATCACGGTGATAGGCTATGATTTGTATTCAGGTATGAGCTGGTCTGGAACAAAAGCTTATACACACCCCTACAATTCAAATCTGGAGATGGCCACCCTTTTAAGTCATTATTCTGTACAATGGGTACAATCGGTGGGATTAATTTAGATGGTATTGATATACAGTTGAAGTCGGAAGTTTACATGCACCTTAGCCAAATACATTTAAACTCAGTTTTTCACAATTCCTGACATTTAATCCTAGTAGAAATTCCCTGTCTTAGGTCAGTTAGGATCACAGTGGGTCCCAGTGGGTCAGAAGTTTACATACACTCAATTAGTATTTGGTAGCATTGCCTTTAAATTGTTTAACTTGGGTCAAACATTTCGGGTAGCCTTCCACAATCTTCCCACAATAAGTTGGGTGAATTTTGGCACATTCGTCCTGACAGAGCTAGTGTTACTGAGTCAGGTTTGTAGGCCTCCTTCCTTTCACACACTTTTTCAGTTCTGCCCACAAATTTTCTACAGGATTGAGGTCAGGGCTTTGTGATGGCCACTCCAATACCTTGACTTTGTTGTCCTTAAAACATTTTGCCACAACTTTGGAAGTATGCTTGGGGTCATTGTCCATTTGGAAGATCCATTTGCGGCCAAGCTTTATCTTCCTGACTGATGTCTTGAGAAGTTGCTTCAATATATCCACATAATTGTCCTTCCTCATGATGCCATCTATTTTGTGAAGTGCACCAGTCCCTCCTGCAGCAAAGCACCCCCACAATCTGATGCTGCCACCCCCGTGCTTCACGGTTGGGATGGTGTTCTTCGGCTTGCAAGCCTCCCCCTTTTTCCTCCAAACATAACGATGGTCATTATGGCCAAACAGTTCTATTTTTGTTTCATCAGACCAGAGGACATTTCTCCAAAAGGTACGATCTTTGCCCCCATGTGCAGTTGCAAACCGTAGTCTGGCTTTTTTATGGCGGTTTTGGAGCAGTGGCTTCTTCCTTGCTGAGCGGCCTTTCAGGTTATGTTGATATAGGACTCGTTTTACTTTGGATATAGATACTTCTGTACCTGTTTCCTCCAGCATCTTCACAAGGTCCTTTGCTGTTGTTCTGGGATTGATTTGCACTTTCGCAACAAAGTACGTTCATCTCTAGGAGACAGAACATGTCTCCTTCCTGAGCAGTATGACCGCTGCATGGTCCCATGGTGTTTATACTTGCTTACTATTGTTTGTACAGATGAACGTGGTACCTTCAGGTGTTTGGAAATTACTCCCAAGGATGAACCAGACTTGTGGAGGTCTACAATTTTTGGGCTAATTTCTTTTGATTTTCCCATGATGTCAAGCAAAGAGGCACTGAGTTTGAAGGTAGGTCTTGAAATACATCACAGGTACACCTCCAATTGACTCAAATTATGTCAATTAGCCTATCAGAAGCTTCTAAAGCCATGACATAATTTTCTGGAATTTTCCAAGTTGTTTAAAGGCACAGTCAACTTAATGTATGTAAACTTCTGACCCACTGGAATTGTGATACAGTGAATTTTAAGTGAAATAATCTGTCTGTAACAATTGTTGGAAAAATGGCTTGTGTCATGCACAAAGTAGATGTCCTAACCGACTTGCCAAAACAATATTTTGTTAACAAGAAATTTGTGGAGTGGTTGAAAAACGAGTTTTAATGACTCCAACCTAAGTGTATGTCAACTTCCGACTTCAACTGTATCACACATGCTCCACTCTCAATTTGAAGTTGAACTAGTTGACCGATGCCAAGGCAGTGGCTGCTAAGGGAGCAGCTGTGGACCAGAAGACTGCAACGAAGGCAGCACTGGTCCACACCTGCCCTGTCTGTCAGGTGAGTAGTATTGGTTGGTACTGTGTGTGCCTAGTTTATTATTTGTTTCAACGAGTGGAGGCTGGTGGGATGAGTTATAGGAGGATGTGCTCATTGCTATGACTGGAATGGAACGGTATCAAACACATGAAACATATGGAAACCACATGTTTGACTCTGTTCCAATATTCCTTTCCAGTCATTACAATGAGCCCATCCTCCTATAGCTCCTCTCACCAGCCTCCTCTGGTGTCAAATTTGTATTCAATCTAATCCACAGATTAACTTCCTCCATTTTGTACTTGACCTTTATAGACGCAGACCAGAAGACATTCAAGCAGAACTTTGAGAGCAAGCATCCCAAGTCTCCAATTGTCCCAATACTGGTTGATGTGCAGGCCTAAGTGACCACACACTGAAATGGACCTACAGCTTGGGTAAGATTCTTCTATCATTCACACACAGTAGACATAGTGTAAACCGCCATGTTGTCAACAAAAGGCTGTCCTCAATGCTTAAGTTGTATTTGGTATGGCTTCATTTCTGGAAATGCTGTGATCACTCATTGTCTTTAATGTTGTGATTCACAGACACACGATGACCACGGTTTGAATGCTGCAACTGAGACGGAATGAGGGACACACAGAGAACCTGTGTATGACTGGATATTTGTGACAACGACCTAAAAGGGCTGCAGAAGCACACCAGCCCCCATTTTATGTTTATCCCACAGCCAACCATCCCTCTACCTACCCCTTATTCCACACTGCCTTTCATGCCCCATGGTCCCTCAACTTCAGACACTTTGGATCTCTCCATCTTATCTCTATAAACCAACCCTAACTTCACCCATTTTCTCTATGCTACTTCCTACATTGGTTCTTCTGCTGATTTGATAACGTCTAGACTAAGTTGCAAAGTGTTGTGGTGCACTGTTTTTGTAACTTTTTTTTCACCAGTGTAATACTGTCCTGCTTATTTTGTGGTTCAGACTGAATGCAGTGGTAAATGTTCTGCTCACAGCTGACATCAGCAATATGGGCCTGTTACATTGACCAGAAGGGTGTTGATATAGCTGCGTTCAGGCATGGCTTCCTTGTTTTGAGGAAGTTAAGTGTGTTTCTTATTCTGCTGGAGGTGAGCTAGTATTTTATATTAAACCTACCTTACATATCCAGTTGTTTCTCCATTTGTAACTCACCCACCAAAAATCACAATATTCTGTTTTACATGTTGTGTTATTTGTGCTGGTTTAATTCCTAAAATGGAAAATCAGAAGAACATGTGTACTCTCTGATAGTAATAAAAGTTCATATGGTGATCTTCGATGTCCCAGGTTTGTAGCATTGGTTAATACATCATTTAATCTTTACTTCAAGTCAGATGTTTATATGTTATGTATGAAAGGCATATGTATGCATTGTTTAGTATTTTTGTTTATTTAAAACAATGTCATTGTTGGAGTTCAAGTGTTTGACGTGATTGATGGGTGACTAGATGCATTCCTATCAAATAAAAATGCTTATTCATGATTATGGATACATTCTGCAATGAGTTAATCTGGCTTTCAATCTGCAACAGAACATGGCAACAAGTTAGTTCTGAATAGCTTTAATACAGCAGTGGATTCTGACACCATGAAGGGAAGTAGATTTCACCTCGTTCATATAGTTGGCAGAAATTATAAGAGATTAAATTTAGACCTCCCCTGGCTGAAGGAGAAGAGGATATGGTAAAATAAGGGTATGTTGCTAATATCATGTAGGTGGGTAGCTAGCTACTTTGCAAAAGTATAATATTCATGGAACAATGTAAATACCTGACTGCTACTAGGATGGTATTCTGTAAAAGACAGAAGACCAAATGCAAAAATAAACCAACACATGAGTTTCTATTTTCATTGTTCATTTTGGATCAAGGTAGCTAGCTAGCTGACAGCAAAGGTGTCAGCTAGAGATGACGTGCAGGAGCTTGCAGAGATTTGTAGTCTTGCATGCTTTCTACTTTGATGCTAATTAGCATTTTCGAATCTGAGAGTAAATAGAGACGAATATATTGATAAAAGTAAACTTGTCCGTGAGAGATTTACACAGTTATCAAAATGTCACACCAGTGAAAGCCTACATGAAACACAGACCTTGTTTAAAGTGGTTCTAAAATCCCCTATGGGAAAAATGAATGGTGAAAAAACATTTAGAACAATTTCCTTGTTTGACAGCTAGGTTATATGGGTATTATGATGTATCCACTGTGGCACTCTATTCCTATGGGGAAAATTAATGGAGAAAAAAATGGGTTTTGGGATAAACTTCAAAAATAAGGTGTGAGGTTAACACAGGCTTAGGAGATATTATACGTTTTGTTCTATGAGATAATATCAGTCAGTTAACATGACCTTTATGAATTATGAAGCCTTTATGTGCTTTTTTTGATTACATAAATGCTTCAAAATTCACAAGAGGTGACGTTAGCTGATGGAGTTTATCTCATAGAACAAAACGTATAAGATCTCCAATGCCTGTGTTTACCACATACCTTATTTCGGCATTTATCCAAAAATCCAAAAATAACTCCTTTGTCAAGAGGTGAGTGTAGCTGGTGCATCGAAGTCAGGCGCAGGAGAGCAGAGATGAGTGGACAAAGCACTTTACTAAGGAAATAATTTGAACAGAACGCAACTGCGTCACAAAACAAATGCCCAACGAACCAGTGAGGCAGCACAAAGTACAAAAACACAAGTACAAAGTACAGGCTGCCACAAAGCACGGGTAAATAAAATAAACCCTGCGCAAACCAGCCGGAAGCGTGCCAACCTCAACAATAAACAATTACACACACAGACATGGGGGGAACAGAGTGTTAAATACACGACATGTAATGAGGGAATGAATACCAGGTGTGTGGGAAAACAAGACAAAACAAATAGAAAATGAAAGGTGGATCGGCGATGGCTAGAAGACCGGTGACGTCGACCGCCGAACGCCGCCTGAACAAGGAGAGGGACCAACTTCGGCGGAAGTTGTGTCAGTACCCCCCCCCTTGACGCGCAGCTCCAGCAGCGCGCCAACACCGGCCTCGGGGGCGACCAGGAGGGCGAGGTGCAGGGCGATCTGGACGGAGACGATGGAACTCCCGCAGCATTGAAGGGTCCAACACGTCCTCCACCGGAACCCAGCATCTCTCCTCCGGACCGTACCCCTCCACTCCACGAGGTAATGAAGGCCCCTCGCCCGACGCCTCAAGTCCAGTATGGAGCGAACGGAATACGCCAGGGCCCCTCGATGTCCAGAGGAGGTGGAGGAACCTCCTGCATCTCAGACTCCTGGAGCGGGCCAGCCACCACCGGCCTGAGGAGAGACACATGGAACGAGGGGTTAATACGGTAATTGGGGGGAAGCTGTAACCTGTAACTGACCTTGTTCAATCTCCCCAGGACTTTAAATGGCCCACAAACTGCGGCCCCAGCTTCCGGCAGGGCAGGCGGAGGGGCAGGTTTCGGGTCGAGAGCCAGACCCGGTCCCCCGGTGTTTGCACCTCACTGCGGTGATGGACTGCGCTGGCTTTCTGGCGCATCACGGGCTGTTGAAGGTGAACATGAGCGGCGTCCCATGTCTCCTCCGTGCGCCTGAACCAGTCGTCCACCGCAGGAGCCTCCATCTGACTCTGATGCCAAGGCGCCAGAACCGGCTGGTACCCCAGTACGCACTGGAAGGGGGAGAGGTTAGTGGAGGAGTGGCGGAGCGAGTTCTGGGCCATCTCTGCCCATAGCACGAACGCCGCCCACTCCCCCGGTGGATCCTGGCAATAAGACCTCAGAAACCTACCCACATCCTGGTTCACTCTCTCCACTTGCCCATTACTCTCGGGGTGCAAACCCGAGGTAAGGCTGATCGAGACCCCCAGACGTTCCATGAATGCCCTCCAGACCCTCGAAGTGAACTGGGGACCCCGATCAGACACTATATCCTCAGGCACCCCGTAGTGCTGGAAGACGTGTAAATAAGGTCTTCGCAGTCTTTAGGGCCATAGGGAGACCGGGCAGAGGGAGGAGACGGCAGTACTTAGAAAACCGGTCCACAACGACCAGGATCGTGGTGTTTCCCTGTGAGGGAGGAAGATCGGTAAGGAAATCCACCGACAAGTGCGACCAAGGCCGCTGTGGAATGGGTAAGGGGTGTAGCTTCCCTCTGGGCAGGTGCCTAGGAGCCTTACACTGGGCACACACCAAACAGGAGGAAACATAAACCCTCACGTCCTTAACAAAGTGGGCCACCAGTACTTCCCACTCAGACAGCGCACCGTCCGACTGATGCCTGGATGACCAGAGGAGGGTGACATGTGGGCCCAATAGATCAGCTGGTCACGGACAACAGACAGAACGTACAGACGCCCAGCGGGACACTGGAGGGGAGTGGGCTCTGCACGTAGCGCCTGCTCAATGTCAGCGTCCAGCTCCCGTCCAGCCGCCCGAACAAGGAGAGGGACCGACTTAGGCGGAAGTCGTGACATCCTTTCATGTTCCTGTAGGCTTTGTCCAACGAACCATGGTGGAATTAGTGCCTACACAAAGACGGCATTACTATTGCTCTCTATTAAAACCAGTAGATAATGATAGCGCTGACGTCATCCACGCATTCCTATGTAAAACTCCCGATGGCGCATGAAGCCGGAAGCATTTGAATTTGAGTTTTTTAATATATATTTTTTATTATTACATTTCTAATTACAATACATAAACAAAAAAACATAGGACATCACTACATGTATATTTTCTCTAAAGAAACATCAAATAACTCTAAAGTAAATATAAAAAATAAATAAAATAAAACATTAAACACGTTAATTGAGTTTCAAAAATTAAAGTACCTAAAATAATATAAATAGAATAAGGTCAGGGCTGAGTTGGACTGAATGACACCATAACATTTCTAAAGATCATGGTGAAAGTGGTCGTAACTAGCAAAGGATCATGGTCGATGTAGTCGTTTTCATCATGCCTGAGAGAGTCAACCGGGAGCCTTTTTTTGTTTGGACGTTCTGTCGATCATAATTTACATCGGCTTTCTAGGCAGACCAGGGCTTTTGGCACTGCTAGCAGACCAGCAGAGCTCCTGACTTCACGCTCCAGACCGGACACTGGGGCCTGGACTGCCCACACTCATTGCTTGCTCCACCACAGTTCACCAGCTGATGTAGGCTGTGTTTGACAGGTGGGATGCAACCTTCCCACTGCTGAACAGAACTGCGCTGTGCATCGGTCCTGTTAATATTATTTGTGCTTATCACTGAAAAGCTTTCAATCTCTCCAAAAACTCTAGTCCAGTCCACTTAGTCAGATTCTAGTCACAGAGAATTTTGTCATTATTTTTGTTGTTGAAATGAACACTGTTAATGTGTGGGAGGTGAACACTCACCTGAAACTCCATAAGAGGGAGTTGGACCTGGTACAATATACATTTTCTGTAGTTTGCACTGAATCCCACGGTGACAGACCATTCTCTCAGCGACTGAATGGGCATGGAGAGTCACTGTGCTCCTCCCTTTCCTCTCTTAACCCATGAGTCTGTCACTTCACTTGATACAGGTGTTTATAGGTGTTTTTATAGTCTCTGTACTTGTGGCCTTTATTTTCTGTTTTTCGGGTAGCATAAACACTGTAAGTGGAGATCAGACTGTGGTTCAAAGAAAATCAATTGGGTTTATAAGCAGAAGCTTACTCCAAAAGGCCATTGAGGACATTGTCAGTCACTTGACCTACCTCCCAGCCTCCCATCTACAGAGTGCATCTTGGGTGGTGGTGGAAATTGTCACCAGTCTGGTTCTTAGCATTAGAGCCAACCCTGCAGACTCCTCTGAGGAAGAGGGATACACCAGCATTGCATTGGTCAACCTGATCATGTGGGTGGTGATGTCTGTGCTGCAGGACCTGGCTTGTACTCTGCACTTCACAGATGCTTTCAATGATACAAAGCAGCTGCAGATCCTCTTCTCCAGGCCTGTGTGGATTCAGGATTGTGAGCTCTATACTTAATGACCTGCTGAGTGTGGCTGGTGGCCCCATTGCCCTGAGAAAAGCCTTCAGTGCTGGAGATAGCAAAGTTACCAGAACTGTCATGAAAGCTGATCTCTCTAAGTGTCAGTTAGCTTATCACATGTAGCCACAAGTCTAGACCCTCCTCCTGTGTAAACCATTACTTTATACAGAACTCCGAGACACACCTTGGCAGTAAGCCCCCTCTTGTCTATGGAGAACTTCTTGTGATTGGTTCTGCCACTCTGCACACTATTGTGACCAAACTTCTGCACCAAATCTACTATGGTGCCCCAAAGGAGGATGCCAAACTCGTCCTGAGGCACTTGCCCTTTCTGGATGATCTGAAGAACCACCTTGGAATGTCAGTGGCTAGTGAAGAAACAGAGCTAAACTTCTACTTGAAACCAGCAGAGACAAAACAGGTTGTAGCCTCTGTCTATGATCAACTGGCCTAGAGCTCAGAATCCAAGATGATCTTTCAGTGTAGTGTCTCCTCCAGGAGCCAAATGGTGTCCAGAGACATTGCCTGCCTGATTGTGAGAGCCATGATGAAACTCCTTCCCAATATGTATGGACAGTAACCAGTAAGACCTGGATACTGTGGAGAACACAAAGCTGTGAGCTACTGGACACTAACGTCCACTTGTAATGTCCCTTATGCCCTATTTCTGGACATCATAGACAAATGTGTCCATACCATCTTTCCAATTGAACCTGCCATGTGAATTGGGAAGATGTGAGGAGGCACTTCTGATTGGCACATCAGCTTTGGGTGGTCATCCAAGACGAGTTCACCAAAGCTCCAAAGAGCAAGGCTCTCCTGCAAGGGTTGAATAGACTATCTGGATTGTGAAAAGAACCGGGGCCAGGTTTCCTCTGAGCTGCATATGTTACAGAATTCCATGCTTACCAACTCAATATTGATATCTTCATGTAGGATGGATGGGTGTATAACGCGAACGTCTAGCAACCCAAAGATTGCGTGTTCGTTTCTCATCACGGACAACTTCAGTTAATTAGCAATTTTGTAACTACTTTTGAGCTACTTCGGAACTACTTAGCATGTTAGTTAACCCTTCCCCTAACCTTAACCAGTGGCGATTTTAGCATGTAAATCTTGGTGGGGCAAACTCTTTTTTTTTTTTGATGCATGCCAGCAAAGCCACTACACAACACAACACTACAGTAATTGCACTATGATGGTGACAAACGGTGCCCACAAACTGTTAGGGCCTACATAAAGCTGTCCCAACAGCAGAGCCTTCTTTTCAGCAACATGGAGTGAATCCTTACCACCGCTACATCTGGCTATCAGCGGAGGCTTGTCTGGCAGCGAAACAGTTCATTCAGCCTCATTTACTGCCTTTTTTAAAAAACATAACTGATATGGCTGACTTGCTTAAACAAATGTGGTTTCTACTGACAATTGAGATATACAAACTATGGCATAAGGGAATGATGACAGGATAAGAGGCAATCCGTAATTTCAATGAAAACAATGACTGAGCTAAGACGGACATAGTCAATATCACTATTTATTCAGCACTTTTGAAATGGACCGATCTTACAGTGTTCCTCCTGTACACCAAGTCAGAACCATATGATAAATAAAGGGGGCATATAAATAGACAATGAAAGCTCTTACAATATTCAATGATGACATTTCTCTAAAACAGCATATAGGCCACACCAAGTCAGAACAGTAGGCTAAGTTATGAAGTTAAAGGGAGGCACATGGGCAACTAACAGTTTACTACACAACATACACTTAGTATGACTTTTATAGCTACAGTATACATATCTCCCTGGCATATTACATAATTTATGCAGCAGCATACTCCAAGACACTCTTGGACTCAGTGTTGTGCTGTGCTAACTTGAACAGGAAGGTGGTGCGGCAGCCCTTCTTGTGGGCAAATTCGGTCATGAAACTTTTTCATCAAAGTCTGGCATTCTCTGGATTTAGGGCACTTTCAAGTCTAAAACTATTTGGTTTTAAATATACTTAAGTATCAAAAGTAAATGTAGTTGCTAAAATATACTTAAGTATTAAAAGTAACAGTATGAATAACTGAAAATTCCTTATATTAAGCAAACCAGATGGCACAATTTTTTTTTTTTACGGATAGCCAGGGTCACACTTCAAAACTCAGACATCATTTAAAAACAAAGCATTTGTGTTTAGTGAGTCCGCCAGATCAGCGGCAGTAGGGATGCCCAGGGTTGTTCTCTTGATAAATGTGCGAATTGGACCATTTTCTGTCCAGCTAAGCATTCAAAATGTAATGAGTACTTTTGGGTGTCATGGAAAATGTATAGAGTAAAAAATACATTATTTTCTTTAGGAATTTGGTGAAGTAAAAGTAAAAGTTGTCAAAAATATAAATAGTAAAGTAAAGTACAGACACCCAAAAAACAATTTAAGTAGTACTTTAAAGTATTTTTACTTAAGTACTTTACACCACTGGTAATTTCTTATCCTTTTAAGCTTGGAAAAGAGACCCTTAAACCCAGACTTGGACCACACAAACTCTCCACCGAATAGCAGACAGGGGACGCAAAATAATGATTGCTTTGCAACGCTTGTAGTTAGCCACTGATTCCTTCTAAACCACTCATTGTTGATTTTGCGATTTCCAACTTGTTGTGTAATGTTTATGTACAATGTCCGATGAGCACCGAAACGTTTATTTATAGATTTTTTTAACCACCTTTTCTCCCCAATTTCGATCTTGTCTCATCGTTGCAACTCCCCAATGGGCTCGGGAGGTGAAGGTCGAGTCATGCATCCTCTGAAACATGACCCGCCAAACCAAGCTTCTTAACACCCGCCCGCTTAACCCGGAAGCCAAGTGCACCAATGTGTCAGAGGAAACACCGTTTAACTGTCAGCTTGCAGGCACCCGGCCCGCCACAAGGAATCGCTAGAGCGCGATGAGCCAAGTAAAGCCCCCCCCAGCCAAACCCTCCCCTAACCTGGACGACGCTGGGCCAATTATGCATGGCCTATGGGACTCCCAATCAGAGCCGGTTGTGATACAGCCCGGGATTTTACCCGGGGGTGTAGTGATGCCTCTAGCACTGCGATGCAGTGCCATAGACCGCTGCACCACTCAGGAGGCCCGCACCGATACGTTTAATCTAAAATGTATCTTCATATGACAAGGATTGAAAAGGATTTGCCAGTAGATTGTCGACTTGATTCATGATAATGACTGCTAGCTAAGATTTTGAAAGTATGATGTTGACATGATCAGTCCAATCAAAGCGACTGTACATATAACGTGATTTGACGTAATTTTATCTGTGGCCAATGACCTTGAGCCTTCTTGGATGGGCACTTCTAATGTAAATCTATGGCAGCACCTAAGGGGGCTTGAACTTTCTAGCTCTCCCTGTAGATTTTGCGGTGACGTAGTGTCCCCATGAGTAATAGACCACTGAGCAAATCACGGCGCAACTAGAAAAAATGACCAACCCCTAAGCTCTGTATTTTCCGCTGGTTGCCCCTCCACCACAGAAAGCACTGAGCTAGGCTGGAACACCTGCATTTTGGATCTGACTTACTCAAGAAAGCAAAAAAAAGACCATGTTTGTATGTGGCTTTATTAACTATATACACTGCTCAAAAAAATAAAGGGAACACTTAAACAACACAATGTAACTCCAAGTCAATCACACTTCTGTGAAATCAAACTGTCCACTTAGGAAGCAACACTGATTGACAATAAATTTCACATGCTGTTGTGCAAATGGAATAGACAACAGGTGGAAATTATAGGCAATTAGCAAGACACCCCCAATAAAGGAGTGGTTCTGCAGGTGGGGACCACAGACCACTTCTCAGTTCCTATGCTTCCTGGCTGATGTTTTGGTCACTTTTGAATGCTGGCGGTGCTTTCACTCTAGTGGTAGCATGAGACGGAGTCTACAACCCACACAAGTGGCTCAGGTAGTGCAGCTCATCCAGGATGGCACATCAATGCGAGCTGTGGCAAGAAGGTTTGCTGTGTCTGTCAGCGTAGTGTCCAGAGCATGGAGGCGCTACCAGGAGACAGGCCAGTACATCAGGAGATGTGGAGGAGGCCGTAGGAGG
The DNA here is from genome assembly GCF_901001165.1 of Salmo trutta. NCBI lineage: Eukaryota > Metazoa > Chordata > Actinopteri > Salmoniformes > Salmonidae > Salmo > Salmo trutta. The sequence goes on along the minus strand of NC_042969.1, from coordinate 59,996,537 downwards.
GCAACAACCCAGCAGCAGGACCGCTACCTCCGCCTTTGTGCGAGGAGGAGCAGGAGGAGCACTGCCAGAGCCCTGCAAAATTACCTCCAGCAGGCCACAAATGTGCATGTGTCTGCTCAAACGGTCAGAAACAGACTCCATGAGGGTGGTATGAGGGCCCGACGACCACAGGTGGGGGCTGTGCTTACAGCCCAACACCGTGCAGGACGTTTGGCATTTGCCAGAGAACACCAAGATTGGCAAATTCGCCACTGTGCTCTTCACAGATGAAAGCAGGTTCACACTGAGCACATGTGACAGATGTGACAGAGTCTGGAGATGCTGTGGAGAACGTTCTGCTGCCTGCAACATCCTCCAGCATGACCGGTTTGGCGGTGGGTCAGTCATGGTGTGGGGTGGCATTTCTTTGGGGGGCCGCACAGCCCTCCATGTGCTCGCCAGAGGTAGCCTGACTGCCATTAGGTACCGAGATGAGATCCTCAGACCCCTTGTGAGACCATATGCTGGTGCGGTTTGCCCTGGGTTCCTCCTAATGCAAGACAATGCTAGACCTCATGTGGCTGGAGTGTGTCAGCAGTTCCTGCAAGAGGAAGGCATTGATGCTATGGACTGGCCCGCCCGTTCCCCAGACCTGAATCCAATTGAGCACATCTGGGACATCATGTCTCGCTCCATCCACCAACGCCACGTTGCACCACAGACTGTCCAGGAGTTGGCGGATGCTTTAGTCCAGGTCTGGGAGGAGATCCCTCAGGAGACCATCCGCCACCTCATCAGGAGCATGCCCAGGCGTTGTAGGGAGGTCATACAGGCACGTGGAGGCCACACACACTACTGAGCCTCATTTTGACTTGTTTTAAGGACATTACATCAAAGTTGGATCAGCCTGTAGTGTGGTTTTCCACTTTAATTTTGAGTGTGACTCCAAATCCAGACCTCCATGGGTTGATAAATTGGATTTCCGTTGATTATTTTTGTGTGATTTTGTTGTCAGCACATTCAACTATGTAAAGAAAAAAGTATTTAATATGATTATTTCATTCATTCAGATCTAGGATGTGTTATTTTAGTGTTCCCTTTATTTTTTTGAGCAGTGTATATATAAAAAAAGACATTGTTTGCAAACTGATATGTGACAAGTATTAATGCCAAAATAACATGCAAAACAGACAACAAAATGTTTGCATTTATTTTTTAGCTAAACAGGTGGGGCTCAAACAGGTGGGGCTCTGCTCTGAATGATGGGTTGTAACTGATTTTAACCATTTTCGCTAACCCTTCCCCTAAACCTAACCTTAACTCTTTAACCTAACGTCTAACCTTAACCTTAACCTTAACCACTAACCCTAACCCCTAGATCTAGCTTTTGTTAGCGTTAGCCACCTAGCTAACGTTAGCAACAACAAATTGGAATTCGTAACACATTCGTAACACATTTTGCAAATTTGTATGAATTGAATTCATAAAATATTATACGAATTGCAATTCATAACATATACGAATTTCATGTGATATGAAATGGATGATGGACATCCACAAATGAAAACATACCAGACGAAACGTATCATATCATACTAAATGGAGTGGCTCAGATTTACATCCAGAATCATATGAAATGCTCTGAGCACCTTGGGAGGACAAGGAACTGTGCTTTAATTACTCCAGTATGGTGACTGAAAAGTTGCTCTATTTCTGGACCCCATCTGCCATCGATAACAGACCTGCAGGTGTTGTAGGATCAGAGGTCATGGGGACAGTGCCATTTCTAGGCAGAACCCCAACCCCCAGAATGTATATACATTTTTATTATATTATTTTAGGAATTCAGTTGGGGTCTCAACTTACTGTTAGTAGATAGTAGATAGGATAGTACAGGTATTCCCAAACTGGGGTATGCGTAATAAAAAATTATAAAATATGTGATTCACATAAAAATGGGATTCACATTTTCAAACAGTCCATTTATATTTTCCAACGGGGCTATACATTTGGGCGAGTTCTTTTTCTCTCGCCTGAGTAGCCTTGTTTCACTGCCAAAAATAGAATTAAGCCATATAGTGTTCAGCGAAATAACAACACAATGTCAAATATAGGTAGCATAGCCAAATAACAAACATCCGGTCACATTAACCGTTACTCTCTCGCTGGAATTCCATTAACGGTCTGTATGTAGCCAAATATAGCTGCTGCTCATCCCATTTGCTCGAAAATTGATAAATGGTTAAAAAAAGTAAGGCCCGCATCCATAGAGACACATACCAGCTCTACTGGTAGTACTGCTACTACCAGCAGTACGACACCTGCACCTGTCAACGACACAAGTTGTTCTGCTTCCACGAGCACATCCAATGCAAGTGTCAGTAATGCTACATTTGTTGTTAGCCCAGCTAGCATGAACACTGACAGTTGTGAATCTGATGCAGCCGAAGAGCTACTGCCCCCTTACCCGGGAAAGCACTGAACAACAGACAGGGATGTTGGACCATCAAAGAGGCGCAAATATGATGAGAACTACATTGATTTGGGGTTCACTTATATTGGGAGTAGTGCTTTTCCTCAGCCACAGTGTGTTATACGTGCAAAGGTACTATCTCACAACTTGATGAAACCTTCACTCTTAAAAAAAATGATAATTCTTATTTTTGTATATTTTTTATTTTTTTCTCCCTTTTTTCTCCCCAATTTTGTGGTATCCAATTGGTAGAAGTTACAGTCTTGTCTCATCACTGCAACTCCCGTACGGACTCGGGAGAGGCGAAGGTCGAGAGCCATGCATCCTCCGAAACACAACCCAACCAAGCCGCACTGCTTCTTGACACAATGCACATCCAACCCGGAAGCCAGCCACACCAATGTGTCAGAGGAAACACCGTACACCTGGCCAGCGTGCACTGCGCCCGGCCCGCCACAGGAGTCGCTAGTGCGCGATGAGACAACGATATCCCTGCCGGCCAAACCCTTCCTAACCCGGACTATGCTGGGCCAATTGTGCGCCGCCCCATGGGCCTCCCGGTCACGGCCGGCTGCGACAGAGCCTGGACTCGAACCCAGAATCTCTGGTGGCACAGCTAGCTGCAGCCACCCGGGAGGACAACCTTCACTCTTGCGCAGACATTTAAACCCACAATGTAATTTGAAAAATAAGCCATGGGAGTTTTTTGAGTGAGAATTAAGACCACCTTCGTGGAGTAAGACATGTATAAAAGCAACAGATACCATTAATAAGAAGGGGCTAGATGCGTCTTATATGGTGAGCTACCGAGTGGCTAGGACAGGCAAGCCCCATATTATTGTGGAGGACTTCATTCTTTCTGCTGCCGCAGATATGGCTAGAACAATGCTGGGGGAAAAGGCCCAAAAAACTATACAGACAATGCATTCATCAAACAACACTGTTTCACGACGCGTCAGTGACATGGCTGGAGAGGTTTTGAAACAATTACTGCTTCGCATACAAGCCAGTGAATTGTATGCGTTACAGCTGGATGAGTCAAAAGTCATGGCGGGGCTGGCACAGCTCCTGGTATATGTCCGTTACGTTTATGGGGGGTCAATTAAGGAAGACATCCTCTTCTGCAAACCACTGGAAACTAGGACAACAGGAAAGGATATTTTTAAAGTACTGGGCAGCTTTGTGACATCAAATGGATTTTGGTGGTCAAGATGTGTTGGTATCTGTACTGATGGCGCAAAAGCCATATCAGGGAGACATAGTGGAGTGATAATACACGTGCAAGCAATTGCTCCTGACACCACTTGGGTACACTTCAGCATCCACCGAGAGGCTCTTGCTGCCAAGGGAATGCCTGACAGCTTGAACGACATTTTGAACACTACAGTGAAAATGGTTAACTTTGTTTAAGTAAGGCCCCTGAACTCTCGTGTATTTTCTGCGCTATGCAATGATATGGGCAGCAACCATGTAATGCTTTTACAACATACAGAAGTGCGCTGGTTATCATGGGGCAAAGTATTGACACATTTTTTTGAATTGAGAGACAAGCTTAAAGTTTTCTTTACTGACCATCATTTTCACTTGTCTGACCGCTTGCATGATGACGAGTTTCTCACAAGACTGGCCTATCTGGGTGATATTTTTTCTCACCTGAATGATCTGATTCTAGGATTACAGGAACTCTTCACAACTATATTCAATGTCCGGGACAAAATTGAGGCTATGATTAAGAAGTTAGAACTATTCTCTGTGCATTAACATGGACAACACACAGGTCTCTCCATCATTGTATGACTTTTTTGTGTGCAAATGAACTCAAGCTTACAGACAATGTCAAATGTGATATAGCGAAGCACTTGAGTGAGTTGGGTGCGAAATTCACAGGTACTGCCCCGAAACGGATGACACAAACAACTGGATTCGTTATCCCTTTCATGCCCTGCCTTCAGTCCACTTACCGATATCTGAACAAGAGAGCCTCATCAAAATTGCAACAAGCGGTTCTGTGAAAATTTTATTTAATCAGAAGCCACTGCCAGATTTCTGGATTTGGCTGCGCTCAGAGTATCCTGCCTTGGCAAATCGCGCTGTTAAGACACTGATGCCCTTTGCAACCACGTACCTATGTGAGAGTGGATTCTCGGCCCTCACTAGCATGAAAACTAAATACAGGCACAGACTGTGTGTGGAAAAAGACTGAAACTCTCTTCAATACAACCCAACATTGCAGAGTTATGTGCATCCTTTCAAGCATACCCTTCTCATGAACCTGTGGTGAGTTATTCTCAATTTTCTATGAACAAATAAAGTTTTCTATGTAAGATGGCTGGTCCTATAAGAGCTCTTTGTCACTTCCCATGAGCCGGGTTGTGACAAAAACTCACACTCATTATGTTTAATAAATGTATCGTATAGTGTGTGTGGCAGGCTTACAATGATGGCAAAAAACAACATTTGAAAGTGCGCTGACCCTGGTGCTAGAGGGGGTACGCATGAAGGGGTACAGGACTATAAAAAGTTTGGGAACCACTGGGATAGTATAATACACAACTTGCAATTTTGAAATGTGTTCTGTCAGTCACTGTCACGGTTGTCGTATGATGAAAGAGCGGACCAAAGCACAGCGTGTGCTATCGTTCCACATTTTCTTTATTAAACTGTGAAACTATGCAATACATACAAATAAACTAATAAACAAAACAACAAACCGTGACGAAGAGGTGCAACATACACTAACACAAAATACAATCTCCCACAACCCCAGGTGATAAAATCAACTACTTAAGTATGATCTCCAATTAGAGACAACGATGACCAGCTGCCTCTAATTGGAGATCATCCCCCCCAAAAAAGAAATACAGAAACAAGAACATGACAACATAGAAAATCTAAACTAGACACAACCCCGTCACGCCCTGACCTACTCTACCATAGAAAATAAAAGCTTCTATGGTCAGGACGCGACAGTACCACCCCCAAAGGTGCAGACTCCGAACGCAAACATGTAACACAAAAAATGAAACAAAAAAGGGAGGGTTAGGGTGGGTGTCTAAATGTCGGTGGCGGCTCTGGTGCAGGACGAAGAACCTTCTCATCCCACGGATCCTCCTGTATCGGAGGCGGTTCAGGACGATGAACTCCCTCCTCCTGCGAATCCAGCATCATAGGAGGCGGCTCCGGTTTGGGGCGTAGCCCCCGCTTCTCCTGCTGATCCCTCCGCTTTTGTGTCACCGGACCGTGGATCGTCGGAGGAGGAACCGGACCGTGGTTCATCGCCGGAGGCTCTGGACTGCGGGCCGTCTCAGGAGGTTCCGGACTGCACTTCAGGGCGAGTGCGAAGAGGAGGCACAGGATATACTGGACTGTGGAGGCGCACTTGAGGTCTGGAGCGTATGGCTGGCACAACCCGTCCTGGCTGGATGCTCAGTTTAGCCCGGCAAGTGCGGGGCGCTGGCACCGGATGAACTGGGCTGTGAAAGCGTACTGGCGACACAGTGCGTAAAGCTGGCGCAGGATATCCTGAACCGAGGAGACGCACTGGAGACCAGGAGCGCTGAGCCGGCACAATCCGTCCTGGCTGAATGCTCAGTTTTGCCCGGCAAGTGCGGGGCGCTGGCACAGGACGAACTGGGCTGTGAAAGCGTACTGGTGACACAGTGCGTAAAGCTGGCGCAGGATATCCTGAACCGAGGAGGCGTACTGGAGACCAGGAGCGCTGAGCCGGCACAATCCGTCCTGGCTGAATGCCCACTCTAGCACGGCAAATGCGGAGCGCAGGCACAGATCGCACCGGGCTATGAATGCGCACTGGTGATATATTGCATCACAGCATAACTCGGTGCCTGACTGGTCACATGCTCCCTACGGTAAGCACGGGGAGTTGGCTCAGGTCTACAACCTGACTCCGTCAATCTCCCCGTGTGCCCCTCCCCCCAAAAAATTGAGGAGCTGTCTCTCGGGCTTCCATCATTGCCGTGCTAGTTCCTCGTATTGTCGCCGTTCCTCTCTCGCTATCTCCGCCTGCTTCCATGGCAGGGTCTTGTCCCCTGCCATTACCTCCTCCCAGGTCCAGGATGTCCTCCACTCTTTTCTCTCCCGAGCCCAGGATCACCGCTCCTCCTGGGCACGCTGCTTGGTCCTTTGGTGGTGGGAGATTCTGTCACGGTTGTCGTATGATGAAGGAGCGGACCAAAGCGCAGCGTGTGTATCGTTTTCTTTATTTAACTGTGAAACTATGCAATACATACTAATAAACAAAACAACAAACCGTGACGAAGAGGTGCAACATACACAAACTGAAAATACAATCTCCCACAACCCCAGGTGAGAAAAACAACTACTTAAGTATGATCTCCAATTAGAGACAACGATGACCAGCTGCCTCTAATTGGAGATCATCCCAAAAAACAACAACACAGAAATACAGAAACAAGAACATGACAACATAGAAAATCTAAACTAGACACAACCCCGTCACGCCCTGACCTACTCTACCATAGAAAACAAAAGCTTCTATGGTCAGGACGTGACAGTCACTGACAGTCACTCAATTAGCTCATGTCAGATAGCATTTTATAGATTGCTCGGTAAGTTAGTCTTTTCAGCTATCTAAACCTTTTTATTGACCAGGCACAAATTATTGACAAGGCATGCAAGGCACGTGCCCAGGGGTCCTGACCTCCAGGGGACCCCATTGATTTTGTTTGTCCCTCTCACTCAGATATCATATGAATATGGCATAGAGTCATGGCAAAATGTCAAACATTTCAGGAGATTAGCTTTAAAACTGCAACATGTTCTCTCCATCCCACGGGAAAACGTGTAGAACTGTAGGAAATCAGCTTTAATAAAACTGCACATTTTTCTTTCTGCTACTAAGAGGAGGACCACTTCAATGTTGAGGTGGGGGGCGCCCCAACCAGATCTCGCTTAGGGCCATCAAAATACTAGAAATGCACCTGTATGTGGAGAAGGGTATTATCTATGTCGTCCTGAATGGCTCGGTTGGTAGAGCATGGCGCTTGCACCGCCAGCATTGTGGGTTTGATTCCTGGGACCACCCATATGTAAAATGTCTTCGTTAAAAGCTTCTGCTAAATGGCATATATTATTATTATATTATATGAATACAACTAAAGTTTGTAAGTCACATAGATGCTGTTTAGTGAGTTACAACTGTGGTGTTACTTGTCTGTTTACAGTGTGCAGCAGACTTTCCAGACTCATTGAAACTAGGAAAGACATAATTGAAACCTCAGGAGAAACCAAGCCTCCAAACTCGTGGGCCAACAAATCACATGTACACTCTCTCCAAAGAGTATAGCGGATTTGGAGATGAATACTGAAATACTTAATCTTTTCTTTTAGGTGACCTTCGCAAATCTCCCAAGAAGAAAGGGTTCCTAAGGAGAGTTTGGAGGACTGTGAAATGAGTCATCTGTGGCTGCTGTAGACATGCCAGGAGCCAGGACTAAAATACATAGTCATTGTTGGCCTCGTTCTACACTTTGTGAAACAGACAAATCAAGTATTTTTCATACTTGAATCTCTATTTTGTAATTTAAAGCGTTGTTGACATGATTACATTGTTTATTCATTACATTTTAAAGGGTTGTTTTCTAATTTTCTAACTGTAAATTTGTGTGTAAAGAATATTCTATTACATCAGTGGAAACCCCTCATAGAGTTACAGAATCGGGACTTCACATCACAATTGGTAAATAATTACTTTAAAAAATATTTGCACTAGCTGTTTTTAATTCTAACACAGAAAGTTTATTAAAGGGATTGGTGCACATCTATTGTAATCTACTTTAACCATTAAAAGGAAGTGGCGACAGATCTCGCCTCATTAAAAATGAATGGTTCTGTCAGTGTGGTTTGCAATGGGTCCCATTAAGAGAGTGTCTGACTTTACATTAGCACATAGAAGACCCCAGAGAACACAGTTATGGGAGCAACCATAAAACAGCATTTATATAATATATTCTAATCTAAGCCAAAAGTGTAGCTGAGGCTATAGCTCATTAATTAATAAGAAAGTATGTCATGTCAATGGTTGCTCAATCAATTTCTATTCATGCCTATAGGCCTACATTGCCTACCTGGAAACAATGGCAATGGCCCCCTGCACTTTGACTTGGTTTAACACATTGAACACATTAGAACAAAGTCTACAGTGAAGGTAGGCCTCTTAGTCTATATGTCAACAATTCTAGGAGTGGTGGTTGGAGTCAGGCGCAGAGAGCAGAGGTAAAGTATATCGTCTTTATTTTCTCCGGCACAAAACGGTCACGCCAAAACAGAAGGGCGCGTAATAATAATGACCAACCCAAAACACAGGGCAAAACGGTCCGGAGAGAAAAATAAGACGTCAGCCAGCACATCCAAAATACAAACAGCGAAATAAATATATTCACACGGCCCACCGTCCTGAGTGGACAATAAACAATCCCGCACAACACCCCAACTGAAAACACACACTAAATAAGGCCCCACTAATGACAGACACAAAACAGGTGCGGAACAGACAGACAAAACCAAAAGACACAGAAACAACGATCGGTGGCAGCTAATAGGCCGGCGACGACGACCGCCGAGCGCCGCCCGACCGAGGAGGGGCGCCACTTTCGTTGGATCCTGTGACAGTACCCCTCCCCTGATGCGCGGCTCCTGGCTCCCTCAGGGACGGCCCAGAGGGCGAGGCGCCGGCCGATCCGGTCGGCGACGGTGGAAATCCAGCAGCATAGGGGGGTCCAGAACGTCCGCCGCCGGAACCCAGCACCTCTCCTCCGGACCGTACCCCTCCCAGTCCACGAGGTACTGCAGGCCCCCTACCCGACGTCGGGAGTCCAGGATGGCTCGGACTGTGTACGCCGGGACCCCCCCGATGTCCAGGGGGGGCGGGGGGACCTCCAGCACCTCATTGTCCTGCAGCGGACCAGCTACCACCGGCCTGAGGAGAGACACATGAAACGAGGGGTTAATGCGGTAATACGAAGGGAGTTGTAACCTGTAACACACCTTGTTTATCCTCCTCAGGACTTTGAACGGCCCCACAAACCGCGGACCCAGCTTCCGGCAGGGCAGGCGGAGAGGCAGGTTCTGGGTCGAGAGCCAGACTCTATCCCCCGGGTTAAACACGGGGGCGTCACTGCGGTGGCGGTCAGCGCTCTCCTTGTGACGTTCGCTAGCCCTCCTTAAACATTCCTGGACCGCGTTCCAGGTCTCCTTAGAGCGCTTGACCCATGCCTCCACCACAGGAGCCTCTGTCTGGCTCTGTTGCCATGGCACCAGGACCGGCTGATACCCCAGCACCACCTGGAAGGGTGACAGGTTAGTGGAGGAGTGGTGCTGAGAGTTCTGAGCCATCTCGGCCCATGGCACGAACTGCGCCCACTCCCCTGGCCAGTCCCGGCAATACGACCACAGGAACCTGCCCACATCCTGGTTAATGCGCTCTACCTGCCCATTACTCTCGGGGTGGAACCCCGAGGTCAGGCTGACCGAGACCCCCAGCCTCTCCATAAACGATTTCCACACCCTGGACGTAAACTGGGGACCCCGATCAGATACGATGTCCTCGGGCACCCCATAGTGCCGGAAGACGTGGGTAAACAGGGCCTCCGCGGTCTGCAGGGCCGTAGGAAGACCGGGCAAAGGGAGCAGACGGCAGGACTTAGAGAACCTGTCCACAACGACCAGGATCGCCGTGTTCCCCTGAGACGGCGGGAGATCCGTAAGGAAATCCACCGAGAGGTGAGTCCAGGGCCGTTGTGGAACGGGGAGGGGCTGTAATTTCCCTCGAGTTAGGTGCCTAGGAGCCTTACACTGAGCGCACACCGAACAGGAAGAGACATAACGCCGAACATCCTCAGCCAAGGTGGGCCACCAGTACCTTCCCTTCAGGCCCTGCACTGTCCGTTCCACCCCAGGATGACCCGAGGAGGGTAGAGTATGGGACCATCGGATCAGGCGACCGCGAACACCAAGCGGAACGTATTTCAGACCCACGGGACACTGCGGTGGAGTGGGTTCTGACCGACCCGCCCGCTCGATGTCCGCATCCACCTCCCATACCACCGGTGCCACCAGACAGGAGGCGGGAAGTATGGGAGTAGGATCGATGGTCCGCTCCTCGGTGTCGTAGAGACGCGACAGTGCGTCAGCCTTCCGGTTCCGGGAACCTGGAATGTACGAGAGGGTAAAGTTAAACCTCGTAAAATACATGGCCCACCTTGCCTGACGGGGATTAAGTCTCCTCGCTGCCCGAATATACTCCAGGTTACGGTGGTCGGTCCAGATGAGAAAAGGGTGACGTGCCCCCTCAAGCCAATGTCTCCACACTGTGAAAGCCCTGACCACGGCTAACAGCTCCCGGTCCCCCACATCATAGTTGCGATCTGCCGGGCTCAGCTTCTTAGAAAAGAACGCACATGGGCGGAGCTTCGGAGGAACGCCCGAGCGCTGCGATAGCACAGCTCCTACCCCAGCCTCGGACGCGTCCACCTCCACTATGAATGGCAAAGAGGGGTCCGGATGCGCCAGGACAAGTGCATTGGTAAACAGAACCTTCAGACGATGGAAGGCTCTGTCCGCCTCTGCTGACCATCGTAGCCGCACCGGCCCCCCCTTCATCAGTGAGGTAATGGGAGCTGCCACCTGGCCAAAACCCCGGATAAACCTCCGATAATAATTAGCGAACCCCAAGAACCGCTGCACCTCCTTCACAGTGGCTGGGGTTGGCCAATTACGCACAGCCGTCACGCGGTCACACTCCACCTCCACCCCCGAGGTGGAAATGCGATATCCTAGAAATGAGACGGCTCTTTTGAAGAACTCACATTTCTCAGCCTTGACGTATAGGTTATGCTCCAGCAGCCGCCCAAGCACTTTATGCACCAGGGACACATGCTCGGCGCGTGTGGCGGAGCAGATCAGGATGTCATTGATGTACACCACCACACCCTGCCCGAACATGTCCCTAAGGACCTCGTCCACAAAGGATTGGAAGACAGCGGGAGCGTTCTTTAACCCATACGGCATGACGAGGTACTCATAATGGCCCGATGTGGTACTAAATGCGGTTTTCCACTCGTCTCCATCTCGGATACGCACCAGGTTATATGCACTCCTGAGATCCAATTTTGTGAAGAAGCGCGCCCCGTGAAATGACTCCACTGCCGTAGCAATGAGAGGTAGCGGGTAACTGAAACCCACTGTGATAGCATTTAGACCTCTATAGTCAATGCACGGGCGCAGACCTCCCTCCTTCTTCTTCACAAAAAAGAAGCTTGAGGAGACGGGGGACTTAGAGGGCCGAATGTATCCCTGTCTCAAGGACTCAGTGACGTATGTATCCATAGCCACTGCCTCCTCCTGAGACAGAGGATACACGTGACTCCTAGGAAGAACCGCGACGGCCTGGAGGTTTATCGCACAATCCCCTCGTCGATGGGGGGGTAATAGAGTCGCCTTCGTCTTACTGAAAGCGATAGCCAAATCGGCATAGTCTGAGGGAATGTGCACGGTGGAGACTTGGTCTGGACTCTCCACCGTAGTCGCACCGATGGAAACTCCTATGCACCTACCTGAGCACTCCCTCGACCACCCCATCAGAGCCCTCTGCCCCCACGAAATCTGGGGGTTGTGTGTGGCTAGCCAGGGGATTCCCAGTACCACCGGAAACGCTGGGGAGTCAATGAGGAACAGGCTGATACGCTCCTCATGACCCCCCCACGTCTGCATCACCAGTGGCACGGTGACCTCCCCTACTTGGCCCGACCCTAGCGGTCGACTATCTAGGGCGTGCACGGGGAAGGGGTGGCCCAGCTGAACCAGGGGAATCCCTAACCTCTTAGCTAACCCACGGTCCATAAAACTCCCAGCTGCACCTGAATCGACTAGCGCCTTATACTGGAAGTGAGGGGAAAAATTAGGAAAACAAACGGAGGTGTACAAGTGGTCGACAGGGGGCTCTGGGTGTGGCTGGTGCGGACTCACCTGGGGGGTCGAAGTAGTGCTCTGCCTGCCCTCCGAACTCCCGGAGGGACCTCTCCAGCACCGGTCCACAGTGTGTCCTCTGCGCCCACATCGGGTGCAGGAGAGACCCCCCACCCCTCCGGTCCTCCTCGATGCAGCCCCCCCTATCTCCATGGGCTGTGGAGTGGGAGGACTGGGAGGCGGAACGAACAGGCTCCGACTGGAACGTCCCTGGGCAGCCAGCAGGTTGTCCAATCTAATGGACAAATCCACCAGTTGGTCCAGAGTGGAGGTGTTGTCCCTACAAGCCAGCTCCCGGCGGACGTCCTCGCGAAGGCTGCACCTATAGTGGTCTATCAGGGCCCGCTCGTTCCACCCCGATCCAGCGGCGAGAGTCCGGAATTCCAAAGCGAAATCCTGAGCGCTCCTCGTCTCCTGTCTCAAATGGAATAGTCGCTCACCCGCCGCCCTGCCCTCCGGGGGATGATCGAAAACCGCCCGGAAGCGGCGGGTGAACTCAGGGTAGTCACCCCGGGCCGAGTCTGGACCATCCCAGACCGCATTGGCCCATTCCAGGGCTCGACCCGTGAGACACGAGACGAGGACGCTCACCCTCTCTTCGTCGGAGGGAGGGGGGCGGACGGTCGCCAGGTACAGTTCCAGTTGGAGGAGGAACCCCTTGCACTCAGCAGCCGTCCCATCGAACTCCCTGGGCGGTGAAATCCGGATCCCGCCAGTGGGTGTGGGTAGGGGCGCAGGGTGAGGGACCGGAGCTGGTCTGGCTGGGGAGGCACCTCTCTCCCAGCTCTCCAACCGGGCCAACACCTGATCCATGGCCGAGCCTAGGCGGTGGAGGAGGCCGGCATGTTGGGAGACCTGCTCAGCCATGGATGGCGCTTCTGCTCCTGCTGACTCCATAGGTGATGGTGCGGGATTCTGTCAACGATTCTAGGAGTGGTGGTTGGAGTCAGGCGCAGAGAGCAGAGGTAAAGTATATCGTCTTTATTTTCTCCGGCACAAAACGGTCACGCCAAAACAGAAGGGCGCGTAATAATAATGACCAACCCAAAACACAGGGCAAAACGGTCCGGAGAGAAAAATAAGACGTCAGCCAGCACAAAATACAAAAAAATACAAAAGCATCCAAAATACAAACAGCGAAATAAATATATTCACACGGCCCACCGTCCTGAGTGGACAATAAACAATCCCGCACAACACCCCAACTGAAAACACACACTAAATAAGGCCCCACTAATGACCGACACAAAACAGGTGCGGAACAGACAGACAAAACCAAAAGACACAGAAACAACGATCAGTGGCAGCTAATAGGCCGGCGACGACGACCGCCGAGCGCCGCCCGACCGAGGAGGGGCACCACTTTCGTTGGATCCTGTGACACTATAGCCTACTGTAACACCATCATGTTAAGTGTTGGTAATCTCAGGCTCAGTTAACCCTATTGTGGAATAGGCCTAAATAAAAATGAATAATAAATAAGTCTTCAAGTCAAAGAACCTTAAACATATACATTTTCTATAGCAGCCAGTTTGAACAAATCCTCAATGTTCTGTCATCTGTTTTTGTTGTCTATTTCTAAAAGACTCCTAGCCCACCAGTCCGTTTCTCATAAACAACAGCTAATGCACCAAATTCAATTACCAGAGCATTATGACGTGAATTCAGTGGAAGAGGAACATCAACGAGCCTAATTTATGCAGCATCATATTTCTAGCCGTAATCGGCCTCTATTAGAGACATGCGATACGAGGGCCCTCTGCTTTAAACAGATAAACAAAAACACAATCAATCGCAGTTTAGTGGCCTGTATAGTCATATCAGGATTAGGCCCTGCTATGACCATTATAGTAACAATAATACTGTTCCTGGTTCGTCGAGTTACTCCTCCAAAACCATAACTAGATAAAATCCCCCCCGCTTCTCCCCTGCCGACCCCTCACGCCCCGCAGTTTGGAACCACTGGACTATACTGTCTAATGAGTGAACAGCAAACAAATCACTCCCCTAAACATAAGTGCTATTCATTTGACACAAGGGCCTCTTGTGCTGTGCTTAATAATTCTGCCTTACAGGGTCCATTACCCCCATTATTGATGTATTGTGCGCTCCATGTTCCATGGCACGCTTATCACATCTGCATTAATTATGGACAAAGGCACCCTTGTCAGGACATCAGCCTTACTAATAGATGGCTCTCTGTGTCTCTCTCTGTTCTAATCCTGCCCATAGGCACAGATCTAGGATCAGCATATCCTCCCAATATCCTGACATTAAATCAAGGGGGGAAATGGAAACATGACCTCAGATCAGTCTCTCAGGACAACATCATCCAATTCCCTCTGATCAACTGAAGGACCCCAAAATACAGCACTACTGTGGATGAATGCAGTACTGTACTTTACTCTGCTAATGCTTCTGTGTTCAACATCACCCAGAGATCTCTGTCAGACGGGCATGGTGGGTGTGTGTGTGTGTGTAAACATGTGTTGAGCATATGTGTAGAGAATCTGTGTTTGTTTAAGATCCTTCAACATGCATTATATGTGTTTAATGTGTATGTGGGTGTATACTGAACATATCTGTTTCTGTGTTTCATGTGGATTTGTTTTGCTTGTTCAATGTGTGTGTGTGGGATGATATCTGCGCTGCATTAAGTAAAGAATGGCAGGATGCTGCGTGGGTGAATACAGCGTCTACAGATTCCCATCAGTTTAGACTGTAATAAAAAGCAGGACCTGCATTTAGAAAAAACACAGAGTAAATTGTGTGAATCCAGAAAATCCCACACCACAGCTATTTCACACCCACATACTTCCCCTACTCTTATCGCCCTGCCGGCTCAGAGCTTGGGGCTGTGTGTGTGTGTGTGTGTCTGTGCATGTGTGTGTCTGCGTGATTGTGTATGTGCGTGCATGTGTGTGATTGTGTGTGTGTGTGTGTGTGTGCGTGCGTGCGTGCACGCGTGCGTGTGTGCATGTGTGTTTTTGTGTGAGTGCATGCGTGTGGGTGTGTGTGTGTGTGTGTGTGTGTGCGTGTGTGTGTGTGGCTACATGTGTGTGTGTGTGTGTGTGTGTGTGTGTGTGTATGTATGTGTTTGTGGATCTTCTACTCACAGTTGTGTTTCTTGGCTCGGAGATTAATCAAAGCCTTCCTTTGAAAAGAGGAAACTAAAATCTTGTTTTAGAAGTGAGGAGGCTGAAATCCTTATTTTGCCCTATCTTGATCCCCACATTTTTAGCAAAATGTGGGGGCTTACCTGTTTTGCATGTTATTTTGGCATTAATATGTATCACATATCAGTTTGCAAACAATGTAAAAAAAAAAAAAATCATTGAGTTAATAAAGCCGCATACAAACATGGTCTCTTTTTGTTTTCTTGAGTAAGGCAGCTCCAAAATGCAGGTGTTTCAGCCCAGCTCAATGCTTTCTGTGGTAGTAGGCCATCCACCGGAAAAAATGGAGTGTAGGTGTGTAGAAATGATAGATAAAACGTATCGGTACTCATTGGCCATTGGACATAAACATTACACAACAAGTTGGAAATTGCAAATTCAACAATGTTTGGAAAGAATCCGTGACAGTGGCAAACTGCAAGCATTCCACAGCAATCACAAACCTGCTATTCAGTGGAGTGGCTGTGTGGTCCCAAATCTGGGATTAAGTGTCTCTTTTCCAAGTATAAAATGATAAACATTCAACATTGGCCGTACTGTCAATGAAGCATGATTTGTGCCTCGGAACTGCAAAAACTTGACTTCAGTGAGTTCAAGACAACTGGGAATTCTGACAACTGGGAAATACGTTTTGAGCAGTCATCCAACTCGGAACTGTAAATCGGGAACTCTAGCTGCTTTCTAGAGCTACGACCTGGAGATCAATGCGTCATCATGATTTGACCTTGTTTTTTTCAGAGTTCCCAGTTGTCTTGAAATCACCATAAATCCAGAGAATGCCAGACTTAGATGAAAACATTTGACAACGAAGGACTGCCGTGCCACCTTCCTGTTCAAGCGATCACAGCATAACAAGGTGAGTACAAAAATGTATTGTATGCTGCGGCATAAATGATGTAATATGCCAGGGAGATACTGTAGCTAAGAAAGTAATACTAACTGTATATTGTGTAGTAAGCTGTTAGTAGCCCATGTGCTTCACCCTAATAATTTGGTCTATTTACCCCTCTTCATTTTGCCTACTGTTCTGACTTGGTGGTGCACATGTAGCCTATAACCTGTTTTAGAGAAATGTAATCATCAAATTTTGTAAGAGCTTTCATTGTCTGCTTATATGCCCCCTTTATTTATCCTACGGTTCTGACTTGGTGTACAGGGAGAACACTGTAAGAAAGGCCCATGTTCTGAATTCTGAGCAGCTGCATTTCAAAAGTGCTAAACAAATAGTTATATTGATTACGTCCATCCTAGATTGCTCGTTAATTGTCACGTCCTGACCAGTAATAGGGGTTATTTGTATTGTAGTTTGGTCAGGACGTGGCAGAGGGTATTTGTTTTATGTGGTTCGGGGTGGTGGTTTGTTTAGTAGGGTAGTTGATTTATGTATTCCGGGTTTTTTTTGGCACTGTTCTATGTTCGTGTATTTCTATGTTCTGTCTAGTCGTTTGTATTTCTATGTTTTGTTAATTGGGGATGGACTCTCAATTGGAGGCAGGTGTTTTCTAGTTGCCTCTGATTGAGAGTCCTATATATAGGTATGTGTTTGTTGAATACTTTGTGGGAGATTGTTCTGTGTATAGCCTTGTGCCTTACCAGCCTGTGATTACTCGTTGTGTTTTCTTTGTGTTTGTTTTGGTTCTCCTTCTTGTCCGTTTATAATAAAGAAGATGAGTGCACATTTCTCTGCTGCGTCTTGGTCCGTTTTATCCGACGACAACCGTTACAGAATCTCCCACCAAACAAGGACCAAGCAGCGGGGTAAGGAGCATCGGAACAAGTATATGGACTATCAAGAGAATTGGACCTGGGAGGAAATTCTAGACGGGGCTGGACCATGGCATCAGGCTGGGGATTACCGTCTCCCACCGGAGGAGATTGAAGCAGTCAAGGCAGAGCGGCGAAGGTATGAAGCCATATACGCGCCGATAAAGCACGAGAGGCAACCCCAATACTTTTTTTGGGGGGGGGCACACGGGTAGTTTGGCTGGGCCAAGGGTGAGCCCTAAGCCAGCTACCCGTGCTTATATGCAGGATCGTATGGAGTGGAGGGCGCCGAGTTTTGCAGAAGTGCGCACGATCTCGCCCATATGCATGCACAGTCCAGTGCGAGTGATCCCAGCCCCTCGCAGATGCCGTGCTAGAGTGGGCATCCAGCCTGGTAGGAGGATGCCTGCGCAGCGCGTCTGGTCACCGGTGCGCCTCCTAGGACCAGGCTATCCTACGCCCGCTCTACGCACGGCAACCATCAGGCCCCTGCACAGCCCAGTTCGCCCTGTACTAGCACCCCGCTCGTACAGGGCTACTAGTTCCATCCAGCCAGGACGGGTTGTGCAGGAAGTGCGATCGAGACCACCAGTGCGCCTCCACGGCCCGGTATATCCAGTACCGGCACCACGCACCAGGCCTCCAGTGCGTCAGCCCAATCCAATTCAGCCTGTTCCCGCTCCCCGCACTAGCCCTGAGGTGCATGTCCCCAAACTGGAACTTCCAGTACCAGCACCGAGCATCAGGCTTCCAGTGCGTAATCCCAGTCCAACTCAGCCCGTTCCTGCTCCCCGCACTAGCCCTGAGGTGCGTGTCCCCAAACTGGCACTTCCAGTACCAGCACCATGCATCAGGCTTCCAGTGCGTAATCCCAGTCCAACTCAGCCCGTTCCTGCTCCCCGCACTAGCCCTGAGGTGCGTGTCCTCAAACTGGCACTTCCAGTACCAGCACCACGCATAAGGCTTCCAGTGCGTAATCCCAGTCCAACTCAGCCCGTTTCTGCTCCCCGCACTAGCCCTGAAGTATGTGTCCCCAAACTGGCACATCCAGTACCAGTACCACGCATCAGGCTTCCAGTGCGTCAGTCCAGTCTCGAGCTTCCGACGACAGTGCTTCGTCCAGAGTGTCCGGAAAGAGTGCCCCGTCCAGAGTGTCCGACGACAGTGCCCCGTCCAGAATATTCGGCAACAGTGCCCCGTCCAGAGTATCCGACAACAGTACCCCATCCAGAGTATCCGGTAAGAGTGTCTAGCCCGGAACAGAGTGAGACGGCCTACAGTTCGGAACGAAGGGAGACGGCCCACTGTTCAGAGCCGAGTGAGACGGCCCACAGTTCGGAGAGGAGTGAATGGGTCTACAGTCCGGAACCGAGTGAGTCTGCCTGCGGTCCGGAACCGAGTGAGTCTGCCTGCGGTCCGGAACCGAGTGAGTCTGCCTGCGGTCCGGAACCGAGTGAGTCTGCCTGCGGTCCGGAACCGAGTGAGTCTGCCTGCGGTCCGGAGCCGAGTGAGTCTGCCTGCGGTCTGGAGCCGAGTGAGTCTGCCTGCGGTCCGGAACCGAGTGAGTCTGCCTGCGGTCCGGAACCGAGTGAGTCTGCCTGCGGTCCGGAACCGAGTGAGTCTGCCTGTGGTCCGGAGCCGAGTGAGTCTGCCTGCGGTCCGGAACTGAGTGAGTCTGCCTATAACTCCGAACTGTGTGAGTCTGCCTACAGCTCGGAACCGAATGGGTCTGCCTACGGTCCGGAACCGAGTGAGTCTGACTACGGTCTGGAACCAAGCGAGTCTGCCTACAGTCTAGATCTTCCAGAGTTGGTCCACAGTCCGGAGCCCCCAGAGACGCTCTACAGCCCTGAACATTGTGCAGGGGTGGACTGGTTAGGGGGTGGCTGTAGACCAGAACCTGAACCACCTCCAGTATAGGTGGGTTGGGGAGGGGGAGTGTAGCACAGGTGCCATCGTTGATGGCAGCCACCCTCCCTTCCCTCCCTTTAGTTTAGGGGATTTATGTTTGTTTTGGGGTAAAAAAAAAAATTGTGAGGTGCATCCGGGGTCTGCACCTTTGGGGGGGGGGGGGGGGGGGGGTACTGTCACATCCTGACCAGTAATAGGGGTTATTTGTATTGTAGTTTGGTCAGGACGTGGCAGAGGGTATTTGTTTTATGTGGTTCGGGGTGGTGGTTTGTTTAGTAGGGTATTTGATTTATGTATTCCGGAGGTTTTTGGGCACTGTTCTATGTGTGTGTATTTCTATGTTCTGTCTAGTCTTTTGTATTTCTATGTTTTGTTAATGGGGGTTGGACTCTCAATTGGAGGCAGGTGTTTTCTAGTTGCCTCTGATTGAGAGTCCTATATATAGGTATGTGTTTGTTGAATACTTTGTGGGAGATTGTTCTGTGTATAGCCTTGTGCCTTACCAGCCTGTGATTAGTCGTTGTGTTTTCTTTGTGTACGTGTTCGTTTTGGTTCTCCTTCTCCTTCTTGTCCGTTTATAATAAAGAAGAAGAGCTCCAGAGTTCCTCTGTGGAGATGGGAGAACATCACAGAAGCACAAACATCTCTGCAGCACTCCACCAATCAAGCCTTTATGGTAGAGTGGCCAGACGGAAGCCACTCCTCAGTAAAAGGCACATGACAGCCTGCTTGTAGTTTGCCAAAAGGCACCTAAAGGACTCTCGGACCATGAGAAACAAGATTATCTGGTCTGATGAAACAAAGATTGAACTATTTGGCATGAATGCCAAGCGTCACATCTGGAGGAAACCTGGCACCATCCCTACGATGAAGCATGGTGATGGCAGCATCATGCTGTGTGGATGTTTTTCAGCGACAGGGACTGGGAAACTAGTCAGGATCGAGGGAAAGATGAACGGAGCAAAGTGCAGAGAGATCCTTGATGAAAACTTGCTCCAATGCACTCAGGACCTCAGACTGTGGGCGCATGTTCACCTTCCAACAGGACAACAACCCTAAATGCCCCCAACCGATTGTTTTTTTTTGTTCATTTATCTGCGTTGTTTGTAACTTATTTTTTTACTATTTTTGTACATAATGTTGTTGCTACCGTCTCTTATGACCGAAAATAACTTCTAGACATCAGGACTGCGATTACTCACCACGGACCAGCAGAATCCTTTTTTTTCTTTCATGACTCTGACGAGCCCGAGGTGGAGTATATACGGCTCCCTCGGGAACAGGCCCTGACCCCAGTGATCTGCATGAAGAGAGCTGCCCAGTGACACGAGCCTTTCGGATGAGCTAAACTAATTCTATGCTTGCTTCGAGTTAAATAACACTGAAACATGCATGAGACCACCAGCAGTACCAGAAGACTGTGTGATCACGCTCTCCACAGCCGATGTGAGTAAGACCTTTAGACAGGTCAACATTCACAAGGCTGCAGGGCCAGACGGATTACCAGGATGTGTACTCCGAGCATGCGCTGACCAACTAGCAAGTGTCTTCACTGACATTTTCAACCTCTCCCTGTCTGAGTCTGTAATACCAACATGTTTTAAGCAGACCACCATAGTGCCTGTGCCCAAGAACACTAAGGTAACCTGCCTAAATGACTACCGACCCATAGCACTCACGTCTGTAGCCATGAAGTGCTTTGAAAGGATGGTCATGGCTCACATCAACACCATTATCCCAGAAACCCTAGACCCACTCTAATTTGCATACCACCCCAACAGATCCACAGATGATGCAGTCTATATTGCACTCCACACTGCCCTTTCCCACCTGGACAAAAGGAACACCTATGTGAGAATTCTATTCATTGACTACAGCTCAGCATTCAACACCATAGTGCCCTCAAAGCTCATCAATCAGCTAAGGAACCTGGGAATAAACACCTTCCTCTGCAACTAGATCCTGGACTTCCTGACGGGGCGCCCCCAGGGGGTAAGGGTAGGTAACAACACATCCGCCACGCTGATCCTCAACACAGGGGCCCCTCAGGGGTGCGTGCTCAGCCCCCTCCTGTACTCCCTGTTCACTCATGACTGCACGGCCAGGCACGACTCCAACACCATCATTAAAATTGCAATTGACACAACAGTGGTAGGCCTGATCACCGACAACAACGAGACAGCCTATAGGGAGGAGGTCAGAGACCTGGCCATGTGAGCCAGGACAACACCCTCTCCCTCAATGTGATCAAGACAAAGGAAATGATTGTGGACTACAGGAAAAAGAGGACCGAGCACACCCCCATTCTCATCGACGGGGCTGTAGTGGAGCAGCTGAGAGCTTGAAGTTCCTTGGTGTCCACATCACCAACAAACTAACATGGTCCAAGCACACCAAGACAGTCGTGAAGCGGGCACAACAAAACCTATTCCCCCTCAGGAGACTGAAAAGATTTGGCATTGGTCTTCAGATCCTCAAAAGGTTCTACAGCTCACCATTGAGAGCATCCTGACTGGTTGCATCACTGCCTGGTATGGCAACTACTCTGCCTCTGACCGCAAGGCACTAGAGGGTAGTTTGAATGGCCCAGTACATCACTGGGGCCAAGCTTCCTGCCATCCAGGACCTCTATACCAGGCGGTGTCAGGGGAAGGCCCTGAAAATTGTCAAAGACTCCAGCCACCCTAGTCATAGACTGTTCTTTCTGCTACCACATGGCAAGCGGTACTGGAGCGCCAAGTCTAGGCCCAAGAGGCTTCTAAACAGCTTCTACCCCCAAGCCATAAGACTCCTGAACATCTAGTCAAATGGCTACCCAGACTTTGCCCCCCCCCCCCCTCCACACCACTGCCACTCTCTGTTGTCATCTATGTATAGTCACTTTAATTAACTCTACCTACATGTACATACTACCTCAACTAACCGGTGCCCCCACACATTGACTCTGTACCGGCACCCCCCTGTATATATTGTTATTTTTTACTGCTCCTCTTTAATTACTTGTTCTTTTATTTATTTTTTCTTATCTGTATTTTTTGAAACTGCGCTGTTGGTTAGGGGCTCGTAAGTAAGCATTTCACTGTAAGGTCTACACCTGTTATATTTGGCGCGTGTGACTAATAAAATTTGATTTGAAGCACATAGCCAAGACAACGCAGGAGTGGCTTCGGGACAAGTGTATGAATGTCCTTGAGTGGCCCAGCCAGAGCCCGGACTTGAACCCCATCTAACATGTCTGGAGAGACCTGACAGAGCTTGAGAGGATCTGCAGAGCAGAATGGGAGAAACTCCCCAAATACAGGTGTGACAAGCTAGTAGCGTCATACCCAAGATGACTTGAGGCTGTAATTGTTGCCAAAGGTGCTTCAACAAAGTACTGAGTCAAGGGTCTAAATACTTATGTAAATGTGATATTTCCCTTTAAAAAAAACACATTAATAAGCAAAAATGTCGCAAAACCTGTTTTTGCTATTTCATTAGAGGACAAAACGATTTAATCCATTTTAGAATAAAGCTGTAACGTAACAAAATGTGGGAAAAGTCAAGGGGTGTGAATACTTTCCATATGCACTGTATATACAGGTATATTGACGACTTTGTTGTTGTGAGCAGAAGTGATAGCTTGACATTCAATAAAAGTCTCTCTGCCCCTCTTCCTCTATCTGTCTGTGTTTTCCTTTCTCTTGATCTCTGCTGTAAGAGACACCACCATGCTCTCATCCTGACAGAGCATGTAAAACACATTTCTCTTTCAATAAAGAACCATTACAGTATCTCTCTCTCTCTCTCTCTCTCTCTCTCTCTCTCTCTCTCTCTCTCTCTCTCTCTCTCTCACACACACACACACACGCATGCACACGCACGCACTCTCTATCGCTGTCTATCGGTTTCTCTCTCTCTTTTAGTGTGACAATTCTCTCTGGCTCACACACAAATCATCTGCTTCTCCTTCCTGCCACATCTGGCCTTGCTGTGCTGAATTCTGTTTTTGCATGGACACACACATACACACTGTGACACACACACACACACACACACACACACACACACACACACACACACACACACACACACACACACACCTGCCACACCTGTCTGTGCTGTCCTCCCGTTTCTCACCCCTCTCTCTCCCATCCTCTCCTCTCTCCCTTGTCTCCCTGGTCTGTTTGGGTTGCCAGAGCCAGGCAGCCAGTGTCTGCCAGGAATCACAGCCCAGTTGGGGGAAGACTCTTTGAAGATTTCCCCCAGAAACCACAGAGTACAAGCTCTTTGTCTCTCAAATGGCAATTTTTCTGTCAGGGAAAGCTGTTCAGTTGGACCCATATTAAACATTGAATAAGTTTGTTTGTAAATGTTGTTTGTTCAAGAGTTTACTGTACTTTCAGATATTTTCTCACTTTTAAAGAGGCAGAACATATGCACAGTAAAATGAAGCTCAAAGACAGTCCATGATGGTAAAAGAGGTGATCCTGTCTGACCTGTTGCTAAAGATCATCTGTGGTCATTGTTCCTGCACATTGAATAGTATAAGATGATGTCATTTCCTACATGTCAGCCACCCTATTAGCTCCTCACTGAGTGGAGAGTCACTACCTAAGGATAGGGAGGGGGAACACACAAAGAGAGACATGCTCATCAAGTCTTCTTAATTGCTGAAGCTCTCTTTCACCCACACAGTGAGATAAGACCCACCGGAGGGGGATTCCATGGCCTGGAGAAACAATTCACTCACACAAACTCACCGGGACGGGATAGATTTAGTGGGGAAAAATCCTGTCAGGGGGAGTTGAGTGGGCAGAAGTAGACACAGCCGTCCCGGGGCGTAGAAAGCCCCTAAAACCACCCGAGCACAGGAACACCCTCACCCCCTATCAGGTACCCGGGCAGTCTACCTACACATCCAGCTGCAGATGACTCAGAGCCTATGCTACACACGTAAGCCCATGCATATATAAACTCTCACTGGTGGTTAAATATAGAATATTCTTCCCCATGTGTTAGGATTCAGGGACTTTTGACCCCCTGCCTACGCTGAGTTAACTCACACATGGAGGGGTCCGGAGGGGCCAGACTGCATCCCTCATCCGTGTCTTGTCCACCCAACGCCCACGTCTCATACTGGGACTCATCCCACGTTCGCCTCTGTGAACGAACACACCAACTTCCCTGAGGACTCAGAAACATAGAATCAACAACAGAGAGAGAGAGAGAGAGAGAGAGAGAGAGAGAGATGCAGTGGGAAAAGGGGGGGAAATGTAAGTTGTGTGTTTGTGAGGGAGGGAGGGTGAGAGAGGGTTGAGTTACTCACATCAAAGTTCCCCTGGGACCATGCTGACTTGCATTTCTCTCTTTTTTCTTCCTTCCTAAATTACTGTCTCCATCCTTCCATCCCTTTTTTACAGACGCCAAGAGACAGGAAATCTGTTAATATGCACAACAATTAAAGCCAGTCCTCTGTGGTAGGAGAGAGAGTGTTGCCAAAGTCCAAGTGTGTAGGTGTCATATCCACACACACACAGCCCCCGGGACACACATATAACTGCATGAATGCCACAAGTCAGCTCCATAAACATAAAGTTGACATATGAAACATAACTTAAAGATAATCTGGGGACCGACTCTGGCGTCTCACTTAAAGAGCCCATGCATGGGCCTGCACACTTAAAAGATGTACTGTATCTCTCTCCCTCTCTCTCTTTCGTTATGAGGATATCTCAACCGGTAAGCTTCAGCACTGTGAGACATGACTCAACGGCTCATCTCTATACTGAAAAGACTGGATCCTGTCCAGACCCCCTGCTATACTCTCTCTATGGGAAGGTGTTTGTCAGACGGTCTATAGCCAGCTGTGTTTAGGGGTGCATCAGGCCTGGGTCTTTTATTCAGTGTTGTGTGATCATTAACCCTGGGCTATATAATGGAAGAGGAAACAACATCCCTCATCTCCACAGTAAGAGGATACTTCGTTATGTATAATGTGTGTGTCTGTGCATGTGGCCCCCTGTGTGTGTCTGTATGCCTGTGTGTGTGTGTGATAATGGGATAGCGGCAAGGGTCAAATTAACCCCCTAAAGTAGGTGACATCATCCTTTCCAAACAGGTCTGTCCATCCCTAAAAAAGCCCTGTCTTACCCCCCGCTGCTCTAGCATTCAAACAAAGAAAGGCTTATTCCTTGTTCCAGGGGCCCTGTCTCAATGCATTATACTTATCTACTCACATACTTAGTTGTTGGAATCGATACAGAATGTTTCAAATCCACATGGCTTGGGACAGGGTCTGTTGGTATTTTTATATGGATTAACTCAAACATTTGCAATCTTACTGTAGTGTTTCACCAGACCAGCAGATACTAGGGACGTCCCCCCAGACAACTGTGACTGTGTGTTTGACAGGTGGGTTTCCCTGAGTGAGCATCAAGTGAGGGAGTGGATGAGAACAACTTCACTGGATTAAGACCCAGCCTGTGTGTGTAATCCTCTCCCCTGTTCCTCTATACCAGATGAGAAGTATGAATGGACGAGATTGCAACTTCACTGGATTGAGAGCCCTCTCCCTTGCCCCTGTACATCAACACAGATTACAGAGCACTCAGAGGCCTCTCTCTCCCCCCCAGGTCTCCACTCAGGCCTCCTCTCCTCTCTGGATTCCCCAAGCACAGCAGCTCAGGCAGGCAGGTTATTGATCTAGCCTTAGCTCCATGTGTGTCTTGTCCCTGCATTGAGGAGCTGAGTTCTCCATGCAGGATTGTAGACCTGTATAATTTATCTGTGGTCACCCGGTTCGTTCCAACTCTCTGTCACTGTCTGTCGCTGCACTCACACACACACATAATATATATATATATATATATATATATATATATATATATACATATATATATATACATATATATATATATACACACACACACACACACACACACACACACAGACAGACAGACACACAAACACATCATGCACAGTATCTGTAAGTATTGGGGCTCCGGAATGGCACAGTGGTCTAAGGCACTGCATCTCAGACCCTGGTTCGATTCCAGGCTGTATCACAACTGGCAGTGATTGGGAGTGCCATAGTGGGGCGCACAATTGGCCCAGCGTCGTTAGTGTTTGGCCGGGGTAGGCCGTCATAGCAAATAAGAATTTGTTCTTAACTGACTTGCCTAGTTAAATAACGGTTAAATAAAATACAAATAATAATAATAATAACTGTAGTCCCACAGAGGGAGAGATGGAAGAGGAGATCCACTCATCTGCTCTAAATGAGCACCAGATCGATAGGAAAGCCCTTGATCTTGCACTCATTCCTCTGTCCCTGGACATCACACAGAGAAACAGGGGAAAGAGCTGGAGAGGGGGGCACCCAAACACAGCACACTCTCACTCTGTAGAATAGACTGGGCCTATGGTTAGATATATATTTTCTGATCATCGCCATTAAGAGCTGTTGACTTACATTAGACACAGCGTTTTCTATAGAAGTAAAGAGGAACTGGCATCAAGGGCGTCGTTAAGGGGGGGAAAACATGAATGATTAATGTGCCCTTGCCTGGTAGGAGCCCCTAAATGCTTAGATAATTATTTGTTTATCATTTAAAAAATGTTAGACAAAAAAATCTGTGATGAAAATTAAAACGTATAACCATAATCAGATCAGGCATCTCTACTCAACCACCCGTTGGTACCCCCCCCCCCCCCATAATGCACATGGTTGGATCCATTCTCCAGGGCGAGAAAAAAAATACCGCTGATCTGACAGTTGCTCCGGCATGTAGGCTAAACATTGACGAGAGATAACCGGTATGCCCCCCTCAAAAACGAAATAGGGTTTTCAGAAAAGGAAAGAAAGTTAACAGAGACAGCAAAATTCTGGAGAAAAAAAATTACTCAATACGTTTTTTTTCTGGGAAGGATTTGAGTGGTAAGTCAGTGCAGACGGCCTGTCGAACTGAGTAGCCTAGCTAGCCAATATAGCTAGCTTGATATCGTGGACTCACTCGGCTCGGTCAGAGCAGTAATTATTAACATGATGACGATGATAGCTACCAGCTATGGCTAGCTAATTAGATATTATAGCTGTATTTGCGTGATATTTGTTAGCTAGCTAGACTAAAATAAAAACCTAACATGTAGCCTACCTATCCATACTGTAGATGTTACTACTATTAACGTTACCGCTGTAGGCAAAGATCCCAACGTGTCTACTACATGAAGTTGAAACAGCAGACCTTGGAGGTGAGGCAGGTGTTTTGTAGCAATAGCAGCATAACTAGATCATTTTTAAATTGTACAGTTAGGCACATGATAACTTAGACACACTTAAATACGTATTCTATTTGATATGTATACTATTAAAAAATATATATTTCAGTAGTATATTTTTAGTATGGTAACCTTTTGTAAGAGCAAACATTAAACCTAAAATTCCCTTTGTTTACTCACTTCCTAGTGCCTAGAGAGCCCCAGGTAGGCAGAATCTCAGCAGAAAGCTGTCAGACAGACTGATGCAGGAAGAGGAGTTAAAGAGTAGCAGCAGTGCCAGTGAAGGAGTGACAGAAGAGACTGAACAAGCAAGTAATAAGGGAAAGGAAGAGTATGGACAGATTCAAAGTGAGGAAGATGAGATTTTAGATGATCCAGCACTGTGGTCAGAGAAAGTACAAGACCATGAAAGAGAAGCTATTGTTTGAAGACTAGCCAACAGGTGTGGTGAGGAGACAGAACTATATAAAATCATGTCCCCAGACTCAGAAGGCAAGCCATTCCCCAACTATTTACAGTACAGTAAGTCAGCAAACAGAAGAGAAAAGGTGCAGAGAGACTGGCTTTTTTATATTGAGTGTAAAGGCATTATATTGCATTCCATGTGTTCTTTTTTTCTCATGAGCAAAGTAAACCATCACCCAGTTCTCTGAATAGTAGGGATGGCTATAAGATATCATCAATGAAATGGTGGAGAATGTATGACAAACTACCAGAGCATGAGGATGGTGTCTCACAAGAACTGTTACTTGAAATGGAAAAATCTGCAGCATACCGTAACAACAGGTATAGACAGTCAGCTGCAGTAACAAATTCAGTCAGAAATGTATAAAAACAGAGCACTTCTAGAAAGGATTTTGGATGTGACACTGTACTTAGCATCTAGGAATCTGCCATTCTGGGGGAATTCCCTCAATCTTGATGATGTGCATAATGGACATTACCTGGATTTACTGGAACTGTTGTCAAATTATGACCTGCTATTATGTGAGCATGACATAAAGAAAGGAGCATGACTGACTCATTACCTCAGCCCTGAGAGCCAAAATGTGTTCATAGGAATATGTGGTCAAAGGGTTTGGAAAACAATACTTTAATAGATTGCATCTTCTCTTTCATACTCGGTTATATGTGATGCAACTCCAGACATTTCCCATACTGAGCAAAATGTACACTGCTCAAAAAAATAAAGGGAACACTTAAACAACACAATGTAACTCCAAGTCAATCACACTTCTGTGAAATCAAACTGTCCACTTAGGAAGCAACACTGATTGACAAATTGCACATGCTGTTGTGCAAATGGAATAGACAACAGGTGGAAATTATAGGCAATCAGCAAGACACCCCCAATAAAGGAGTGGTTCTGCAGGTGGGGACCACAGACCACTTCTCAGTTCCTATGCTTCCTGGCTGATGTTTTGGTCACTTTTGAATGCTTGCAGTGCTTTCACTCTAGTGGTAGCATGAGACGGAGTCTACAACCCACACAAGTGGCTCAGGTAGTGCAGCTTATCCAGGATGGCACATCAATGCGAGCTGTGGCAAGAAGTTCTGCTGTGTCTGTCAGTGTAGTGTCCAGAGCATGGAGGCGCTTTCCAGGAGACGTGGAGGAGGCCGTAGGAGGGCAACAACCCAGCAGCAGGACCGCTACCTCCGCCTGTGTGCAAGGAGGAGCAGGAGAAGCACTGCCAGAGCCCTGCAAAATGACCTCCAGCAGGCCACAAATGTGCATGTGTCTGCTCAAACGGTCAGAAACAGACTCCATGAGGGTGGTATGAGGGCCCGACGTCCACAGGTGGGGGTTGTGCTTACAGCCCAACACCGTGCAGGACGTTTGGCATTTGCCAGAGAACACCAAGATTGGCAAATTCGCCACTGGCGCCCTGTGCTCTTCACAGATGAAAGCAGGTTCACACTGAGCACGTGACAGAGTCTGGAGACGCCGTGGAGAACGTTCTGCTGCCTGCAACATCCTCCAGCATGACCGGTTTGGCGGTGGGTCAGTCATGGTGTGGGGTGGCATTTCTTTGGGGTGCCGCACAGCCCTCCATGTACTCGCCAGAGGTAGCCTGACTGCCATTAGGTACCGAGATGAGATCCTCAGACCCCTTGTGAGACCATATGCTGGTGCGGTTGGCCCTGGGTTCCTCCTAATGCAAGACAATGCTAGACCTCATGTTGCTGGAGTGTGTCAGCAGTTCCTGCAAGAGAAAGGCATTGATGCTATGGACCGGCCCGCCTGTTCCCCAGACCTGAATCCAACATCATGTCTCGCTCCCTCCACCAACGCCACGTTGCACCACAGACTGTCCAGGAGTTGGCGGATGCTTTAGTCCAGGTCTGGGAGGAGATCCCTCAGGAGACCATCCGCCACCTCATCAGGAGCATGCCCAGGCGTTGTAGGGAGGTCATACAGGCACGTGGAGGCCAGACACACTACTGAGACTCATTTTGACTTGTTTTAAGGACATTACATCAAAGTTGGATCAGCCTGTAGTGTGGTTTTCCACTTTAATTTTGAGTGTGACTCCAAATCCAGACCTCCATGGGTTGATAAATTGGATTTCCATTTATTATTTTTGTGTGATTTTGTTGTCAGCACATTCAACTATGTAAAGAAAAAAGTATTTAATAAGATTATTTCTTTCATTCAGATCTAGGATGTGTTGTTTTGTGTTCCCTTTATTTTTTTGAGCAGTATATTATTGGTGAGATATGTACACAAAGATAAAGTTCAGGGAACAGGTGAATGGGAAATTATTGAAAGTTTTCTTGAATTGAAAGACTTTGCTAGAAAGACAGGCAGTGAAATTTCTGAAAGGATTTTGAGTGCATTGGAAGGGCATGGTATTGACATAGCAGATTGCTGTGGTCAAGGCTATGATAATGGTGCAAATATGTCAGGGAAAGGGAAGGTAGTTCAGGCACACATACTGCAAAAGAATCCACTGGCCACATACACACCTTGTGCCTCCCATACTCTTAATCTTGTGGGTATACATGCAGCTCAGTCGTGCCCAGAAGTATCAACCTTTTTTGGCTGTGTATCGTCTTTACAATCAGTTCAGTGCCAGCTCAGAATGATGGGCCATTCTCAAGGAAAAGACTGGCTGCTGTCTTAACCGCCTTTCAGGCACATGAAGGAGTGCGCGTATTGCTGCGGTCCGACCAGTGGCAACTCATTTACCGTCTATCATCAATGCCCTAGACATGCTTCTTGCCTCCTGCAGCCTCACAAACGAAGCCAAATCTGAGGAAAATGGTCTGAAAAGCTACTTCATGTCTTTCAAGGCAATCTTCCTTCTCACTTTCTGGGTAAAAGTTTTGCAGTGTATTGAGAATAGAAGCCTAATTATTCAGTCAGGAAATATTTCTCTGGACAATGAAGCAGCTGACATTGAGGCACTACAGGAAGAAATACAGGCTCTGCGTAATCAATGGGACGCTCTTCTGGCAGAAGCCTCCAATGTGGCAAATGAAATGAGTGTAACTACACAATTTCACAGTGAACAGAGGAGCTGCCAGAAAAAAGAAAAAAGTTTCCTTGATGAGACTAAAGATGAAATAGCAAATGAACAGAAGTCAGACACTGGATTTCGCAACAGTGTTTTATGTGGCTCTGGATAGTATAATCAGTCATTTGGACATGTGGTTACACACGATTGCAGCTATATGCGAGGAGTTTTCACCAATACTTACACAAATTTGGTTTTGTAATTTTCCTAAATGTATCTTGCCACAAATTGAGAAACAAGTACTCCAAAGATCTCACAGATGGATTTGAAAATGAAGTGTGACATATAAAGAAGATATATGGTGCCACTTTTTCAGATGGTCTTCCTCCTGTAGAGCTCCTAAATGCCATCCACAAGATGCAGCTGCAGAGCATTTTTGGAGAGGTGTGCATTGCACTGCGAATCTTCTGTACAATACCTGTAACAGTTGCTGGAGGTGAACATGCCTTCAGTAAGCGGAAACTTATGAAGAACTATCTAAGATCTACAATGTGCCAAGACCGGTTGAACAGCCTTGCCATCCTTTCAATTGAAAACCAGTTAGCTAGAAAATTATACTTTGAAGACATTATAAATGAGTTTGCTCAGAAGGCTTGACACTGGGCTCTTGGTGCAGTGTAACCTGAGTTTTGTTTACAGGGAACAAACACAAGGACAAATGCCTTAACCTGTTCTACCCAAGCCTGCCCGGGGATGTGCAAAATACTGTTTCAGAGTATTTTCTGCAATGGTTTATCTCCTGTTGAACTTACTCAGGAATGCCCACATAATGTCTTGACACTACAGTTGCAGTTTCACAGATGCTTGTTCTCTGTAGGTACCAGATTTATGCCTGCAGCT
This sequence comes from Salmo trutta, assembly GCF_901001165.1. Classification (NCBI taxonomy): domain Eukaryota; kingdom Metazoa; phylum Chordata; class Actinopteri; order Salmoniformes; family Salmonidae; genus Salmo; species Salmo trutta. The sequence continues at coordinate 59,964,612 of NC_042969.1, read as the reverse complement.
CACATAGTTCACAATTTATATTTTATTTTTGGTATGTTATTTAGGCATATGTAGGAATTATGCATAGGGAAGAAGAGGGTTAGCCTTGTTTGTAAGAATTGGTAATACATTCTTTAATCTGAAATATGGACCATTGGTAATTTCTTCATTTGAACTGACTATAATACCATATATGAAAAAATAATTCACCAATTGTGTAGTTATTTATAATAAAGCATCATAAAAACCTCATGACACAGACCACTTTTGGAACCAAAAATGTTTGCATTGCTGTTAATATAGGCAAAGGATGAAGGTGGAAACTAAAATCTGCACAATTGTAGTATAGAGCAGGAGAAGCTTATAGTTAGTACATTTAATAACACATTGTTCAGTACGTTATTTTAATCTGAAACATTCTGATTTCTATGTTAGGGGCCCGGTAGTGTTTTTGGCAACGCCCCTGCATGTGATCAAGAAATAGCTGACTGGAACCTTCATTGGCAACAGAACATGATAGTGCAATTTTGTTTTTTTTATTGTAGATTGCGGTATCTAGTGGTTGATTTCGTGAAATGCAGCCTTACGGGTTTATATTTTCCCGCAAAAAGTGACCTTTTGACGTGACCTACTTTGGAAAGATACGATGTTACAAACAAACTGTGAGAAATATATACAATGTAACGCCTGTATAGCAAAGGTTCTGACCATTTAATACAACGCAGGCAGCAGGATGACTTCATTTCCCTATCAGTATTTGAGCATGAAAGCTGTAAACTTTAGTCATCTTTAATAATTTAAATAATATTGTCCGGCCAGATAATCTTCCTTATGGTACATATTTGATCCCCCCATAGTAATCAGACAGTTGTCATGGATCAGCCTTGACGGGAAAGGAACCCAGAAGAGCCATGCGTCTTGTTTAGATGAAAAACCCAAACTAAAGGCGGGATAATATACTCCTCCCACTGAGCAGTTTGTGAACACTTGTATTGCTCCAGGGCTGCGCTAGTGCAGCGATTTGTACATCATTTGTAATTGTAGACAATGAGTCATCCATTGAAAACATGGTAGTAAGATCAGCATATTTTTTTCCTAAACTCAAATTTAGATTATCATTAGGTAAACTAGCCTATGTTACAAATGCTAAGCCTAAACCTACTATGGGAGAGTGTATTTGTTTGAGATCTCTGTTTTTGGCGAAATGACTTTGTACGTAAAATGATATTTGACCTATTGAATAGAAACAGTTTTGATTATGCGTACAAAAACATGTGTAAATCATAACAATGTCAAAGTGAACCACGAGGGCTGCGCTGAGTTTTACGTCGTCTTTAAGGTATAGTTTTAAAATGAGATGATTGCTGACAGAGATACAGGCAGGTGCTATAACGGAACCTCACGAAGGTGGCAAAACGACCAAAACAAAACCTACAGTGAAAGTTCCTCAAAGGGCACATAATGGTGGCGAAGATGGCGAGCTGCGGAGCCACTTGTCACCTGGATGAAGGGTAAGCATCATAAATACATAGCAAAATAACGCCGAGGTTTAGAGCAGCCTATGATTGCATGAGGTTGCATTCACACTGACAAAGGATACGCGCGGAAATGTTTTGTCTAATCCCGAAATAGCTGCTTTGTTGTTGCTTGCTACCTCTCGCTGGATCTTAGTTCTCGATTTATAAAGAAACATTTAAGACCCCAAATAGTTGCAACCATGTAATTTGATGTAATTGAATACACAGATCCCAAAAAATGAAAGGAGGGGACGCCATGATCGCTTTGTAGCGCACATGATGCTCTGTTGACTGTTCATAACACAAGCATGCCCATCGCCAAGCACTATGGCTATACCGCGATTTACATCTATAGAACGATGTTATTCTGTAGGCCTACCCAATGCAACAATGTTGGGTTTCTCAGTTAAAGCTTCTCTTTTAATTTGAAAGCAAAACCACTTGCATGTATCTAGCTTTGTTGGTATATGTATAGGAGTATATATGTACCAAAAGGTAGCTATAGAATAATCTTGAATTGCATAGGCTATTGGGACTTTTTCCAGTAAACTTAATAATCAAGGACTTTTTTTTTTAACCCATATCACTTTTATAACCACACGTGTTACTGCAATCGTGGTAATGTTTCGTACCGTAAAATGTAGTTGTATAAATGTAGAAAATGTTCTACATTGTCTCCTTCGTGTCGTAAATAATGAATAGTGTTTATGTGATGAGTAACCATGAACCCGAGGGAAGTGAAACGTGAGAGATATGAATCGGGTGACTTGTATCCAAGGGGAACACTAGGCCTATCGTTCGTGTGGTTGTCTGGTTTCTATCACGCCAGAGGCTGCCTGAGAAACAAGACACGTTGGGCACCTTGCCACCATGCCACACCCTTTCGCCACTGACTGAAATAATCTGAGTTCAGGTTAGACAAGTCAACGCTCAGATCACTGAAGAGGTTTGAGTGTCACCGAAGTGCTGATTTATATAGATATTCTATTATACTGAACAAAAATGTAAATGCAACATGTAAAGTGTTGGTCCTATGTTTCATGAGCTGAAATAAAAGATCCCAGAAATGTCCATGTGCACAAAAAGCTAATTTCTCTAATTTTCTGCACAAATTAGTTTACATCCCTGTTAGTGTGCATTTCTCCATTACCAAGACAATCAATCCACCTGACAGGTGTGGCATATAAAGAAGCTGATTAAAAAGCATGATCATTACACAGGTTCACCTTGTGCTGGGGACAATTTAGTGGCCATTCTAAAATGTGCAGTTTTGTCACACAACACAATGCCTCCAGTTTTGAGTGAGTTTGCAATTGGCATGCTGACTGCAGGAATGTCCACCAGAGCTGTTGTCAGAGAATTGAATGTTAATTCCTCTACCATAAGCTGCCTCAAACGTAGTTTTAGAGAATTTGGCAGTACGTTCAACCGGCCTCACAACCACACACCACGTGTAACCACGCCAGCCCAGGACCTCCACACCCGGCTTCTTCACCTGTGGGATCGTCTGAGACCAGCCACCCGGACAGCTGATGAAACTGAGGAGTATTTCTGTTTGTAGTAAAGCCCTTTTGTGTGGAAAAACTAATTCTTATTGGCTGGGCTGGCTCCCAAGTGGATGGGCCTATGTGTAACCGATGTGAAATGGCTAGCTAGTTAGCGGTGGTGCGCGCTAATAGCGTTTCAATCGGTGATGTCACTCGCTCTGAGACCTGAAGTAGTTGTTCCCCTTGCTCCAATGCAAGGGCCGTGGCTTTTGTGGCGCGATGGGTAACGATGCTTCGTGGGTGTCAGTTGTTGATGTGTGCAGAGGGTCCCTGGGTCAAGCCCAGGTTGGGGCGAGGAGAGGGACGGAAGCTACATATGCCACCCCAGGCCCACCTATGACTGCACCCCTGCCCAGTCATGTAAAATCTGTAGATTAAGGCCTAATTAATTTATTTCAGTTGACCGATTTCCTTATATGAACTGTAACTCAGTAAATCGTTGAAATTATTGCATGTTGCATATCTTTTTGTTCAGTATACTTAAAAAGAAAATGCACAATACCTGCAGAATATATGACCCCTCATAAAAGCATAACTTCTCCCCCCCAGACTTATTGACAGTTCCGTGTATCATTAATGCTGTTGCATTAATGGTGTATGATATGTTAACCTACTGAGGTGCACAAGGCTGAATTGGAGCTGTTACATAAACTATAACACCAGCACTAACTGACTATTGCCTATCTCTTGTTCACAGGTTTTCAGTGTGTTCATGTTAGGCTGTAGGAAATATGCAAAAAACTGGTATGCACCACAGAGACAGAGAAGTGAGAGAGAAAAGGAAGGGGGAGTTGTTTTGTATGAAAATGAGTGGGAGAGAAGTAAGAGATGGTGAGAGGCCAGGGTTGAATAGCGGGCAGAGATAAATAAAGAGAAAGAGAGGGTAGAAAAATAATAGACAGAGGGCAGAGTACATGTGTGAATATGACTGCCATGGAAACGTATAACAATTGTGTTGTGATACAGAAACCTGTTGGCTGAGTGAACATTGACCTTGAAAAGTAAACAGTCTTTCCTGTACATCTGCCTTGAGTACAGTGAGGATGAGGACCACTGGCTTATCAGGTTTCGTTAAATCTTCGATACACAGTACTAGAAATAGCCTACAATTCAATCATTGTTTTAGGACCTTATCTGCAGTTACCATGCACAGTTATCATGATTCATTTACATTCTTATTATCAAAGAGGTCATGAAAACATGGCAACTTAGCAAAGTGTTTCTACTGTATTCCTCATCTCTTCTGGGGTAAAGCACTAAAGACTACACTTGAGTCAACTCTGGCTTTTGATCACCTAAAGTGCAGTATTTTTACGATCGAGAAAAATAAGAAAAAATACTGTTGACCTTGTTCCTTGCGCATGCTGAACGTGTTCTTCTTGAGAGGTTGGCACCATGACAAATGCACTTTCTATTATCACTAGCTCTACACTGAGCCCCTGGGCGGCAGGCGCACATAGACGTGTTCACACAAGTCACAGACTGAATCAACAAGTGGCACATTTGTCTGAGTCTGAGAGACAACTTCTGGATGATACACATTATTATGGGTTATATAAACCTGTAACACTGCTGACTACTGGTACTGTCTCTTTAAGAATTTATGGTTTAGAATCACAGGCACTATTATCGGCCAGTACCTTTCCATGGCTTTGCAGTACCAGCCGTGCAACATTAGTGTGTAAAACTGGGTCAGGATGTAGGGGGTGGGGGTTCCACACCACACTGGAGGATGGGCTGGTGTCATGAATTTGAGATTTTGGCAGCCCTTTCTGTTTTTGTGCCTCAGTTGAATGAGCGTGTGAGTGTATATCAGAGAGAGGAAGTGCAGACACAGATGGGTCTGCAGCTGGACAGTTCAGCTCCACCCCCTCTCCTCCACACCCCTAATCCCCTCCCCCACTGGTCCATAAACTGAAGCTGTATTCTCTTAACTCCAGGATTTTGATAATGTCTTGGCATGCCCTTTCTCTTTTAACCTACAGAGATGGAGACATCCCTGCCCCTGACCAGAAGGGTAAGCACCGTTCGATCTTGGTTTGTGCATGACATGTTTTGCTTTGTCTCATGTGGCAAAAAGTCTTGAATGAATGTAATCTGAAATGAGTCCAGCAGATGGCAGTCAACACCAGTAAAAAGATCTGTGTGTCTGTCTGGTGTATATTGGGCTGATTTAAAGCAGGCTGTCAGAGAGTAGACGGAGTGGATGTTAGATGAGGCAGATAGGAGGCATATGAGGACACGTATGGAGGGAGGGAGAGAGAGCGACATATGTATTTATTTTACCTTTATTTAACTAGGCAAGTCAGTTAGAAGAAATTCTTATTTACCATGATGGCCTACCCCGGCTAAACTCTAACCCGGACGACGCTGGGCCAACTGTGCACCGCCCTATGGGACTCTCAATCACAGCCGGTTGTGATACAGCCTGGAATTGAACCAGGGTCTGTAGTGAAGCCTCTAGCAATGAGATGCAGTGCCTTAGACCACTGCGCCACTCGGGAGCCCGAGGAGAGAGAGACCTGGCTGGTTCTCAGTTGGAGGTGAGGCTCCCTGCCCCCTTACTGGGGCAAGGAGCCTCACCTGTCCTTTCTGGGGCAGGGAGCCTCACCTCCGACTGAGAACCAGCCAGGTCTCTCTCTCCTCTCTCTTTGGGCTTCTGAGTGGCGCAGCGGGGCTTCCTCTCTGCTAATGCCAGGCTCTCAGCCAGAAGGCCTATCCCACACTCACTCCTGCTGGGTACAGATAGCAAACAGCTCCCCCTGCCCCTGGAGTCAAAACCATTTGCTTTTGAGAAATGGTTTCACCAAAGCTGTGTTGTATTCATTAGGTATCTCATAGCTTATTTTCAAAGATGCATTACAAAATCCAACAAAAATCACAATTATGACAATTTGCATGTCAATTAATAATTACCCATAATCATCACAGCCCTACTTTAGATGCACTTACAGTATGAAGCATACCAGTTAATAAGTCATTCTGAATTTCTGAATGAGAGTATCTGCTTCTGTAAATGACTAAAATGAAAGTGCAAACAGTTACAGCACTGACACAGGGGCCCTCAGCACTATACATAGGAAAACCACAGACATCACTGAATTACAATACGCTCGTGTACATACTGTATACAGTGTGCATTCATATAAATGAGTGAGTAATCAGAGTGGAAGTTTCAGATGAGCAATGTAGTGTGACGTGAGTGAAGAGGGTTTACGCTGATGAGCTCATCAGAGTTAACTTAGTCACAGTTTGACAGCAGAAGTGTAACGTTTTGATAAGTCAGACAGTAAATAAGAGGCTCCAAAACGATAATGTATGACAATTTTCTCAGTAATATGCCTATGTTAGGGTAGACATGAGTAGAGACTCTCAGATCCCCCTTCTAGGTCTTGTCAGAAAGCTCTCGGGGGATGGGCTGGTGTCGTTTGGGGCTGGTCCTACAGAGGGCCAGTCCCCAGGGGTTACTGTAAACCTCTGCATTATGGGTAAAGTGGGGTGGAAAGATGGAGGGAGGAGAGTTCCTAATCCCATATTAACCCCTTACCCAAGACACCTCTAATGAAACTTCTGTTATTCCAGGTAATCCAGACAACAGTGGCTCAGGTAGGCACACCGTTGCAGTATATTTCTATGTTCCTTGTATCGAAATCCTTATAGAAATCCCCCCACACACACAAACACACACATCGTCCTCTCTGTGAACACTACTCAAACAGAACTCTAATGGTCTCTGAACTGCTTTAGGCCTATAGAACCCCCCCCAAGTCATTTTTGAACTACCAATCAATTTCCATCACCCCTCTCTGTTTGAAAGTACATTTAGAATGAGAAAGTTTTGAAAGTTCATCCCTCCATGTCTTATGTATTTTTTTCTGACAGACAATGCAGGGACATCTACAGAGGAGAGTTCTGAAGAAGAAGAGGAGGAGGAGGAGGAGGAGGATTCTGGTGAGCGGCTGCTAGAGCACAAAATCTCTCCATCACAGTATGAATCTTCAGGCTTTATCCCATCCTCTAACATAACCTTCTCTCTTATTGTCTTTCGCCAGACGGCTCTGCTGAGAAAGGAGGAGGTGAGAAAAACACAGCCTCATTCTCTCAGCTTAATCAAAAATAATCTCCAAACAGTGACGATACATGGTCACACCAGCACCTGGCTTGTTTGGATATTTATTTTTTAATATAATTGTATTCTTTTTTTTGCTTGTCCCAACAGAATCAGAGGAACCTGACGTTGAGGAGTCCTGTAATGGTGAGTGGGAACTATAGCACAATGCCTTAGAGTACACCTAGGCCTCATGGTGCCTCTGAAATACAGATTAATAGGCTCTTTCACCTCAGAAGAACCTGAGTAGAATGCTTGCTCCTCTCCCCCAACTTCCTTCATGGAGAGTAACGTCTCTCTCCACAGAATCGGAGTCGGCTCCTCAAGCTGATGCAGAGGTTTCCCTTGCTAAAGGTATCCTCAGTTTAACAAAAGTCATTCTACTATCAAGTGTTTAGCTTCTTTCACTTAAGGCCTAACTATTGTAGACAAAGGAGATTGTAATGGCTGAAAGGCTAGAGAGAGGATATTTGGGTTCATTCATAGGTTAATGAAAATGTGTCTGCAAATCAAAGTCTGAGAGGTAGAGTATTCCCCAAGAGGGACTGCCTAGTTTGACCGTTGACCTCCTTTGTCAGATGTGCCCTCCAAGACATGTGAAAAATGCAAGGCTGTCCAGCAGGTGAGCACATTTTTTGGATTGTGGAATTGAATGGTAATTGTGTAATAAAGCTCCAGAGACGTACAGTATGGCTGTGGACTCACTAGAGGAACAGGGGCTAATCTTAGGACCATGTCTGTCTCTCAATCAGAGTCAAGGCAGTGATCTGGTTACTCCCAGGAAGATCTCTAAAGGACGCCTACAGTGAGTGTACCTCTTCTACCTGTAGCCTTGTTCCATCTCTTTCTCACTCAGCCTCTCCTACTCTCTCTCTTTTTTTCTCCATCTCTAAATCTTTCTGGTTCTGTGTGTCAGGGTGCAGCTGGAGGGAGAGGGGGCATATCAGTGCTCCGTCACCGGCCTGGTGTTTGAGGTGTCGGGGAGAGTCCTGATCCGCTACTCGGTCCTGTCCTGGTCCAAGTTCGGCATGCTCCTCGGGGACTCCTGGAGGTTCGCTGGGCCCATCTTCAACGTGGACTGTGTCAACAGCCCCTCGTCCATCCTCACCTCCATCCAGTTCCCTCACTCCCTCTGCCTCGCTGACCCCGACAGTGAAATGACCTTCAGTGTCCTGCATATGAAGGACAGCTGTCCGGTGATCGAGCCCTCGGTAGACCACTCTGGCAGCCATGTAAAGTGGCGTGTGTCGTCCCTGTCCCCGGTGGGGCCCATTGTCCAGAGCAGCAAGCCTGTAGAGCACCACGGGGTGGTCCTGGTGTATAAGGAACTGGCTCTGAACAACTCCTACTCCTTTCGCATCTACCTGGCCACCAACAACTCCTCCGACATTAAGGTGAGATGGACACAGGGTGGGTGTGGATCATTACTGTAGCATGTTACTGAGTCAGAGCAAAGAGATGAACACGGTCAGACAGATTGTAATGCCCACTGGCCTGACTTCCTGGCACTCTGTGCCTCTCTCACTATGGTCTCTACTGAGGGAAGTCACATTGGAAGTCTGCGGTCTGTTTGTGTGTGTGTGTGTGTGTGTGTGTGTGTGTGTGTGTGTGTGTGTGTGTGTGTGTGTGTGTGTGTGTGGTGATCAAGATGAGTTCATTTGTCACTGTATCAGGGCATTGGTGCGTATTAATGAACACAAATGATTGTGTATTGATTTGTGTATCTGTATCTAGGAACAACTCTGATGGAAACCCCAATCCTAATACATTAAATCTGAAGCTAGCCCAGTGGGCAACACTGGTTAAAATGACAATGTTTCACCAACTGGTAGGGTTAGATTGGGATAGTAACACCATGTTATATCAAATACAGACCACAGTGAATTATTTGGTCACGTCACCTAGTTCCTGAAATGTGGTTTAAGTTCTGGTAGTGTGTGGTAGTATCAGTGGTGAGGGAAATGACTGAGCTCAACAGAGACCCACATTAGAGCACTCAGCTTCAGAACAGCCCATTTAACCCTACCTTACTGGCCAGGGAAAGGAGTTGTTGACTGTTAGTCAACAATGAGAAAGATCTTCCCATCACACACCAAATTGACTATGGAAAGCATCTCCCTCAACCAGCTCCCAGGTTTCCTGACCAGGGAATAGATACCCCCCCCCATTATTGGAATCCATCACTTACCTACAGTATGGTAAATCACTGGTTCTCTTCTATCTAGCCACTATTTTACTGTCTCTCTGCCTCTTTCTCACTCCAGGACGTAGGGAAGGAGGTGCGTTGCTCCAAGAGGCGTTACCTGAAGGTAGAGAAGCCACCCACCTGTAAGCTGGATGAGAGTAGGTACCGCCTCATGAGTGAACCAGAGGGAGACATCAGCCCTGCGGTGAGGGTTCATTCACCCATTACTGCATAACCAGTAAGCACTGACCTATGTACTGTCCACTGAGTGTACAAAACATTAAGAACACCTTCCTAATATTGAGTTGTACCCCCTTTTGCCCTCAGAACAGCCTCAATTCGTCGGGGCATGGTCTCTACAAGGCGTTGAAAGCGTTCCACAGGGATGTTGGCCCATGTTGACTCCAATGCTTCCCACAGTTGTGTCAAGTTGGCTGGATGTTCTTTGGGTGGTGGACCATTCTTGATACACACAGGAAACTGTTGAGCATGAAAAACCCAGTAGCGTTGCAGTTCTCAACACAAACTGGTGTGCCTGGCATCTACTACCATACCCCGTTTAAAGGCCCTTCATTCTTTTGTCTTGCTCATTGACCCTCTGAATGGCACACATACACAATCCATGTCTATTGTCTCAAGGCTTAAAAATTCTTCTTCAACCTGTCTCCTCCCCTTTATCTACGCTGATTTTAGTAGATTTTGTTAACTCAAACTGACACAATGACAAGGTTCCAGTTGAACAACTTTTATTTCTATGTATTTTCACAGTACACAGTCGCCATCACACTCAGGCCAGGTCCATCTCCAAAGAGACTGCTGCGCAAGCGTACTAATAACAGAGTGATAGCACCGTAATAACAGAAATATAGGGATACTTAAAACATTTATTTAACAGCTGACATCAATAAGGGATAATAGCTTTCACCTGGATTCACCTGGTCAGTCTATGTCATGGAAAGAGCAGGTGTTCTTAATGTTTTGTATACTTAGTGTATGTATGTACTATGTGTGTGTATTCATATGTCTGTGTGTGTGTGTGTGTGTGTGTGTGGTGTCCTGCAGGACTTGCAGTTCACGCTGGCCATGACTAAATTGAAGGGATATTTTGAGGCGTTCTTTGAGCAGCCCCCTCCCTTCAAGCTCTCCCTCATAGAGACAGAGTCCGACCAGACTGTGTGGTCAGCCACCATCAGAGAAGGTACGTACACACCTGTCTGTAATGTGTTGTGAGTGAAGGTGCAGGACATTCATTTGTCTTCCTCTCAGGTGACTGTGTGGACAATGCAGTTGAAAAACCAAGGAAACGGACAGATAGTAAGTTTGTCATTTTTGTTTGCCCCCTCTCAATATTGGCATCAATAGTTCACTTTATTCCAGTGTATGTTCTAGATATCTACTTGTCTGTACACAAGCAATTTTCATCCATCATTAAAAGTAGCTTTTGATTGACAGTGATTTTCTCCTCTTCTGTAGGCAGGAAGAGAAGCACCAGCACATCAGAGGAAGAGATGACCAATAAGAGACCTCGATGCGCAGATGAGTCAGGTGATGGTTTGAACACATCCAATGTGTTATTTGCTGTTATTACTGTGGTCTTATTCATGTTGAGTTGCTGTTCAGAATTAAAAGTCTGACGTTCCTCTGTTGTCCCCAGACGGAGTGCGGACAGTGCAGGTCCCAGACGTGTCGTCCAAGCAGCTGATGCAGGTGGCTAAGCGGCTGGGGAAGGAGTGGAAGCAGGTGGCTATCGGGTGCCTGGACCTGTCCTCCAAAGAGCTGGACGATATTCAGGCCAGTGAGGAGGATGTCATCATGCAGAGGTACAGTAGATAGATATAGTATCTGCACCCTTAAAACTCAACTTTATATTACTTGCCAGCCATTATTTTGGGGGTTTCTAATTGAAGCATTCCTGGCATAACCAATTATACAATAATTGTACAATAACCTACTTTCTTTGATTCATATTTTTGGTGAAGATTTATTTTTTAGATAATGTGACCTCCGTTTGTCTTGTGTTTCAGGTTTAAGGTATTGGAGCGCTGGAAGACTAGCAGACCAAAGGGTCAAGCCACTGTCGCTCACCTCTTGAGGAGCCTACAGGAGTTGGATGACCTGCCCAATGAGGTCCACCAGACACTGCAAGGTTAGAGACACACCAGTGGAGGCTGCTGTGGGGAGAACAGCTCATAATATTGGCTGGAATAGAGCAAATGGAATGGCATCAAATACATGGAAACTATGTGTTTGATGTATTTGATACCATTCCACCTATTCCGCTCCAGCCATTACCATGAGCCCATCCTCCCCAATTAAGGTGCCACCATCCTCCTGTGAGACACATTAGACTAGAGCCACTCACACTCACTGACCTGTCTGCACACACACATTTGTACTCATGCTTGTCTCCTAACTTACACCAATTTCTGTCTCTCTTTCTGTCTGTCTGTCTCTGTCTGTGTTCTCTTCAGATATGATGGACAATAAAGCTGCCAAATGACATATCTTTAGCCTCCCTAGGTCCCTGCCTTTCCGCAGCCCTGTCGTCAGTAAGACAGAGAGACAATGGGTGAGAGACGTTTGAACTCTTGACTTGAAGACAGAAATCTCTCTACTTTATGCTGTATGGCTGGAGTACTCAACTCTTACCTTATGAGGTCCGGATCCTTCTGGTTTTCTGTTCTACCTGATCATTAATTGCACACACCTGGTGACTCATGTTTAAATCAGTCCCTGATTAGAGGGGAACAGGGACAAAATTCAGTGGAACTGGCTTCAAGGTTCAGAGTTGAGTTTGAGGGCTGTATGGAGTAGGATGAATGTTTTCTCTAGACCAGATATGGGAAACTCCAGTCCTCAGGGGCCTGATTGGTGACACACTTTCCCCCCATCCCAAGCAAATACAGCTGATTTAAACTAATTGCATTCTAAATGGAAGATCATAATTAGTTGATTATTGGAGTCCGGTGTGTTAGCTCAGGCAAAAGTGTGACACCAATCCAGCCCCTGAGGACTGGAGTTGCCTGTCCTTGCTCTAGAGGCTGATCTAAGGTCAGCTTTGCATACATCCTTCATAAATTGAGGATTTGAGGAGGGTACATTGATCCTAGATCAGAAGCATTATGTGTCCCGGCACCCCAGCCCAGCCTGTCACCCCCTCTCAGCCCAAGACAATTGCCTTCAACTGAAATGTTTGATTCCTGCAGACCTGGATGCTGGATCTAGAGAACTTTGTGCCCCACCTAGTAGTGATTAGTAGTGGGAAACCCTGGCTTTTCACCCCTCCCGTTCTCAGGATTACAACAGGAGTTCAACAAAGACAATTTCACCAAAGCCTTTAATCTTGAAGGGTCATTCTCTTAGATGTTCACAAATGGTCCATTACCCTAGAATAATGCAGAGAGGTACCTGAAGCTGTACCCCAAACAGCCAGGAGCTAATGCTATGACCCGCGGAGCAGAGAAGACTTGTTATGTCATAGATGAGCTCTGGGAAATAGGTAGCTAAAGTGTAGCCAGTAACAGACATGGTGCTGCAGTATGGAAACTGCTGACAAACTTATGGGGAGTTGTATATTTTGTATTTTGATATGTCATTCAAGGCATTACCACTTACTTAATCATGGAATTGGACCAACTACTCAAGGAGTGTAGCTGTACTTTTTATACTGTGTACATATTTTCTCTGTATTTAAACTATGCTGTGATTGTTTTTATTTTTGTACAGTTTGTGTTTGTTAGTTTTTATGTGTTATGACCAAATTGAGCCTGTCAAACTTAGTGGTGATAGCTAAGCTTCATCTCAGAGAAAAGATTGGTAATATTTACTTTTGTTTAGCCTGAATCGGGTCCATTCTGTAGCCTGGAAATCACGCTCAGTGCATTTGAACATGGTGGGATTGAATGAATTCCAGAAACCACTCATTTAGGAGAGTAACTCATTTTAAACACCTTTCAAAAGGGATGTCACTTTTGCCGATACTGGGACCCAAATACCTCAGGGAGAGTAACAACAATTAACTGTTGAAATTATGAATGGGAAAACCACAAGTTAAGTGGTAAATTGGGTATTGGATGACATTTGCAAGTGTGTACATATGTTTACACTCAGTGATCTCTCAAAGTCCATCATTTAATATTCCAGTCCTTACATGTGCACTTCTATAATGTTACACTTCAGGTATGGGCCTTCGTAGGGCTCTGTGTACGGTGCCTAAGATTACAAATCTTTGACTGAATAAAATCTTTTTTTTTGGAAAGATGAATTTCATTTATTTCATTGCAAATAGTTTTTAGCTAGTAGAGGTAGGCCTACTGCTTGATGGAGGTCTTCATGACTGTTAGTAAACACAAATGTATCATTAAGTCATAGCCTACAGGTTCAGTGGCCTTTACAGAATTGCTTGACTAATAATGACCATGCCAAGTTGGGAACCAACAGGACCCTGAACAGCTTCCACCCCCAAGCTATAAGACTGCTAAATAGTTAGTTAAATAGTTAACCAATAGCCAGGAATATCTGCATTTGCCCTTTTTGCACTAACATGACATACACTGCTGTTGTTGTTTTATGTATCCTGTTGCCTAGTCACTTTATCCCCACCTATATGTACATATTTACCTCAATTACCTTGTACCCCTTCACATTGACTATGTACTTGTTCCTTGTGTTATTTTTCTATTCATTTTTCTAAAATAAATTCTCTGCATTGTTAGAAAGGGCCCATTGTCACGTTCGTCGTAAGGATTAGACCAAAACGCAGCGGGAATGTGAATACTCATCTTCTTTATTCAGAAGAAAACCAAAATAAACACTTAATACAAAACAACGACGAGAAACCAGTCCTGTGAGACATACAGCTACACATGGAACAACTACCCACAAAAACCCATGAAAAAACACCCCTACTAAATAGGACCTTCAATTAGAGGCAACGAGGAACAGCTGCCTCCAATTGAAGGTCAACCCAATAAACTAAACATAGAAAAACTAGAACGAACATAGAACATAAACCAAAAAAAAAACCGAAACACATAAAACAAACACCCCCTGCCACGTCCTGACCAAACTACAATAACAAATAACCCCTTTACTGGTCAGGACGTGACACCCATAAACATGTGACAAATAAAATGTGATTTGATTATTATTTAATTTCCAACTGGTGTTAAGTAAAAATACCCAGAAGTACTACTTAAGTAGTTTTCTTGGGTATCTGTACTTTACTATTTATATTTTTGACAACTTTTACTTCACTACATTCCTAAAGAAAATAATGTACTTTTTTTACTCCCATGCATTTTCACAAACACCCAAAAGTACTCCTTACATTTCAAATGCTCAGGCAGGACAGCAATATAATCCAATTCATGCACCTATCAATATAATGCGTTGTAATCCCTACTGCCTCTGATCTTGCAGACTCACTAAGCACAAATACAGTGTTTGGAAATGTTGTCTGAGTGAATTGAGTGTGCCCCTGGCTACCCATAAATAAATAAAAAACAAGAAAATTGTGCCATCTGGTTTGCATAATATAAGGGATTTGTATAGCATTTACTTGTACTTTTTACTTTTACTCAAGTATGACAATTGAGTCATTTTTCCACCACTATACTTAAGTACATTTCAAGCCAGATACTTTTACTCAAATCGTATTTTACTGAGTGACTTTCACTTTTACTTGATTCATTTTCTGTTAAGGTATCTTTACTTTAATTCATGTATGACAATTGAGTACTTTTTCCACCACTGGACCTTAACCTCTTTTTGCATTCCTTTAGTTATTTAACCATGTAAATATAACGAAGAATCATTTTAGTTCTACGGTAATAACCATAGAAATAGAATCCCGAGAAGGGGCTTATGTAGACTGGTAAACTCATGGGTACACTCCATATGGCTGGTATTGTGATGCAACAATGTCCATGGCAATTTGGAATGTTCTATCAACTGCTGCTGGAGTGCCATGGTAATGTAGAATCCTCATTGAAATGATGCTAAGTGATGTGGTTTACAATCAAGTTGTCATCTGAACCTAGATTTATAAAAGCACCCTGACCAGTATTACCGAAATATCCGCAACTATAGATATCACAAAGATCCCGATACTGCCAGGAACACTGAAAACGAAGGTAAATACTGACCAGGATGCAGCGCAAAAATGACAATCGCAGGACCTCGGGACATGAGCTGCGGCCAATGGTGGGTGAACCCTCCCTGGACCCGTCAAGACTTTCCCAGGTCCCGGCAGACTGGACCCGCGAGACATCCGGAGACGTGAGGGAGGATGAGGGTGGGCAGCTCATTATTACACCTGTCGGTCGCTCACGAACTGCGGGCAGATGGCTGAAATCAAAGTCCGGCTGGGATGATTGCGCCCCGAATGACTCCATTCACACGGTGTCGCAGTTGACTAATGGGCACGATGATAACAAGGACTCTTGCCACCCTCAGGGAGACACTGTAGATGGGACAGAAATGTTCACATCACCTGAGCCGGATGTGGACGACAAGAGCGACCTAACAGCCAAATTCACATACACCAAGAACCTGTACGCTACGGAAGCCGCGGCTGCTGAGCTCGCCCAAGAGATAGCCGAGGAGAGGAACGAAGCTCTGCGTAAAGAAAACGTTGGCCTGAAGAATCGGATGAGAAGCCTGACGAGCTCCGTGGAAGACATGGACACCCTGAAGGACATGGTCCTGGAGATGCGCAAATCCCTGGAGGAGAGCAACAGCGCCACTGCACGGTTGGAGACTCGACGTCTGCAGCTCCAACAGCAGAATGACGCCTTCAGGGATACGATTGAAAGTCTGAACGGTGACCTGTCCACCCTTATGCACGAGAGAGCGGAGGATAGGGTGAAGTTGCGGGATCTGAACCGCTGCATCGGCCTGTTGCATTCCCAGGTCGATGAGGGCCGAATCACTTTTCTTCACAGGGAGGAGTTGATCCAGATGAAAACTTCCCTTATCGAGGAGATGCAAAGCTCCTTGGCCGAAAGCACATCCCGCGTCCTGGAGTTTCAGGAAAGGGTGCAGGACTTGGAGGAGCAAATCGCAGAAGCCACGAACGCTGGTAAAGAACATGAGATGACAGATAACAGTTCCATTGCGCGCGGGAAAATTGCCTATTCCTTCGCTGAGGAACTTGCGCAATGTAACATGAACTCTGTTGATGATGAGATAAGTGAGGAGAAAGTGGAGGTTTCAACCACTCCGACCCAGAGCTGGGTGATGAGAAGACTGCTCGGGGGGTTACAGAAGGTAGTCTACCAAGCAAGGATTTTCGCCCTGGGCGGCATGGTTTCATTATGCGTAATGGCCGCCAGTGTGCCCACATGCCAAATTGGACATGGGGTTTCATGTGGAGACCTGCTTGAAGACGCAAAAAATTCATTTTTCAAGTCTTATGCGACTATTAATCACACTGCTCTCCCTCCCGTCTGAATGATATTATATTTCAACATGTTCCATAAAGATACGTTTTTTAAATGTTATTTACCACAAACAAAAACGTATTTAGCCTATTCATGGGTAGAATGTTTAAACCTACAGAGCAACACATACAACATAGCTAACATTAACACAATCAGTCTCGGTAAGCTTGTAATAAATACTTTATTATAAATATTCCAATAAATAACATCAATAACACATTGTTAAATAAATACATATATTTCATACATCAAATAAATAATATTGCATTCATCAAATAAATAAATCCCAGTAATAAAAAAATAGTTTGAACAACATGATGTTCATTGATGAGCTTTGAACTAAACCTACTGTCATTCAGCACTAACTGAGCCAAAATGAGTTTAGCTACCTTTATGTCCTGCTCATCTTTTCATACACAGTGTAGTGCAGTATTCAACAGTTATGATGACAAAGTAGTTGACGATGATGTCTGATGACGAAGATAACAATCAGTGTTGCTGATGATGAAGTTGTTACAGTTGTAGGTGATGATGATGATGATTGTCAATACTTGTTATAGTTGATGATGCAGTTATGATGACAAAGTAGTTGATGATGATGTTGTCTGATGATGAAGATAACAATCAGTGTTGCTGATGATGAAGTTGTTACAGTTGTAGATGATGATGATGATGATTGTCAATACTTGTTATAGTTGATGATGTAGTTATGATGACAAAGTAGTTGATGATGATGTTGTCTGATGATGAAGATAACAATCAGTGTTGCTGATGATGAAGTTGTTACAGTTGTAGGTGATGATGATGATGATTGTCAATACTTGTTATAGTTGATGATGTAGTTATGATGACAAAGTAGTTGATGATGATGTTGTCTGATGATGAAGATAACAATCAGTGTTGCTGATGATGAAGTTGTTACAGTTGTAGGTGATGATGATGAAGATGATTGTCAATACTTGTTATAGTTGATGATGATGAGGAATCGGATGGTGTTGAAGATGAGGGTTTACTTCCTGTGGTCCCCAGCAGAGATGTATCCCATGGCTCTGCTGATGGTGATGACCCGGAGGTGGAAGCCCTTCAGTACCTTACACAGATGGACCCTCTGGTCCACAGGGTCACCACTAGTCAGCTTAGGGTCTGCAACCTGCAGGGCAAAAGGAAACAAAACTTAACTTTATAAAAATGCAAACTTTAAGTCCATAGTTGTGAATGCCTATTAGCAGTGACATTTGTACTGTCTCAAACACAGAGGAACACATTTTTGTGTACAGTTTTGCAATTGTCTACATGAGGTTGTTGTCATTAGAAAACTGTATCAAAAGAAAAAGAAACATGCTGGGAAGGAAGGAATGTTTTCTGTACAAAAAAGAAAATAGAAAAATCGAATTACCTGTGAGGAAGACACCCATTGTGTGGATGGACAAATATTTAGTAGGTTCTGGGTGTCCTGGGCAGTGGAGCTGAGGTCGGCCTGTTTGTAAGCCTGTAGTGAGGCAGCATAATGTTCTAGGTCTATTCGGATGTTCCTCAGACACTCACTCTGTCAGAAGAAACCATCAAAATGGAAAGAGATCAGCCAATCAGACATATAGGAAGCAGTGAAATGGGTGAGGTAAGAATGGGTGAATTATGTGAAATGCAGTCACTATTAAATCTATAGACTGTTTAAAGATCTAACTATTTATTTTTATATCTGTGGATTTAAATAGCATTCCCTAAACAATTATGCAATATTGTAAGAACACAATAGTTACCTCACTGAATGTGGTGTTCCGTTGACCAGAGCATCTTGTGTTCTGAGGAAATACAACAAAATGATGCATCAATAGACTGATTAATATCACTATACTGTAAATCCGAAGTATTGTTTAAATTACCACATAAAATGCAGAGAAATGATATATTTTTTAATGAATTATGGTAATATGAATGTAGAAAATGACTGTTGTGTGACTTACCGTGTTGGGTTCGCAGGCTAGGACTGTCTGGGTCTTACTGTTTACCTCCACGCGCTGCTCCGAGCAGTTTAAACCGCCAAACAGGTTTTCCTATGAAGAGAAAATGATTCAATTAGTAAGTGGATATATTAATCACAAACTGTGTGAACAAACTGTAAGCCTATCAAAGATACAGACTGACTGACTGACTGAATTAGGGATAGATTAGATTTTAATAAAAAGTTCAAAGGAATTCGTTATAACGGTCACTTACGTTGTCCAGGAGCTTTCTAACGTTCTTGACGAGCTCTCTGGAGAGGTCAGCGCACTGCGAGCATTTCTCAGAGTCTAAACTCCGCGGCGTGCGCATTGGGGTTCCCATAGAGACTTGGCAGGACAACGCGAGCAGCAGCACACAGCTGGCAAGGTCTGTGTGGAGGGAGGACACAATCTGTCAGTCAGCACCAACCAATGTATCACCCCAATAATCCTCTAAACAAACCAATGATAAAAACACCCCGGAAAATGTCATTATTTAACTCCAATTTCAAATCAATAAATTAAAATGGAAGACTATGTAAAGTTTGAGGCATATCATTTCACAAGGTTAGTTGATCAAAAACCCACAATAAAATTAGGTGCAAATGAAATGAATACTCACATAAATAAAAGTTTGGCAGCATGATTCTGAGATCTTTGACTCAGGTTTGGCATAAACTGATAGGTGTCATCTTTACTTCATCTGATCATTATATAGCCATGTAGCGCTCCTAGAGGGAATTCCCTGGCCACGTTAAAACACTAAGCACATACAGCACAACATCAAGCACCACCGAAATGAAAGTGACGCGACAGACGTGTAATTTCCGGATTTTTTTTCTGCAACTCAGGCCAATGAGTCATGCCCTCGTTTCGATTTGCATGAGTCGGCTCACGAGGAAACCAATGCCTAGAAATGAAAAATACAATACATATATATATATTTTTACATTATAGTTAAACTAATGCAATAAAACCATATAACTGACAGTCACATTCTCCCACTGATTGTGGGTAGCATCTCACTGCGTAGCCCAATTCTATCCAGAAAACCTGCAGCACCGATTGCCAGAAAACTACGTGAGACATGCATGCATTCCGATCTCAATGTTTCATTTTTGCTGCTTATTTTCTCTAGCCTATGTAATTGTCAAAAATAGACAGATGACACAAAGAATAATGTTAGAAACTTTTTGTAAATGTTTTTGCTATAGGCCTAGAGCTATTGTGGGTGGGTAGTAAGTAGCCTTTAGCCTCTTCTTTAGAAGGCTGGTTGTCTTAGACGACATTCATAGTTGTTTCTGCAAAGCTTTACATGCTTTTAATTGTGCATCATAAACATACATTTCGTATGAACGAAAAACAATGTAAATATGAAACAGGTTTAATTTCTCAATGTTTGATTGACCCACAGGGTTCAGAATAAAGTGGAACTTCCACCAATTCAGTGCCTTTTGAGATGTAACTTGTAAACAAAAAAACTACTTAAGATTTCACCTAATTTGTATATTCTTCCATTTGTATGTTTTTTCATCTCAAGAGATAAAAAAAGGTGACAAAGTGACATGGTTGAGGATTTCATCTTAAATCAGGCATAAATCCCCCTGTGACAGTGGCATTGGGGCGGACAAGTACGAAAATGTATGCACTCATTAAGTCACTCTGGATAGTCTGCTAAATGACTAAATTGTAATGGGATTGCCCATGACCCCTGCACACCCACACAATTTGAACCCTGGCATTTTGAATGTCTACCATTGGCCTGTTTAGTTAAGAAAGTACTCCTCTTCTTGTAAAGACTGACTCTCACTGGGCCTGTAGAAAGAGAGTGGCCATGGTGTGACAATCTGCCGGGGAGAGTTTCACAGAAGTGGATGATACTTGTGGTTGTGACCATTGATATATCAGACCTTTCAAAACCACAATCACAGTAAAGCGCAGAGCTAGTTTAGGCCTAAGGCTTAACATCAGCTACTCTTTAAAATAAGCTGACTGTTTCTGGAAAAATATTATAATAGAAAAACATATGCATCCTTCATACTGTTGTTGCCTCTGAATAAACGATTCAGTGGAGGGATCAGCTTTTCTCTTCCCAGGTGGCAGTGATGTTGGTATGGTTATCAATGTATCAATTATTTCCAAAATCCTGCAATGCGCTTGTCAGTACTAGTATTACATAATTATAAAATAGTTATAAATGTACTGTTGATGTACTGTGTTTTTGCCATATGGACATACAGTATGCACTTATAATATTTACAATAACATGTCCATCTCTGTCCACTTTTCTTTACAGACTGCACACCAAACCACAACATATGAAACAAAGTTTATTTTTTATTTTACATATCTGTACATAAACATTTCTTCCCTCAAATAAAAATTCTGAATACAATAGGATGAAAATGATATTAACACATTTATTCCTTTCATTTAAAGTGTCAGAAAATCAACATTCACAAAATGTTGAAGACCGATCAGAGTGAGCGTATTACCAAAAGCTACAACTCCACTACAAGGCAGGCATGTTACCTTTACACTCTTTTAGCACCTTCAAATAAACATTTCTCAGTTGAAAACTACCATTTGTGCAGAATAAAAAGAGGTCAACTTTGAAATACTTAAAAATTACCTTCCAACTTAAAATGGTTTGAAATTAGTCTTCATAGTTTTATACAATGTTTTTATCTTACATTTTTTTTACTGACTTTCTACTAATTTCTCACTATTATTTATTTATTTCTCCACCATTTTGTATTGACAGTTATAATTTAGTGGCGAATGTAAAAAGTTAAAAATAAACAATAGCGAAGCAAGGCCGATCACTGCACAGGAAGCCGGGACAGTATCCATGACAACACACAATCAGTTTCCTCTTCTCCCAGGAAGCAGGAAATGCTCTGTCTTTAGCGCTGGGACAACCACAGAAGCAAATGAAAGGGTGGCCTTCCTCTGGCTGCTGCCACCATGGGAGAGGGTGAGAGGGGCAGGCAGTGGGGGTGCAGCGAGAGACATGGGGCAGGGCACGGGGACCAAAGTGGGGCAGGGGTGGAGTAAAGGGATGGGAAGGGTGCGAGGTTGGGTGGGGTGTCTCATTTGGATGGTGTCTTCTCAGCCATGTGTTTCTGCTGGCTCTCAGCATGCCTGAGTAAAAACAAAATGATGATTAGACAAACTGTTCTTTATCAGCTGCTGCTGTATGAAAATCATGCAAATGTATCACACTGCTAAACGTCTGTCCCAAAGACAGAGTTCCCCCAATCATTCCTGGCCTGTTTGCGGTCATAGTCCAGGAGGCTGTGTGTGTGTGTCTCAGTGTGTGTGTGTGTGTTAGCAAGCATCACCACCTGGTCAGGTCCTCTATGTCCACCAGCATGGCATCCTGCTCCATGTGCAGTTCATCCCTGATCAGCAGCAGCTGCACCAGCTCCTCATTCAGACCTAGAGAAGACAAACATCAGAACAACGGTAGAAAACCAACACCATTAGAACACTAACATACACCAGGGGCTGGATTCAATCCATATCGCGGTAGTATCGCGGAAGATCTGCATTAAAATGTAAAGGTTATTTATGATTGAGCCGACATATGCAGTGGTTACCGTGAATGCAGTTTCCGCAAACGCGGGAACATTGCCTTTATATATAATTTCAAACAAGCTATAACACGGATCTTCCGGCGATACTTCTGCAATACGGGTTGAATCCAGCCCCAAGTCATATGAGACACAGATTTCAAACGGAGCATATTTTTAAACCATGCCAGTAAAAGACAAGATTCTATAGCAACATTTTTGTGGGGGATTTCTGTGTAAGGTGAGGTATTGTTCATCTTTCACTAGTATTGTCACACATGCATCCAACTTACATTGTCTGAAATGACTTTCAATATGAAAGATACCCTAACTAACAGTGTGTGCGAGTGCGCACGTGTGTGTATCCTCGTGGGGACCTGAAATCTCCAAAAATCCCCACAAGGATAGTAAAACAAGGAAAATTCTCCCTCTTGGGGAAATATCCCACGTCCCCACGAGGACAACGGATATTTTAAGCTTAGCAGTTAATGGTTAGGGTTAGGTTTAGGGGTTAAGGTTAGGGTTAAAGTTCGGTTTAGTGGTTAAGGTTAGGGTTAAAGTTAGGGTTAGGTTTAGGAGTTAGGGAAAATAGGATTTTGAATGGAAATCAATTTTAGGTCCCCACGAGGATAAAACAAAAATGTGTGTGTGTGTGTGCGTGTGGTTCTCACTCTCTATCTGGGAGTGCAGGTCATTGACTATAACCTGTAGCTGTCCCAGGGTCATGTCCCTCAGGTCTGTA
Source organism: Salmo trutta (assembly GCF_901001165.1). Classification (NCBI taxonomy): domain Eukaryota; kingdom Metazoa; phylum Chordata; class Actinopteri; order Salmoniformes; family Salmonidae; genus Salmo; species Salmo trutta. The sequence goes on along the minus strand of NC_042969.1, from coordinate 59,941,535 downwards.
GTCTTCAGGCTCCTCTTCATCAGACACTCATTGATGTGGGGCATGTGGGGCAGCTAGAGAGAAACACACACATCCCCAGTTAGAAATACACACACATTTACAGAAACCTACAGGACATCGGAAATGTGCAAGTACACACATATGTACACTCACTGATATGGATTCCTGGGCACTAGAGAATCCAATGACACTGCAGTGTATGTTGGTGTGAGTGTGTGTAGGCCTATGTGTGTTTGCGTGTGCAAGATGAGGCAGATTCTTGAGGAAAGGCGTCATTTCAATTTAATCTGCATCTCATAAATAAATCCAGCCACTGAAGGTATTATGATGCAAAGCCCAATCTCTTCAGCAGGGGTCAGCCTCGCAACTTAACTGTCACAGCAATATACAGTACAGCAGTGGTCCCTGACCTGACCCTGGTCATAGAGAGCTACAGGAAACAACTCTGTCTCCTTCCCCCTGGCCATAGCTACGGGAAGTAGGGGTGCTGAGGGTGCTGCATCACCCACTGAATAATCAGAATATTTTTAATTGTGTGAAAAAGTAGTGCACTGGGCCTTTACTAGTCCTGTATTGCGGGAAAAGCATTATTTTCAGCACCATCTCCCCCGTCAGCCAAAAAATTGCAGCACACACACCCCCAAACTACTTCCCGTGGCTATGCTCCTGGCAGTAAGCTACGCTCTCTCTTTGTCTTCTTGAATTCTTTGACTGTTTGTTCTTGTCAAATCAACACACAGCCTTGTACTGTGGTGATGTCATTTGTGTTTCCTTCAAGATTTTCAGCTCCTCTTCCTCTCATCCACCTCTCCCCTTCTCTCTCTCCATCTCTGTATGTCACTCACCACACCCTGTTGGGTTCCATAGGGGCAGGTTTGACATTAACCCTAGAGAGTAACCAAGGTGAATCACAAAGCATCATTTTCATCAGCCTCGCTGGGTATGAGAATTTCCCTCGATCCCTTGTTCAAGTTATTTCTATCTGTGTGCATCTCCTTCAAATACATCCTCTCTCTCGGTCTGACATTCTTCCCTTTAAGGAAGTGTCTCAGGGTGAGAAAACGTGGTCCTTTTATATATATATATATATATATATTTTTTTTTTTTTCAACTTTAATATTGCAGATAGATTGTAGCTTCCACCAATGTAATTGTCTGCATCATTTTCAATCCCTGATATAAATATTTTAAATATATTTATCTTTATTGGTTTCCCTTAACCCTACCACCCCTCCCCTTATTGGAGTAAACTAATGGACAACAACCCTTACGCGTCTACTTCCAGCTTATACATACTATATACATTTTACAGACACAATGTATTTTACAATAGTTATCTTTCGTTTGTTTTTAATCCCATTCTTCAGCTACCCTGAACCCCTCCCATCTATCTCTGAAGACCATCCAGTTTGATTTATATTTGCCATATATTTTTAACTGTGCTGTTTCACAAAAGTTCTGAACCTCTATACATTTTACAGACACAGTATATTTTACATTTGTTATCTTGTTGTTATTAGTCCCACCCTTCAGCTCCATTCAACCCCTCCCATCCATCTCTTAACACCATCCAGTTTTGATTTCTATTTGCCATATATTTTTCAACTGTGCTGTGATGTTTCACAAAAGTTCTGAACCTTTCTATTCTCATAGTTTCTACAGATTGTAAAGTAAAGATACATGTTTTAGCTAAAAGTATTATTATATTATTGATCGATTGACTATGACTTTTCAAATCACCCAGCAGTGCTATTTTCAGAGTTAGCTCCAGGTAAATGTTGCAATTCTTCAGCCTTTCCTGAACCTGTAACCAAAAACAAGCTACATATGGACAGTACCAAAATAAATGATCTAATGATTCTGTCTCTTCGCAGCAAAATCTGCAGAGCTGGGATAAATATATATATATATATATATATATATACACAGTTGAATTCGGAAGTTTACATACACCTTAGCCAAATACATTTAAACTCAGTTTTTCACAATTCCTGACATTTAATCCTAGTAAAAATTCCCTGTCTTAGGTCAGTTAGGATCACCACTTTATTTTAAGAATGTGAAATGTCAGAATAATAGTAGAGCGAGTGATTTATTTCAGCTTTTAGTTCTTTCATCACATTCCCAGTGGGTCAGAAGTTTACATACGCTCAATTAGTATTTGGTAGCGTTGCCTTTAATTTTTTTTACTTGGGTCAAACATTTCAGGAAGCCTTCCACAAGCTTCCCACAATAAGTTGGGTGAATTTTGGCCCATTCCTCCTGACAGAGCTGGTGTAACTGAGTCAGGTTTGTAGGCCTCCTTGTGCACACACACTTTTTCTGTTCTCCCCACAAATGTTCTATGGGATTGAGGTCAGGGCTTTGTGATGGCCACTCCAATACCTTGACTTTGTTGTCCTTAAGCCATTTGCCACAACTTTGGAAGTATGCTTGGGGTCATTGGAAGACCGATTTGTGACCAAGCTTTAACTTCCTGACTGATGTCTTGAGATGTTGCTTCAATATATCCACATAATTGTCCTTCCGGGACAATCCTTCTGGGATTGATTTGCACTTTTTGCACCAAAGTACGTTCATCTCTAGGAGACAGAACGTGTCTCCTTCCTGAGCGGTATGATGGCTGCATGGTCCCATGGTGTTAATACTTGCGTACTATTGTTTGTACAGATGAACGTGGTACCTTCAGGCGTTTGGAAATTGCTCCCAAGGATGAACCAGACTTGTGGAGGTCTACAATCTTTTTTTCTGAGGTCTTGACCGATTTCTTTTGATTTCCCCATGATGTCAAGCAAAGAGGCACTGAGTTTGAAGGTAGGCCTTGAAATACATCCACAGGTACACCTTCAATTGACTCAAATGATGTCAATTAGCCTATCAGAAGCTTCTAAAGCCATGACATAATTTTCTGGACTTTTCCAAGCTGTTTCAAGGCACAGTCAATTTAGTGTATGTAAACTTCTAACCCACTTGAATTGTGATACAGTGAATTATAAGTGAAATAATCTGTCTGTAAACAATTGTTGGAAAAAATTGTTGTGTCATGCACAAAGGTGATGCCCTAACTGACTTGCCAAAACTATAGTTTGTTAACAAGAAATTTGTGGAGTGGTTTTAATGACTCCAACCTAAGTGTATGTAAACTTCCGACTTCCACTGTGTATATATGTATATATATATATATATATATATATATATATATATATATATGAAACATTCCATATATATAACATTCTATTGGTTGCAATAATTTTGTATAATAATTTAAATAAAACAATTATAAGTTTTGAATCCGGCATAATTTAGTTCAGTTCATAAACCATGTGCCAGGGAATCTGTATATCGAAAATCTCTTCCCAACTATTTTGCAATCTATATGGCACAGCTGTCATTTTTTTGGTCCTGAAATTAAATTGGTATATTTTTTTTATCAGAATTGTTCCTTTTTCCACCTTCCACTTTCCTCTTCCATTTTTGCAGTAATGCTGCAATTAGTTGGTTGTAATTTTTGGTAGAGCAGAAATTTCCATCTATTTTTGTTAGTTGCATGTGTAACATAACTCCACCAGTCCTTTTTATGATATAATTTACAAAGATTATACTTAAAAAAAATTGTTGCATAAAATAATGTTTTCAAATCAATTACTATATTTCAGTTTAACCATAATATTTGTTGTATTATTTGTTCTGTCTTTTCTGGTGGATTAAACTGAAATTGCAACCAACTTTCTATGGCTTGTTTAAAAAATAGTGATATTTTGAAGATTATTTCATTTTCAAATTATTGAAAGTGGGAGGTTGTAATCTGAATAAAGGGAAAACGAACATTCTTCAACATAGGGTGAGACATTCTTACTAATCTGATAGAGAACCAGTTCGGATCTAAGTATAACTTTTGTATGACTGAAGCCTTTTGTGAGAGGTCTAATGCTTTCATATTTAATCATTTCTGCCCTTCGAATTCATACTCATTATAAATATGTGCTCCTTTCATTGCACTTTTGCTGTATGACTTGTGAGTGTGCGTGATCGCTCAGCTGGTTCTTCCTGTCACAGTTTCTCTCTCCTCTTTCACTTTCACATTGGAACCCATGCAACTGCACTAGTGGTCATGTTTCCCCTCTGTCATAGGCCACCGTTTCAGTTCGGAGAGGGAGCACGTAAGTCAGTGACACACAGAGAGAGACAGGGGTGTGAGAAAAGAGAGTGAGAGAGATAGAGAGTGAGAGATGCGGGGAGAGCCGGCCACCGCGATTGGTAGTGTTTTGGTCATGATATGTGCTTGGCCTCATTGTGTTTGTCCGAGGTGGAGTTTCCTCCCTCAGTTATATTACTGGATTGGTTTCTCGATGAGTCGTGGCTACTGAGGTTAGTGGCAATATGAATAAGGATACCGCCAACAACAATACCCAAGTATTTCATCATATCAGTATTCTCTTAGATTAGGCATGATATGAATGGGTAAAAATTCTTGGTGGGAGTGTTGTGTGAATTGTTGTGTAAATTCTTTGTAAGGTCACATGGCTTTAGTGGATTAAAGCGTGGTAAATGGTGTAAAAGCACATCTCCTCACACACATTCCCCTCATTTCTCCTGTCATTAGTGGCTTTACGCAAGAGCCCCTGGCACTCAAACACACGGCCATTGGCTTAACACACTGGCCTGGTGCCAGCCTGCACTCTGACTATATATGTTTGGTAGGGCTGAAATCAACTAGAAAAGGTTCACATTCTTGTATATTTCTATAAATAATGTATTGATAACTTGTACCCAGGAAATGCACATCCGTATAATAATGAGCCGGTGTGAGTCTGCCCACTTTATGCTAAAGAGGTATAGTGTACCGTAAGTAGCGCTAAAGCTAATGCTATCTGAGCATGGCGCTGCCCCTGTGTTCAGTACACCAGTGTGTTAGCTTAGTGACAGGGCCTCAGATCTGCCCCTGTGTTCAGTACACCAGTGTGTTAGCTTAGTGACAGGGCCTCAGATCCACCCCTGTGTTCAGTACAGCAGTGTGTTAGCTTAGTGACAGGGCCTCAGATCCGCCCCTGTGTTCAGTACACCAGTGTGTTAGCTTAGTGACAGGGCCTCAGATCTGCCCCTGTGTTCAGTACAGCAGTGTGTTAGCTTAGTGACAGGGCCTCAGATCTGCCCCTGTGTTCAGTACACCAGTGTGTTAGCTTAGTGACAGGGCCTCAGATCTGCCCCTGTGTTCAGTACAGCAGTGTGTTAGCTTAGTGACAGGGCCTCAGATCTGCCCCTGTGTTCAGTACAGCAGTGTGTTAGCTTAGTGACAGGGCCTCAGATCTGCCCCTGTGTTCAGTACAGCAGTGTGTTAGCTTAGTGACAGGGCTTCAGATCCACCCCTGTGTTCAGTACACCAGTGTGTTAGCTTAGTGACAGGGCCTCTTATCTGCCCCTGTGTTCAGTACACCAGTGTGTTAGCTTAGTGACAGGGCCTGAGATCTGCTCCTGTGTTCAGTACAGCAGTGTGTTAGCTAAGTGACAGGGCCTCAGATCTGCCCCTGTGTTCAGTACAGCAGTGTGTTAGCTAAGCGACAGGGCCTCAGATCTGCCCCTGTGTTCAGTACAGCAGTGTGTTAGCTTAGTGACAGGGCCTCAGATCCGCCCCTGTGTTCAGTACACCAGTGTGTTAGCTTAGTGACAGGGCCTCAGATCTGCCCCTGTGTTCAGTACACCAGTGTGTTAGCTTAGTGACAGGGCCTCAGATCTGCCCCTGTGTTCAGTACAGCAGTGTGTTAGCTTAGTGACAGGGCCTCAGATCTGCCCCTGTGTTCAGTACAGCAGTGTGTTAGCTTAGTGACAGGGCCTCAGATCTGCCCCTGTGTTCAGTACACCAGTGTGTTAGCTTAGTGACAGGGCCTCAGATCTGCCCCTGTGTTCAGTACAGCAGTGTGTTAGCTTAGTGACAGGGCCTCAGATCTGCCCCTGTGTTCAGTACAGCAGTGTGTTAGCTTAGTGACAGGGCCTCAGATGTGAAACTCATCTCTTCTGACTGCTGGGCACGACAACATCCCTAAACACGTCACCCAGTGCATTCTGGGATATGAATAATAGATTGCCCGAACCCAACCACCCCCTCTTTACTGAATAAGTAACATCTTCTGCCCAGGAGGAGATATTGGTGTGTGTGTGTAGGGTGCCTTGCAAAAGTATTCATCACCCTTGGTGTTTTTCCTATTTGTTGCATTAAAACCTGTAATTTAAATGGATTTCTATTTGGATTTCATGTAATGGACATACACAAAATAGTCCAAATTGGTGAAATTAAAAACATAACTTGTTTCAAAAAATAAATTAAAAAATTAAATTGAAAAGTGGTGCGTGCTTATGTATTCACCCCCTTTGCTATGAAGCCCCTAAATAAGATCTGGTGCAACCAATTACCTTCAGAAGTCACATAATTAGTTAAATAAAGTCCACATGTGTGCAATCTAAGCGTCACATGATCTGTCACATGATCTCAGTATATATACACCTGTTCTGAAAGGCCCCAGAGTCTGCAACATCACTAAGCAAGGGGCACCACCAAGCAAGCGACACCATGAAGACCAAGGAGCTCTCCAAACAGGTCAGGGACAAAGTTGTGGAGAAGTACAGATCAGGGTTGGGTAATAAAAAAATATCTGAAACTTTGAACATCCCAGGAGCACCATTAAATCCATTCTAAAAAATGGAAAGAATATAGCACCACAACAAACCTGCCAAGAGAGGGCCGCCCACCAGAACTCACGGACCAGGCAAGAAGGGCATTAATCAGAGAGGCAACAAAGAGACCAATGATAACCCCGAAGGAGCTGCTAAGTTCCACAGGGGAGATTGGAGTATTTGTCCATAGGACCACTACAAGCCGTACACTCCACAGAGCTGGGCTTTACATAAGACTGGCCAGAAAAAAGCCATTGGTTATCGAAAAAAATAAGCAAACATGTTTGGTGTTCACCAAAAGGCATGTGGGAGACTCCACAAACATATGGAAGATGGTCTGGTCAGATGAGACTAAAATTGCCTTGAAGAATGGACAACAATCCCAGTGGCTAGATGTGCCAAGCTCATAGAGACATACACCAAGAGACTTGCAACTGTAATTGCTGCAAAAGGTGGCACTACAAAGTATTGACTTTGGGGGGTGAATAGTTATGCACGCTCAAGTTTTAATATTTTCTGTCTTATTTCTTGTTTCACAATAAAAAATATGTTCCATCTTCAAAGTGGTAGGCATGTGTAAATCAAATGATAGAAACCGCCCCCCAAAAAATCTATTTTAATTCCAGGTTGTAAGGCAACAAAATAGGAAAAATGCCAAGGGGGTGAATACTTTCGCAAGCCACTGTATCTCTCTCTCTGTGTGTGTGTGTGTGTGTATCTCTCTCTCTCTGTGTGTGTGTGTGTGTGTGTGTGTGTGCTTGGGGGGCACTGATGCAGATGAGAATGTTAAAATAATCATGACTATGGCTGCCAATGGGGCGGAGAAGGAGGGGGTGTTAAAGAAGACCAGTGTGGATGGTTTGCTCTGAAAAGACCTGGGGTTAGAAACACTGACTAGGGGCTGAGGTTACAGGCCCGTTGCCTATAGCGACGGTACTGACCAGGTCTGCCACAGGGGACTTCTTGCGGTTCTGTTTTTCCACCTCCACCTGCATCTTGGCCATGGGTTTGGCCATCGCCAGGGCTAGCTTAGCCTCGGCCTGCAACTTCTTCTGTCTGCTCAGGAAGTCCATGTCCTCCAGAGACTCACTGTCTTCCTCCGTAGTGTCCCGGTCAGAGTAGGACGAACTCTGCTTCGACTGGGGGACAGGGATGTGGGGAGAGTGGAAATAAGGAAAAGTTAGTGGTTTATTCCCATTGGCTCTTCGTTCTTCTAGTGTAGTCATTGATAGGTCATTAATTGAACACAGAGGTCAGACAGGGAAACAGCTCAGAGCTATAACAGATGGTTATAAATACTGGGATTAACTCCCTCTCTTCCTCGCTCCCGCTCTCCCTCTCTCCCTCTATTAACCGTGTCTGTGCCTGTCAGACAGGCCGAGTGGCCACTCATTCATGTCTATCAGAGAGCGTGTTCATATTCAACCCTCATTTGCTGCCGGTGTATTGGTTAACGGGACAGAAAACGTGAGCATGGCCATTCACTCTCCCCCACACGCTAACCCAGGGCTATCGCTCTGATTCATACTGAATCTGTCCCTCTCTCTTTCTCTCAGACAGTCTCACTGAGGGTTACCTATATGAATCACACAGCAGATCTCTCTCTCTCTCTCTCTCTCTCTAAGAATACATATTTCTTCTTAATGTGTGTGTGTGTGTGTGTGTGTGTGTGTGTGTGTGTGTGTGTGTGTGTGTGTGTGTGTGTGTGTGGTCGGTCTGTACCATGGGGGACAGCGGTGTGTCCAGACTGGTCTCTGTCTTGCTGTCGTCTGCATCGCTGTCCTTGTCGCTGCCGCTGTCGTTGACAAAACAGATCTGCAGGTTCATCCCACTCTGCAGCCTGGAGAGAGAAAGAAAGAGGAAAGAGGAGGAAGAGAGAGGGGGAGGAAGAGGAGGGGGAGAAAGAGAGAGGGGGAGGAAGAGAGAGGGGGAGAGAGAGGGGGAGGGAGGAGAGGATGCGTCATTACTATGGGCTAACGGAGGGGAGAAAGTTCTATGGGTTAAGGAAAGTTCGCTCTGCAATAATTGCTTGTAGGCTTTTATTGACCCAGATAACATGCACCTAGGCACCGCTGGTGAGGAAGAAACTCAATAACAGTCCCATCTAGTTTTCCAGTCAGGCCGAACCCTCCTCTAACTCTCCACTGATGTCTCAACGTGTCTGTGATAGAACTGTAATAGTGGCTAGCCTTCCATAGCATTAAGAAGTATGTCTGTGTCTACTCTGTTCCTCCCTCTCTCTTGCTCTAACTTGGGTTCGATCCAATCAGCTAGACTCCGACGGCTCTCTAGACCTCAGAAGACCTGAGTCCTGTAAGATCTGGATCAAACCACTCTGAATCAATAATCGGCTTCTTTCAAGCAGTAATTACAAACACATGTAGAGAAAACCTGATCGATTAAACAGCCTGGATCCAATCAGTCCAGATTTAACCAGACCAGAGTAATCGATTGGTAGTTTCAGAGGAAGGAGCATCAAAATGATCATTGGAATTAGTTAAGCAGTTCATGGAAGTACCTAACTTATCCATCAGTGAGTGCACCCCATAAGAGCTGCTTTAGTGAGGATTCTGATATGCATATATCATAGTTTCAGATGAATGAACTGTGCGAGTGTCTTCGTGTGTATGACTGTATGTGTGTGTATCATGGAAGGCTGCTAACAGAAAGGTTGATGGTGTGTGTAGGAGTGCATTTTGGGAAGTGAAATCCACAGTGCCGGGATGCAGAGACAGAAAGAGGAAATGTCCCTTACTCTCAACAGTGAACAGTGGTTTCAGAGGGAGAGAGCAGGAGTCTGTTTGTGTTGGGGAGGTGGCCCTACAGAGTTCCAGGAGATAGACATAGTTGCGGGCATGAAAAAAAAGGTCAAATCTGACTCTGTCAGAGTAGTCCAGTAACCTGTAATTTCACTCTATTGACAGTGCCCACACGCATAAAGAGAGCGATGTCATTGCTTCTCAAGAACAGGGACTGGGACTGAGGGTGAAACTGATCTGTGTCTGTATGTGTGCGTGTGGGCACGGCTGTGACAGTCACATGGAATGTTGGATGACGTAATTGGCCAGCCAAATGACCGCGGTCACCGTAATAACCGTTCGAATGGCCCCAGAAGATGTGTCTGTACATATTCTCCTCTACTCTGCTCTGTGTGCTGCCATAGAAATATAATGAATAGTCAGTTATGTAGTCAATGATGGCATAATGGCTGAACTGGCGGCCATTGTGAGTGTAACCATAGGAGCAAAGCAGGAATGAAATAAAATATGTGCTGTGATTTGTTGATTCAACTCAACTGACGTTACAAAAAAAACATTCAATTAATTGTATGAGCCACATCAATGAACATCATTTGAATGAACATTCTACATTACCATGGAAAGTATTGCATCACAATAACAGGCAGCCATTGCGAGTGCATCCATGAGTTTACCAGTCAAGGTGAGCGGTTCCAACCTCGTTCTATTCATTCTATTTCTACGTGTGCTGCTGCTGCATTGTGGGGGGGCGTTGCCTAGTCTACCGAGGACTAATTGACTTGTTGCAGCAAGAAACTTCACGTTGTTAAGAGTCCATGTTACGGCGGAAACGCACTCAACCGCACGAATGCCCGGCCGTCCTGTCTTCAGGCAGCCGTTTTTAAACGGTTATAATGGTTATGTCATTCATAACGGCCTTCATCATTAACTGTCGGTTACACAGTTCTGTGGTAATTGTGCCAGCACTGCACTGTGTGTCAAATCAAATCACATTTTATTGGTCACATACACACGTTTAGCAGATGTAATGGAGAGTGTAGCGAAATGCTTGTGTTCCTACCTCCAACAGTGCAGTAGCATCTAACAATGCACAACAATACACACACATCTAATAGTAAAAGAATGGAATTAAGAAATATATAAATATTAGGACGAGCAATGTCGGGGTGACATTGACTAAAATACAGTAGAATACAGTATATACTGTACATATGAAAAGAGTTTAACACTGTGTAAACATTATTAAAGTGACTAGTGCTCCATTATTAAAGTGACCAGTGATTCCATGTCTATGTACATAGGGCAGTAGTGTGTGTGTGTGGGTGTGTGTGTGTGTGCTTCTGTGTTTGTGTACATGCTTGTGTCTGTGTGTATTGTTGACGTTGTGGGATTGACGTACAGTTTATGATAGAGGTCACATGATGTCTCTTACCGTGAGGACAGACTGGGCTTGCCACTCTTGCTGCAGCTGGTATAGATACCCGGCCCATCGTCAAAGAAACTACCCAGGGCCAGCTTCTGCCGGATGGACTCCCTCTCATTCTTTTGGGCCTGGAGGGGAGAGGAGAGGGTTAAGGAGGCTAATAATAGGACTGAAGACTTCCCCATGAGTTTAGCAGTAACCATGTTGTGAGGAGGGAAATGGACAGGCTGTCAAACATGTGGACAGCTCTAGACACCAATATTGTTATAATATTCACCACTAGGTGGTGCAGATGTATGTGAGAAAGATAGTCCAACACAATTTCACCGGTCACTCTCTCGCTCTCCATCTTGCACACGCAGACGCTCATGCAGTCAAACACACACCTCCCTAAACCACAGAGCATCCCTGCACTATAAGCATGCCTCCCTCCTAGGCCTGCTTTCCAGTAGGAATTCCCACCTTTGACCCAGACAGCCTTGGTAGCACTTAACACACTCCCACCCGGAGGAACACTCATATGTGCTAATGACACCAGGAGGCTGGTGAGGGGAGGACGGCTCATATGGCTGGAATGAAGTGAATAGATTGGTGTCAAACAAATGGAAACCATGTGTTCAAATCAAATCAAATGTTATTAGTCACATGTGCTGAATACAACAGGTGTAGACCTTACAGTGAAATGGTTACTTACGAGCCCCTAACCGACAGCGCAGTTTCAAAAATACAGATAAGAATAAGAGATAAAAGTAACAAGTAATTAAAGAGGAGCAGTAAAAAATAACAATATATACAGGGGGGTGCCGGTACAGAGTCAATGTGTGGGGACACCGGTTAGTTGAGGTAGTATGTACATGTAGGTACAGTTAATTAAAGTGACTATACATAGATGACAACAAATCAAATCAAAGGTTATTTGTCACGTGCGTCGAATACAACAGGTATTCACCTTACAGTGAAATGCTTACTTACAGGCTCTAACCAACAGTCCAATTTCTAAGTAAAAAAAAAGGTATTAGGTGAACAATAGATAAGTAAAGAAATAAAAACATCATAAATAAAAACAACAGTGAAAAATAACAGTAGCGAGGCTATATACAGTAGCGGGGCTATAACAGTAGCGAGGCTACAGACAGACACCGGTTAGTCAGGCTGATTGAGGTAGTATGTACATGTAGGTATGGTTAAAGTGACTATGTATATATGATAAACAGAGAGTAGCTGTTTCTGTAGTCATTTAGGCAGGTTGCCTTAGTGTTCTTGGGCACAGGGACTATGGGGGTCTGCTTGAAACATGTTGGTATTACAGACTCAATCAGGGACATGTTGAACATTTCAGTGAAGACACCTGCCAGTTGGTCAGCACATGCCCGGAGCACACATCCTGGTAATCTGTCTGGCCCCGTGGCCTTGTGAATGTTGACCTGTTTAAAGGTCTTACATCGGCTACGGAGAGCGTGATCACACAGTCATCCGGAACAGCTGATGCTCTCATGCATGCCTCAGTGTTGCTTGCCTCGAAGCGAGCATAGAAGTGATTTATCTCGTCTGGTAGGCTCGTGTTACTGGGCAGCTTGCGGCTGTGCTTCCCTTTGTCGTCTATAATAGTTTGCAAGCCCTGCCACATCTGACGAGCGTCGGAGCTGGTGTAGTACGATTCAATCTTAGTCCTGTATTGACGCTTTGCCTGTTTGATGGTTTGTCAGAGGGCATAGCAGGATTTCTTATAAGCTTCCGGGTTAGAGTCCCGCACCTTGAAAACGGCAGCTCTACCCTTTAGCTCAGTGTGAATGTTGCCTGTAATCCATGACTTCTGGTTGGGGTATGTACGTACAGTCACTGTGGGGACGACGTCCTCGATGCACTTATTGATAAAGCCAGTGACTGATGTGGTGTACTCCTCAATGCCATCGGAAGAATTAGGTAGAACTGATTTAAGTTTCCCTGCATTAAAGTATCCGGACACTAGGAGCACCGCCTCTGGGTGAGTGGTTTCCTGTTTGCTTATTTCCTTATACAGCTGACTGAGTGCGGTCTTAGTGCCAGCATCTGTCTGTGGTGGTAAATAAACAGCCACAAAATGTATAGCTGAAAACTCTCTAGGCAAGTAGAGTGGTCTGCAGTTTATCATAAGATACTCTACTTCAGGCAAGCACAATCTAGAAACTTCCTTAGATTTCGTGCACCAGCTGTTGTTTTCAAATATGCACAGACCTCCCCCCCTCGTTTTACCGAAGTGTGCTGTTCTATCTTGCCGGTGCAGCGTGTATCCCGCTAGCTGAATATCCATGTCATCATTCAGCCACGATTCCGTGAAACATAAGATATTACAGTTTTTGATGTCCCATTGGTAGGATATTCGTGATCGTACCTCGTCTACTTTATTGTCCAATGATTGCACGTTGGCAAGTAATATTGACGGTAAAGGCAGATTTCCCACTCGCCGTCTGCGGATCCTTACGAGGCACCCCGCTCTGTGCCCTCTGTACCTGCGTCTCTTCCTCTTGCCAATGACAGGAATGTTGGCTTTGTCGGGTGTCTGAAGTACATCCCGTGCGTCCTGCTTGTTGTTGAAAAAATCTTTGTCTAATCCAATGTGAGTGATCGCTGTCCTGATATCCTGAAGCTCTTTTTTACCGTAAGATACGGTTGCAGAAACATTATGTACAAAATAAGTTACAAATAACGCGAAAAAAACACATAGTAGCACAATTGGTTAGGAGACCGTAAAACTGCTGTGATTTCTTCAGTCTGGGGAGTGGCAGTGGTGTGGAGGGGGGTGGGGCAGGCAATGTGAATAGTCTGGGTAGCCATTTGACTAGAAGTTCAGGAGTCTTATGGCTTGGGGGTAGAAACTGTTTAGAAGCCTCTTGGACCTAGACTTGGCGCTCCGGTACAGCTTGCCGTGTGGTAGCAGCGAGAACAGTCTATGACTAGGATGGCTGGAGTCTTTGACAATTTTCAGGGCTTTCCTCTGACACCGCCTGGTATAGAGGTCCTGGATGGCAGGAAGCTTGGCCCCAGTGATGTATGGGCCGTTCGCACTACCCTCTGATATATTCCATTGATTCCGTTCCAGCCATTACTATGACCCGTCCTCCCCAATAAAGATGCCACCAGTCGTCTGTGAATGGCACCCTGCACCCCGCTGAGCACACGCCTTAGAAAAAGTGTGTAGAAAATTGTGTAGAGACAGGCCTTCTCTCACACTCCCTGGGCTGGGTTTTCAGCCACAGTAACCAGGCCTATCAGCAGACAGACAACACAGTGGGAGAGTTTAGACTGTTCAAGGCCACTACAGGACTGTTGTTGTTACAGGTAGTGCTGGGAAGTCAAATGGGTACCAGAGTCAGATACAGTGCAGTGTGTATGTGTTGGTGCCGAGGGGCTGGGACTCCTCGAGGATGAGGAGTGTCTGGGGGGAAATATTGACCCTCTCTAAAGGCACTGAGGGAGGAAGAAAAAACCCTTTCAGCGCTCTCACACACACACACACACACACACACACACACACACACACACACACACACACACACACACACACACACACACACACACACACACACACACACACACACACACACACACACACAAACAAAGAGCAGGCCTTTCAGACAACAGGAGAGAGGGGAGAGGTTTAGAGAAAGAGGTGGAGAGGAGAGCTTTTAGAGAAGGCTGTGGAGGAGAGGGGGAAGAGAAAGAGGTGGAGAGGAGAGCTTTTAGAGAAGGCTGTGGAGGAGAGGGGGAAGGAGGTGAGGGGAATGAGAGCAACGGCAAAGATGGCAGAAGCCTTGAATGTTATCCATCTCTTTAACTCTGTCCTCAACCTCTCTCCATTTCAATTCAATTCAAGGGGCTTTATTGGCATGGGAAACATGCGTTAACATTGCCAAAGCAAGTGAAGTAGATAATATAGAAAAGTGAAATAAACAATAAAAATGAACAGTAAACATTATACTCACAGAAGTTCCAAAAGAATAAAGACATTACAAATATCATATTATGTATCTATACAGTGTTGTAACGATGTAGAAATGGTTAAAGTACAAAAGGGAAAATAAATAAGCCTAAATATGGGTTCTCTTTCTCCTTACCTCCATCTCTCACCCTTTCTCTTTCGTGATCTCACAGTCCCTCCCTCCCTCCCTCCCTCCCTCCCTCCCATAATCCTTCTACACACCAGACAGCCCAGGAAGACAGCTTCTGTTGGCACCCACAAGAGGGGGCTTGGCACAGCATGGCATTTGTGTGCTGAGTGCTGCTGTTCCCTGTCTGACCAGCAGGTGTCAGTGCTGAGTGGAGGCGCTCCTGAGTTGCTGTAATTGCCATAATATCAGACAAGGGCTCTTGTGTTACAACAGAGAGGTGTTAGTGACAGTAGCCATTGTAGTGTTAGCCTCATGGGTGGTGGGGATACTTATGTTAGGTGGTAGGTGGTATTTGTACTGGAATGTCAGGTTGTAATGTGGGGGTTTAGTTTGAGCGTGTGTGTTTGTATGTGTTGTGTTTGCATAGGGATAGCATACATTCCTACATTCATAAAAAAAATTATAAAACCTGAAAATGAGTCATCTATCGTTGAATGACAACAAACACTTAATTGAAGAATCCCTACTGTTGACCAATCACCGACGAAGGGGCGTAGACTTCGGCTACCGAACTTCAGATTTCCTCCGGGAAAAATGTTGTGTACACAAACAGCCCCCAAAAAACCTTGCCAAAGACCAAAACGTCACAAAAAAACATGACAAAATGTTGTCATAATATATTCACGAACTGTTCTGAACTGTTTCAGATGGGAAGTAAGCAGACCTCTTTTGGCAGAACAACACAAGCACGATCCTCTCCCTAACACATCTACCATAGTAGAACCCCTCTACACATCACAGCTGCCTTCCAACAGGACTACCTTCCATCACGTTAAGCCCGCTAACTAACTAGCTAACTACGTCATCGCTGATGGACGGAGGCGTGAGAGAGAACGGGTTCAGATCTCATCATTGGCAGCATCATAAACCTCTCAAAGAGGTGGCGAGTACGCCACATAGATGTCTGTGACCGTGGGGGTAGCAAATGGACCCATCTCTCTCACTTTAACCTCTCTCCTTTCCTCTCAGTCATTTAAGGTTCGCCACAGAGCTTTCCTCTCCTTTTCCGTCAAACAAACATTCCCTGCAATGGTCTGTGTTGTTACCAAAATGACTTGTGTGCAAAGCCTCCCCTCCGAAGTGTTTGACATTGTGTGTGTGTGTGTGTATGTGTGTATCTATCAGAGAGTCGTACGCGCCCCCAGTCCACAAAGTTCTGTTAAATGACTTCATTTCCTGGTCCTTTGAAATGTGCTGCAGCTCCTAAATTAGATTTTGAGGAACGGCACTGTGCTAAATTGTGTTTTTCCTTAAATTTGAGAAGCAATTTTCTCTTGTGAAAACCCTCATTGATAAGACATGTTCTTCTCCTCCCCTGCTCTCCTCCCCTGCTCTCCTCCCCTGCTCTCCCCTCCGTCTCTACCATCCTCTCCTCTCCTGCTTTCCTTCATTCTTCCGCCACAGCGCTCCCTCACTCTGGACAATGGAGGCCTTTCATTGGAGGAGAGGAGGGCTTACCATTGGCCTCGCACCCAGTCTGAGACAGGCACCGCCTGTTCACCAGCACACGCCAGGTCCCGTGAGCTCGAGGATGTGAGGGAGCGCACGCGTGTGTGTGTGTGTGTGTGTGTGTGTGTGTGTGTGTGTGTGTGTGTGTGTGTGTGTGTGTGAGTGTGTGTGTGAGTGTTGGACAGAAAAGAAACAAATGCTGCAAAAGTACAGTTGCCAGTTTGTGTAATGCAGTTTAAATCAGCATGGCAGTGTTGTTGGCTCAGAGTCAGCACAGAGGATTCACCAGGAGGAGTTTCCCAGGCGTGAGCGCTGACCTCACACATAAACAACCAATCAGGTCAGTATGTCCACTGAGAACGTGTGTGAGTGTGTTCTTAAACGTTATGGTCCTTAGTTACTTCAAAACCCTCTTTTGCAGTGCACAGTTCTTAGGGAAACCCTTGTTTTTAATCAAACCTTCATCCACGGTTTTGTCCGGTGGACTTACAAGAGACCTTGCGTATTTACAGTTTACCCAATAATAACCCTCCAGATATCTTAGGTCACAGTGGTGTGTGTGTGTGTGTGTGTGTGTGTGTGTGTGTCTCTGTAACCTCTCCGTGTCTGCTATCTGAGATGTGAGACCTGCTGGTTTATGCAGCGGTGCTTTCCTCTCCTGATAGGGGACTTGAACTCTGAACCCTGGTACAGTTCAAACACAGGTCACGCCAAGCTGGCCCTGTCAGTCAACAGAACACAGCAGGAGCTCAGCAGGAGAGAGGGAGGAGGGAGAGGAAGGAGGGGGGAGAGAGGGAGGAGGGGGGAGAGAGGGAGGAGGGGAGAGAGGGAGGAGGAGGGAGAGAGGGAGGAGGGAGAGGGAGGAGGGGGGAGCGTATCAGGGGAATGGAGAGAGAGAAGGTGAGAGAGATGAGAGGGGAGGGTTATTGAAGGGGGTGTTTGGTGGAGTGGATATGTCCAGGACAACAACCCTGAGAGTCACATGTGTGTGTTTGACCTGAGAGTACAATGAGGACACGCCTCAACACGAAGCTACAGGAATCTGAGAGCCTCTTCAGAGAGACTGGCAGCATGACCAAGAATGAACCCATAGTGTGTTAGAGAGTTCTGCTGTATGAGAACCAATAGCACTATCATAGTATTACATCACATACTAAGAGCACATTCACATTCACACACCTCTAATTACACCTCTGCTGTTTTCAACCAAGATCTCAGCGATCACTGCCTCATTGCCTGCACCCGTAATGGGTCAGCGGTCAAACGACCTCCACTCATCACTGTCAAACGCTCCCTAAAACATTTCAACGAGCAAGCCTTTCTAATCGACCTGGCCCTGGTATCCTGGAAGGATATTGACCTCATCCCGTCAGTAGAGGATGCCTGGTTATATTTTAAAAATGCCTTCCTCTCCATCTTAAATAAGCATGCCCCTTTCAAGAAATTTAGAACCAGGAACAGATATAGCCCTTGGTTCTCCCCAGACCTGACTGCCCTTAACCAACACAAAAATATCCTGTGGCGTTCTGCATTAGCATCGAACTGCCCCCGCGATATGCAACTTTTTAGGGAAGTTAGAAACCAATACACACAGGCAGTTAGAAACGCCAAGGCTAGCTTTTTCAAACAAAAATTTGCTTCGTGCAACTCCAACTCTAAAAAGTTCTGGGACATTGTAAAGTCCATGGAGAATAAGAACACCTCCTCCCAACTGCCCACTGCACTGAGGATAGGAAACTCTGTCACCACCGATAACCCACTAT